>NC_142392.1:7964126-8596626 GCF_059441095.1 Idiotropiscis lumnitzeri
TCCCTCTGTCGCTGTCTATCCTCCCTGTGTCTTTTCATCACCTTCTCATAGTCGTTGGGAAACATGGGGTCATACTCGTCTGCGAGCGGGATCAGTACATCTCCGGAGGAGAAGCCGACGGGCGCGGCCTCCTGTAATATTTATCGTAAATTCAATGGGGATGTTTACCATTTAAAAAAAAAAAAAAATCATCCAAACCTTGAGTCCAGCAGCAACATGTGGAGGAGTGTCTGGGATTTGTCTGTCTTCACTAGGGCCTCCTCGCTTTAGATCGATGACAGGCGCCAAAACGGTCGCCTGCTTCGTCCGATGGGTCTGCACAAAAGAACATATTTACCAACACATTCATAAATACCTGAGGTTTAGTTTAGACTACACTAATGTAAGTGCTTACTCGTACCTTTGCTTGGGTCAGAGCTGCCTTCTTCACCTTGAGCTGGGACTGCAGCAGCTTGAAGTTTTTGGACCATCCTTCGGTCTTGGTGTCACTTGCACCAACGCCGAGGTCATCATAAAGCGACATTGCTGTTACCTGAAAATAGACGTCCCATTTCAGTCTATTTTGACACAATGTACAGCCAGCCTATGCATAGCCTGTGCATATTACACAACTAGTCGCTCGTAAAAACAGGCCAGGTTTGTAATGAAGCGGTTTTTAGGATGAGGCTTGTTTTGTTGCTACACATTTAAAGTGATTTGAAACCGAACAGGCAACGAGAAATGGGCTAATAGCTTACGTTAGCTTAACACAGTATGCTACCAGTGATCCTTCCCGCCACGTAGCGAATATAATAGCAAAATACAATTTGTAATAAATAATAAACCTACCGATTTTTTGGGAGTTACGTTGATAATAATTGAAATAAATAGTTTCTTTTAGCTTCACGTTGAACAAAAAGACATGTTCTAGCAGAACGGAAGCAAAATCCAAGAGCGACAGTCAACGACAATGACTTTTTCTTTAACTTGTCGCGCCGCCTAGCGACCGGATGACTCCTACTGAATCACGGCGTTGCTTTATATTTTTCTATATCACTTCTTTCTTCAACATAAAGGCGTGTGGTGTGTGGACACGTTTTCGTTCAACAAGATAAGCAGCTTGGATGATGGATGGACGAAAACTAAGGTTGGCAATTTGGGGAAGCAGGACTACAAATATGGCGGACTGCACCATCAGCCGATGTCAGAAGGATCCGTACTACCGTGGGTGAGTAAAAGTGAAAGTTAATAGGAGCATGGGTGCTTGGCAGCCTAAGTTGCTCGTGATTTCCCGTCGAGCTGTGGGATGCCTTTGGGGTCACTTTTACTTCAACTTTGTGTCGTCGCGTGCCTGCTGGGCACGGCGCGCTGCTCCGACGGCGGTAAGCACCCAAAACTCGCTCCGCTCACACTTGTTTCTTTCTGTCATTTTTTTTCAAAAGTATATTTGTACGTATATTATTTTATATTGTCATATGATCATGCACCTTCCCTATTCATCGATTGTTGCGGTCTGCAAATAAACGCAGTTGTCGCTCAATAACAAACAGAGGTGTCAAAAGTACTCGCACTTTCTACTCAAAGTACAGATTCTATGCTTGTGCAAAAAATATATAAAAAGGGATTTTGGTCAGATAAGTCCTGAATCAACGCCTTTAAAAAAAGTAAAGATTCAAGTAAAGATTCAGAAATGTTTTCAAGTAAAAAAGTGAAAACGAATTTTTACGCTTAATTTCAGTCACTGTTTTGGTTACTTGGCGCGACAGGATTGGACTTGCCCTCTATAAACTTCCTTAGAAGAAGAAAAAAACAATCAAAACACATTTTCACGTGTTGTTAACTGACAACAACAAAAAAGCTATATTAACATGCAATAGCTGCGATACACCCTTTTTATTTTATTTCAGATGAGACAGCTAAATTTGGAATTCGGGAATCTTGATGTTTTTAGACTAAGACAACATTGAACAAGGCCGCGGATGGGGGAAAATCTTCCATCTCCAAATCTGTTGCTGTTTTCGTTCATGCTCCCCTGGTTCACATTCTTCCATCTCCCTGGTTTTATGATTTAACAATCCAAGATCTCAAGCGGTTGACCTGTGATGTTTGGCAAGTTTAAAAACATAACATGTATATATTGACAAAGGAAGGAGTAGAAAGTACAGATATCAATTTAAAAAAAAATATATATATAATCTATAAAAAATAGAAATAAAAAATGCTGAAGTAGAGCACAGAAACCCGAAACAGTACTATAAGTCCGTATTTTTTTTATGCCATTACTTCGCAACACTGAACACAAGTCAGGCTGCATGCTGTAACTTCTGACACCCGTAGAAGTAATCAGTATTGATGTCAAGGACCATAAATGGTTCTTAACTAGTTTAAGATTGCTGGACTTCAGTTTATCTGAGCATCTGAATCCAATTGGGGACATGTGAGTGTGCACTAATAACTAGGATCCAACCGATATGGATTTTTGAATTGATCAACTATGTTGCGGAAAATAAACACAAGACACAATGGCCGTAAGAGTGGGGAGTCAATGTTTACTGAAAGCACATTGGATATATTTTCACAAGTACAAAAAAATAGATGAAATATAAATAATAAAAAATAATAGTGTAAATTCCAAACATGTATATTCAGTATAATGAATCTGATATTGTTTATTGTATTACAGCTTCATTTATTGCTCATGTTTGATTATGCAATTATTATTTTTCAAAAGTGTCGAACTGAAACATCTTCTTTCATTGTGAGTCCTTATATAGATTTCTTTGCTTACGTAGAAAGGTTGTTACTTGTGGTGGAATCACGGTTCCAATATTCTTGCATTTTTATCCAACGTTGTTGAGCCCCAAAAAAATTACATTATCTTCCTTTTGTGTCATCGTCGGTAATCCAGTTTAACCAGTTAAGTAAATTCAGCGCATTGTTTTTTTTATCTTCCTCGTTATGTTGCTGGTTCATTTATAATTACTCTCACCCATCTAAGGCCCGCAAACGAATTTCATCACTGTGTCTTCAGGCCAAAGTGAATGTCCGTGCTCGGGAGTCCCTCAGTTGCCTCAAACTGAGCCTCCGCCGGAAGACTGCCTCCAGCTAAACAGGACTTTCCGCTACACGTGTCTCAAAGGCTACCTGAGGAAGGCGGGCACGTCCAACCTCATCAAATGCAAACCAGGCAGTTCGCAGTGGTCCAGTCCCACCCTCCGATGTATACGTGAGTCTTTCCATTTTGTGTTTGAGTGTTGTATTGTATGTCGGTGTTTCCGCAATGTCATCTGGGCAACCAACGAGACAACAGAATTATGTTTTCAGTGGACCCCAGAGGAGGCGCTTCACACGCATCCGACAGCAGCGACGCAGGTGAGCGTAATGTTGTGTTACCATATATGATCGTTGCGATCACGTGACATTCTACCGACGTGTAATTATTGTAGATGTTACCACGGGCGGAGAGAAAGACAGAAATACGTCGGAGGACCCCGCGTATTCACTGTTAAATGGTGCAGGCAACAACACTTCTTTTTTACAAAGCAGCTTCTTCACGACTGGTGAGTTTGCGCTCACTTACTATTATTGTTGCCAAGTTTTTTTATTTGCCAGCAGTTGGCATTCTGTTGTTGAGAATATCACGCACAAGAAACTGCGTTCTGGCTTTGCATCAATGTGAGATTGTGAAGAACTAGCGTTTGGCTAATTTTGCGTCTCGTGTATTATAATAATGTCGTCATGCTCGGAAGCGTTATTTTAACAAACGTTGGTTGTAGTTTATTTGGAATAAATTGTTGTCTCTGGCAGGATCTGGAATCACCACAATAGCAGTGGTCAGTAGCGTCTTGGTAGCCATTGTGACGCTTATCGGAATCGGCCTCCTTCTTCGTA
The DNA here is from genome assembly GCF_059441095.1 of Idiotropiscis lumnitzeri. Classification (NCBI taxonomy): domain Eukaryota; kingdom Metazoa; phylum Chordata; class Actinopteri; order Syngnathiformes; family Syngnathidae; genus Idiotropiscis; species Idiotropiscis lumnitzeri. The sequence goes on from NC_142392.1 coordinate 7,967,997, forward strand.
AAATGTAAGCCAAGCGTCTGAACACTGCACACTGTTGACACAAGTATTGACGAAATGCAGCTCACTTTATCCACATTTTGCTTTTACATCTATTTGTGGTTTGCTGTTTGCAAATTCACCTTCTTATTTATGATTTATTATGTATTATGTATTATTATTTATTATCTATTTATTATTTATTATCTATTTATTATTTATTATTTATTATTTATTATTTATTATTTATTATTTATTATTTATTATTTATTATTTATTATTTATTATTTATTATTTATTATTTATTATTATGTGTTAATATTTATTATTTATTATTTATTTATTATTTATTTATTATTTATTTATTATTTATTTATTATTTATTTATTATTTATTTATTATTAATTTATTATTCTTTATTATTTATTGTGTATTATGTATTATTATTTATCTATTATTTATTTATTATTTATTATTTATGATGTATTATGTATTATTATGTATTATTATTTATTATTTATATTATTATTTTTAACGCATCCGTTTCGATGTCACAAGATGGTGCCAAAGCTCTGTCTAAAGGGAAATGTAGCAACAAACAAAGCTCAGTTTAGTCTGGGTTGCTAGTAGAAGTTAGGAGAGTCTTTGCTAAAAAAAAAAATTCTCTTTGTCAAATGAAGCCAAAATGGGTTTGAAAGTCATCCAAATGTGTTGCGTAATAATGATTTAAGCTATTAGAAATTCTGAACATTTTCTGAGCATGTCAATGACTTCGCTAATCAAAGTGCGGTTACTGTATTTTAATTTATTCTATGATGCAATACGGCTGCGAACAATGTGTGGGGGGAAAAATTAATGTTGTTATGACTGCGGCAACGTTGGCTGTCTTGCAGTCTCCGTTAACGGGAACAATTTTGCTCACATCTGTTGCGAGATTTCCAATCTTGCGTTCGTTCCTTTTTCTTCCTCAGGAGAAGAGCTCAAGCCAGCCATCCGATGCGGACAGCTGCAGAAATGATTCCTCTGAGTGAAGCTATGTCAGAGCATTGAAAAGCAGGGAGTAAAAGGTTGATTTAAAAAAAATAATAATAATAATAATCAAAAAAAAAAAAAGAATAAAAACCTTAGCACAGACAAAAGGAATGAACAGCTGCGACTGTCTCATCAAAAATGTCGATGGCTTGGCTGACGTGTTTTATGAAAAAGCCATTCGGCAGATATTTCCTCATGAGATACCAGGTCATGTCTGGAGCGAATTTGAGCGTCTTCTCTAAACATTTACAGAAAGTTGTCAAAGTTGGTGAAGTATAGTGTCCAACATGCACTCCTTTTTTTTTGAGAGAGAGAAATTCACCCTCAAAACACAAACCGTAAATCATTGTTCGCCTTTGTCATGAATTTGAAAAGTCTTTAATCCGTTTCAGTCTTCCCAATGAAAACAAAGTCATACACTTTAATATTGTATTTTATAAAAAGAGACAGAAATAGAATGTAAAGAGAGAAATTGTTTTTGGCTTTGACGCAATGGTTTGTTATTTTTTTTAAAATTCAGTTCATTTTTTTGGAAGTGTGGTTTTTTTTTTTTAGTTTTTATTTGTTTTAAATTGCTTTCTTTCAGTTTAGTTTTTGTTAGTTTTAGTGTTTTGTCAAGTGCAAGATCAAAAAAAAGTATTGTATAATAAAATAAATATAAACAAACAACTGAACTACAAAAATCAGTGGTGCTTGACAAAACTAAGAACATTTTTGCTACAATTATATCTGGTTTTGGTTCGTTATAAAGGTAAAATATAGTTTCAGTTATTGTTTTTCTGTTAAAAGCACTTTTTAATTTTTTTTTTTATAAAAATGTTTGCTCAATTCAGATTTTTATTGACTCTGATATATGCTTGTCATGGAAACAGAGGAGTCGTCACGACTCGGCATTAAAACTCGTCACTTTTCACAGAGGATAAAGAATATATGCCTGTGTGTATTTTTACTTTGTCTACCACCGCTTGTGTACAAATATGCGTTGCTTAAAGGATTACAACTGCCATATAGATGCTTGAGAAACTGCTCACAAATATGCCCAAAAATAAATAAATAAATAAAAAATAAATTTGAGATAAATTTCCAGTATTGCTTCAAAAAGCCTTTCATCATTTAGTTTCTTAAATATAAAATTAGTTGTCATGTAGTGATGAGAAGTTTTTCCGGTCCAGATGTTATCTGTTTATGGATGGAAACATCCCTGCGGAATGCATTATAGCAAAACTATTGCTGCAACACGTCTGGACAGATTTCCTCTTTTGAATACTTTTGAAGATATTTTAAGTGGTGCTTTTCAAGCAGCTGCATTCCATCAACGTGTCCTGTATTAGTGTACTGCCATTGTATAAAGCCTGTTTGGAAACGAATAAGCATAACATAACACCCTGGAAAGATTCTACCCGCTATAAATAAAGATATATTTTCCACAGACTGTACAATTGTCAAGTTGAAAAATAAAAAAGTCAAATTTCCATTTTTGACAGTGTCTTATTTGCATGTCGTCCCAGTTTGAGGCGACGTGAGCCGTGTGACTAATAAAGTGACTCGAATGAGATTTATGCGTCGGAGGTTTTCGCGGGCTCATGAGCTGTTTTCTTGAAGGTTATGATTATAATGTGAAACGTTCCTCAACTTGGTGCATCACATCTGTTTTAGGGCCACACCAAAAACTTGCATGTCTTTTTTAGTCTAAACTGTGAGGTGTTGTCATATTGACATTTTAATCAAACTGATTATGTCAAGTGCATGTTGAATTTTTTGTTAGGTGGTGATGTGCCGGTTCCCAGTTGATAAGCTTTAAGCTTCAGGGAGTCCATTTTTTAAAATGTAAAGGCAATATTTTGTTTTGTATGCAACATTGTGAAAATAAATGAAATGGGGGGGGGAGTGTACCTAATAAAGTGACTTCTTGGGATCACGCCAACAATGGGGTTTCAATCAATCAAGTGGGGCGTTTTCCAGCTCTTGATAGTGACCATACCGTGTACCCCAATAAACTGGCCATTCAGACGTCACAACCAATCAGGAGGTGGGGGGGTTATTTTTTCCAGTTTTCGTCAAATTGCACCGAGTGCCTGTTGAAGTAACGATTCCAGACCACGCCCATAGTGGCATAAAAATGATGTATGAGGTAGTCAAGGAAGTGTTTGTTGAAAAGTAGTTATATTATATTTGGAAGCAAAAAGAAAAAAGGACAGGTTATTTGATTTTTATTTTAAAATCTAAATTCCCAAAAAAGACGTATTTAGCCGTCGATGGGATTGAATGAGTTAACTCATTTAATACCATTGACGGCTAAATACGTCTTTTTTTTTTTTTACTCAGTTGGTAGTGAATGAGTTAAATTACAGCTTGTTTGTTTTCTGCAGCAAGGTAGGAAACATCTCAAAACAGCTTGAATTTAAAATTTTCTTTCGACTACGAAAATAGAATATAATATGGAAAAACGGCTTTTCTATTTATTTGAGATTCCCGGAAGTGGTCAGAGAGGGACAAATTGAAAGACCGCAATTGCGTTTTCTCGCCTGTAGGTGGCAATGTTTTCCACAGTTTTGAATGAGTGAAGACTGGTTTTCTCGCCATCTACTGTTTAATAAACAACGACTTTTAACGTTTGTGGTATATTATTGTTGTAGATGTGCGGGTCTGGCCCAGCTTCCCTCCGGACAGGTCGACAAGCAAGGCTGGAGTGGTGATATAAAAAAACGTCTGAGACACTCCGGTGGTTGGAAAAAGATTGTATTGGTGTCAAATCAGCTGATGCCAGAAGTTCCCCCAAAAAGGGTGTGCCCCCCCCCCCTCTCGAGCCTTCCCTTCTTATAGAGAAAGCTAACAAAAGATATAAATATCCAGTTCTCCCCTGTTACATATGCCTTCTCATCCTACTTGCCCTTACATGGCCATCCAAAACCCTCAAGTCGAGAACAGATGTGGACTCCCCTTATGTTGCTCCTCGGCGCCATCTCGTCTAACCCGGGACCCATTCCTGTATATCCATCCTTTGATAAGTCGGGGACCCCTGTCGAAATCCCTGACCTGACATAAACTATGTTGAGGCCCACTGCAGTTCAGAATCGTAACTCATTGTAGTGGCGGCTCAACGCAAGATTATCCATTCACCAGACCCACAGTTGCGCTATGTTAGAAGTAGAAATGAAGAATTATTACCGTCCATAAGTTACAACGTATGGAAATACAAACCTGTTTCACACTCTTCACATTGCCAGCTTTCTTGTTTGTCACTTTTTCCTGTTTGCTTGTGTTTTGGGTTGCGATTTTTGATTGGCTCTCTTCATCATTGAGGTCAGCGTCGATCTGGAGGAACTCAATGTCGGTGTAATGTGTGCAAAAATATACTTTATTTCTAAAGCGCATTTCACGTAGATGGGTTTAAACTTGAATTGCTGTCTGTTTTGTTTTTTCAGCGTTACCCGTTTACATTAAGTACACTAAATCCATCAAAGGCTACAATAAAGCATAACTTTAACTCTATTGATGAAAGTAAAGTTTAATTTAGGCTATTAAGTAACTCAGTGGTGGGCCTTCAAGGCCTTCTCTGTTGGCCGAACATAATAAATAAAAAAAAAAAAAATGATCATAATCGTCATATTGATGTTATATTATAGCTGAGCGTTTTATTTTTAGGTGAGTTTTGAATCCAATCAGAATTCCGCTAGCTCGTGTTGCATGAGACGTATGAAACGTGATGCAACCGATGTGCTGACACATTATGCGCTTGTTTCTGTGTTAACACATCCCCGCCCCCTCCACGATAATAAATAAATATATTGCACTTGGATGAGCTTTGCCCTATTCTTATATGTGCAACACTATGCAGAATCAACCGAAAGTCGTAATTGGCGACCGTTCAAAAATCTAAAATATATTCTTGCTTTTTTTTAAACCACAATGGCCAAAGGAGGGAAAAGCGTGGATTTAATTGCAGATAAACTTGCAAGGACATTTTCAAGTCGGACCTTTCAAGAGAAGCTATATCGTCCAACACTCACTCAGTGGTGCGTAAGGGTGTTTCTGGATATTATTTGTCCAGCCGTGGTGTCATAAATGATGGTATTTTGATGGGGATTCATTCAAGTAGGACAAAGTAGGACTTCACTGAAGGCGCAGGTGTGAAATACACTGAAGTAACTTTAAAAGTAAAAGTAAAAAAAAAAAAATTATGATTGCTTAAGAATGTGCAAGAAAGAAAAATGTTGACAAATGTTGAAAATAATGATATTTTCCAGGAGGTATTTATTTCTTTGTTGTTTATTCATTCAATTCTATACTTATTTCAATATTTGAGTATTATTTTTCTTTCAATATGTCGTATATTTTGTCTTTGAAGTGTGGGTCCTTGCTGCCTTCCGGAGATGCAGCCGAGCAAGGCTGGATTGGTGATGGAAAAGAACAAAAGAAAGAAGAAAGATTTTATTCTCGTTACATGCTGATGTCAAAAGAAGTCTCCCCAAAAACGTGCGAGCCCCCTCTCAGACATTCCCTTCTTATGGGGAATGCCCAAATCGGACATGAATATCTAATTTTCCCTTGTTGCATATGCATTCCCATCCCGCTAGTCCAAAAGTCCCCCAGAGGGAGAGCAGATGCGTCTCCCCGTTGATACGACCAGTCTACTCGTGACCACCTTAAATTACTCTCATACCCTGGAAGGTCACTGACCTGGCGAGAGAATTGCCCCCACCATAAACAATGCTCAGGCCTATTTTCTCTCAGGGCAGTATCTGGTTACATCGGAACTTCAGAACCAAGACTGGTCACTTCTGTGAGCTCCAGTCCCTTCATAGTTTCATAAAGAGAATTACTTCCCATATCTAAATTCGGCCATTTAAAAATACACGACTTTTTTTTTATTTATTACAATTTATATTTAAGCTTGTTTATGTAATCATACAATATTTATTCAATTATTTTAATGTGGAATTATATCAATATTAATTTAAACCTTTTTATTTCAAACTTGAATATTTCTTAACATATCTGTTCTTTTGAATATGTGTGCAATTTAAATTATTCCATCCATCCAGCCATTTTCTGCCACTCATCCATGGTCGGGTTATTGAATTAATTTTTTTAGTATTTTTTATAATTCAATATTTATTTCAAGATCATGACTCTTCTCAATGAGTTCAATATTTATAAAATGTTTCTATATTTCTTATTAATTGAATTAAGTCTGTGGTTGCCAATTTTAATATTTCCCTATATCATTATATAACTAATCCAATGTATAAAAAATATAATAGAGCATGAAAAAAAATATTTGGTATATTTGACAAAATTATAGTTTTTCCGAAGTGAGATTCTGCTTCGCAACAAACCCAAAACACATGATAGAGCTCAACCTAGAAAGAGGTTTTAGCTAGTCGGAAATGTATTCAGAAAGCATAATATTAAATGTGAGTGAGGGGATATTTGAAGAGTTTGAGTTATGTTCAATGGACCATTCATACCCGAGCCACCCAAACACAGCAAGAAAACCAGCGCTGACTCCAGTCACCATCAAGTTGCCAACTCCTGACATTCCAAAACCTTTGAGAGAAACTGAGACTGCTTGCGTTTCTCTTTCTGGTTCTTTTTATAGTTCAACTTCTAGTTCTGTTTTTCACCTTTTCACACAGCGTAATGAAAGCCAGTTGAGCAAGTGGAACAAGTGATTTTATTGATGATTGTGGAAGGCACCGATTTCATAAGCACCATTTCTTCTCACACCTTTTCCATTAGGTACGATTAAAAAGACAACTGAAAAGCATAACGTGAACAAATGTTGTTCCAGGCAAAGGAAATTAATTTCATTTTTAATGTTTGATAAAAAAAAAAAAAAATCATCACTCAGACACATTGCTTCTTCGGTCACATTGGCTTAATGTCAATAAAAAAGCTTTGCAAAATTCAATATATCATATTTTATTCAAAATCAAAATTTACATCTTACCACAAAGAGTCAGTTCCTTCAGTTTTTTGTTGTCTTTTTTTTAAGCTTCAAGGATCGCTGCAAGTCTCACCAGCACAATCGTGTCTCTTAGCATTCCGTTTAGTGGAGAATTTTTTAGCACAAACGCTGCAACTGAATGGCTTGTCTCCAGTGTGTGTTCTTGTGTGGCGTCGTAAATACGACTTTTGAGAGAACCTCTTGGCACAAACTGAGCATGAAAAAGTTTTTTCTCCAGTGTGTAATCGTGTATGTGTTTTTAAATTTGTCTTAAAAGAAAAGCTTTTGCCACAAACTGAGCAAGAAAAAGGGTTTTCTCCACTGTGCGTTCTTGTGTGGATTGTTAAATCAAACTTTTGAGAGAAGCTTTTGCCACAAACTGAGCAGGAAAAAGGGTTTTCACCACTGTGTGTTCTTGTGTGCCTTACTAAACTAGTCTTTCGAGAGAAGCTTTTACCACAATCTGAGCAGGAAAATTGTTTTTCTCCACTGTGTATTCTTTTGTGGTATATTAAACCTGAATTTTGAGAGAAACTCTTGCCACAATCTGAGCAGGAAAAAGGTTTTTCTCCACTGTGTGTTCTTGCGTGGCTTGTTAACGTTGAGTTTTGAGAGAAGCTTTTACCACAAACTGAGCAGGAAAAATGTTTTTCTCCACTGTGCGTTCTTGTGTGCCTTACTAAATGAGACTTTCGAGAGACGCTTTTGCCACAAACTGAGCAAGAAAAAGGGTTTTCTCCAGTGTGTGTGTTTGTGTGGTTTGTTAAATGTGACTTTCGAGAGAAACTCTTGCCACAAACTGAGCAAGAAAAAGGTTTTTCTCCAGTGTGTGTTCTTGTGTGGCTTGTTAAATTCGCCTTTTGGGAGAAGCATTTTCCACAAACTGAGCAAGAAAAAGGTTTTTCACCACTGTGTGTTTTTCTGTGCCCTTTTAAAGACAACTTTGAAGATAATGAGTCAGTGTGACATGCCCTTTCACTTTTGGCTTGCCCATCATCATCATCATCATCATCATCATCATCATCGTGATGAGCGTCTGATAATGTGTCCTCATTATGTGCTTGTGATGGCCCCCAGTGGTCTTCATCACCTTCTGTTGTCATGTGATGACTTGAGCTGCTGCTTGTAGGCTCCGCCCCTCTGTCGTCCTCACTCTCATCCTTGTTTTCAACTTCGGTCTTTATAGGGACAACGTTCACTGGTGACTTGTTGATCTCCTCCTCCTCCTCCTCCTTTTTGATGCGAGTCAAATCTGGCTCCTCTTTCACAGAACAGAGATCATTTTGTCTGACGTCTGCAGGACACAAAAAGACAAATTTGGTTTGGTCAGGTCAAAGCTCAGGCGGCAACTTTGTCTTATATTATTTCTCCCGTGCTACCTTGACTTGTGCCTGCCGCACACGGAGCAATGCGTGCGACCCCGATTTGGACCGGACCATGGGGACATTTCACAAAATACGTTCTACGATGTAAACCTCCCTTTCCGAGCAGCACAACTGTGATAAACGAGCATTTAAAAAGGAAGCACGTTGCGGCTGATGCCCGATTTAATTCCTGAATTAGTCACAGACGTTTCTGGAAGCGAGCTGAAGTTAGCACACACAGGCTCTTGTGTGCGTCTGATGGAACACCTGTTGTGGGACCCTAACATATTGATGCAGACCGCTGGGGGCCATCGCAACATAATGTCATCGATAAAATAGGAATCCTTCAAGTGAAATATGTTTACAATTATTTCATTATGCATTTAGAGATAGTCTCATCGTGGGTACTTTTTGCTTTCATGATAATCTGGATCCCTAAAAGAATTCAAGGAGCCCTGGCATCAGAGTCGCTATTTATTGCATGATTTACGTTTGGGTTTTTTTTTTACCCAAAATGACATTTATTCTGCTAGTACATTCCGACATTACCCTTTTTATATTTATAAAATTTCTGTTTCTAAATAAATTTTAAAACAAATTTACGTTTGAAGAGTAAAAATCCCTACACATAAGCATTAAGCAACAACACTTTCACTCTGACTTTCATGTTGACATATTTGAATAATGACTGTATATTTTAAAGTTAACCAATATGTATTCGAATTCAACTAAGATACACCATAATATTTTAAGAGGTCACAGAATTATTTTGTACCTGCAATGATGCATAACAGCCATAGGGTGTCAGTAATGAGTAACAAAGTAACACAACACCTCCCATTGTTATGTCATCAGTCATTTGCAAAAATTACCAGGAACTATGAGTTGTGGGGGAGATGCAAACCACCTGGGCCACAGGAACTTTATGACCAGGAACTAAATGTTCCTGGACTTGTTGGTAGAAAAGGGGGTTGTGACGTTCTCCCTTTTTAAGCCCATAGTAAGCCAAAGATGCAGATGCATTTCTTGCAGCATGCGCTCGTTCACTGATGAGATCCGTGCAACCCTGGATGGATGCATTAAATGTTTGGATGAGGTGAAACTACGCACACGTGCACAGAACAGTGCAGAGCCACCGGAGGTTCCTTGACCGAGCCAGTAAAAATTTCATAAATAAGACCAACACGTACTTGATTTTTCAAAAAAAAAAAAACTGAGTTTTATCGACTAAAATTCATCAACCGCCATTGATCTTATTGCCGCAGTGTGCACAGTTTTTAGAGTCAGGTTGAATCATTCCATAAGGAATTGCTTGAACAAGATATGTCAGAGAAGTTATTGTAAAAAACGAGACAAGCCTGCACAAATGAATCACCCAGCCAAGATTGTCTTTGTCACTTGCGAGGAGCAGTCCGTCAAAGAGAAAAGCTATCCCACTCCTGTGCGGCGTTTTATTGAAGCACAGCAAAGCAATTTGAATATGCCAACTCATAAAGAATGGAAAAACATGAACACTTTGACTTCATCACACCCGTCCACACGCTTCCTGTTGTTCGAACGGTTTCAGCTTACAAGACATGATTGGGTCACACTTTTGTTAAATGCGAGCTAAACGGTTTCCTGTCAAACACGGTTCAAGACGTGCATCTGTTTTTGGGGCTTCCTGCTAAACTGGCAGCATAGACACAACTCTGTTACCACTGAACTCACGTTTTCCTGTTTAAGAGGTCCATGTTTTTGTGACCTTCTATTAACCCGTAAGCATAGTTTTGAAACATGATGACATGACAAACTTAATTTCTTTCACAACGTATAAAAACCGGAATATTTAAAATGTTAAATAATCAGTTCAAATTTTAAACTGGGAAAAAAAACACAGAGTTTACCCCCCCCTATTGGTTATTCTTTGGCATTTATTTTCTCCACTGATTTAATTTGCCATAAACAAATGTTCAGCAAACCGGCAAGTAAAAGGCAATAATTAAAAATAAAACGGCAATAACCTTGAACGCATTCCCCCAAACAACTTAATGTTGTGATGTTTATTTTTAACAATAGAAAGCCGTTCTTTACAAAGCAAATGAGAGTTAGACGTACAAACCTGCTTTGTGTAGCACAACACGAAGCTGCTTCCAACCTTCGCCCAGCAGTTGAAGATGTTGCTCGTTCTCTTCTTTTATTCCAGAAAGTTCCTCTTTGTACTTGGGTGTCGTTCTAGCACACATTTTCAAACGTCAATCTCAACAAATCCGCACTTGATCTCTGCTTGGCGATAATTCGTGTGCTTCTCTTTGTTCGACGAGACGAATGTAAGATGGCGTCGTTTTTTTCCTTCGAGAAAATGGCAGTCTGTTCGTCACGAAAGCGGAAGAACAGGACACACCCCCCTGTGATATGATTGGCTGCTGGCTTTGTGGAGCACTGTCACCAACTCACCGACAGATGTCACCATTTGCGATGCAAATCATTGTTATCTTCTTCTAAACATTGGGAAAACGTAAGATTTGAACCGTCTGCATATGAACAAACATTTTAGTTCTCAAATGTGAATTTGACAGATGTATTGAATTTTAATTTTTTTGCTGGTTTTGTTTTCACATCTGACACCATGTTGTTGGTTGGATAGTATTCCGAATGTATTTCCCTATTATTAACAGTTGACATGATAAAGTGATACTTTGTCAACATATTTGCACCTTTGCCTTTTTTCAGGGTTTTTCACCAGGTTGTGATGTGGTTGCGAATTTTAAATTAAAATATGTCACTCTTTTATGACCTAACTGTTATTGTGTTCGAAAATGATTTCGGTATTTATTTAAAGTACTTTAACATTTCATTATTCGTTTCAGTATTCATTAAACTACAATAATTCACTATTAATTTCAAGATTCATTGAACTCTTTTAGGAATAATTTAGGATTCAATGTTTAATCGTTACAGTATTTAATTTTTAAATTTTTGTTTCACCATTTTGTTCAATCTTAATCTTATGGAAAATTATTTTGCAAGCACCAACACAAGGTTTTTAAAGATAACGATGTCCTTTAATAGTCCCACAATGGGGAAATTTGCAGTGTTACGACGGTAAAGATATGGATCACACAGAGGCGGTGGTGCAATGTAGCCGTTAATGTATGACATTAGCAGCAGACATTCAGAAAAAGCAAACCTATGCGACTATACACAGTTTATACGTATATACACAATCCCCATGTATATATACACAGTTACATCCCACAACATATACAAGTGTAAGGAAACACTCCGAATGTCTGTCCATGTTCCAGAGGGGAAATTAATAAAATGCTGCAATGATAAAAAATGCTGCAATGATAAGACGACTGCTGTGAGGATCGCTTCCCAGCCGGGGCTGGGAAGCGGTGTGGGTGGACTCTTAAATTGCAGACAAGGGAAAATATGGTGGAAACAATATTTATTGTGGCCGGCAAAAAACAATTGGCAGGCGATAGGCAAGGAGAGTTACTATCAGAGATAATAGTGGGTCTATACTTACAGACGTCGGGAGACGTGAACGAAAAACGCTGGGGGAACAATCTTCCCCCAGGTAAAGCAAAACGAGTAACAAAAGGAGGTTGCAACGCAAGAAAACCGAAAACGAGAATGTCCTTCCTCCAAAGGGTAAGGTTGAATCCAATCATCGAGAAACACAAAGCGAGCCGAAACGTAGCTGTAGAAATAAACAAAGAAACAACAAACACGATCAATACACGGAGCAACGTTTGGCAAAGACTATAGCAAGGCACAAGGCGAGAGCAAGTAGGGCAATAATCCGACACGCAAGTGTGCGTGTCGGAGGCTTAAATAGTCCACAATTAAGTGATGATGGGTTGCAGCTGGGGAGTCTCGTGAACGCGTCCGCGCGCGGCCGCGTCGCCGAGCAACGCGCCGTCGACCACGCCCACTCGGCTGCAACACAAAGGCACGATCGTGACAACTGCAATGGTAAATGAAGGATTGTATTATGATTGCTGGCATTATTTTAAACACTTACAGGACAGAAGGTCAATTATTTAATTTAGCAGGTTCATATTTACTGAATATGTTAAACATTGATGAAACAAAACGCATTTATCAGATGAAAGTAGAAGTACTGTGCATAGATAGGATTGACTGGGATTGTAGTCATGATGTTTACTGTTTTATTATATTATTCTTGTTGTGTTTTTAATCCTGCAAATAAGGATGCCACTACAGCGAGGTCCGATACTGTCGGCTTTATTGACATACGCTCAACCCCACACTGAACTGCGTAGCGCCCGCCCATTGTCCCAGCTCAGGCCAATGGACCATACCACAACATAAAGGGGGTGTCTGGGTTAAACCATCACCACCCGGTACATACACACAGATCACACCACAATTCTTATATGCTAAATTTATAGTACTCAGTTTAAATGTGTGAACTTTATTGAAATTCTCAGATTTGAGAACAAATTTGCGCACATAGCATTTCCATGAGCTGCCCTCACATTCACAGCACTTCATGGACAAATACGACAAAGTACATTCTCCACATTGGCTGTAGGGATGCAAACATACCAAATTGGCCACTGGAGGTGTCACATAGACGCTATCGCAAAAAACACATTCCGAAAGACATAACAATTGGAGATCGGAGCACACGCACATACACACTTACACATTCACACGCACTTACACGTATACCTGCACACACATGCACACCGACAAGATTACAGGGGAATGCCAGCGAGGAGAGCGACGGAGAGACTGCCCGCCGGAGAAGGCCAGCCTTGGCGTGCCAGTTTTGGAGACCAGACGGGAATCAACTATCCAGACTAACCTGGGGAGGACCTTCCCCTGGACGTGGACCCGTGCCGTGGGAGGAAGCGAGGACGACCGATTCAACCTCCATTACCCTTGACATAAAAAACTCCTATTAAAACTGAAGCTGGGCTGAAAGATGGGGCGCATTTTTTGACTGTGCTCGCCCGAGTGTAGTTTCTCGTGAGATTCAGAAAAAGCCGCCCAGATATCTGTCTTTGTACTATTTCCTGAACTCCAGAAATGGAAGAAACTAAATATCGGAACTCTAATCAGTTGTTGAGTCTTAATTTGACCCTTTTCTCCTTGAGTACAAAAAAACAAACACGCATTGGAGTGAGTTTGGCTTTTAAAGGTAGATTTACTTATTCAAATAGAATTTTTGTTTAAAATCCCCCTAGCTCTTCTTTTTGTCTTTTCTATATTATGTACGTATCAATAACTGTGTTTGTTAATGTTAATAAAGTTTTTGGCAAAAAACGTATTAGTAAATATTTATCATGTCACTGATGGTGTAGTGGTACACTCGCCTGAGTTGTGTGCAGGCAACGTGGGTTCAGTTCCCACTCAGTGACGGTGTCTATGTCTGCCCTGTGACTGGCTGGCGACCAGTTCAGGGTGTCGTGTGCCTTTCGCCCGAAGTCAGCTGGAATTGGCCCCAGCACTCTCCCGCGACCCTGTTCAGGATAAGTGGTGTGGATAATGACATGACATGACAAATATTTGTCATCGCATCAATATTTGCACAACAGAGAACTGAGCTTCGAGATCCTCACGATAATAGTTCTCGAAACTATATTTCTGATCAATGTAGGTTAGTTAAGGGATATTTTATTGACAATCTAATCTCAATATACAAAGACAGAAAAAAATGGTGGTGGGGGGGCGCGAATCTTTTTCTTCTTGGTAGGGGCGGGCGTGAAATAATTGAGAGCAACTGCGAGTATATGCAGACATTATATACATACAATCTTGCAGCCCGATTGAACCACAGCATTGTTGCAAGTTCGGTAAGAGAAACGTAAACTTCCCACTGCTGTTCCAGCAGCGGCTTCTCGAGGCATAGGGGGAAGTGACGTCGGAGCTGACTCGCTTTTGTGGCGTTATTTTAATTATTTTGTTACATTTTTTTATCAACCGAATTAAAATATTACATAGAATATATATTAAAATAGAACAGCCAGGTTTAAAAACAAACACAGAGGCAAAGAAATATATTTGAAAAATACGTGCTTAAAGCATGACGTCATTAGCAAGCGCGCAGCTTCCGAAGGACCTCGACCACATCCACCGACCCGTCCACACCGGAACAAAAACACCCACCGCTAAATTCTTCTGATTTAGTGTGGAACTGACTGTAATTTTCTCAAAGGATGTCCAGTGCTACTCTAAAGGACTACGACATAATTCATTAAGTCTTTGTGTCCCGATAATCTCATCTTCGCGAGTTGATGCTTTTCGGCGTAGTTAGCTTAGCTTGTTAGCTAGCTAGCCGCTAACGAAAAGAGGCACATGACTCATCGCCAAGCAGAGATCAAGTGCGGATTTTTTGGAATTATCATTTGAAAATGTGTGAAAGAACGACACCCAAGTACAAAGAGGAATTTTGTGGAATAAAAGAAGAGAACGAGCAACGTCTTCAACTGCTGGGCGAAGTTTGCAACCAGCCTCGTGTTGTGCCACTCAAAGCAGGTTTGTACACGTTTTACTCTCATTTGCTTTGTAAAGAACGACTTTCTATCGTTAAAAATATGCATCACAACATTAAGTTGTTTGGGGAAATGCGTCCAAGGTTATTGCCGTTTTATTTTTAAATACAGTGAACCCCCGGTTATCGCGGTTAATGGGGACCGAGACCACCCGCGAAAACTGAATATCCGCGAAGTCGCGTCGCACCTTCAAAAAAAAAAAACACCGTGTATATATATACTTCCCACCTATATATATATATATATATATATATATATATATATATATATATATATATATATATATATATTTTTTTTTTTTTTTTTAAGCATTTTTGAAGGTGTGCCGCTACTTTGCACCTATATATATATATATATATATATATATATAAATATATATATATATATATATATATATATATAAATATATATAGGTGCAAAGTAGCGGCACACCTTCAAAAATGCTTAAAAAAAAAAAATATATATATATATATATATATATATATATATATATATACTGGTAGAGAGAGAGAGAGTCAAATTTATGTTATAACAAAAAAACAAATTATTATTAAAACTTATTATTTTTTTATTCCCCAGCCATTATTTTTGTATTTATTCAATTACTTCTTTTTGTATTTATTTAATTACTTCAACTTTTACCTGCTGGCACGCCGTCCGGTGTGCCCTGTGAATGTTATGATCCTCCAGCAGAACTGGAGGATTGAACAGGACTCTCCAAACGCAGACCCGGGAAAAAGGGTGGTGATACAAAGATATTTATTATCACAATATAGTCAGTGTAATCAGCGCGTCTCGCAGCAGCTGACGGCATGGCGCGAGACGATCGCTGGAGGAACGCCCACACAGCTGAAAAAACAAAAACACATGACAGGTACGGATCATGACAGTGAAATGAAAGGTGGCATTCTTCATATATTTATTTATTCATTTATTCATTCATAACTGACAGCCTCGCGCTCCGCCGGTGCCCGGGCGGAAGTTGTTTCTCTTCGGCTTGACAGCCACACACGCCGGCCGGTCTCCTTCGGAGCTCACGCACGGTCCCGAACGAAGCAAAATGTCGCCCCCGATCGTGTCCGTCGCCACCAATCGTGTCCGGGGGAACCTGCTCTTCTTCGTCCACTCTCTTCTTCGTCCACTCTCCTCTTCGGCGCACGCCGGCCGTCTAACCGCTTCAGCGCCCCCTTGTGCCGCTCGGCGAAACTACAATGCTCCCGAATATTTTTTAGACCCGCGAAGCACTGAACCTGCGAAAGGTGAACCGCGAAGTAGCGGGGGTTCACTGTATTGCCTTTTACTTGCAGGTCTGCTGAGCAATTGTTTATGTCAAATGTAATGAGTGCAGAAAATTTATGCCAAAGAATAACCATTAGTGGGGGGTTAACTCCGTGTTTTTCCCAGTATAAAATTTACATTTAATATAACAAAATAACATTTTCTGGTTTTTATATTTTGTTCAATCAATTCCTTACGGAAGGAATTCCGCCTGACTCTAAAAATGTGCACACTGCCGCGAAAACGTCAATGGCGGTTGATCAATTTTAGTGAATAAAACACAAAATATTAAGTTTTTAAAAAAAAAAAATCAAGTACGTATTGGTCTTATTTATTTATGAACTTTTTACTGACTTGGTCGGGTGAGAGTCAATGAACCTCGAGTGGCCCTGCATTGTTTTGTGCACGTGTGCGTAGTTTCACCTCATCCAAACATTTAAAATACATTGAATGCATCCATCCAAGGTTGCACGGATCTCATCGGTGAACAAGCGCATGCTACAAGGAATGCATCTGCATCTTTGGCTTACTATGAGCTTAAAAAGGGAGAACGTCACAACCCCCTTTTCCACCAACAAGTCCAGGAACATTTAGTTTCTGGTAATAAAGTTCCTGTGGCCCAGGTGGTTTGCATCACCCCCACAACTCATAGTTCCTGGTAATTTATCCAAATGACAATGATGATGTATCAGTGGGAGGTCTTGTGTTACTTTGTTACTCATTACTGACACCCTATAGCTGTTAAGCGTCATTGCAGTTCCAAAATGATTCAGTGAACTCTTAAAATATTATGGTGTATCTTAGTTGAATTAGAATACATATTCCAGAAACATCTGTGACTATGTCAGGAATGAAATCGGGCATCAGCCGCAACGTGCTTCCTTTTTAAAATGCACAAGTCAAGGTAGCACGGTAGAAACAATATAAGACAGTCGCCGCATGAGGTTTGACTTGACCAAACAAAATGTGTGTTTGTCTTTTTGTGTCCTGCAGACGTCAGTGAATACGATCTCCGTTCTGTGAAAGAGGAGCCAGTCTTGACTCACATCAAAAAGGAGGAGGAGGAGGAGGAGGAGATCAACAAGTCACCACTGAACGTTGTCCCTAGAAAGACTGAAGATGAAAACAAGGATGAGAGTGAGGACAACAGAGGGGCGGAGCCTACAAGCAGCAGTTCAAGTCGTCACGTGACAACAGAAGTTGATGAAGACCACTGGGGGCCATCACAAGCACAAAATGAGGACACATTATCACACGATGATGATGATGATGGGCAAGCCAAAGGTGAAAGGGCATGTCACACTGACTCATTCACTTCAAAGCTGTCGTTAAAACCGCACACAAGAACACACAGCGGAGATAAACCTTTTTGCTGCTTGTTTTGTGGTAAAAGCTTTTCTCTAAAATCAAATTTAACAAGCCACACAAGAACACACAGTGGTGAAAAACCTTTTTCTTGCTCAGTTTGTGGAAAATGCTTCTCCCAAAAGGGAAATTTAACAGAACACACAAGAACACACACTGGAGAAAAACCTTTTTCCTGCTCAGTTTGTGGCAAAAGCTTCTCTGGAAAGTCTAATTTAAGAAAACACACAACAACACATAGTGGAGAAAAACCTTTTTCCTGCTCGGTTTGTGGCAAAAGCTTCTCTCTAAAGTCTCATTTCGTAAGGCACACAAGAATGCACAGTGAAGAAAAAACTTTTTCTTGCTCAGTTTGTGGCAAAAGCTTCTATCAAAAGTTTGATTTAACAATCCACACAAGAATGCACAGTGGAGAAAAAACTTTTTCTTGCTCAGTTTGTGGCAAAAGCTTCTATCAAAAGTTTGATTTAACAAGGCACGCAAGAACACACAGTGGAGAGAAGCCTTTTTCATGCTCAGTTTGTGGCAAAGGATTCTCTGAAAAGGGAGGTTTAACACAACACACAAGAACACACAGTGGAGAAAAAGCTTTTTCCTGCTCAGTTTGTGGTAGACGCTTCTCTGTAAAGTCAAATTTAACTTGTCACACAAGAACACACACTGGAGAAAAACCTTTTTCCTGCTCAGTTTGTGGCAAGAGGTTCTCTCGAAAGTCGCTTTTACGAAGCCACACAAGAACACACACTGGAGACAAGCCATTCAGTTGCAGCGTTTGTGCTAAAAAATTCTCCACTAAACAGGGTGCTGAGAGTCACAATTGTGCTGGTGAGAATAGCAGCGATCCTTGAAGCTTAAAAAAAATAAAACAAAAAACTGAAGGAACTGACTCTTTGTGGTAAGATGAAAATTTTGATTTTGAATAAAATATGATATATTGAATTTTGCAAAGCTTTTTTATTGACATTAAGCCAATGTGATCAGTGCCAGAAGAACCATCGTATCTGAGTGATGAGTTTTTTTTGTTTTTAAGATCAAGCATTATAAATCAAATTAATTGCCTTTGCTTGGAACAACATTTTTTAACATTATGCTTTTCAGTTGTCTTTTTAATCGTATTTAATGGAAAAGGTGTGAGAAGAAACGGTGCTTATGAAATCGGTGCCTTCCACAATCATCAATAAAATCACTTGTTCCACTTGCTCAACTGGCCTTCATTACGCTGTGAAAAGGTGAAAAACAGATGTAGAAGTTGAACCATAAAAAGAACCAGAAAGAAATGCAAATAGTCTCAGTTTCTCTTCAAGGTTTTGTCAGGAGTTGGCAACTTGATGGCGACTGGAGTCAGCGCTGGTTTTCTCGCTGTGTTTAGCTGGCTCGTATATGTATGGTCGATTGAACAAAACTCAAACTCTTCAAATATCCCCTCACATACATTTAATATTACGCTTTCTGAATAAATTTCTTTCTTTCTAGGTTGAGCTCTATAAAGCGTTTGGGGTTTATTGCTAAGCAGAATCTCACTTTGGAAAAAAACTATTGTTACGACCAGCTCTGCTAGGGAAGGAGGGAAGTAACATAAACCAAGCTGTTAAATGGTGTGGAAAGAGTTTACAATTTATTTTTAGTAAAGCAAGGAGGTAGGTTCTAAACAAAGGATCTTAATCAACCAGTATTAACAAATGAGTACAAATAACAAAAGCGAGTGTCTCAAGAATTCACAAAAGTCCAACCAAGAGACACAACGAGCGCAAGCGAGGCGAACTGAACTGTAAAGTTCCAGCCGCCCTGAGCAGCTGGACCGAGGTCCTTTTATTGGTCCCAGCTGCACAGATGGAGCTCGTTGATTGGGACGTCCACGAGCAGGAACGAAGTCCACCAACGGGGAACGAGTGGGAAATCAGGCCAGTGATGAGGCACAAGTCCATTGACTTTACAAACAAAAGGGTACAAGAGCTACTGGCATACACGAAGGGAGTGGCCTTGTAGGTGGGCCCTAGCCCAGGGCCGTAACAACTATCATTTTGTCAAATATATCAAATATTTTTGTTCATGCTATATTATGCTTTTTATACATTGGATTAGTTATATAATGAAATAGGGAAATCATAAAATTGGCAACCACATACAGACTTAATTCAATTAATAAGAAATATAGAAACATTTTCTAAATATTGAACTCATTGAGAAGAGTCCTAATCTCGAAATAAATATTGAAATATAAAAAATACTTTTGTATTAAATTAATTCAATAAGCTGACCCTGGATGAGCGGCAGAAAATGGCTGGATGGATGGAATAATTTAAATTGCATCCAAATTCAAATGAACAAATATGTTAAGAAATATTCAAGACTGAAATAAAAAGGTTTAAATTAATATTGATATAATTTTACATTAAAATAATTGAATAAATATTGTATGATTACATAAACAAGCTTAAATATAAATTGTAATAAATAAAAAAAAAGTCATGTATTTTTAAATGGCCTAATTTAGATATGGGAAGTAATTCTCTTTATGAAACTATGAAGGGACTGGAGCTCACAGAAGTGACCAGTCTTGGTTCTGAAGTTCCGATGTAACCAGATACTGCCCTGAGAGAAAATAGGCCTGAGCATTGTTTATGGTGGGGGCAATTCTCTCGCCAGGTCAGTGACCTTCCAGGGTGTGACAGTAATTTAAGGTGGTCACGAGTAGACTGGTCGTATCAACGGGGAGACGCATCTGCTCTCCCTCTGGGGGACTTTTGGAGGGAAATCCTGAAGACTAGTGGGATGGGAATTGCATATGCAACAAGGGAAAATTAGATATTCATGTCCTATTTGGGCATTCCCCATAAGAAGGGAATGTCTGAGAGGGGGCTCGCACGTTTTTGGGGAGACTTCTTTTGACATCAGCATGTGACGAGAATAAAATCTTTCTCGAACCAGTTCTTTTTCATCACCAATCCAGCCTTGCTCGGCTGCCTCTCCTGAAGGCAGCAAGGACCCACACTTCAAAGACAAAATATACGACATATTGAAAGAAAAATAATACTCAAATATTGAAATTAGTATAGAATTGAATGAATAAACAACAAAGAAATAAATACCTCCTGGAAAATATTATTTTCAACATGTGTCAACATTTTTCTTTCTTGCACATTCTTAAACAATCGTAATTTCTTTTTACTTTTACTTTTTAAGTTACTTCAGTGCATTTCACACCTGAGCCTTCAATGAAGTCCTACTTTGTCCTACGTGAATGAATCCCCATCAAAATACCATCATTTATGACACCACGGCTGGACAAATAATATACAGAAACACACTTACGCACCACTGAGTGAGTGTTGGACGATATAGCTTCTCTTGAAAGGTCCGACTTGAAAATGTCCTTGCAAGTCTATCTGCAATTAAATTCACACTTTTCCCTCCTTTGGCCATTGTGGTTTAAAAAAAAGCAAGAATATATTTGAGATTTTCGAACGGTCGCCAGTTACGACTTTTGGGTGTGTTGATTCGGCATAGCGCTGCCCCCTCCCGAGTGGGTATCCAATCACAAAACGCGTTCATCACTCTCAGCGTAAGGCCAGCGAAAAGGCTCACTGTAACCAACTCGTGATCTGATTGGCTATCGCAACCGTCTAACAAATATGAAAGCTCATTGACTTTGGGTGCGACATCTTTTCCTCCGCTTTTATCCACCGGGCGAGTAAACGCAACTATGGTTTCATGCACCACCATATGCAACACTTGCACCATTCTCATGGAAAGACTCTCCCTGCTAGATGGACGTGTCCGCCAGCTAGAGCAGAGTAATGTGGTAAGCGTAAACGTGGCGGACACGACTGTTAGCACGGGTTGTAGCCAACCTGCTAGTCTGGTTAGCATTGGCCGTAAACGGCTTGCTAATCGCGGTGAGCCTGTTAAGACACATAGCAGTTCCATTCCACCTCGGTCTCATGGCTCCCGCACCTTAGTGATAGGTGACTCCATTACCCGCAACATTAAGCTTGAAAATCCAGCCACAGTAATGTGTATTCCTGGGGCCAGAGCACCCGACATAGAAGCTAATCTTATGGAGCTAGCGCGCAAGACACCTAGACACCAGCGCAGTGCAAACAACGCTAGCTATTCAGATATAGTGATACACGTTGGCTCCAATGACACTAGGATGAAGCAATCAGAGATCACAAAGAAAAACATAGCAAGGACTTGTGATCTCGCCAGAAAGATGAGTCGTCATCGAGTAATTGTCTCTGGCCCCTTGCCTGCGAGAGGCAATGATGAGAGGTTTAGTAGATTATTCTCGCTAAATAAGTGGCTGGCTAGTTTTTGTAGTGAGCAGGGACTGCAGTTTATAGATAACTGGCCTTCTTTCTGGGGCCGACCCGACCTGCTGAGGATGGACGGCCTTCACCCTAACTGGGAAGGCGCCATCACTCTTTCTAGAAACATAGATTATTGTTTGAGCCTTCCATGACTATTCATATTAGAGCAGGTCGGGCTGCAGGCGAATAGTGAGCCTGTAAGGAAGGGTATGGAGTCTGTAAGGCTAGAGCAAACTAGCGCTATGCTAGACGTAGACAACACACATAGCTTTTCTTCTAGATCTGAGCGCTACACACCATACGCTGTTGCATCACATACTGATATAATTTCTACTGAGGTGGCAATACATGATGGGTTTAAGCATTCCTCCTCGGTCGGTTTTATTGACGACGAGCCGTTCTCTCAAAATAATAGCACTCGAAAGCTGGTAAATAACTATCGGATTCCGACCGTCAGAATTTCTCGCCGCGTTTATAGTCGCTCGAGGTACAATCCGGGACCTAGGCAAGGCAATCTCCTTAATATTATGACCAGGAGTCCTGTTGCGCGGAATAACTTAGACCTATTTTACTGAAACTCGTTTTTTTAAATATTAGATCGCCTTGTTAGTTAATGACCTTATTAGAGACCATAATCTTAACATGATTGGTCTTTGCGAGACCTGGTTAAAACCGAATCAGTTTTTACCGCTAAATGAGGCTTCGCCTCCAAACTTCGTGAGCTTGCATGTTGCGCGCCCTCAAAAGAAAGGCGGGGGTGTAGCCCTCATTTCCGAATCTAACCTAAAACTTAGTCCTCGTTTTAGCAATTCCTTTAAAACATTTGAAGTTCTCATTATGCGATCCTCAGCCGAGCTGCCATTTTATCTTGCCGTTCTTTATCGTCCACCTGGCTCTTACTCCGGCTTTTTAGATGAATTTTCTGAATTCGTAGCTGATTTAGTAACTCATGCGGATAATATACTTATTATGGGCGACTTCAACATTCATATGAATCTCCCGTCGGAACCACTTACCGTGGCGTTTCGGACAATCATTGATATGTTTGGTTTCACGCAAATAATAAATGAAGCAACGCATATAAATGGCAATACGCTAGATTTGGTATTAACCCGAGGCTTAGCATCTTCAAAAATAATTGTATTACCATATACCAGTGCTATATCTGACCATTACTTTATCAAATTTGAAGTCTTGGCTCACTGTCATCGTTCTGACCAGAATCAAAATTATAGCAGCCGCAACATTAGCTCCTCAACCATCGTTGCGTTCTCTGAGCTACTCCCTTTAGCAACTGCTTCGTTTCCTAATTATATTGGTACGATTGATGATCTCACAAACAACTTTAATGTCGCTTTGTTAAATGCGCTTGACTCCGTCGCGCCTTTAAAAACTAAAACTCGTCCAAAGAGGCTTACTCCGTGGTTTACAGAGGAAACGCGCGTACTGAAACGATCTTGTAGGAAGCTTGAGCGCAAATGGCGTGCGACCAAACTTGAGGTCTTCCGTCAGGCATGGTGCGATAGTTTACTAATATACAAAGAAGCGCTTGATCTAGCCAAAACTAATTATTATTCTAGATTAATTGTCTTACATAAAAACAACCCTAAATATTTATTTGATACCATAGCAATGCTAACGCAACAGCGACCAACCTCGGATAGCTCTTCCTATTCAGCTCACGATTTTATGCAATTTTTTACTCAGAAGATAGAATGTATTCGTGATGAGATTAAAGACACTGTTCTTAAAATTCCGTCGAATTCCGCGATAAATGGTGTTAATAGGGACATTAGGGCCGATAACTGTCCGATAACCTTATGTCAATTTAAAAAAATATCTCTTGAGAGCCTAACAAAATTGGTTAGTGCGGCAAAACCGACAACTTGTGTGCTCGATCCGCTTCCTGGCAAAATAATTAAAGAACTGTTTACGACCCTAGGACCGTCTGTTTTAAATATAATTAATCTATCGCTTACCACGGGTGTAGTACCAGCAGCTTTTAGGACCGCCGTTATCCGACCGTTACTTAAGCAACCAAACCTTGACCCAGAGAGTCTCATCAACTATAGGCCGGTTTCAAATCTTCCGTTTATTGCAAAAATTCTTGAAAAAGTCGTAGCGCAACAACTTAATGAATATATGACTGCTAATAATCAATTTGAACCTTTCCAATCGGGTTTTAGAGCCGACCACTCTACTGAGGCGGCCCTTGCTAAAGTTACTAATGATCTTCTCATAGCTATGGACGCCGACACCTCATCAATATTACTCTTACTCGATCTTAGTGCCGCTTTTGATACCGTTGATCATAAGTCAAGTCAAGTCAAGTTTATTTTATTTGTATAGCCCTTAATCACAGACAGTCTCAAAGGGCTTTACATAGCCACAATCGACATCCCCGATCTTAACATATTATTAAAACGCCTTGAAACGTGTGTTGGCATTTCAGGTTCAGCGCTTTCTTGGTTTAATTCGTATCTGTCGGAGAGGACGCACCGTGTAATTCATGGCAAAGCGACTTCGGATCTTTGTAAGATCACATGTGGAGTTCCGCAGGGATCGGTACTTGGACCTCTATTGTTTAGCATCTACATGCTACCGCTTGGTGATATTATACGGAAATATAACATTAGTTTTCATTGTTATGCTGATGATACGCAGTTATACATGCCGTTGGATATAACAAATCCGCGCGATTGCTCTAAATTAGAGGCATGCCTTGCCGAAATTAAACAATGGATGTCTTGAAATTTTTTGCGTCTTAACTCAGATAAAACCGAGATGCTGATCATTGGACCAGCGCGTCATCAAAGACACCACTCTGAGTATCGATAAATGTAATATTACCCAGAAGGATTTAACAAAAAATCTCGGTGTTATATTTGACGCAACTATGTCATTTCAAATCCACATTAAAAATATTACTCGGACTGCGATTTTTCATCTGCGTAACATTGCTAAAATTCGCCCAATTCTATCAACGTGTGACGCGGAAATCTTAATCCATGCGTTTGTTACGTCTCGCCTCGACTATTGTAAGGTTTTGCTCTCGGGTCTCCCCATGTCTAGTATTAAAAGACTAGGACGAGAAAGTTTGATCATATTACCCCGATATTAGCCAATTTGCATTGGCTTCCGGTCCTCGGAAGTTGTGATTTTAAAGTTCTGCTACTTACTTTTAAAATATTGCACGGCTTAGCACCTTCTTATCTCGTTGACCTCGTGGTACCATATGTTCTGTCCCGAAACCTTCGCTCACAAAATGCTTGTCTTTTCGTGATCCCGCGAGCCAAAAAGAAGTCCGCAGGTTCTAGAGCGTTCTCGATTCGGGCACCAATGCTTTGGAATGCACTTCCCTCAGATATTAGAGGCGCCACCTCAGTAGAAATGTTCAAAACACTATTAAAGACGCATTTATACTCTTGTGCATTTAGCTGAAATATTTGTTGGCCTGTTTACTGCCGCTTTTTTTCTTTTGTTTTCTTTTCTGCCCCCTTTTCCCCCGGCTGGGGGATTAGGTGACGGTGACCCACTAGGAAGTTTAAGGCATTGACCAACTGGGCATGCACCTGTTCCAGTGATGTCGTCTTCCTGCAGCGCGACATTTGATCAATTTATTTATATACTTTAGCATCTAATTTAATTATTTGTTGGCCTGTTTACTGCCGGTTCTTCTCTTTTCTGCCCCCTCCTTCCCCTGCTTGGGAATTAGGTGATGGGGACATGCTTTGAAGATTACGGCACTGACGAACCGAGAAGGGACCTGCTCTGCCGAAGTCGTCTTCATGCAGCGCCTTTTCTGATTTCCTTATATTTCAGCACTTCATTGAACTACTTGTTGGCCTGTTTGCTATTTCTGTTCTTTCTTTTCTGTTCCCAATTCCCCGAATTAGGTGATGGCGATTCACTTGGAAGTGGCTGTACTGAATTTACACCAACTGACCGGTACAAGATCGAAGGCTCATCTTCGGATATGCTGCCATGGATATTACGGCCCTGGATGAGGACCCACTCCACTGAAGTCATCTTCCTGCAGCACTTCTTTTGATTGACTCTCACATTATCTCATCTAACATTGAATAGCATCATTTTATGTGTCAAATGTTGCCCAGTTGGCATCCATTGCAGCCTGGTCATCCTGGAAGGGGGATTCCCCCATCTGTGGTCCCTTCTCAAGGTTTCTCACTTTTCCCCTAATGAGGTTTTGTGAGTTTTTCCCTTGCCCTCCTAGGGGTTAAGATCGGGGATGTCGATTGTGGCTATGTAAAGCCCTTTGAGACTGTCTGTGATTAAGGGCTATACAAATAAAATTGACTTGACTTGACTATTTTTGTATTTATTCAATTACTTCTTTTTGTATTTATTTAAATACTTCGACTTTTACCTGCTGGTACGCCGTCCGGTGTGCCCTGTGAATGTTATGATCCTCCAGCTCACGGGAAAAAAGGTGGTGATACAAAGATATTTATTATAATCACAATATAGTCAGTATCCATTTACAATCTAGGACTATGAGGCTATGATATATATAATACCAATCTATCGGCGGAAAGAACGTAAAGCGCTGGTGGAACACTCGCACCAGGAAAAGGGAATAACTGTAGAACGAAAAACGCTTGCAAAAGGCAAGGAATGACTAACGAAGATTGCTTACCACGGAAGGATAAGAGGAGACCAATCATCGACAGAAAAAGAGAACAGAAAACGAGCCGAGCTGTAGCTGATAACGAAATGAAAGAAAAACGCGACAACAAGAAACACTTGAACAAGATAACGATCAAAGTACGGGCGCATGAGCAAGTAGGATAACAATCCGACGCCAGGTAGTCAGTGTAGGTGGATTATATAGTGAGTGTAATCAGTGAGTGAATGGGAATCCGGTGCGGGGCTGGTGGGCGCGTCTCGCAGCAGCTGACGGCATGGCGCGGGACGATCGCTGGAGGAACGCCCACGCAGCTGAAAAAACAAAAACACACGCGGCATGACAGGCACGGATCATGACAGTGAAATGAAAGGTGGCATTCTTCATTTATTTCTTTATTCATTCATAACTGACAGCCTCGCGCTCCGCTCGTGCCCGGGCGGAAGAGGTGCTCCTCTTCGGCTTAACTGTGACGCACGCCCGCCCTCCTCCCCCGGAGCTTCCATTCGGTTAAACTTAGGGGCCGCTTGGCACCGCCCGTGCTCGGGGAAGGTGCTCCTCTACGGCTTAACTGCCACGCACGCCGGCCGGATCTCTGGTACGGTCCGAACCGCGCGAAACGTCGCCCCAAATCGTGCCCGGGGGAACGTGCTCTTCTTCGTCCACTCTCTTCTTCGTCCACTTTCTTCTTCGTCCACTCTCCTCTTCGGCGCACGCCGGCCGTCTAACCGCTTCAGCGCCCCCTCGTGCCGCTCGGCAAAACTACAATGCCCCCGAATATTTTTTAGACCCGCGAAGCACTGAACCCGCGAAAGGTGAACCGCGAAGTAGCGGGGTATTACTGTATTTGACAAAATGATAGTTTTTCCAAAGTGAGATTCTGCTTAGCAACAAACCCCAAACACTTGATAGAGCTCAACCTAGAAAGTGTTTTTAGCAAGTCAGAAATTTATTCAGAAAGTGAAATATTAAATGTATGTGAGGGGATATTCGAAGAGTTTGAGTTTTGTTCAATGGACCATACATATACGAGCCAGCCAAACACAGCGAGAAAATCAGCGCTGACTCCAGTCGCTATCAAGTTGCCAACTCCTGACATACCAAAACCTTTGAGAGAAACTGAGACTGCTTGCGTTTCTCTTTCTGGTTCTTTTTCGAGTTCAATTTCAAGTTCAGTTTTTCACCTTTTCACAGCGTAATGAAGGCCAGTTGAGCAAGTGGAACGAGTGATTTTATTGATGATTGTGGAAGTCACCGATTTCATAAGCACCGTTTCTTCTCACACCTTTTCCATTAAGTACGATTAAAAAGACAGCTGAAAAGCATAACGTTAACAAATGTTGTTCCAGGCAAAGGCAATTAATTTTATTTATAATCTTTGATGTTAACACACAAAAAAACTCATCCTCACTCAGACACATTGCTTCTTCTGGCAATGATCAGATTGGCTTTGTGTCAATAAAAAAGCTTTGCAAAATTCAATTTCATCATATTTTATTGAAAATCACATTCACATCTTACCACAAAGAGTCGGTTCCTTCAGTTTTTTTTGTCATTTTTTAAGCTTCAAGCATCGCTGCTTTTGTCACCAACACAATTGTGTCTCTCAGCACTATGTTTAGTGGAGAATGTTTGAGCACAAACGCTGCAACTGAATGGCTTGTCTCGACTGTGTGTTCTTGTATGGCTTGTTAAATTCGACTTTTGAGAGAAACTCTTGCCACAAACTGAGCATGAAAAAGGTTTTTCTCCACTGTGTGTCCTTGTGTGCATTTGTAAATGTGACTTTACAGAGAAGCGTCTACCACAAACTGAGCAGGAAAAAGGTTTTTCTCCAGTGTGCTTTCTTGTGTGGCTTATTAAACTTGCTTTTATAGAAAAGCTTTCACCACAAACCAAGCAGGAAAAGGGTTTTTCTCCAGTATGTGTTGTTGTGTGTTTTGTTAAACTTGACTTATCAGAGAAACTTTTGCCACAAACTGAGCACGAAAAGGGTTTTTCTCCACTGTATGTTTTTGTGTGGCTTGTTAACGTTGACTTGACAGAGAAGCATTTTCCACAAACTGAGCAGGAAAAAGGTTTTTCTCCACTGTGTGTTCTTGTGTGGCTTGTTAACGTTGAGTTTTGAGAGAAGCTTTTACCACAAACTGAGCAGGAAAAAGGTTTTTCTCCACTGTGAGTTCTTGTGTGGCTTGTTAACGTTGACTTTACAGAGAAGCGTCTACCACAAACTGAGCAGGAAAAAGGTTTTTCTCCAGTGTGCTTTCTTGTGTGGCTTATTAAACTTGCTTTTATAGAAAAGCTTTCACCACAAACCAAGCAGGAAAAGGGTTTTTCTCCAGTATGTGTTGTTGTGTGTTTTGTTAAACTTGACTTATCAGAGAAACTTTTGCCACAAACTGAGCACGAAAAGGGTTTTTCTCCACTGTGTGTTTTTGTGTGGCTTGTTAACGTTGACTTGACAGAGAAGCATTTTCCACAAACTGAGCAGGAAAAAGGTTTTTCTCCACTGTGTGTTCTTGTGTGGCTTGTTAACGTTGAGTTTTGAGAGAAGCTTTTACCATAAACTGAGCAGGAAAAAGGTTTTTCTCCACTGTGAGTTCTTGTGTGGCTTGTTAACGTTGACTTTACAGAGAAGCATTTTCCACAAACTAAGCAGGAAAAAGGTTTTTCTCCACTGTGTATTCTTCTGTTTTGTTAAACTTGACTTTTGAGAGAAACTCTTGCCACAAACTGAGCATGAAAAAGGTTTTTCTCCAGTGTGTGTTTTTATGTGACTTGTTAAATTTGACTTTAAAGAAAATCTTTTGCCACAAACTGAGCAGGAAACGTTTTTTTTCTCCAGTGTGTGTTTTTATGTGACTTGTTAAATTTGACTTTAAAGAAAAGCTTTTGCCACAAACTGAGCAGGAAAAGTTTTTTTCTCCACTGTGTGTTTTTATGTGACTTGTTACATTTGACTTTCCAGAAAAGCTTTTGCCACAAACTGAGCAGGAGAAAGGTTTTTCGCCACTGTGTGTTCTGTTAAACTTGCCTTTTGAGAGAAGCATTTTCCACAAACTGAGCATGAAAAAGGTTTTTCTCCAGTGTGTAATCGTGTATGTGTTTTTAAATTTGACTTTAAAGAAAAGCTTTTGCCACAAACAGAGCAGCAAAAAGATGTTTCTCCACTGTGTGTTCTTGTGTGAATTGTCAAATGAAACTTTCGAGAGAAAATTTTGCCACAAATTGAGCAAAAAATAGGTTTTTCTTGACCGTGGTTTCTTGTGTGTCGTTTTAAAGACAACTTTGAGGTTAATGAGTCAGTGTGACATGCCCTTTCAGTTTTGGCTTGCCCATCATCATCATCATCATCATCATCATCATCGTCTGATAATGTGTCCTCACTATGTGCTTGTGATGGCCCCCAGTGGTTTGCATCACCTTCTGTTGTCATGTGATGAATAGAGCTGTTGCTTGGAGGCTCCGTCCCTCTGTTGTCCTCACGCTCACCCTTGTTTTCATCTTCACTCTTTATTGGGAAAACGTTCAGTGGTGACTTGTTGATCTCCTCCTCTTCCCCCTTTTTGATGTGAGTCAAGTCTGGCTCCTCTTTCACAGAACAGAAATATTTTTCACTGACGTCTGCAGGACACAAAAAGACGAACACACATTTGGTTTGGTCGAGTCAATCTGATTCAGATCAACCCACTCGTGTACAAACCTGCTTTGAGTGGCACAGCACGAGGCTGGTTGCAAACTTCGTCCAGCAGTTGAAGATGTTGCTCGTTCTCTTCTTTTATTCCACAAAGTTCCTCTTTGTACTTGGGTGTCGTTCTTTCACACATTTTCAAATGACAATCCCAAAAAATCCGCACTTGATCTCTGCTCGGCGATGAGTCATGTGCCTCTTTTCGTTAGCGGCTAGCTAGCTAATAAGCTAAGCTAACTACGCCGAAAAGCATCAACGCGTGACGAGATGAGGTTATGGGGACACAAAGACATAATGAATTATGTCGTAGTCCTTTAGAATAGCACTGGACATCCTGTGTGAAAATTACAGTCATCAGTTCCACGCTAAATCAGAAGAATTTAGCGGAGTGTGTTTTTGTTCCGGTGTGGACTAGTTGCTCGATGTGGTCGAGGTCCTTCGGAGGCAGCGCTTGCTTATGACGTCATGCTTTTAAAGTATTTTTTCCCAATATATTTATTTGCCTCTGTGTTTGTTTTTACCCCTGGCTGTTCTATTTTAATATATATTATATCATATTTTGATTTGGTTGATAAAAAAATCAAACAAAATAACTGCATGACCGCCACGATGTCTCGTCAGCTTTACGTCACTTCCGCCTATGTCCCGAGAAGCCGCTGTTGCAACAGCAGTGGAACGATTACGTTTCTCCTGCCGAACTTGCAACAAT
The DNA here is from genome assembly GCF_059441095.1 of Idiotropiscis lumnitzeri. Classification (NCBI taxonomy): domain Eukaryota; kingdom Metazoa; phylum Chordata; class Actinopteri; order Syngnathiformes; family Syngnathidae; genus Idiotropiscis; species Idiotropiscis lumnitzeri. The sequence goes on from NC_142392.1 coordinate 7,998,829, forward strand.
ACCGTGGTTCACTCGGGCTGCAAGATTGTATGAATGTAATGTCTGCATATAGTCTGAAATATTTCCCAATCTCGTATTTCCAAGTTTTCCTTCCGACAATTGACGTGACGTCTTCGACAGGCACGCAGAGGACACCGAAAGAAGAAAAAAAGTATGATGTAAATGTACTTTATTATTTTGTAATTGTTTTTATTTAGTAACTCAGAACACACAAATGTAACACACAGAGGTGACAAACATGCAGTCAAAGAAATATAATACATCAATATATTATAACGCCTGACGTCATCAGCAGGCTTCCGAAGGACCCCGTCCACAACCCGAACACATCGAGCAACCCGACCACATCTGGTACCGACACCGGAGTGAAAACCGGAAGTCAGTCAGGACATTCCTCGCTGTGATGTGATTGGCTGCTGGAAACAACACACAAAATAATAAACAACAAAAAAAGTATATTCAGAGAAACAAACCCAACATATTATCAAATTTCCCCATTGTGGGACTAATAAAGGACATCTTTATCTTTATCTTTAGAACAGCACATTCTGTTTCTCATTTCTACAATATCTTTTTAAAATTGTCCGTTTCTTCTGTATGAATGAAAAACAAAGGGCGACTCTTAATAAATCTGCACGAATTAACCGTTTCGCCATTGATAAAATCCACCGTTATGTGGCACACTAGGATTATACCTTAATGCCAAGTCGCAGCAGAAGAATAATTCTGATATGCAGACAACTTCTCTCTTTTGCCAACTGGCGTAGTTTATTCCAGCAACGCCCACGAACTGCTCCTCACAAGAGCCAAAAGCAGAGAGAGAGAAATAAGGCGTGAGCACCTGCCGAACATCGCATGTTAACATCATCTGTCAGCGACAGCACCCCTTGTGGCAAATAAGCACATTACAGAAATAAGCAGTCATACAATAACACTCAACACTCCCACTTATGAACTACTTGTAAACTGAACAACTTTCACAAAGACATAAAGAAAAACAAATAACATGACATTTGATTGTCGAATATTTATATGCCAAATATGACCCCTGTAAATTTTTTCAATTTAGATTTGGTCACATGCTTGGTCATAACATCTGCTGCCATGTCATTTGTGGAACAGGAAACAAGTATCATCTTCTCATCTTTTATGATGGATCTAATGAAATGATATTTGATGACCACATATTTACACCTCTGCCTGTATACAGGGTTCCTCACAAGTGCGCTAGCCCCTTAATTGTCCTCATGAATGACAGTTTTCGTGTACACATAGTCATCAATACCTTTCAATAGTTGTTCCAAATATATACACTCCTGTATTGTTAAGGCTAAAGCCATGTATTCTGCCTCACACACACTAAGATTGTGCTACTGTTTGTTGTTTCTTGGTCCTTCATGAGACCAGTGCACTGTCATCACACATACTCACACAATACCCCGTGGTACTGCATCCGTCAGTAGCGTCTGACGCCCAATCTGCATCACTGTAAGCGCGAAGGCCTAGACCCTCGCAGCTCTTTTGGACACAGAGCTGTCCGTCGGTTGTACCTCTGAGATAACGCAAGACATGTTTGACCGTGATCCAGTGCTCATCTGTGGGTTCAGAAAAATGTTGCGATAGTCGGCTCACCACAAAACATAGATCAGGGCGTGTGCCGGTGGCCAAATATATGAGACTGCCAACCGCTTCTCTGTACATTTTTACATCAGTCATTCTCGGCGCATCTTCAGTGTAGTCTAGTTTTTGTTCGCAGGGTGTTTCCCTTGTTCTACACATTTGCATGTCAAAATGGTTTAGGACCTTTTCCACATACTTGTTTTGTGTCACATCTACACAGCCTTCCGAGTGGCTGAAGACCATGCCAAGGAAATGTTTTAACCTGCCTAGGTCCTTCATTTTAAACTTGGTGGATCGCATGCTCTTCACTTGCTCGAAGCCACTTTTGTGTTATTGGCGGCAATGATGAGGTCATCAGCCCAGATAACAATTATCACTTTCCCTTCTACTTTAGACTCTTTCGTGTATACACAGTGGTCTGCTGGGTTCTGGATAAATTTGTTCTCGGTTAGGTATTTGTGAAGTAATAAATTCCAATTACGTCCAAATTGATTTCGGCCGTAAATGGACTTCTCCAGCTTATTCACTAGCCCATCTCTTCCTTTCTCATAACCCTCAGGTTGTTCCATGTATATTTCTCTATCAATGGGGGCGTGCAAATATGCTGTTTTTACGTCCATTTGGTGTAAGATTAAGTCATCCTGGGCAGCCTTTTGCATTACTACCCGTACACTAGTCAGATTCGCTGTCGGTGAGAATGTTTCGCCATAGTCTATTCCTGCTCTCTGGCTATATCCCTTAGCCACAAACCTGGCCTTGTACATCTCACGTCCATCACTGTTTTCCTTGATTGAATAGACCCACTTTCCTCCCACTGTCTCCCGGCCTTCTGGCAATTTAGTCAAAGTAAAAGTTTGGATGTCCTCTAAGGACTTCATCTCCTCATCCATTGCTTTCTTTCATCTTTCTGACTCAGTTGATGTCATGGCCTCTTTAAAGTTTTGGGGAATATTACACATTACTCTGTAGCAGTAGTCTATACTCACGAGTGTACTGTCCTCCTCCTCACTGCTGTCTTGACTATAATCTTTTAGATAACCCGGTGGTCTATGCTCTCGAGTAGGATATCTCCCACAGCTTGGAACCTGTGGTGTCCCTTTAAGGTGCTTGTCATCATCGTCCTTCGGTAGTTTTGAACCACCAGTTTGTATGTCTGTGCTCACACTTGATTGTGTGGTGTCTTTGACTTCACAACTCACTCTAGGTTCCAGTTCTAACTCATAAGTCTGCGTTTCGTCTTCACATGTTGTCCTGGTGACAAACTTTACCAGTCTATGCTTTTGTACTTTTCTGTCGCTGGGATAATAAACTAGAAAGGCTGGACTACCTTTGTCGTGCCCCACAAAATGTCCTTTTTCGCATCTAGAGTCTAGTTTACCCCTGTCTTGTTGATAGGCATAGCATATTGACCCGAATTTGTGCATCCTAGATAAGTTACACATTTTCCCTGTCAGTGCTGTGTATGGTGTGGTGCCAGTATGCTTATTAAAACACCTATTTCTTGTATATGCTGCCTCCTGAACAGCATAGTGCCAGAGGCTTTTTGGTAAGTTGCAGTCAATAAGATTACACCTGGCCATATCAAAGAGAGTACGCCATTTCCTCTCTGCTACGCCATTCTGGTGTGGGGAATAAGGGCAGGAGGTTTCATGTCTAATCTTGTTCTTTCGTAGCAGTGTCTTAAAGTCTCCGTTTGTGAAATCTGTTCCATTGTCTGACCGTATGCACTTTACAGTGCCGTAAGGTGCTACATCAGATAAGAACTTCTCTGTAGCTTGAAGAGCATCACTCTTTGCTTTAAAAAAATAAACATATACAGCCCCTGTGTACACATCTGTAAAAGATTGCACATACTTAAAACCATCAATGTATTTGTTGCTTATCGGACCAGCTAAATCTGTGTTCACCAGTTCTAGCGGTGTCTTTACCTTGTCAGTTGGAGTTCGGTTTCTCGTTTGGGCGAACTTCCCTTTTATGCATACATCACATTCTTTAACAGGCTTGTGTTTTGCACCACTAATGTGCATGCCAACTGTTACATTTTGCAATTTCAATATATCCTCATAGTTGCAGTGCCCCATTATCTCATGCCATGTCTGAATATCATGGCTGACTTTACACACATCGTTTTCATCACACGCTGTTTTCAAGTAGTACATTCTGTTCTGCACATAAATGTCAAATGTTGTCCCATCAGGTGCCGTAAGAACGTCTTCACCTTCCTTGAAGAACACTTCGGCACCGTTAGCCGTAGCTGACTTCACAGAAAACAGTTCTTGAGGGAAGGATGGGATGTATAGGGCGTTCTTTAACGCGACTTTACACCGACGCCCCTTACTGTCGATTAAACATACCTGTGCATCTCCCTTGCCTTGTGCCAGCCCAAAAACACGTTTTCCATCTGCTAGTTCCATGCTGTGTTTCTCCGGCCTGAAATCACTCACAAAGTTCTTAAACCGTCTTTTGTCATTCATAATGTGGGACGATGCACCTGTGTCCACAATCAGTACCGTTCGTTGTAATTACTGTGTTGTCCAGCTGGTATCCTCAGTCTCCATCCTGAAGGAGTAATCCTCATCTCCAGTTGCTCTGCTGGCGTCATCATGTTGCATTTCATGGCTGCCACCGCCGTCATCTTCTCCGCCATCTTGGACGCACGCGTACCGAGCGCTTTGTCCGCGCTTCTTCCGGCATGCTTTGTCCGCGTGTCCCGTGTGTTTACAGAAACTACACCAAACAGTCTTTGAGCAGTCATCTTTACGGTGACCCCTTTCGCCGCATCGCCAACACGCCAGCCCCGTCGGCGGTCCGCTTTTCTTCTTTTGCGCCGCCCGTGCTTTCATCAATCTCTCTTCCGCCTCCTCGGCGAGCGATCCTGTGTCTTCCGCTGCCTCGAAGTTCCGTAATTTGGCCTTGAACTCCCCCAGCGAAACGTCCGTTGAGCCGTGCGTCACCATTAACGTGAACGGCTTATATTTTTCCGGTAGCCCTCTCATAATCATTGCCATCATCAACCCTTCGCTCGGCGCTTCACCCGCGCGTCTCAGTGCCGTGATAATCTGTTCAGCTCTGATGATATATTCAGTCACAGTCTCTGTGTCCGCTTTCTTCAGCGCCGTCATCGTAATGTATAGGGAGACGATGCGGGGCCTACCTTTGCCGATATAGTGTTCTCGCAACACTCTGAGACTTTCCCGGCCCTTGTCTTTTGTGTCTCTGAATATGAGTCCTCAACTTGTGTTGTCAAGGAGTGGTGCCAGCGCACAATATGCGTCGGCATTCAGCTTGTCCTCCTGGGCCCTGGCTTCCTCTGTCAGCGGGCCGGTCGGCTCTTTCAAAATCGTCTCTTTCAAACCCACTCCGTGCATACAGCACAACATCCTCTCTTCCCAGAGCTCGTACTCATCTGCTCTCCCATCGAAGGTGGGCCACTTGCTTTTGCTTCTGTTCGCCATGGCTTGTGTGTTCGTAGCTCCGCTTTACTGTCCGTTAGCCTAGCTTTAGCTTCCCGCGGTACTCCCGCCGCTAAACTAGCTATACCTTGCAGCTAACTCGCTACCGTTGCTTCACCGTGCTAACGTGCACTTCGTTACTGCATTCAGAATCTATTCTCGCGACTCTGGGCCCATAACCTGATAAAATCCATGGTCATGTGGCATCATAGGATTATACCTTGATGCCCAGTCGCAGCAGAAGAACAATTCTGATATGTAGACAACTTCTCTCGTTAGCCAACTGGCGTAGTTTATTTCAGCAACACACACGAACTGCTCTTCTCCAGAGCCAAAAGCAGAGAGAGAGAAAAAGGGCTTGAACACTGGCCTAACATCGCATTGTCTGTTAGCGACAGCACCCCTTGTGGCAAATAAGCACATTACAGTAACAAGCAGTCATACAATAACACTTAACAAGTTCTCATTTCCACTGTGACTCAACTCCAACAATAACATGACAAATATTTGTCATCTCATCAATATTTGCACAACAGAGTACTGAGTTTCGAGATCCTCACTATAATATTTCTCAAAATTATATTTCTTATTAATTTAGCTTAGTTAAGGGATATTTTATTGACAATCTAACATCAGTACACTCAGACAAAAATATAATGGTGGTTGGGGGGCGCGAATCTTTTTCTTCTTGGTAGGGGTGGGTGTGAAATAATTCATCATCATATCGTGTCACACCAGTGGTTTATCCATATTTTTGCCCTGTCTGTGACCTTTTGTAGGTCTGGTGGAGTGATATATACAGTGCTTATTGGACATTCAAGGATATGTTTCATATTTTGGTTTAGGAAACCACAGTCACATACTGAGGATGTGGCAAGGCCCCATTTTGTTAGGTTGTCTTTGGTTTTCCCAACACCAGATCTTGCACGGTTTAGGGTACACCATTTTTTCCTTTCAAGGTTTGTGCCCTTGGGTAGTTTTTCTTTTGGTTTTGGGACACACGGTTGTTCTGGTCCCATGTTTTCTTTTTCTCTCCATTTATTCATTCTGTACCGTCTAGGGGTGATGTTTTCAGGCAGACTTTCAGTTGAAATGAAACTTTTCCTAGATTTCAGCCTGGGAGGGACTGGTACATGGGAGAAGAGTGGATGGCGATTATCATTTTCTTGCTTGCGTTTTTCCACTTTGGTGTGTGTTTCTCTTCTCAAGGCAGGAGGTGGAATGCCCGAGAGCCTGTGGAGGATATTGACTGGTGTTGGTCTTAATGCTCCAGTTATCACACGGCAAGCTTCATTAAGGATAGGATCTATTTTGCTGGCATGGGCAGATCGAGACCATACGGGGGCACAATATTCTGCTGTTGAGAAACACAGAGCCAAAGCAGTTGTTCTCAATGTCTTTGGATCTGTGCCCCATTTTGTTCCAGCCAGCTTTTTCAATAAGTTGACTCGAGAGGACACCTTGCTCCTAAGTTTCTCTAGGTGTTGTTTGAAGGAGAGAGTCCTGTCTAGTGTTACACCCAGATAAGTTGGATGGTCATCATGGGTGAGATTTTTCCCATTCCATTCAATATTTAGTTTTCGATATGCTTCCCGGTTGTTTAGGTGGAAAGCACATATCTTTGTTTTCCCTGGGTTGGCATTTAATGACCATTGCTGGTAATATTTGCCAGTTACACTTAGTGCTCCAGTCAGAAAGTTTTCAATGTCTTTAAAGTCCTTTGCTTGGGTGGCAATGCAAAGATCATCTGCATAAATGAAGCGTTTAGTGTTGGGATATGATGGTTGGTCATTAGTGTAAATGTTGAAGAGCAGAGGGGACAGCACTGATCCTTGTGGGAGTCCGTTCTTTTGACTTCTCCATCTGCTCCTTTTGCCATCCATTTCAACATAAAATCTCCTGTTGTTAAGGATGGTTCTGATGACATTTACAATGTGGCCATTTATTCCCATTGTGGCCATTTTCATCAGTAGGCTTCGGTGGTTGACTGTGTCATATGCTGCTGTTAGATCAACCAGGACTATTCCTGTTTTGAGGTTTTTCTCGAATCCATCCTCAATGAATTGGACAAGGTTGAGGACTTGGCCACAGCAGGAGCATCCTTGTCTGAAGCCTGCTTGTTCTTCAATAAGCTGGTCTTCGACTGATGGAGTTAGCCTATTGAGGAGGAGTTTTTCGAAGAGTTTATAGGTGGTACAAAGAAGTGAAATTGGGCGATAGCTCTCAGGCTTCTCTGGGTCTTTGCCTGGTTTAAGTAGACCTACGATTTTGGCCTTCTTCCACTTCTTTGGGAGCTTTAGTGAAGTTAGGCATTGGTTGAAGAGAGAGAGAAGCCACTTCTTTGCTCTTGGCCCAAGCTGTTTTATTAATTCATTGTGAATCCCATCTATTCCAACTGCTTTATTTGTTTTAAGTAATTTGATTTCTGATGTCAGTTCTCTTATTGTGAAAGGGGGAAGGGTTTCATGTCGGTTTATGCATTCTTTAATCATATTATTGTAAGCTTTGGTTTGTTTTATTGGATTATGTTGAGGTTTTCCATATTTGAGAAGTTGGTTTGCGACCTGGTTGGGAGTTACGGCTGCTGTCCGGGATGGGGGTTTGCCTTCACAGTTTAGTTTCCGAATGGTTGCCCAGCCCTTCTTGCTGTTTTTGCTTAGGTCTATACTTGTTATCATCTCATTCCATCTTCTCCTTCTTTCTTCCCCAATGTCATTCATCAAAGCTTCTCCCATTTCAATAGTTGATTCATCAAAAGGATCTTCATCATATAGTTTTATATACTCTACATATAACTCTTTGGTCTCTGGATTCATCCCTGGGATGTACTTTGTCCTACATCCCCTTGGGATGCTTTTTTGAGCAGCTTTCCACATTTGCTTTACCCAAACATCATAGTTTTCTGGTCTTGGAGCTATGGTGTTTGTTCTTACTTCCATGTCCTCCATGAAAGATTCCCAGTTTGCTTTTTTGAAATTAAACCTGGGGAGGTAATCAAATACAATTGGTCTTATAATTTGTTGTGTCCTTACTTCAACTGGTCGGTGTTGGGATCTGGGGATGTGACCCAGAACAGTTCTTCGGAACACTTGTCTTTGGTTGTTAGAAATAAACACCAAATCAGGATTGTATCCTCTTCTCCAGCGGGCACTAGAAAAGGTAGGGGGATCTTTACTTTCATAAAGAAGTGTTAGATCATTGTTAATGGCCCATGAGATAACTTGTTCTCCGTTCTGATTATCTTCTCTGTATCCCCATTGGGTACTGTGGCTATTGAAGTCACCAATTATTAGATGTGTCTTACAGGATATATTTAAGTTTGTTGGCCATTGAAACTCAGCATTAGGTGGTTTATAGACTGAGATTACAACCATGTACTCAGTCTCAAGCTTTAATAGTTCCATTTCCCCAGCTGGGATTTGTTCCGTTTTTATGACTTTTGCTGGGTCCTTTACAAAGATGGTACTTCCATAAGTGCGGCTGGGTATTGAGACCGCCATTGCCATTCCTGGAACTACAGGTGGATTGTGTAGTTCCCTGTGTGTTTCTTGAATGCATAAGATGTCAGGTTGCATGGAAGGTCTACAAATGGGCGGGCATTAGTGCAATTGTGCAGTCCGAGGATGCAATACAAACTACTACTGTGCTTTATCCAATGCTGTACTTAAATATTGACCAATGCTGTACTTTGTTTACCATTGCAGTAGTCTTATCATTGCAGTACTTTTACCATTACAGCACTTTTATCATTGCAGTATTTTCTATCATTGCAGTATTTTTTATCATTGCAGCATTTTTATTAATTTCCCCTCCGTACCATTGACAGACATTTGGAGTGTTTCCTTACACTTGTATATGTTGTGGGATGTAAGTGTGTATATTCAGGGGGATTTGTGTATTTACGTATATACAGTGTATATTTGCATGCTTTTTATGAATGTCTGCTGCTAATGTTATACATTAACGGCTACATTACGCCGCCGCCTCTGTGTGATCTATACCTTTGCTCCTGTAACACTGCAAATTTCCCCATTGTGGGACTATGAAAGGACATCTTTATCTTTCTCTTTAAAAACCTTGTGTTGGTGGTTGTTAAATAATTTTCCATAAGATTAAGATGGTGAAACAAAAATTTAAAAAGTAAATTCTGTAACAATTAAACATTGAATACTAAATTATTCCTAAAACAGTTCAATGAATCTTGAAATTAATAGTGAATTATTGTAGTTTAATGAATACTAAAACGAATAATGAAATATTCAAGTACTTAAATAAATACCCAAATCATTTTAGAACACAATAACAGTTAAGTAATAAAAGAGTGACATGTTTTAATTTAAAATTTACAACCACATCGCAACTTGTCGAAAAAGCCTGGAAAAAGGCAAAGGTGCAAATATGTTGACATAAAGTATCACTTTATCATGTCAACTGTTAATAATAGGAAAATACATTTGAAATACTATCCAACCGACGACATGGTGTCAGATGTATAAACAAAATCAGCAACAAAAGTAAAATTCAATACATCTCTCAAGTTCATATTTGGGAACTAAAATGTTCGTTCATGTGCATACGGTTCAAATCGTACGTTTTTCCAATGTTTAGAAGAAGATAACGATGATTTGCATCGCAAATGGTGACATCTGTCGGTGAGTTGGTGACAGTGCTCCACAAAGCCAGCAGCCAATCATATCACAGCGGGGTGTGTCTTGTTCTTCCGCTTTCGTGCCGAACGGACTGCGGTTTTCTCGAAGGAAAAAAACGACGCCATCTTTCATTCGTCTCGTCGAACAAAAAGAAGCACACGAGTTATCGCCAAGCAGAGATCAAGTGCGGATATTTTGGAATTATCATTTGAAAATGTGCGCAAGAACGACACCCAAGTACAAAGAGGAACTTTGTGGAAAAAAAGAAGAGAACGAGCAACATCTTCAACTTCTGGGAGAAGGTTGCAAGCAGCCTCGTGTTGTGCTACACAAAGCAGGTTTGTCATATGCTTCTGGCCATTTCGGAAAATAGTCCAAAGCAGCTAGGACATAACGGTTGCCTGTGTTAGTGCGTGAAAATGGGCCCATTCTGGCCCCCGCAATCCTCTCCATCGGCGCGCCCACTGCTAGCTGTTGGAGGTGGGCACGAGACCGGCCTGGTGGACCCTTGTGCGCTGTGCAGAGGTCACAACGGCGACAAAAGTCCTCAACATGCCGCCTTAATTGACCCCAATAGAAACTTTGCCGGAGTCTGCGAAGTGTTTTTGACACACCAAAGTGTCCTGCCTCTGCAGGCCCATGAGAGGCTTTCAACACAGCCTCTCTCAGAGCCCTGGGGATGACCACCTGCCATCTATCCTCCCCAGTAGCAGGCTCCTTCCACGCTCTCTGGAGCACCCCATCCTTGACCTGAAGAGTCCCAATCTTTGAATACAGTCCTTTAGTGGCAGGCGAGTGTCCAGTGACCTTCTCCCACTTAGGGTTTTGACCCGACTCGACCCACTTTAATACAGGTCGGAGGTCAACATCCTGTTGCTGCTGCTTCCTCCATTCAGGTGCCTCCACAACCTGCACCTCCCTACATACGGGGTCGACATGATCATGCGCGGGACTTTGCTCATCACCACAAAGTTCCTTCTCTCGGGTTTCTCTGTTCTCGCAGAAGCGGTAGCCAGCAAGAGCACAAGGGCGTCGAGACATAGCGTCAGCGTTGGCATGGCAATTTCCAGTCCTGTGCTCCACTTGGAAGACATATGGCGCCAGTTCTTCAAGCCAGCGTGCAATCTGTCCTTCAGGCTCCTTAAAAGACAAAAGCCACTGAAGTGCCGCATGGTCAGTGTGTACAGTGAAGGGTAAACAGGACAGATAATATCGAAAATGGCTAATGGCTCTCACAATTGCCAGCAGTTCCCTTTGTGTGACACAATAACGCCGTTCAGCCTTGTTCAAGGTTTTGCTGAAGTATGCCACTACTCTCTCCCCGTCTGCCCCCACTTCACTCAAAACCGCCCCAATTCTGACATTGCTGGCATCAGTGTCCAGGACAAACGGCAGGTTGGCGTCTGGGGGGACGAGAATGGGTGCCTCCGTCAGCACCTTCTTTAGCGAGCTGAAGGCTCGTCTGCACTCGGGCCCAAGGGTTGTCAGATGGCTCAATGATACCAGCTTTCAGCATCTCGTCAATTGCGCTGTCCGCATCTGCCTGATGTGCTAGGGGAAGGCGGCGGGGGCGTGCTTTGATAGGTCGTGCATACCCCGTGTCAATTTCGTGCTGCACCAAGTCTGTTCTGCCCACCTCCTCTTCTGTCAGGGCAAAAATGTCCTTAAAGTCCCACAACAGTTGCCACAGCTCGTCCTGTTGCTTGGGTTCTAAACCATCACTGTTGCGCTTCCACACTTCGCGCACTGCCGTCAATCTGTCCACTCCACCTGTCATTGACCACGGGGCCGGGGGAGAGGAATGCTCATCAATGTGGGCATCTGATGTGGGTGGAGAAGTCATAGGAGCCAGCGGTTCATGGGTGGGATCAGACTCCTGCTGTGCAAAGGCTGCGCTCAACGTCGGAAGGAATGACTTTTCAGGCTGTGTAGGGCGCACCATTTCAACTGTGGGGCCTCCTGGAAAAGCCAACGTGTTCCTCCCCAAGTCAAGGACGCACTGGGCTGTTCGTAGAAAGTCCAGTCCTATGATGCAGGGGTCGCGTACCGCGGCAACCCACACCCGAAAGTTCATGCATAGTCCCCCCACTTGGATAGTCACCACCCCCCTTCCAAGCATAGGGGTGAGCTTTGTTCTTTTTATAGTTCAACTTCTCGTTTAGTTTTTCACCTTTTCACACGGCGTAATGAAGGCCAGTTGAGCAAGTGGAACAAGTGATTTTTATTGATGATTGTGGAAGGCAACGATTTCATAAGCACAGTTTCTTCTCACACCTTTTCCATTAAATACGATTAAAAACACAACTGAAAAGCATAATGTTAACAAATGTTGTTCCAGGCAAAGGCAATTAATTTTATTTACATGTTTGATGTAAACACCAAAACAAATCATCACTCAGACACATTGCTTCTTCTGGCACGGATCACATTGGCTTAATGTCAATAAAAAAGCTTAGCAAAATTAAATATATTATATTTCATCCAAAATCACATTTACATCTTACCACAAAGAGTCAGTTCCTTCAGTTTTTTGTTTTATTTTTTTCAAGCTTCAAGGATCGCTGCTATTCTCACCAGCACAATTGTGACTCTCAGCACCCTGTTTAGTGAAGAATTTTTTAGCACAAACGCTGCAACTGAATGGCTTGTCTCCATTGTGTGTTCTTGTGTGGCTTCGTAAATGCGACTTTTGAGAGAAACTCTTGCCACAAACTGAGCAGGAAAAAGGTTTTTCACCACTGTGTCTTCTTGTGTGGATTGTTAAATGCGACTTTCGAGAGAAACTCTTGCCACAAATTGAGCAGGAAAAAGGTTTTTCACCACTGTGTGTTCTTGTGTGCCTTGTTAAATGTGCCTTTTTAGAGAATCCTTTGCCACAAACTGAGCAGGAAAAGGGTTTTTCTCCACTGTGTGTTGTTGTGTGGATTGTTAAATGTGCCTTTTGAGAGAATCCTTTGCCACAAACTGAGCAGGAAAAGGGTTTTTCTCCACTGTGTGTTCTTGTGTGGATTGTTAAAAGCGACTTTCGAGAGAAACTCTTGCCACAAACTGAGCAGGAAAAGGGTTTTTCTCCACTGTGTGCACTTGTGTGGATTGTTAAAGGCGACTTTCGAGAGAAACTCTTGCCACAAACTGAGCAGGAAAAGGGTTTTTCTCCACTGTGTGTTGTTGTGTGGATTGTTAAATGTGCCTTTTGAGAGAATCCTTTGCCACAAACTGAGCAGGAAAAGGGTTTTTCTCCACTGTGTGTTCTTGTGTGGATTGTTAAAAGCGACTTTTGAGAGAAACTCTTGCCACAAACTGAGCAGGAAAAAGGTTTTTCTCCACTGTGTGTTCTTGTGTGGATTGTTAAATGAGACTTTTGAGAGAATCCTTTGCCACAAACTGAGCAGGAAAAAGGTTTTTCTCCACTGTGTGTTCTTGTGTGCCTTTTTAAACTTGACTTTCGAGAGAAACTCTTGCCACAAACTGAGCAGGAAAAGGGTTTTTCTCCACTGTGTGTTCTTGTGTGCGGTTTTAAAGACAACTTTGAAGTTAATGAGTCAGTGTGACATGCCCTTTCACCTTTGGCTTGCCCATCATCGTCATCATCATCATCAGGAGAGCATGATAATGTGTCCTCATTTTGTGCTTGTGATGGCCCCCAGTGGTCTTCGTCACCTTCTGTTGTCACGTGATGACTTGAGTTGCTGCTTGTAGGCTCCGCCCCTCTGTTGTCCTCACGCTCACCCTTGTTTTCATCTTCAGTCTTTATAGGGACACCGTTCAGTGGTGACTTGTTGATCTCCTCCTCCTCCTCCTCCTTTTTGATGTGAGTCAAGTCTGGCTCCTCTTTCACAGAACGGAGATCATTTTGTCTGACGTCTGCAGGACACAAAAAGACAAACACACATTTGGTTTGGTCAAGTCAAACCTCATGCGACGACTTTGTCTTATATTGTTTCTACCGTGCTACCTTGACTTGTGCCTGCCGCACACGGAGCAATGCGTGCGACCCCAACTTGGACCGGACCATGGGGGCATTTCACAAAATTACGTCCTACGATGTAAACCTGCCTTTAGCAGCACAACAGTGATAAACGAGCATTTAAAACGGAAGCACGTTGCGGCCGATGCCCTATTTCATTCCTGACATGGTCACAGACGTTTCTGGAAGCGAGCTGAAGTTAGCACACACAGGCTATTGTGTGCGTCTGATGGAACACCTGTTGTGGGACCCTAACTTATTAATGGGGGCGACTGGGGGCCATCGCAACATAATGTCATTGATAGAAAAGAAATCCTTCAAGTGAAATATGTTTACAAGTATTTCATTTTGCATTTCGAGATAGAACTAAATGTTCCTGGGCTTGTTGGTAGAAAAGGGGGTTGTGACGTGTTCCCTTTTTAAGACCATTGTAAGCCAGTACAAAGTTCATAAATAAGACCAATACGTACTTGATTTTTTAAAAAAACTTAACCCTTTGTGTTTTATCCACTAAAATTTATCAACCGCCATTGATATTTTTGCCGTAGTGTGCAGAGTTTTTAGAGTCAGTTTGAATCATTCCAGAAGGAATTGCTTGAACAAGATATGTCAGAGAAGTTATTGTAAAAAAACGAGACAAGCCTGCACAAATGAATCACCCAGCCAAGATTGAGGAGGAGCAGTCCGGCAAAGAGAAAAGCGTTCCCGCTCCTGTGCGGCGTTTTATTGAAGCACAGCAAAGCAATTTGTATATGCAAACTCATAAAGAATGGAAAAACATGAACACTTCGACTTCATCACACCCGTCCACACGCTTCCTGTTGTTCGAACGGTTTCAGCTTACAAGACATGATTGGGTCACACTTTTGTTAAATGCGAGCGAAACGGTTTCCTGTCAAACACGGTTAAAGACGTGCATCTGTTTTTGTGGCTTCCTGCTAAACTGCCAGCATAGACACAACTCTCTTACCACTGAACTCACGTTTTCTTGTTTAAGAGGTCCATGTTTTTGTGACCTTCTATTAACCCGTAAGCATAGTTTTGAAACATGATGACATGACAAACTTAATTTCTTTCGCGATAATATAAAAACTTTTGCAGATATAGCAAAAACAAATTGGAGAAGCTGTGGAGCAGAGCACAACATCAGTCAGACCCCGGGGTCCACGACCCCTCTGGCAGAGACGCAAACAGAGCTTTCGCTTCAGAGTGAACCATTCACTGTCTACCATAGTGCCGAGAAATTCGGAAACTGTTCCGTAACAGAAGAATTCGGAATGGGTGCTGAAACACCACACCCTGCTAGTGACGGAGTTTCTACATCTGAAATTAACTCTGCCAAAAGTCTTCACCAATGGGCCGAAATCTTTAGTATGATGATGCGCACCGATAGTTAATGTGATTTGTGGCTCAGCAAACAGAGACAATTCAAACAGTTTCCTCTGCTCTGGGGCAAGGCACACATGCGAGGCAGCACCGGTAGACATCACAAATACATAATCCTAATGCAAGATGCACTTCTGACCCTCGGAATTGGGTGAATGCATTCTGATAAACCAAATCATCATAACTCAGTGTTCAATGCAAAGGACCAATTGGTGGTTTGAATGGGTGGAGGCGGCTACACCACGCAGACCAGAGCAGGAACAAGACGGACCAGCTGCGGGAGGATGGAGACCCTGGTCTCAGAGCTGCCCAGTCTACTGGAACGGAGGACAACATATGCTTCCCCGCCGGGTGTGCACAGTCAAATTCAGTCCCACTCGAATTCCAGTGTTTGTTTCACAGGTGCGGGTGGCAGTGACTCGGCCAATCTCAAGAGTCCCACAAGCGTGACAGTGTTGTTGCTCACTGGGATATGCAGAAGAAGCTTGCAAAGCGTGGAATATCTTGTTCCACCATCAAAAACTGTTGTCCATCAATCGTCACCGGAATGCCAAGACCTGCCGGTCCTTGAATGCGGAGGCTCCGCGGGCACCCCTATCGTGGAATGGGGTCCCAATCGGGTTGAGGCGTCAAGTGTGCATTTGGAAGCCATCGAAGCGTTGTCGCAGGGGGTAGCGGTGGCGCCCCCGTGCTAGTGGAGCTCTTTGTGACTGGCATGGCGCTGGACCACAGGATGGCACATTTCAGGAAGTGGCTCGGTTTGGACCGCTCATCACCCAGTGACCCCACAGCAAGAGCACGTCCCACTCACAACCCATGTCTATAACCACCCCTACTTCTGTTACGTAACCTTGTTGACCGGCCGGTGCGGACAACAAGCCTGCTGTGGCGCTGCGTCACCAGAACCTGGCCCAGGAGCAGCGGAAACGGAAAGAGCAGACGCAATGGGAGCTGCATGCGTCGGCTGCTGCATTAGCTGCTTCCCCCCGGTTTTATTTATTTATTTTTCCCATATTCTTTTTTCCGTTCCCGGTGAATTAGCACTCTTGGCCCTCTGAACCCACGAGTGTAACAATTCTTTTTCTACATCCAATACAATATTTTCTTTCATCGATGCAGAAACGGGGGTTCTTCTCATACTGATTAGCAGTTTCTCATTGACGGACTGTTTCGCTTGATGTCAATAACTGGGAGGCGCGCGCCCTCGAAGACGCACAGCTGTGTGGTGGTGACACTATTGGACGTGTCACTGGCGGAAGCTTCAATCCATTCGCGTCTCGCCCCGTCTCCCATAAGAGCTCACGAACTTAATCCCTCATCATATTTTACAAACGCCAATACCAATTGGTTTTGTTTTCTGTTTATGATTCATATTCAATTCCCATTGTGCCGGAGCCTATAGAGGACTGTATATTTACCTGAGGGGATGACCTATTTACCAAATTAACAATCAAATAATTTTACTCTTCGCTTATCACTATAATAATTGAGGGAAATTAACATGCAATAATGACAATCATTTTGGCACAATAACACCATGAATATTCGATTAGCAAGAATACACATTTAAGGAAGCGCCGGTGGGAGCGGAGAATTATCTTCATCCGAGAGGGGGGGGGCGAAGGTCGATCCTCACTGGCGAGGGAAAGGCTGGGTGAACTGTCCGAGGAAAACGGGGCTCTGCCGCGAGGGAGAATGGCCGTACTTAGCCCACTGAAGCTCACAAGCCTGGATGCTCGCTAGCTTGATCTCCGACAGAGACGCCACACACAAGGCAGCACAATCCACCGCAACGAATCCTCCTTTCCCGAGGCGACAGTTTGTTCGATGGACGACGTGGGTTAACGTCACCAATCCACTTTGCTGGCGTACGAGTTAGCGATCCTTCTTGGTGATGAGAACAGTATAATTCCAACTGACTCCTTCCGCGACTCGCACACTCGCCTTCTCTTCTGGTCAAGTGCACAATCTCCTTTCTTCAAGTGCACAATCTCCTTTGTTCAAGTGCACACTCTCTCACGTCATCAATCGGGATTGCGTGAGACAACCCGCGACCGACAAAATAAGCACATTGTCCATTATATGCGCCACACCAATCAAAGGCAAACAGTATTAACAATACAGCAGAATGTCAAACGATGCACAATTATTAACCATATAACTGTGCATATCATAAAGCCATAACAAATAACATTCATTCAGAAAATATCCCCTTCTTAATCACAATTCAAATGAATGATTCTATAAACATGTGAACCCCATGAACACGTCAACTATAATTTAGCTCTTCTTTTTTAACTAACTAATACAGTGATTCTCAAATAGTGGGGCGCGGTGCGATGCTGAGGGGGGTGCGTGAATTGATGACAGTGCTCCACACAGCCAGCAGCTAATCATATCACAACGGGGCGTGTCCTATTTTTACGCTTTTGTGCTGAACAGACTGCAGTTTTCACCCAGGAAATCCATTCAGCACGACATTAAAAAACGACAACGCCGTTCATTCTTCTCGTCTAACAAAAAGAAGCACACGAGTTATCGCTAAGCAGAGATCAAGTGCGGATTTGTTGAGATTGGCGTTTGAAAATGTGTGCAAGAACGACACCCAAGTACAAAGAGGAACTTTGTAGAATAAAAGAAGAGAACGAGCAACATCTTCAACTGCTGGGCGAAATTTGCAAGCGGCCTCGTGTTGTGCTGCACCAGTGATTCTCAAATAGCACCGCGCGCCCCGAGGGGGGCGCATGGGACCCTGGCGAACATGCTTTTTTGCATGGTTTTGGGACCGAAAAAGGCGATCTCAGACAACGCGAGTTTGAGCTCGTCAAAGCTGTTTGTGCCCCGAGTTCACGCAGTACTGGTTTTAAAAAAAAAAACGTGTCGCCCTGTCACGCAGTACTGATTAACAAAAAAAAAAAGGTCGTTGACCCGGAAGTGATTTCTTTCGCCGCTCCTTAAATGCCCCGCGCCAAGCTATCTTGCGCCGCAGCAGAGCGAGCAAGGAGGCGCTAAGCGCGCTAATCGCTAAAATTAATTGCTTCGATGGACGCTCGACTTTTAAAAGAAGTCTGACTTGAACTGCGTTCGGGCGGAGAGCCAGCAGCTATGAACAGAAATGTTGTATTGCAACCATTACGTATCCAAACAAAATAAGACGATGGCTACGTTAGCAATTTAGCAGACGCTCTCAGGCTGGAACACGGAAATGGCTGACGTCATCAAAACGAAGCGGTTTGACGTCAAACAGATTGTAAACATAAAAAAAAATGTCTAGTCAACATATTCAAACATGTGCTTTATGTTATTTATATAGAATTTTTGTTTGAAATCCCCCTGGCTCTTTTTGTCTTTTCTAGCTTATCTATGTATTAATAACTGTTTGGTTTGTTCATGTTAATAAAGTTCAGAAAAACTAAACAAAAACGTATAGTAAATATTTATCATCCAGTCAATATTCGCACCACAGAGTGCTGAGTTTCGAGATCCTCACAATAGTCGTTCTCAAAATGATATTTTTTTAATCAATTTATCTTTGTTAAGGGATATTTTATTGACAATCCAACATTAATATACAAAGAACATGTACATGAGTACGAAATGTAAAAATATTGTGGTGGGGGGAGCTAATTTATTTTCTTCTTGGTAGGGGGGGCGTGACAGGAAATAATTGAGAACCACTGAACTAATATAACCCCGTTATCCTCAACCAATGAGTCAGTATTCTTTGAAGTGGATTATCCACAGACTAAAAATTTGTAATTTAATTCATAATCTAATTTAATCCATCACAACATGATAATTCATCATATCCCTGTCATTTCCTTCTCAAAATGTCGTTCCATTAATTGAATTACCGTAGTACATCCGTCGCCAAACTGAAGTATGGAACATTATTTTTTTTTTTTCATTTTACATAACCTTTAACCTTTCATGTTCTGTTTCAACAAAATTGTATCTCTTATCAGTTTCCCTGTTTTATGAGTTGCTGCCGGGGGCACAAAGGAGGAGTTCAGAGAGGAATTTCACCCTCAGGGGCAATCCCAAACTTTTGTTTCCAGGACATTGTAACACTCTGGGCTGGTTTATTGTTGTTCTTACTGCAATTTTACTGCGTTCAGTCTTCCTCGAGACTGAATATGTTCTAGTGTTTGCCAAATAGTTAATTCTAGTTTCTCACTTTCGCTTTTCACAGTCAATATATGAACTTTTTAACTCCACAATCACTTCATTGAGGTCTAATTATCAATTGTTTACCATAGTCAGACTTTTGCCATCAAAGAGACCTAATCCTTAACCATATGTTCACGTTTTCATCACTCAGGGCTTTTCCGTGTTGACAAATCACATTCCACGGAACATGCATTCATCCTTTTATGATCTTAGATTTCTCTATTTAAATCACCGCTTCTTGCAATGAAGATTAATTTCACCCCAATGATTATGTAGCCAATTATCTTTCTCATTCTAATTTTGCTTTAGTTATTATCCAAATTTTTGAACATTTTTTATGCTGCATCTTTCAATGCACACTAGGACGCACACGCGTTAGTTGAACTGATAAAACGGAATATTAATGGCAGCCCCCCCCCTGATAACTTTGCCTAGAAAAGAGGGATCCTGCTCAAATTTGCCACACATACTCAAAATGACCCAATAGGTACACAGAATAAGTCACTTGATGGTTGGGGTCAATTTTTGTGATTAGAGGGGGGGTACTTATTGTGGCAGAGGCTGCCAGAATCAGTCCCCCCCCCCCGGTAACTTTCCTACAGCGTAAGTGGTCAATGAATGCACCTCGAGTCCGACGCAGAACGCGAGTGACTTTATTTATTTTTTTATTCTTTTGCTACTCTTGACGCAGCTATCGGTGGTTATAAAAAATAAACAAATCAGTCAATTGGAATACAATTACGTGTTCTCTAACAGGATACCATCTATGTGTATGTTGACACTTAATTTGATCTCGCTGGAAACACGATCGCCCACTTAACTCATCCTCTCCCCTTTTCATCGTGTTTTGATCACTGAAATTCCTTTATGGTAGCTTCATTGATTGCGAAATTTCTTTGGTCTAACGAATGCAAATGGTGGGAATATATATATATATATATATATATATATATATATATATATATATATATATAACCGGGGGTTCACTGTATTTCGATTGCTGGCATTATTTTAAACACTTACGGGACCGAAGGTCAATTATTTAATTTAGCAGGTTCATATTTACTGAATATGTTCAACATTGATTGTTAAAGATGTGCTCTCAAAGTCCTTACTTTGTTACGTATGTTTATGATGTATTACTTTGTCACATGCTTGCTTATGATGTGCCGCCCCTTTCATCCCTTTTATCCTTTGTAGCCTCAGAATAAAATCACTTCTTCCACATAAAGGAGTGGAAGAGTTTAAACCTGGCTAGTTTTATTCGATGTCCTGCATCTTGTGTCACTGTTATTCTGTGGAATGCTGTGTGGGTGGCTGGTGAAGTTGGAAAAAGAAAGTGAAAGAATGTGAGGTTTGGGAGGTTTTAGGTTGGTGCCTGGCGCAGACAGACACCTCGAGCGGGAAGGGGTCGACAAGAAACTCGACCCTTCAGCCACAAGCAGGAGGGGCCACCACTTGAAGAAAGACCAAGAGAAGCAAGCTAAAGTTAACTGCAGCATACACATAGCCAATAGAATCATGCCAGGATGCCTTTGTCTCTGTGTCATTTGCATATTGTGTCTATAAATTAATGCTGAACAGCGAAGACAGAGAGAGCTGTATTGAGAGGGACCCAAACTCAAGTTGTAGATTTGTGTGTTAGGAATAAATCCACTCGTGTGTGAAAATGCCGGCTTCCTGATACCTTTCTATTGCAGAACGAGCGCGCATATTGTTGGATGTGTGGGAGTTGGGTAAGGTCGCAAATTGGAGTCAGATTACTTATTTGAGTTTACATTGGGTTAAAGTTAAATTCTAACATTGATATAAAGATAAATTCCAACAATTTATGGTGACGCCTGACGTGATGCATGAGAGGTAAAAGAAGTTTGGAACTTCGAGAAAAACCACATGAGACTGGGTCTCGCACGTCCACACCAGGTGACGACCTGAGAAAGGATAAAGTATAAAAGAGCCACACATCCGACCATCTTTCCTCTTGGGCCCACAGTGAAACAAGGTAAGCAGAACCCTTTCAAATTCTGCACATTGGCAACGCTAAATTATAAGAGGAAGGAGGAGCGGAACGTAGTAAGCGTAAAAGTGTTGGACGCTATTAGGGTGTAAAATCTGGGATTTACCTTCTAGCATAATTAATGGCGCAAAAGTAAAGTAGTATAGTTAAAAAAATAATAATAAAAAGTGTAACAGTGTGGACGTTAGTAGGGTCTGAAATCTGGGATTTACCTACTAGAATAGTTTGGAACTATTCGTGGTTAAGATACGGTATAAAATCTGGGATTTACGTATCGGGACACGGTTTAAAATCTGGGATTTACGTGTCTGTGTGGAAGCTGTGTGAATGTGAAGGCTAAAATTGTTCTGCGTAAGAAGTGGTTGGGACACACACGAGTGGATTTCAAGATGGCGAAGGAGAGTAAGTGTGATAGTGGTCTCGGGTGTGGCACGGAGATTAAGGATAAATTAATAAAAATGAAACCTAAAAAAGAGAAGAAAAACATGAAGTAGGGATGAAATAAGAAAAGAGAAAGAAAGAAAGCTAGAGAAAAGAGAAGAAATTGTGTCAGTGTAGAGATTGGAAGTTCAATAAGAAAAGAGAAAGGAACAATTAATGTTCCATTGAAAGGAGGATGATGAAACAGGCAGTATTGAAGAAGGTGTGACTTGAACAAATGAAAAGGATAAGAATTAGGGTCTGCTGTAAGGAGGAATTGAAGAAATAAATATTTTATGTTTCATACTTTAGATGATGGTCTTTCTATTAAGGTAACTGTAATTAGTAACTGGAATGAAATGCACAGATGGAAATGACACAAAGAAAAAAGATTGGTGTTATGAAATCATAATTGAATGAAGCTTTTGAGAGCATGAGAAACCTTTGCAAGAGCATCGGTGGTTCCTGACTTTGTAGTTTGTGATTTGATACCTTGATTGTTTGAGTGGCTTTGGAAAGGCTACAGTGAATTTGGAAAATTAAAGGAAAAAATAAGAGTGAGAAAGATTTTACAGAAGGCAATGGGTAGAGGTGTAATCGTAAAATCATGAGTGTGCTCTAACAAAGAGTTAACAGCTCTTTGAAGTTAGATGCTCGTTCCCAAGTAGGGGGAGGAAGTCAGAGAAAGAGGATGAAGTGATTGAAAAAGTGGAAGAAAAGACGGAATGTCTGAGAGGCATTTATCCACAGTTGCCAGACTCGCAACAGTATGTGTTTGAGCCGCCGCCCGTTCCGACGGCGCAATTAATGGCCCCGTAGTCACCTTGGGGGGGCAGAATGGTTTGAGATGCAAAAGATAACGATTCACGGATGGCACCAGCGACCATACAATTGATCGAACAGGCTGTGAATAATGAGAGAGAGGGTGCGCGGAGGGGATGCAGGGGATGCCTGAGGAACAGCAGAGCGGCGACAATCTTATTAAAATTTAAATTTTTAAGCAAAGGGATTATGGTTTTGGGATAAGTTTTAAGTGAAGTATTCTATGAACATGTTGAAAGAAAATCTTTGGAAAGGGGAATATCTAGCCATTGGAGATTGGTTTACCAAATATAAAGTTGGACTAAATAGTTTTGTAGAGGATTTATTAACTGATGTGTATTAAATGTGACAAAGGTGGAAGACAGATGTTTTTTTTTTTTACTGTACGACGCGAACGCTGACATGACAATTTTAGAGGATATGACATCATTCCATAAATACCAGACTGCTAACATTCGCATCTATGAGCTGTTTGATGTCACAGGTGCAGTTTCGTCAGCTACGTCCTTGAGAGGAGAAACAACTTCACGGGGAGTGAATGGGAAAATCCAGAGACCCACAGTTGTAAATTTTGGCATACGCTGGCTAAATTAAGGCAAAATTATGGATCTGCCAGCACAAATCTCAGTGAAATCAAGGCGGACGCGCCAAGGGAGGGGTCTCTGTGTGGAATTGGAAAGTATCGTTTGGTGAATGAAAGTGTGAAAGAAAAAGTGTTTGGATGCATATGTGGTTTGAGTGAATGTTTAAGGGACGGGCCTCAGGACAGAAAATTGTTTGAGGTCACCGGCAAGCCCTTACAGTACTTAGGATGCGATGGGTGGACAGGCCTGATCACCCTGAATCCCTATTGCACTCCCAAGTATTGATTTTCAAAGTGTTATTGGAGAAAGATTGGAGTAATTAAATTCAAACATCAAGTGAATGGTTGATTGACGTTATTACACAAAATCTATGCAAAACTGAAAGTTTTGGAAGGAAGATAATTTACCCCTTCTCATTCTCACTGGCAAGTGCCACTCGTCCAGTTCTGTCCACAGGTTTGAGGTGACATGTGACCAGTGTGACCAGAAGGCCGGAGAATGCTTCAAATAGCGCCTCACCACGCCCATCCCGGAGGTTCTCCTCAACAAGGAGGGAGATATAAGATATATTCACATTGGATGCGCGACTAGATAACACACACCCAGTCCAGGATAGGGCAAAATTTTCTTGGATTGTTCAGACTTTTCCATATAATACAGCACCACAGCAGTGATACTTGAAGTTAATGTCGAATTAGTGGCACTGTTTTTATGGAAAATTACTCACTTAACGCAAGGGTAAGTTGTTGTAGAGGAGATATTTCAGACAAAACTGACCCTGAAGTGGTCACAAGCACGTGTCTTATGTTGGATGTATGAAATTTTATTCTGATATTTTCCATTGTAACGTATTTCATTGTATTTAGGACTAAGACATTGTAAAACACTGTTTGGAATAACTTATAGAATACCTCAAATTTAAGAACAAATGGGAAATAGATGTTGAAGCAACTTTAGTTTACCATATGTGAAAAATGTTAGGAAAACAAAAGACAGGCGCAAATTTAGAGTGACAAGGATCTTTCTGTCTCCCAGCAGGGGCAGTAATCTAGTAAAGCCAGGATACTGGGTGCTTGTAAGAAGTTTGAAGATAAGACATTCGTAATTACCCAAGGGGGAAGGAGGGGTTAGTAACAGCTCTCACAGCTGTAAAGATAGCAGAAAGGTCAACATTGGTTTATTTGACACGTTGTAAAAAGGTCACGTTGGTTGAAATCTCCTACAAAGGAGACACCAGACTAAGAGGTTTATACAGAGTTACAAGCGGGACAAAATTTATTTAAGAGGAACTGTCCTCACTTGAGGCCGAGGCCAGACCTGCTGACCAGCATGATGGTCACCAGCTAAGTGGGGACACCTCAGGTGAGATTGGCCGTGCCGTGCATCAGATATTTCTGGCCCGTTGGGGTCGATGTTGCTGTGTCTTTCAGGTGGGGAAGGGGGAGACAGGCCTGGTCTATGTGGCCAGGGCGAGACGTGAATAGAGTGAGACTTCCGGCAGTGACCCATCCAATAATGTCGACATTACACAGCTGTTCCAGTTGGCCGTCCACAAGGGCGTGCCCCTCCCAGTGGCAGAAATCAGGCGAAATAGTCCATCAATGAAAAATGCTACTCGGGCTAAGTAGAACACATTTTGTACATAATTTTGCACGACATCAGAAAAGGAAAATATGGGATTGGATTAAGGAGCGTGACTAAAATTGTTGTACTTGCAGGTTTAGAAGGCCAAGAGAGATAAGAAAAAAGGAGGCAGCTGCTCCTTCCACTTCTGCTGCTTCTGGGCAAGGTTCGGGTGACGCAGCGCCACAGCAGACTGGCTGCTGTCCATAGCAGGCCAGTCAACGAGGTTGGGATTGCAGTAACAGAGGTATGGGTGGTTACAGACGGGGGTTGTGAGTGGGGTGTGCTCTGGCTGCGGGGTGTGGGGTCACTGGGTGATGAGCTGTCCATGCCGAGCCACTTTCTGGAATGTGCCATCCTCCGGTGCCATATCTGTCACAAAGAGCTCCACCAGCGCAGGGGGCGCCACCGTTACCAACTCCCAACGCACTTGACACAAACCCGCTCGTACCCCATTCCATGACAGGGGGCCGCGGAGCTTCAGCGTTCGAGGACTAGCAGGTCCTGGCATTCCGGGGACGGTGGATGGACAAGTTTTCGATGGTGCTGGATATTGGGGCGAGCTATGAGCTCCTTCCGCAACCCCCACTGAGCCATGTGGACTCTCAAGATTGCCTGAGTCACTGCCATTGACTGAACGAACACTGGAATTCGAGTGGCATTCCCGGATGGGACTGAACTTGACTGTGCACATCCGTCGGAGGGAGCATATGTCGTGCTCTCTTCCTTCCCAGTGGCTAAACTGAACTGAAACATTTGAGGGCAGCTCTGAAACCTGGTTCCCATCCTCCCGCGGTGGGTATGCCCTGTTCTTGCTCTGGTCTGAGTGGTTTAGCAACCGCCACCCTTTCAATTCACCGATTGACATATCACATTGTACATGTGATCACAAACATGATTTGGTTTATCAAAAATGCACTCATCCAAATTTAGTCATGAGTGCATCATGCGTTAGAATTATATATTTGTTATGTCTACCGGCGTTGCCTCGCACGCGTGCCTTGTCCCTGAGCAGCGGAAATGGTATGAATTGTTTACTTTCGCCGAGCCACAAATCGCATTGAATATTGATGAGCGTCATCATACTAGAGATCTAGACCCCATAGTTGTTGAATACGCCGCGTCACAATCGGGAGATCATATTTCAGCACCGGCTACAAATTCTTTGGTTTTGGGAACATTACTAAATTTCAAAATTTCCAGGGAAGGGTCGCTTGGAAATGGTAGTTCTGTGTGTGTCTCTGATAGAGGTGTTGTGGACCCAGGGCCCGACTGATTTGGGGCTCGGCTCCACAGCTCCGCGATTTTTTTTTTACTGTCTCTACCCCCTCCCCCAGTTGACAGAATCATGTGGGCACAGCCTGTAGGTTGTTGGAATTTACCTTTAAATCAATGCTAGATGTTAATTTTAACCCAATGTAAACTCAAGTTAGTAATCTGACTCCAATTCGCAACCTTACCCAACTCACACTCATCCAACAATATGCGCGCTCGTTCTGCAATAGAAAGGTATCAGGAAGCCGGCATTTTCACGCACGAATGGATTTATTCCCAATCACAGATTTACTACATATGCAACTAGATCTCGGATCCCTCTCAATACAAGTCTACACCTCTCGTGCCACCAACAGAACAGAACTTTTAGTTTTTCCAGTAGTCATTCATACTGTACAATATGTAAATGTAACAGAGACAAAGGCCTTCTGGCATGATTCTATTGGCTATGTGATGTTGCAGTTAACTTTAGCTTGCTCTCATTGGTCTTTCTCCTCCCGCCGAATCCCGTGGTGGCTCCTCCTGGTTGTGATCTTTCGATGGCTGCTCCTTCATCTCGTCTCGCTCCCTCCTTGATGCTATCACCCTTTGTCCTGAAACATTCCACTCGTGCACGCTCTTACAACCCCCATTCTGTTGCGCTCCACCAGTCACACCCCCACATACAGTTTCACACCCCCACATACAGGATGTCGCGACATACCATGAACTACGCCACGCTCCAACTCCTACATTCCTTTATTCCCTCTCATGACCTCAGACACCTGAGGTCATTACTTAAACACCTTATTTCATTGCTGCACACGAGCTCGACATCACTTGCCATAAAACTAAAACACATCAAACAATTAGTAAGAGAATAAAAATCAGTAGAAAATTTCATTCCAGTAGAAAATTAGTGAAGATTAGTACAAAAATGTCATTCCAATAGAAAATTAGTAGAAAAGTTCATTCCAGTAGAAAATTAGTAGAAAATGTCATTCCCTCCTTATGGCCTCAGGTCCCTGAGGCCATCTTTCCATACTCACATCCTGGACTCCCGGAGGGCCACGGCTACCCCCGCCTCCTGGGGGTCCTTTTGAGGGATCATCATGTACTGACCACCCGGAGGGGGTGGCCCCAACGTGCGTTCTATTGTCTTAACAGTCAATGATCTGATACATGGAATACAGCAACATCCGCATAACACCATAATAGCGGCAAACACTGCGATAGAAATCAGTACTGATGCAATCAGGCTTTTATATTTACCAAAGATGTTTAACCAGTCAGAATACCAACTGGTGTCCACACCTGAGTGCTCCTTCATTTTGTTACTTAGCGTGCGCAGGCCCTCCAATGCCTTGGTAAGGCGACCGTCAGGAGATGTATTGTTGGGAATCAGAGTACAACACTGATCCCCAAAAATACCACACACTCCTCCTCTTTCGGCCAACACCATATCTAAGCTTATTCTGTTCTGGAATGCCATAAGTGACGTGGCAGCCAATTGCTCATGCACTGCCTGGAGTGCTGAGGTGGTAAAATTCGCCAATCGTTGGACATTATAGTGGACATAATTAATCCGATCCACATTTTTGTTTACTGTAACAAACAGGAAAAGGCTCTCCCATCCTGCCGCAACTTGATCCACCAATTTATACTCATCAGGGACCCCTCATGGGACTCCAATTGCATCTATATATGTGGGATCCCCTGCATTCAACCATTCTTGCATGTCCCTTCTCTTCCTGTTAAGGAAGGGGATTCTCCCCCATTGTCCAACACCTTCCCACTCCATTCTGGCCAGATCTAAGGCTGTCACACTAACTGGCATGATCAGCGTTACCAGTGCGCACTTACCTGAGGCATTGGTGGGCAGTCTATCGTACAGTACTTTCGCTCCACACCACAGCCAAACATCAGCACGCGCGAGAGGGATTCCTGCTGGCACAGACACATTTTCACTACACCATGACTCCCGTATATTTCCAATCCCAGAGCCAGTCCCATTTAACTTTAGACAGGTGAAATTTTGTTTTGCAACTTGGGTATCAAAAATAGGCTTTTTCTTTTCCGTTCCTGTCAGTGGAAAAGTCAAGTCCAATTGGCTGCACTCTCCTTGAAGAGTCTTATTATACAGGAAACCCATGAGGCAAGTTTTCGATATGGCAGTTGCTGCCACAATTTTCAGAACTGGTCTTGCACCTAGGCACACCAGACAGTTCTCGTAAGTATTATTCGCTGCCTGCTCAGCCATCAGGAGCCAATTATTAGTGACCATCGAAATACCTGTGTGGATCATAAACCAGTCATCTATCGTCACCATAGTCTTTGCAGTCGCTCCCCCTGTAACAGTATACTTACTCATTAACGGTGCATCTCCTCTTTTCATAGTAGTATCTTCACAAATTATGATAGGAAAATATGGATCCTTTCCTGATGTGTACGCCCATAACAAGAATCCCCAGCATGACTTATTTACAATCATTATCTCCTGCTGTGGGTATGCAATAGATGTATTCCCCATTGCCACCTCTAGTTTCAACACTTCCCCCTCTTTGCTCAAAGTCACTTTATGCCTATAGTACTTACTTATCTCACTCTGAGGGGAACTCCAGTAATCACCTACCTGTGTTGTTATTAGCGCATCCCAACCGAATTTTGTCACATGCCCTGTCAAATACCACCAATATCGTGGAAACATATCCCCTGTTACTTCAGACTTTGCTATCCATGCTGAGGAGTACCATGCTTCTTGGAACCCTCTCAATGCTTTTATTGGCACCTTAATTTGGGTGGTTGTGTTCGGAGCCACTGTAAACCGCAACGAGTTATTATATGCCCACTTGACTATCCATGGCTGAAATCCCTTTTCAAATTGGTCCCAGTAATCTTGTCCTGTCTGTCTTTTCACTTTTCGGGTTAATGGAGATTTCACAGGCCACTCTTGATGCTGATGCTGATAATTTCCTAACTTATAGACTACATCATTCCACGGGTGTGTCCAATTAAAAAGTGTCACCCAAGTGTTCACCTGTGTCGGTTGTTTACATTTCAGATTTAGCAGTAGTTGTTGTGTCTGTGTCAGCATCTTACCACCATCTCGCTCTGCTTCATACCATACCGTTCCATTACAGGAATAGTACACCATCACTCGTTCTTCTCTCGCTCCATCACTCCTGTCATCCTGCATCATATGTTCAAACACATTCCATACAAGGCACACGCCGGCAAGCATAATAGTCAATACGGTTAAACGTTTGCATCGTTGTCGTCTTTGTTCCGTCACTTTTGGTTCCGACTTCGGTCCAATTCTCACCATAGTCACATTCCCTCTCTTGACCTGCCCATCCGGGCGGTCAACCTTCAAGCTCACCATTGGCAGGCACAAAGTCTGGGGCCGGACGCAATTGTGAGCGATGGTACCACTTCTGTCCTTTAGTTTCCAATTGGACGGCGTGTGAGGTCCGAGCCCGAACCCTAAACGGTCCTTTCCAGCGAGGTTCAGTCCACTTTCGGGAAAGCACCCGGAGGTAGACGTATGGTGTGATGTCCGACTTCAGTGATGCTGATGGCGAATCTGCAACCGCCTTGTTTGTAACCTGCGCAGACACACTAGATACAAGTGAATGAAGGTACTTCCAGTAAGCAGCGTGTGACAAATCAGGTGTCAGTACGTCAGCTTGCGGGACCAAGGTGGATGCAGGCCCTGGCATGAGGCGCCCGGTTAACAGTTCGAAAGGCGCAAAACCTGTCATTTTGTGAACTGTTTGGCGGACGACCAACAGGGCCAGGGGCAAGGCTTGCAACCACGTCATCTTTGTCTGTGCCATGATCTTGGCCAATTTTTCTTTCAAATTCCTGTTAAACCGTTCTACTATGCCTTGACTTTGGGGGTGGTACACACACCCAAAGCGATGCTTCAGCCCCAACAGCGCCTCCACTTTAGCCATTGCTTTGTTGGTAAAATGTGTCCCATTATCAGATCTGATTAACGCAGGGAAACCATGTGTAGGAATATAATGGTTTACCAAAGCTTTAATGACCGATGCGGTGTCCTCCTTTGCACATGGATACGCCTCCGGCCAGCGTGAATAAGAATCCACAATGACCAGAAGGTACCGCTTCCCGTTGACCCTGTCAATCATGTCCGTGAAATCAATTACAATTTCTGCCCCAGGCCAGGCCACAGGGGAGAATGCCCCTGGCTTGGGTTTCAATGTCGGTCGTGCATTAAATGTTTGACATAATTCGCAAGCCGCCACAAACTGCCAGACCACTTCCTGTAACCTTGGATGCCACCACTGACGGAGTTTTGGAAGCATTGCCTGAGGCCCCACATGCGCCACTGTATGGGCCTCAGCCAACACAGAAGTCATGAGTCGTCCTTCAGGGAGGACTGGCTGGCCTCTGGGACCCACCCAGAGACCATCTGAACGCCTGACCGCCTTTGATGCGATCCACATCGATTTTTGTTCCGGCGATGACTTACCTTGTGCGTCCATAATGTCCTCCAGTGCGACCTCGGGCGCCACTGGAGGATCCGGGGGTTCTCCATCCCAGACCATAGCCGGGGTTATTAACACCATTTCGCACTGCGGAGTGTACCCAGCCACTTCTTTCGCGAGGGCATCCGCCCTCTCATTACCTTTCGCCACCACGGTGTTGGCCTTTGAGTGTCCCGGGACCTTTACAATTGCCAATTCTCGGGGACCCTTAATTGCTTCATACAGTCGCTCCATCAACAGTCTATGGGCAATTTCTTTGCCTTTCGCTGTTAGCCAGCCATTGTGCAACCACCCCTTTAGGTCAATGTGAGCAGCCGACGCTGCATATGCCGAATCAGTGTATACAGTTAATTGTTGTCCTGGACACTGTTCCAAGGCCAACACCAGAGCCAACACCTCGGCCGCCTGGGCGGAGGGCTTTGTTGTCAATTTCTGAGCTGTCACCGGGAGGAATAAAGAACCTTTCCACTCCACTACAGCCGCAGCCGCGTGAAGTGTCCCCTCCTTGGCACGCCAACAGCACCCGTCCGTGAACATAACCCGTCCACCTTCCAATGGTTTTGCATACAAGTCCTCACGGACTTTTTGATCTTTTTGTACTTTTAGAGCGCACTCATGTGCCCCTTCTAGGAGGTGATTAGCCATGTTCACGCCCTCATGGACATATGTAACGTTCGGTGCGGTCAATGTTTTCATCATCCGTGTTTGTCTTAACGGTGTCAGTGTAAACGCCGCCGATGCTACGAAGGCAGACACCGCGTGGTCCGTCAGCACCTGGACGGGGTATCCCATGACCACATGTGCCGTTTTCTGGAGGACCTTTGCCAGACCCGCTGCATACCTAACGCAGTCTGCTTGTTTCTGTTCCATTCCGTCTAACGGCACACTACAATACAATAACACCGCCCTGTTTGTCCCGTGTCTTTGATACAATGCCGCATTCACTGTTTTCCCACTACTTGCTACATCTAAGTGAAACACCTTAGTGTAATCTGGGGTCGCCAAAGCCGCTGCTGATGCCAATTCCTGAATTAGTTGCACAAACAATGCATCATCCTCTGGGGTCCACTGCAACGTGGCCTTCAAATTTCGGACCCCTTGTTGTTTGACCAGGGCCCGCAAGCCTCCTGTTTTATCCACATAACATGGGATGTAGGCTCGGCTATAGCCACACAATCCCAAGAAAGACAACATGTCCTGCACTGTTTCTGGACGTGGATGTCGCAAGATGGAGCTGCGGTGACTCGGGGACATGGCCAACCCTGCTGGTGTGATGACCCGCCCCAGGAAAACCACAGACTTACGACAGCACTGTAACTTCTTCCTCGACACTTTGAAGCCCATATCAGCAAGCTTCAACAGCACTGCTCGTGTGGCTTCCACACACTGGTTGGATGTTTTGGCCGCAATGAGGAGATCATCCACATACTGCAGGAGCACTGAGCCTTTGGGTAGTTCACACGAAAATAACAGGTCCTTCAGGACTTGATTAAAAATTCCTGGCGAATTCTTGAAGCCCTGTGGGAGTCGTTTATACTGCAATTTCACCCCTTTATAAGAAAATGCAAACACGTGGCGTATTGACTCGGCCAGTGGTAAACAAAAATATGCATTTGCCAAATCAATTACTGTATACCATTGTTTCTGAGGATCCAGGGAGGACAGGATGCG
The DNA here is from genome assembly GCF_059441095.1 of Idiotropiscis lumnitzeri. Lineage (NCBI taxonomy): Eukaryota > Metazoa > Chordata > Actinopteri > Syngnathiformes > Syngnathidae > Idiotropiscis > Idiotropiscis lumnitzeri. The sequence continues at coordinate 8,030,975 of NC_142392.1, forward strand.
ATGGGGGTCAGGAACTGGCAACACTGGAGTTAGAGTGATGTCATTCACTGGCCGCAAATCGTGGGCCATCCTCCATGTCACCCCGTCAGCCTTCTGGACCGGCCTCAGAGGTGTGTTCCAAGAGGACGCCGATGTTTCCAACACCCCCGCATCCCATAATCCTGCCACTGTGTCCTCCATACCTTTGTCTGCTTCCTTCGGCCAACGATATTGAGGACGGCGGACTGGAATGGAGCAAACAACTTCCAATTGGATTGGTTCTACCGTATGGCAAAAACCCACATCAAATGGACCCTGTGACCACAAGGTCTGTGGCATTTGATCCAACATTGCCTGTGCAGACTCATGGTCTGTCTGTTCCCGCCCATGATGGCGGTCCAGGAAGACCAATTCAAGGTCTGACTCATCTACCATTTTTGCCATTATCCTGTAACTTTTGGTTGCAGCCGAGTGCCACACATCTGGAATCTCAGTCATCACCCAATCACATTGTCGTGTTAATCGTTTCACCATGGGCCCCAATCTGCGGGGCTCGTTGCCTGGCGACACAGCCAGCGACACGTGAGGCCAACCCTCCTCACTCATTCGATACCAATGCTCCTGCTCCAGCGACAACTGTACATATGCTGCCACCCCTTCGGGGCCCACAAAGATGCATGGTGAGTATAATGTCCAATCATCTCCCTCAATTTCTTCAAACGCATCTCTATATATGTCATCCGATTCTCTATCATAATATAGAGTGCAATGCAATGGATCCAGTGGGGGGTGGTACGGCGCCAATGTCTGGATCCACGGTTTCCACAAGAGGTATGTGGAGTAGACACCTCCCCCAAGTGGGGTCCCAGGATTCAATCTAGCCCAGTAGATCCGTGCTGTTTCAGGTACTGTGGGGAGTGGTGCCATCAACCACTGACCCCTAGGTGTCACAGGCTGGAAGCATTCCAGTACCTGTCCGTCAGGAAATGTCACTGTAAGTCCTTTTGTGCCGCACAATATCTGGGCTCTCAATGCTGACAACATGTCTCTGCCCATCAAATTGATGGGTGTATCCATTGCATGAACATATGAATGATACAGTTTCTGTCCAGTGTTTGTGATCTCCGTTTTCAGTGGCCGGGTAAAGGGCAGAGTTTGAGGACGTCCCGAGAAGCCGGCCAACGTTGTAACTCGCTTCGACAACGCTGTACTTGGCAGTGGCATGTTGATTGATGAATGCGTTGCTCCTGTGTCCACCAACATCTGGACCGGAGTGTCCGCCACTGTCACCTGAAGCATTGGCTCTGCCTGGCCAGTGCTTCCCGAGCTTCCCAGGCCCCCCTATTCGTCCGGGCCGTCCCACGAGTCGACTTGGGAATATTGACCCCGTGGATTCGGCTGAGGCCATGGGCGGGGCTGCTGCGGTCCCCTGCGGTGTGGTGGCCCTGCTAGCTGGTTCTGCTGCTCCACCCCTGGTGGTGGTTGGTTGCTGTTACAATCTCGTGCCCAATGACCAGGGGACCCACAGTTGAAGCAAGTTTCTTGAGCAAACGCATTGCCCCCCCGGCCTGGGGGGGCGCCACGACCACGCCCTCTGTGTCTACCACGGAACCCTTGGCCTCGGTGCCACCCAGCCCCCACTGGAGTCTGATACATCTGTTTTTGTTTCTCCTTTTCTTGTTTTGCCTCACCATGCAACTTTGCCAACTGTAGTTTTACCAAACTGGTTGCCAGAGCATCAGTTTCCTTTCGGTCTTTATTTGTTTTTTCCATGTAGATGCGGCAATGGTGTATCAAGTGCCTTTTAAATCTTGGTTCCGGACAGATCAGAATGTCCGGGTCAAGTCTCAGAACCTCTTGCACCTCCTTTGGGAGGCCATTCAACATCGCCGTCCTGAACATCATCTCAGCTTCAGGATTGCTGCCGGGGTGTTTACCTGTGGTTTCAATCCACTGCTCCAATGCCTGAGCATAATATTGCTCGGGAGCCACATCTATTCTGTAGTTAAAATTTGTAGGCACCACATCCACTGGGGAGGGAAAGGCCGCCCTCAGCTCTCGGAACAATGCCTCTGAGATCTCAGCCAGGGGCGTTTCTCTTCCCAGCTGACGGGTGCCAGCTGCCCCCTCAATATTCTGTAACTGAATCAGGGAACAGGATCCCAAAATGGCTTGTCTAAAATCCCCCAATGCTACTCCCTGTCCTGACATGGCAGCTAAGAATTTAGTAATCCAGGCTCGTGCCCCTTTATGCAGAGGAGGCAATTTTTCCACCACTGCAGCCACATCCCGAAGCACTAAAGGCTCATAGTGGCGGCCAGCATGAGTCACCACTAAGGGTGCCATTGTGTGCGGCTGCTCCTGCTGTATCATCATTTTATTTTTACTTCGCGTATTATAGCCTCCACACTCCGCCCTATTTATGCTCGCCTCACTATCGCCCAGCCTCTCTCCTTCACTCAATGCTCTGAGCATCTGCCGCTGTTCACGTAACACCTCCTCGTCTTCCTCCTCACTCTGCCCTTCCTCCTCGCGGGGGTCAGCGTCGTTAGGCATTGCCTGCCCCCGCTTCCGTGCCCCCGTCATCACCTCCAACATCTCTCTTTCCTCACTCTGCACCCTTTGTCCTTCCAACAACTTACGCGCTGCCTCCTTCCTCATCAGCTTTGAAGTTCTCCCACTCCCCGCACTCGGGGTGCCCCCTCCTTCTGCTCGTGCCGCCCCCGGGGCCAGCACTGGTGACTCCACACTCCCCTGCTGTTCCCCGCGCATCCTCCTCCTCTCATTGTTCACAGCCTGTTCGATCAATTGTATGGTCGCCGGCGCCATTCGTGTATCATTATCGTCCACATCTAGAACCATTCTGCCTCCCAATGTGACTACAGGGGCCATCACTGGCGCCGTCGCATACGGCGGCGGTTCAAACACATATTTTCGCGACTCTGCCAACTGTGGATAAATGCCTCTCAAGCATTCCGCCTTCTTCTCCATTGTCTCAATCACAACACCCTCTCTCTCCACCACATTCTCACTCTCTTCCTCATTTATCGCCGCCAGCGCAGTTGCAATAATTGCCAATTGGTGAATGCCTCGTCTCTCTTTCTCCAATTCCTTCACTTCCTTCTCAAGTTTATGACGCTGTAGCCATCCGGCTTGGCTCTGATCCTCCTTCATATCTCGAATATCTGCCAACATTCTGCTTTCCTTGTTCTGTAACTGCCGCGCTAACTTCAACATGTTCCATGTTCCGGGCTCTCCGCGAAACAATTCATCCTTTTTTAATTTAAAAAACAACTTCTGACTCCGTTCTTTTTCTTTCTTAATTTTCTTATTTTCTATTCCACTAATCAACTGTGATTCCAGTTTAGCATAATGACCCTTTATCTCCGACCAGACTTCATTCCGTTCATCTGACGTGCCACACCCGAGATCACTATCACACATCCACTCCTTCGCCATCTTGAAATCCACTCGTGCGTGTCCCAACCACTCTTATGCAGAACAAAATTAGGCTTCACATACACACCGCTTCCACACTGATGCTTTACTCGTATCGTAACCACGAATAGTTCCAAACTATTCTAGTAGGTAAATCCCAGATTATACTCTACTATCCGTCCACACTGTTACACTTATTTATATATTTATTTAATTATTTAACCATATATTTTAACGCCGTTCCGCTCCTCCTTCCTCCTATAATTTAGCGTTGCCAATATGCAGAATTTGAAATGGATCTGCTTACCTTATGTCACTGTGGGCCCAAGAGGAAGGACGGTCAGAAGTGTGGCTCCTTTATCCTTTAATCTTTATCAGGTCGTCACCTGGTGTGGACGTGGGCCCCAGGCCCGAGTCTCAGACTCTTGTGGTTTTTCCTGAAGCCCCAGGCTTCCTTTGAGCCCCAGGCTCTTGAAGCCCCAGGCTTCTTTCCTTTTCTTAGAGCCCCAGACTCTCTTTGAAGTCCCAGACTTCTATTACCTCTCATGCATCACCGTCGGCGTCACCATAAATTGTTGGAATTTACCTTTAAATCAATGCTAGATGTTAATTTTAACCCAATGTAAACTCAAGTTAGTAATCTGACTCCAATTCGCAACCTTACCCAACTCACACTCATCCAACAATATGCGCGCTCGTTCTGCAATAGAAAGGTATCAGGAAGCCGGCATTTTCACGCACGAATGGATTTATTCCCAATCACAGATTTACTACATATGCAACTAGATCTCGGATCCCTCTCAATACAAGTCTACACCTCTCGTGCCACCAACAGAACAGAACTTTTAGTTTTTCCAGTAGTCATTCATACTGTACAATATGTAAATGTAACAGAGACAAAGGCCTTCTGGCATGATTCTATTGGCTATGTGATGTTGCAGTTAACTTTAGCTTGCTCTCATTGGTCTTTCTCCTCCCGCCGAATCCCGTGGTGGCTCCTCCTGGTTGTGATCTTTCGATGGCTGCTCCTTCATCTCGTCTCGCTCCCTCCTTGATGCTATCACCCTTTGTCCTGAAACATTCCACTCGTGCACGCTCTTACAACCCCCATTCTGTTGCGCTCCACCAGTCACACCCCCACATACAGTTTCACACCCCCACATACAGGATGTCGCGACATACCATGAACTACGCCACGCTCCAACTCCTACATTCCTTTAAGGTGGATTGAGCCAATCATGAGACAATAGGAGGTGAAGACTGCAGCGGTCTTGGAGCTGTCTATGTCTTGTAGAGCACCTTTTCTTCCCATGAAAAAAGAAAGTAATGGAGGTTTAATTCGGTATCTGCGTTATTATAGTTTTGGGATTTTTTTTATTTTAAGCATAAATGGTTACTATTTCATTTGTGTTGCTTTAAAATTTGTCAATTAACGGTCAAAATTGGAGCGTTAGCTCGAGGCTTAATTTGTGATCTCGGAACACAGTTAGATATTTGAACTAAGTGAACTCAGCATCACTGGAGTCGGACATCACTCCGTGCATCAACCTCCGGGTGCTTTCCCGGAGGTGGACTCAATCTCGCTGATAAGGACAGTTTAGAGTTCTGGCTAGAACCTCTCACGCCATCCAATTGGGAACTACGGGACAAAAGTGGTACCATAACGCCAGTATTTGTGCCCGCCAAGGTTGAGCTTAGAGGTTGACCGCCCGGACGGGCAGGTCAAGAGAGGGAATGTGTAGATGGCATGAATTGGATCAAAGTCAGACACTTTCGAGTCTGAACAAAGACGATGACGATGCAAATGTTTAACTTATTGACTATTTTACCTGCTGGCGTGTGCTTTGTGTGGACGATGTTGGCGTTTGAACATAGGATGCGGGATGACAGAAGTGATGGAGCGAAAGGAGCATGTAATGGAATGGTATGGTATGGAGCAGAGCGAGATGATGGTAAGACGCTGACACAGACACAACAACTACTGCTAAATCTGAAATGTAAACAACCGACACAGGTGAACACTTGGGTGACAATTTTAATTGGACACACCCATGGAATGATGTGGGAATAAAAAAGAAAGAGCCTATTTTTGACACCCAAGTTGCAAAACAAAAGTTCACCTGCCTAAAAGTTAAATGGGACGGGTCCTGGGATTGGAGATCTCCAGGAGTCATGGTGTAATGAAAATGTGTCTTTGCCAGTAGGAATCCCTCTCGCTCGTGATGATGTTTGGCTGTGGTGTGGAGAGAAAGTGCTGTACGATAGGCTTCCCACCAATGCCTCAGGTAAGTGAGCCCTGGTAACGCTGATCATGCCAGTTAGTGTGACAGCCTTAGATCTGGCCAAAATGGAGTGGGAAGGTGTTGGACAATGGGGAAGAATCCCCTTCCTTAACAGGAAGAGAAGGGACATGCAAGAATGGTTGAATGCAGGAGATCCCACGTATATAGATGCAATTGGAGTTCCAAGAGGGATCCCTGACGAGTATAAATTGGTGGATCAAATTGCGGCAGGATGGGAGAGCCTTTTCCTGTTCGTTACAGTAAACAAAAATGTGGACCGGATTAATTATGTCCACTATAATGTCCAACGATTGGCGAATTTTACCACCTCAGCACTCCAGGCAGTGCATGAGCAATTGGCTGCCACGTCTCTTATGGCATTCCAGAACAGAATAAGCTTAGATATGGTGTTAGCCGAAAGAGGAGGGGTGTGTGGTATTTTTGGGGATCAGTGTTGTACTCTGATTCCCAACAATACATCTCCTGACGGTCGCCTTACCAAGGCATTGGAGGGTCTGCGCACGCTAAGTAACAAAATGAAGGAGCACTCAGGTGTGGACACCAGTTGGTATTCTGACTGGTTCAACATCTTTGGTAAATATAAAAGCCTGATTGCATCAGTACTGATTTCTATCGCTGTGTTTGCCGCTATTATGGTGTTATGCGGATGTTGCTGTATTCCATGTATCAGATCATTAACTGTTAAGACAATAGAACGCACGTTGGGGCCACTCCCTCCGGGTGGTCAGTACATGATGATCCCTCAAAAGGACCCCCAGGAGGCGGAGGTAGCCGTGGCCCTCCGGGAGTCCAGGATGTGAGTATGGAAAGATGGCCTCGGGGACCTGAGGCCATAAGGAGGGAAGGAAATTTTCTACTGATTCTTATTCTTTTACTAATTGTTTGATGTGTTTTAGTTTTATGGCAAGTGATGTCGAGCTCGTGTGCAGCAATGAAATAAGGTGTTCAAGTGATGACCTCAGATGTCTGAGGTCATGAGAGGGATTAAAGGATAATGTAAATGGCAGTCAATTTAAAACTGAACAAAGGTTAGACTGCTCGGAGCCACTTTTGTGATCCTGGCATGGAAGTCCATTGTTTCAGAGGGGTCTCGTTCACACCTCCTGTGGTGCAGCTGTGATCTAATCTTCCTGCATTCCTCTCCTGAATGTCTGGTCATTAGCATGGTCTAAACTTCAGTTACACTTAAAGGATTTCATACTTTTGACTATTAAAGGAATATAAGAGTTTGAGCTTAACATAGTTCATTAGATGTTGGTGCATCCAATGTATGAAAATGTGATATTGTAAAATGCTGAGAGTGTGACTGGTGGCGCGAAACTGGTTGCGGGGGTTGTGCAAGAATGGAATGTTTTAGAAACAGAAGGTGCTGAGCGAGACGAGATGACTCCGGGAAGGAGCGGCCATCGGGGGAATCGCACGCAGGAGGAGCCACGGGATTCGGCGGGAGGAGAAAGACCAATGAGAGCGAGCTAAAGTTAACTGCAATACACATAGCCAATAGAATCATGCCAGGATGCTTTTGTCTGTGCCATTTTGCATGTTGTATAGTATGAATCAGGACTGGGCAACTCGGGGGTAGAACACATTCGCTGGTGGCAAGAGAGGTGTAGACTTGTATTGAGAGGGATTCGAGATCCAGGTGCCATGTAGAAATCTGTGTATTGGGAATAAATCCATTCGTGCGTGAAAATGCCGGCTTCCTGATACCTTTCTATTGCAGAACGAGCGCGCATATTGTTGGATGTGTGAGAGTTGGGTAAGGTCGCAAATTGGAGTCAGATTACTTATTTGAGTTTACATTGGGTTAAAGTTAAATTCTAACATTGATATAAAGATAAATTCCAACACCTAGGACCTGCTTGCCATGGGTGACCCTACCAGGGGCAACAAAAAGCCCCCGACAACTTAGCTCCTAAGATCATTGGGACACGCAAACCCCTCCACCACGATAAGGTGACAGCTCATGGAGGGGATGTTATGTTAATTACAATATATTATTCAAGTGACTGCTACAAGCTTCACAAACAAGTTGAAAAAGGTGATTGAGTGCAATTAATGATGGTAGTGTTGCGATTATTTAGTTAAGAAATTTAATCGCGGGACGGCACTAGTTAATTTGTTGCTTTTTGATGTCTAATATAACTTTAAGTGGGATTGACCCCACTAGGGGGTGGGGTCGACAGGGAGGGGGCGTTGCGTTTTCATTTTCATGGTAAGATATTTTTTCGGCCTCATTTATTGAATGATTCTTTTACGATTACTGGCATTAGTTTAAACAAATGCGGGACAGAATGTCGATAATTAAAGTTAGCAGGTGCATATTTACTGAATATTTATCCAATGAAACTAGAAGCACGGGTCACAAGAATGACTGGGATTGTAGGCCTGATGTTTACTGATTTATTATATTATTCTCATATGCTAAATTTAGAGTACTTAGTTGAAATGTGTGAACTTTAGTGAAATTCTCATTAGTGAGAATAGATTTGCCCACATAGCATTTCCATGAGCTGCCCTCACATTCACAGCACTTCATGGACAAATACGATGAATCACATTCTCTACATTGGCTGTAGAAGATGCAAACATACCAAATTGGGCACTGGAGGACTCACACAGACGCTATCAAAAGAAAAACACATTCCGAAAGACATAACAACTGGAAATCAGAGCACATGCACATAAGCATACACACACACAGACATATACTTACACCTGCACATACACATACTCATACACGCACAGACACTTTGACATACACACGCGCACACCGACAAGATTACAGAGGAATGCCTGCGAGGAGAGAGACTGAGAGACTGCCCGCCGGAGAAGGCCAGCCTTGGCGTGCCAGTCTACGGGACCAGACAGGAATCGACCATCATCAACTACCCAGACGATGACTAACCTGGGCAGGACCTTCCCTTGGACGTGGAGCCGTGCCGTGGGAGGGAGCGAGGACGACCGATTCAACCTACATTACCCTTGACATAAAAAACTCCTATAAAAACTGAAGCTGGGCTGAAAGATGGCGCACATTTTTCGACTGTGCTCGCCAAGTGCAGTTTCTCGTGAGATGAAGAAAAAGCCGCCCAGATATCTGTCTTTGTACTATTTCCTGAACTCCAGAAATTGAAGAAACTAAATATCGGAACTCTAATCAGTTGTTGAGTCTTTATTTGACCCTTTTCTTCTTGAGCACAAAAAACGAACACGCATTGGAGGAAGTTTGGCTTTTAAAGGTTGATTTACTAAATACTTCTCATTTCCACGGTGACTCAACTCCAACAATAACATGCCAAATATTTGTCATCTCATCAATATTTGCACAACAGAGTACTGAGTTTCGAGATCCTCACTATAACTGTTCTCAAAATTATATTTCTTCTCAATTTAGCTTAGTTAAGGGATATTTTATTGACAATTTAACATCAGTACACTCAGACAAAAATATAATGGTGGTTGGGGGGCGCGAATCTTTTTCTTCTTGGTAGGGGCGGGCGTGAAATAATTGAGAACCACTGTTAGTATATGCAGACATTATATTCATGCAGCCCGAGTGAACCACAGCATTGTTGCAAGTTCGGTCGGAGAAACGTAAACGTCCCACTGCTGGAGCAGCAGCGGCTTCTCCGGACAAAGGCGGAAGTGACGTAAGAGCTGACTCGCCAATGTGGCGTTAATTTAGTTATTTTGTTATTTTTTTTTCTATCAACCGAATTAAAATATTATATAAAATATATATTAAAATAGAACATCCTAGTGTAAAAACAAACACAGAGGCAAAGAAATATATTTGAAAAAATACGTGTTTAAATCATGACGTCATAAGCAAGCGCGCAGCTTCCGAAGGACCCGTCCACACCGGAACAAAAGCAGTCCACCGCTAAATTCTTCTGATTTAGTGTGGAACTGACTGTAATTTTCTCATAGGATGTACAGTGCTACTCTTAAGGACTACGACATTATTCGTTAAGCCTTTGTGTCCCGATAACTTCATCTTCGCGCGTTGATGCTTTTCGGCGTGGTTAGCTTAGCTTGCTAGCTAGCTAGCTAGCCGCTAACGAAAAGAGGCACATGACTCATCGCCAAGCAGAGATCAAGTGCGGATTTTTTGCAATTATCATTTGAAAATGTGTGAAAGAACGACACCCAAGTACAAAGAGGAACTTTGGGGAATAAAAGAAGAGAACGAGCAACATCTTCAACTGCTGGACGAAGTTTGCAAGCAGCCTCGTGTTGTGCTACACAAAGCAGGTTTGTACACGTTTTACTCTCATTTGCTTTGTCAAGAACGACTTTCTATCGTTAGAAATATGCATCACAACATTAAGTTGTTTGGGGAAATCGTTCAAGGTTATTGGCGTTTTATTTTTTAATCTTGCCTTTTATTTGCAGGTCTGCTGAACATTTGTTGATGCCAAATAAAATCAGTGCAGGAAATAAATGCCAAAGAAAAAACAATAGTGGGGGGTGAACTCCATGTTTTTTCCAGTATAAAATTTGAACTGATTATTTAACATTTTACATTTTCTGGTTTTTATATCTTGTTTAAGCAATTCCTTACGGAAGGAATTCTGCCTGACTCTAAAAAATGTGCACACTGCGGCAAAAACATCAATGGCGGTTGATCAATTTTAGTGGATAAAACACAAAATATTAAGTTATTTTAAAAAATCAAGTACGTATTGGTCTTATTTATTTATTAACTTTGTACTGCCTCGGTCAATGAACCTCGTGAGGCCCTGCACTGTTTTGTGCACGTGTGCGTAGTTTCACCCCATCCAAACATTTAAATTACATTTAATGCATCCATCCAGGGTTGCACGGATCTCATCAGTGAACAAGCCCATGCTGCAAGAAATGCATCTGCATCTTTGGCTTACTGTGGTGTTAGAATAATATTAAGAGGTTATTATACATTTGCCGTGATGCATCTTATTTTAATATGTAGTGCATAAAACATGTTGCAGTTTAATAGAGTGAACTATGCTTGAGTGTTTACAGTTTGAGTGTGGCAGGGCGGTGGCACTTCTTCAGAAGTGCCGATGAAGTAAACAACACCGTGATGAGCCCTGATAAGAAGAAGTTGGCCCCAAAGTCTGACGCAAACAGCATCGTGCTGGGTCCTGATAGAAGATGTTGACGACAAAGTCCGCTGCGACCCATGGCGGCACGCCAATGATAAACCGGACTAAACCAGCTTTTGAGAAGACGAACTGTACCACCCTTGAGTGTAATCTGATTTCTTGAAGTGTAATCTGATTTCCCGATGTTATAAAAGGGAATGTGTGAAAAGCATCGGGGAACAGAGGGGAGATAAAGTTGTTAAATAAACTTTGTTAACCTTTCTGTAGCCACTTGGGCTGCATCTCTCTCTCCTTCCAGCTATGAACCCTATATGTCAAATTGCCGAACCTGACATATGGGCTTAAAAAGGGAGAAGGCCACAACCCCCTTTTCGACCAACAAGCCCAGGAACATTTAAAGATAAAGATGAAGATGTCCTTTATTAGTCCCACAATGGGGAAATTTGAAGTGTTACAGCAGCAAAGCTATAGATCACACAGAGTCGGCGGCGTAATGTAGCCGTTAATGTATAACATTAGCAGCAGACATTCATAAAAAGCATGCAAATATACACAGTATAAACGTATCTAGTGTAAGGAAACACTCCTAATGCCTGTCCATTATACAGAGGGGGAAACACTGTAATGATAAAAACTACTGAATGATTGAAAATACTGCAATGATAAAGATATTACAATGATAAAAGTACTGTAATGGTGAGAGTACTGAAATGACAGGAAAGTACTGCAATGATAGAAAATACTGCAATGATAAAAGTACTGTAATGGTAAAAGTACTGCAATGATAAAAGTACTGTAATAGTAAAAGTACTGCAACGATAGAAAAATACTGCAATGATGAAAGTATTGTAATAAAAGTACCGCAATGATAGGAAATACAGCAATTATAAAAGTACTGCAATGATAAAAGTACTGTAATAGTGAACATCCTGCAGTGGTAGAAATACTACAGTGATAGAAGTATTGTAATAAGAATACTGTAATGGTAAACAAAATACATCATTGGTCGTTGTTTAAGTACACCCTTGGCTGAAAGTAAAGTAGTAGTGTATATTGCATTCTAGGACTGCACAATTGCACTAATGCCCTCCTGTTTGTAGGCCTGACCCAATGTTCTTGTTAAAAAGTCTGACAGCAGTTGGCAGGAAGGAGCGGCGAAATCTCTCTTTGGTACAGCGAGGGTGTAAAAGTCTGTCACTGAAGGAGCTGTAAAGTGTTCTCAGAGTGTCATTGAGTGGGTGGGCTGGTTTGTCCAGCATTGATGACAGTTTTGCCGTCATCCTCCTGCCCCCCACTGAGTCCACAGAGTCCAGGGAGCAGCCCAGGACAGAGCTGGCCCTCCTCACCAGTTTGTCCAGTCTCTTTTTGTCTCGGCCCGAGATGCCTCCTGCCCAGGAGACCACTCCATAGAAGATGACTGATGAAACCACCGAGTCATAGAAGTTCCTGAGGAGTGTTCCCCGAACGCCAAAGGACCTCAGCCGCCTGAGTAGGAAGAGTCTGCTCTGACCCTTCCTATAGGGTCTGTGTTGTCGCTCCAGTCCAGTTTATTGTTCAGATGAACACCCAGGTACTTGTAAGTTGAGACCCTCTCAACGTCTGTTCCCTGGATATTCACTGGTGCAGGTGGAGTGTGCCGACGCTTGCGGAAATCCACCACCAGCTCTTTGGATTTCCCAGCGTTGATTTGGAGGCGGTTCTGCTGACACCAGTCCACGAACCCCTGCGTAACCCCTCTGTACTCCCGATCGTCATCGTCAGTGATGAGGCCGACAATCGCAGAGTCATCAGAGAACTTCTGCAGGTGACAGGTTGTGGAATTGTATTTGTAGTCCGAGGTGTAGAGGGTGAACAGGAAGGGAGCCAGCACAGTTCCCTGCGGCGCTCCCGTGCTGCAGAGGAGCACGTCAGACACACAGTCCTGTGTTCTCACGTACTGTGGCCGGTTTGTGAGGTAGTCGTGAATCCATGTGATGAGGTGGTGGGCCACTCCCGCCTGCTCCAGCTTATCTCCCAATAAGGCGGGCTGGATGGTGTTGAAAGCACTTGAGAAATCAAAGAACATGATCCTCACCGTGCCCCCCGCCTTCTCCAGGTGGAAGAGTGAAGTGTGGAGCAGGTAGATGATGGCATCATCCACACTGATGCCAGGCTGGTATGCAAACTGGAGTGGGTCCATTGAGGAGCTGACCAGGGGGCGCAGATGGACGAGGACCAGTCTCTCCAGGGTCTTCATCAGATGAGACGTCAGCGCCACTGGTCTGAAGTTGTTGAGCTCCTTCGGATGGGGTGTCTTTGGAACCGGAACCAGGCAGGATGTTTTCCACAGCTGGGGGACTCTGCCCAGCTTCAAGCTCAGGTTGAACATGTGCTGGACGATTCCACACAGCTGGTCTGCGCAGGATTTGAGGAGCTGGGAGCTGATCCCATCTGGGCCTGCCGCCTTCCTCGCCTTCATCTTCCTCAGCTGGTTCTTCACCTGAGATGTTGTGAGGAACAAGGCTGAGCAGGAGGAAGTGGTGGTTGTCTGATGAGGCTGGGAACTGGAGCCTGTGGAGAGAGAGAGGGGGGAGAGAGGGTCTTGTTCGCAGTGGCAGGAGGGGTGGGTGGGGGCTGCATCAGGGAAGCCTGAGCGGGGTCAGACATTTGATCAAACCTATTGAAAAATAGGTTCAACTCATTTGCCCACTGAAGCCCCCCCCCCCTTCTGGGTCTTACCTGGTTGTCCGTGTCCTGAGATGGTCTTCAGGCCCCTCCAGACATCCCTGGCATTGTTCCGCTGCAGTTGTTCTTCCATCCGCATCCTGTAGGACTTTTTCCCCTCTCGGATCCTCCTTCTCAGCTGACGCTGCACTCTCTTCAGCTCGTCCTTGTCGCCTGAAACAAAAGCCCTCTTTTTCTCCTTCAGGAGAGCTTTAATGTCCGGTGTGATCCAGGGTTTGTTGTTGGAGAAACATCTTACAGTCCTGGTGGGAATGGTGTTCTCCATGCAGAAGTTAATATAGTCTGTAACTGTGTCTGTTAGACCATTAATGTCCTCACCGTGAGCTTCGCTGAATACCTCCCACACAGTTGTGTTGAAACAGTCCTTCAAGGCCTCCTCGGCTTCTCCGGACCATCGCTGAACTGTGCGTGTCACAGCTGGCTGCCTGCGGACGAGAGGTTTGTACACAGGCAGGAGAGCAACCAAGTTGTGGTCAGCTTTTCCCAGCGGGGGGAGGGGCAGTGACGTGTACGCCTCCTTGGTGTTGGCATAGAAGAGGTCCAATATTTTATTGTCTCTGGTTTGGCATGTTACATATTGTGTGAATGAAGGCAGAGAGGAGGAAGGAGAAGCATGATTGAAGTCACCAGAGATAAGGAACAAGGCATTTGGGTGCTGTGTTTGTAGCCTGCTCACAGCTGCATTCAGTACATCACAGGCTGTCTCACCGTTAGCAGAGGGAGGCACGTACGCCGCCACCGCGGTATATATGTATATGTGTAGGTGTGTGTGTGTGTGTAGGTGTGTATGTGTATGTGTATATGTGTGTGTGTGTGTATGTGTATATGTATGTGTATATGTATATGTGTGTATGTGTATATGTATGTATATATATATGTATATATATATGTATACGGTTTAAATCTTACGTTTTTTCTCTGTTTCGAAGAAGATAATGATTTGCATCGCAAATGGCGACATCTGACGGTGAGTTGGTGACAGTGCGCCACATAGCCAGCAGCCAATCATATCACAGCGGGGTGTGTCCTGTTCTTCCGCTTTCGTAACGAACAGGAAATCCTTTCTGTGCGACTTTGAAGAACGTCGCTCTTTCATTCATCTCGTCGAACAAAGAGAAGCACACGAGTTAGCGCCAAGCAAAGACCAAGTGCGGATTTGTTGAGATTGACGTTTGAAAATGTGTGCTAGAACGACACCCAAGTACAAAGTGGAACTTAATGGAATAAAAGAAGAGAACGAGCAACATCTTCAACTGCTGGGCGAAGGTTGGAAGCAGCCTCGTGTTGTGCCACTCAAAGCAGGTTTGTACACGTCTTACTCTCATTTGCTTTGTAAAGAACGACTTTCTATCGTTAAAAATATGCATCACAACATTAAGTTGTTTGGGGAAATCGGTCAAGGTTATTGCCGTTTTATTTTTTAATATTGGGGGGGGGGGGCTAGCAGAGAGAGGGTGCACAGAGCTGAAGGAAGCAGGACGACCGGTAAAAATGAACAACAATGCCTGCTTTTTCCCTGGTGTCAGTCACCTTTATCTGGTGCAGTAAGCTATTTCAGTCAGCAGCAAATTAAGCTCTCCCAAAGGCCTCAGGGCATTTCAACCCGACACCTCATGTTTCAAAACGATGCTTACAGGTTAATAAAAGGTCACAAAAACATGGACCTCTTAAACAGGAAAATGTGAGTTCAGTGGTAACAGAGTTGTGTCTATGCTGGCAGTTGAGCAAGAAGCCACAAAAAAACAGATGCACGTCTTGAACTGTGTTTGACAGGAAACCGTTTAGCTCGCATTGAACAGAAGTTTGACCCAAACATGTGTTGTAAGCTGAAACCGTTCGAACAACAGGAAGAGTGTGGACGGGTGTGATAAAGTCAAAGTGTTCATGTTTTTCCATTCTTTATAAGTTTGCATATACAAATTACTTTGCTGTGCTTCAATAAAACGCCGCACAGGAGTGGGAAAGCTTTTCTCTTTGACGGACTGCCCCTTGCAAGTGACAAAGACAATCTTGGCTCGGAGATTCATTTGTGCAGGCTTGTCTCGTTTTTGCAAAAACTCTGTCTGACATATCTTGTTCAAGCAATTCCTTACGGAAGGAATTCTGCCTGACTGTAAAAAATGTGCACACTGGGGCAAAAACATCAATGGCGGTTGATCAATTTTAGTGAAAAAAAAAAACAAAATATGAAGTTTTTAAAAAGAAAATCAAGTCCGTATTGGTCTTATTTATTTATGAACGTTGTACTGGCTTGGTCGGGCGAGAATCAAAGAACCTCGGGTGGCCCTGCACTGTTTTGTGCACGTGTGCATCGTTTCACCTCATCCATACATTTAATGCATCCATCCAGGGTTGCTTGGATCTCATCATTGAACAAGCACATACTGCAAGGAATGCAATCTTTGGCTTACGCTGAAATTAAAAAGGGAGAACGTCAGACCCCCCTTTTCTACCAACAAGCCCAGGAGCATTTAGTTATATCTCTTAATGCAAAATGAAATACTTGTAAACATATTTTACTTGAAGGATTTCTATTCTATCAGTGACATTATGTCGCGATGGCCCCCAGTGGTCTGCATCAATATGTTAAGGTACCACAACAGGTGTTCCATCAGACACACACAATAGCCTGTGTGTGCTAACTTCAGCTCGCTTCCAGAAACGTCTGTGACTATGTCAGGAATTAAATCGGGCATCAGCCACAACATGCTTCCTTTTTAAATGCTTGTTTATCACTGTTGTGCTGCGAGGAAATGGAGGTTTACATCGTAGGACGTAATTTTGTGAAATGCCCCCATGGTCTGGTCCAAATCGGGGTCGCACACATTGCTCCGTGTGCGGCAGGAACAAGTCAAGGTAGCAAGGTGGAAACATTATAAGACAAAGTCGCCACATGAGCTTTGACTTGACCAAACAAAATGTGGATTTGTCTTTTTGTGTCCTGCAGACGCCAGTGAAAACGATCTCCGTTCTGTGAAAGAGGAGCCAGACTTGACTCACATCAAAAAGGAGGAGATCAACAAGTCACCAGTGAACATTCTCCCTATAAAGACTGAAGATAAAAAAAAGGATGAGAATGAGGACAAAAGAGGGGCGGAGCCTAGAAGCAGCAGCTCAAGTCATCACGTGACGACAGAAGTTGATGAAGACCAATGGGGACCATCACAAGTACATAATGAGGACACATTATCAGACGCTCATGACGATGATGATGATGATGGGCAAGCCAAAGGTGAAAGGGCATGTCACACTGACTCATTATCTTCAAAGTTGTCTTTAAAAGGGCACAGAAAAACACACAGTGGTGAAAAACCTTTTTCTTGCTCAGTTTGTGGGAAATGCTTCTCTCGAAAGTTTGATTTAACAATCCACACAAGAATGCACAGTGGAGAAAAACCTTTTTCTTGCTCAGTGTGTGCCAAAAGCTTCTCTCAAAAGTTTCATTTAACAATCCACACAAGAATGCACAGTGGAGAAAAACCTTTTTCCTGCTCAGTTTGTGGTAGACGCTTCTCCGCAAAGTCAAATTTAACTTGTCACACAAAAACACACACTGGAGAAAAACCTTTTTCTTGCTCAGTTTGTGGTAAAAGCTTCTCTCAAAATTCAAGTTTAACATATCACACAAGAACGCACAGTGGAGAAAAACCTTTTTCCTGCTCATTTTGTGCCAGGAGTTTCTCTCTAAAGTCGCATTTACGAAACCACACAAGAACACACAATGGAGAAAAGCCATTTAGTTGCAGCGTTTGCGCAAAAAAATTCTTCACTAAACGTAGCGCTGAGAGACACGATTGTGCTGGTGAAAATTGCAGCGATCCTTGAAGCTTAAAAAAAGACAACAAAAAACTGAAGGAACTGACTCTTTGTGGTAAGATGTAAATGTGATTTTGAATAAAATATGCTTTTTTATTGACATTTAGCCAATGTGATCAGTGTCAGAAGAACCATTGTGTCTGAGTGATGATGATTTTTTTTGTGTGTTTACATCAAACATTTAAATGAAATTAATTGTCTTCGCCTGGAACAACATTTGTTAATATTATACTTTTCAGTTGTCTTTTTAATCGTACTTAATGGAAAAGGTGTGAGAAGAAAAGGTGCTTATGAAATCGGTGCCTTCCACAATCATCAATAAAATCACTTGTTCCACTTGCTCAACTGGCCTTCATTACGTTGTGTGAAAAGGTGAAAAACTGATCTAGAAGTTGAACGATAAAAAGAGCCAGAAGGAGAAACGCGAATAGTCTCAGTTTCTCTCAAAGGTTTTGATTTGTCAGGAGTTGGCAACTTGATGGCGACTGGAGTCAGCGCTGGTTTTCTCGCTGTGTTAGGCTGGCTCGTATATGTATGGTCCATTGAACATAACTCAAACTCTTCAAATATCCCCTCACATTTAATATTATGCTTTCTGAATAAATTTCTGCAAAATACACTTAATGGGTTGAGCTCTATCAAGCGTTTGGGGTTTGTTGCTAAGCAGAATCTCACTTTGGAAAAACTATCATTTTGTCAAATATACCAAATATTTTTTTTCATGCTATATTATATTTTTTATACATTGAATTATTTATATAATGAAATAGGGAAATATTAAAATTGGCACCCACTTACAGACCTAATTTAATTAATAAGAAATATGGAAACATTTTATGAATATTGAACACATTGAGAAGAGTTAATTTTGAAATAAATATTGAAATGTAAAAAATACTTAAGTATTAAATTAATTCAATAACCCGACCCCGGATGAGCGGCCGGAAATGCCTGGAGGGATGGAATAATTTAAATTGCCTACATATTCAAATGAACAAATATGTTAAGAAATAATCAAGAGTGAAATAAAATGGTTTAAATTAATATTGATATAATTTCACATATTAAAATAATTGAATAAATATTGTAGTATTACATCAGCAAGCTTAAATATACATTGAAATATATTTTTTTAAAAAAGTAGTGTATTTTTAAAAGGCCTAATTTAGATCTGGGAAGTAATTCTCTTTATGAAACTATGAAGGGACTGGAGCTCACAGAAGTGACCAGTCTTGGTTCTGAAGTTCCGATGTAACCAGATACTGCCCTGAGAGAAAATAGGCCTGAGCATTGTTTATGGTGGTGGCAATTCTCTTGCCAGGTCAGTGACCTTCCAGGGTATGGAAGTAATTTAAGGTGGTCACGAGTAGACTGGTCGTATCAAAGGGGAGACGCATCTGCTCTCCCTCTGGGGGACTTTTGGAGGGAAATCCCGAAGACTCGCGGGATGGGAATGCATATGCAACAAGGGAAAATTAGATATTCATGTCCTATTTGGGCATTCCCGATAAGAAGGGAATGTCTGAGAGGGGGCTCGCACGTTTTTGGGGAGACTTCTTTTGACATCAGCATGTGACGAGAATAAAATCTTTCTTCTTTCTTTCGTTCTTTTCCATCACCAATCCAGCCTTGCTCGGCTGCCTCTCCGGAAGGCAGCAAGGACCCACACTTCAAAGACAAAATATACAACATATTGAAAGAAAAATAATACTCAAATATTGAAATAAGTATAGAATTGAATGAATAAACAACAAAGAAATAAATACCTCCTGGAAAATATCATTATTTTCAACATTTGTCAAAGCACAAAATTTCGATCAGATTGAGTTCTTTCTTGCACATTCTTAAACAATCGTATTTTTTTTTTACTTTTACTTTTAAAGTTACTTCAGTGCATTTCATACCTGTGCCTTCAGTGAAGTCCTACTTCGTCCAACTTGAATGAATCCCCATCAAAATACCATCATTTATGACACCACGGCTGGACAAATAATATCCAGAAACACACTTACGCAGCACTGAGTGAGTGTTGGACGATATAGCTTCTCTTGAAAGGTCCGACTTGAAAATGTCCTTGCAAGTGTATCTGCAATTAAATTCACATTTTTCCCTCCTTCGGCCATTGTGGTTTCAAAAAAGCAAGAATATATTTCAGACGACTTTTTGGTGTGTTGATTCGGCAGAGCGCTGCCCCCTCACGAGTGAGTATCCAATCACAAAACGCGTTCATCACCCTCAGCATAAGGTCAGCGAGAAGGCTCATTGTAACCAACTCGTGATCTGATTGGCTATCGCAACCGTCTAACAAATATGAAAGCTCATTGACTTCGACAGAAGAGATGCTCGCACAATTGCATCTTAAGGCCTCGGAACGCATAATGCGCGCTCCCCGTATTGTGAAACCTGCCCGGCAACACGAGCTAGCGGAATTCCGATTGGATTCAAAACTCTCACCTAAAAATAAAATGCTCAGCTATAATATGACACCAATGCGATGATTATGATAATTTTTTTATTATTGATTGTTTGGCCAACAGAGAAGGCCTTGAAGGCCCACCACTGAGTTACTTAATAGCCTAAATTAAACTTTACTTCCATGAATAGAGTTAAAGTTCTGCTTTATTGTAGGATTTATGTAATTAATAGCCTTTGATGGACTTTAGTGTACTTAATGTAAACTGGTCACGCTGAAAAAACAAAACAGACAGCAATTCAAGTTTAAACCCACATACGTGAAATGCGCTTTAGAAATAAAGTATATTTTTGCACACATTACGAGTTCCTCCAGATAAAGTATATTTTTGCACACATTACACCGACATTGAGTGACTACAGATCGACGCTGACCTCAGTGATGAAGAGAGCCAATCAAAAATTGCAACCCAAAACACAAGCAAACAGGAAAAAGTGACAAACAAGAAAGCTGGGAAAGTGAAGAGTGGGAAACAGGTGAGAAACCCAACAACATTTTATATTTGTATTTCCATACGTTGTAATTTATGGATGGTAATAATTCTTCATTTCTACTTCTAACATAGCGCAACTGTTGGTCTGGTGAATGTATAATCTTGCGTTGAGCCGCCACTACAATGAGTTTTGATTCTGAACTGCAGTGGGCCTCAACATAGTTTATGTCAGGTCAGGGATTTCGACAGGGGTCCCCGACTTATCAAGGGATGGATATACAGGAATGGGTCCCGGTTTAGACGAGATGGCGCCGAGGAGCAACATAAGGGGAGTCCTCATCTGTTCTCGTCCTTGAGGGTTTTGGATGGCCATGTAAGGGCAAGTAGGATGAGAATGAATATGTAACAGGGGAGAACTGCATATTTATATCTTTTGTTAGCTTTCTTTATAAGAAGGGAAGGCTCGAGAGCGGGGGCGGGGACACACCCTTTTTTGGGGGAACTTCTGGCATCAGCCAAATTGACACCAATACAATCTTTTTCCAACCACCAGAGTGTCTCAGAAGTTTTTTTATATCACCACTCCAGCCTTGCTTGTCGACCTGTCCGGAGGGAAGCGGGGCCAGACCCGCACATCAACAACAATAATATACCACAAAGGTTAAAAGTCGTTGTCTATTAAACAGTGGATGGGGAGAAAACCAGTCTTCACCCATTCAAAACTGTGGAAAACATTGTCACCTATAGGCTAGAAAACGCAATTGCAGTCTTTCAATTTGTCCCTCTCCGACCACTTCCGGGAATCTCAAATAAATAGAAAAGCCGTTTTTCCATTTTTGCTCGTGTTATATTCTATTTTCGTCGTCGAAACAAAATTTTAAATTCAAGCTGTTTTGAGACGTTTCCTTCCTTGTTGCAGAAAACAAACAAGCTGTATTTCAATTTGGGAATTTATTTTTTAAAATGAAACTCAAATAACCAGTCGTTTTTCCTTTGTTAATATCTGCTTCCAAATGTAATATAACTACTTTTCAACAAACACGTCCTTCACTAACTCATACATCATTTTTATGCCATTATGGGCGTGGTCTGGAATAGTTACTTCAACAGGCACTCGGTGTTACTCCTTTCGAGTTCAATCAAGGCTCAACTTTGTTCTTCGGTTTTAACAGATGTGATGTGTTGATTGTAGTCGTTTCTCATTGAGAATGCAGTGGTGCCCCCTGGGTAACTTGTTGATGACGGAAGTTGTTGTTGAGCGCTGAACGAAAAATACTGTAACGTTGTATAATAAGTCAGGCCAATTTGTCCATCCATCCATTATTAAGCCAAAAACGGCTGCTGTTGGCCGCAACCACGCCGATCAGACCACAACCAAACACAACGACAACAACAGCGGGACAAAGACTAGGAACCTTCTCGAGGTGTCCCGCGAAGGGCTTCTTCATGGAGGAGCCCTGCGAATCCTGGCTACTACACTCAGACTCGCGTCGTGGGAGGCGCCCTTTCCCCTTATCGGAGCTGCATTGCCCGTCCTGCATCTCCGATCTCTTCTTCTTATGGCGGGCGACATCGACTGTGCCGCCTGTCGACGGGGGTTCCACAGGAGCTGCTCCGGCCTGTCCCGATATTCAATGGACATACAAGGCTTCGTCTGCAGAATCTGTTTGGGCTCTCTCCGCCTGCACGGGTGGCACGGGCCAGTCGTAGCGTCCCCACTTCATCTATAACTATCACCCCGTCATCTCTTGCCCCCAACTCTACGTCACCCATTCCCCCCCGCTACTCCCACACGCAAGTCTAGCGCTTCTGAGGATTATCCTCAGGCGCCTCGAGTGATTTAACAACAACAACAACGGCAACAACATAACGTTCACACCCCTGCTGCCTTCACAGCCTCCACAGAAAAGAGGAAAACACAGAACCCTTGAACTATTTATAAAGTCGTTACACTGCCCTCCCCTTTATCAAGAACCTCGTCCCGAGGGCGTCATTCAACAAAGTCACTGAGGTGACCCGGTGGTCTCCTCTGTCGCTGAGGCCGCCCCGAGGCATGTCCGCTCGGAACAGTCAGTGTAGCATCAGGCGATGAGTCCTCAACTGTAGCCGCCTATGGGGGTGAGAGTGGAGGTACAATCCGCCGTCTTGGAGGGTTGGGATTCGAAACCCACTGTGAGTGTGTCCGCGACCCAGACTGCTGCTGTGGAACGGCACCACCTCTATATAGGGCCAGTCTGTCTCTGTGGAGGGCTACCCGTCTGCCACCAGGTGGCAGCTGAACCCTATACACCGCCTCTCCTATCCTCTCCAGCATGCCACACGGCCCCGCCCAGTGCCTGTCCAATTTAGGACACCTGCCCTTTTTCCTTTTTGGGCTGGACACCCAAACCAGGTCTCCAGCCTTAAAGTCCGTCCCTCTGGCCTTCATGTCATAATTCCTTTTCTGCCTTACACCTGCCTTCTGTAAATGGTCGCGAGCAAAGACACGTGCTGACTCCAACCTTTCTTGAAGTCTCCTGGCATACTCTGATCCTGGTGGCTCGGCTGTTGTATCAGGGGTCTGCCAAAAGCCATTTCCACCGGTGTCCGTAGCTCACGCCCCAGCATGAGCAGGGCAGGTGTACATGAAGTGGAATCCTGTACAGGGAGGGAGATGCCTGTCCCAATCTCGTTGGTGCTCCGCTATGAGAATTGAGAGTTCTTTTGCCAAGGTCCTGTTAAAGCGCTCAATGAGCCCATCACTTTGAGGATGCAGAGGTGTTGTGCGCGTTTTCCTCGTGCCCAGTCGCTTACACATTGCAGTGAACACAGCCGACTCAAAGTTTCTCCCTTGGTCGCTGTGAATGACCTCAGCTGCCCCAAACCTTGTAAACATGCCTTCAACCAGCGCGTCTGCAACAGTCTCTGCTTCTTGGTCGGGGATGGCATATGGTTCTGGCCATTTCGTAAAATAGTCCAGACCAGCTAAGACATAACGGTTGCCTTTGTCAGTGTGTGGAAATGGGCCCATTGTGTCCACCGCAATCCTCTCCATAGGAGCGCCCACTGCTAGCTGTTGGAGGTGGGCACGAGACCGGCCTGGTGGACCCTTGTGCGCGGTGCAGAGGTCACACCCGCGACAAAAGTCCTCAACATCTCGCCTTAGTTGGCTACAATAGAAACTTTGCCGGAGTCTGCGAAGTGTTTTCGACACACCAAAGTGTCCTGCCCCTGCAGGCCCATGAGAAGCTTTCAACACAGCCTCTCTCAGAGCCCTGGGGACGACCACCTGCCATCTATCCTCCCGAGTAACAGGCTCCTTTCAAGCTCTCTGGAGCAACCCATCCTTGACCTAAAGAGTCCCAATCTTTGAACACAGTCCTTTAGTGGCAGGCGAGTGTCCAGCGACCTCCTCCCACTTAGGGTTTCGACCTGACTCAACTCACTGCAATACAGGTCGGAGGTCAACATCCTGTTGCTGCTGCTTCCTCTATTCAGGTGCCTCCACAACCTGCACCTCCCTACATACGGGGTCGACATGATCATGCGCGGGACTTTGCTCATCACCACAAAGTTCCTTCTCTCGGGTTTCTCTGTTCTCGCAGAAGCGGCAGCCAGCAAGAGCACAAGGGCGTCGAGACATAGCGTCAGCGTTGGCATGGCGATTTCCAGCCCTGTGCCCCACTTGGAAGACATATGGCGCCAGTTCTTCAAGCCGGCGTGCAATCTGTCCTTCAGGCTCCTTAAAAGACAATAGCCACTGAAGTGCCGCATGGTCAGTGCGTACAGTGAAGGGTCAACAGGACAGATAATATGGAAAATGGCTAATGGCTCTCACAATTGCCAGCAGTTCCCTTCATGTGACACAATAACGCCGTTCAGCCTTATTCAAGGTTTTGCTGAAGTATGCCACTACTCTCTCCCCGTCTGCCCCCACTTGACTCAAAACCGTCCCTATTCCGACATTGCTGGCATCAGTGTCCAGGACAAACGGCATGTTGGCATCTGGGGGAACGAGAATGGGTGCCTCCGTCAGCACCTTCTTTAGAGAGCTGAAGGCCCGTCTGCACTCGGGAGTCCAGTCAAAATTAGTGTCCTTCCGCTGCAGGTGGAAAAGCGGTGCAGCTAGACATGAGAAACCCTGCACGAATCGCCTGTAATAGGATGGCAGCCCAAGGAAGCTCTTCAGTTCACGCGGTTTGCTGGGAGTAGGCCAGTCCCTCACGGCTCACACTTTCTCCTCCAAAGTGCTAATGCCTTCCCCTCCAACTTTGTGTCCCAGGAACTCAAGCTCTCTTCTCATGAAGCAGCACTTGTTAGGGTGAAGCTTCAGACCCCCAGTGGAAATTCTTTGAAAGACCTGGCGCAAGGCCTCCAAGGCTGCATGGAAAGAGTTCCCATGGACCAGGATGTCATCCAAATAGACCAGACATTCCTGTCGGGGGATGCCAGCCAGCACCTTGTCCATAAGCCGCTCGAAGGTAGCTGGAGCATTACACAGGCCGAAACAGAGAACTCGAAACTGCCACAACCACCTGTCAGTACAGAAAGCAGTCTTTGGCCTGGCTTCAGGGCTGAGGGGCACCTGCCAATATCCACTGCGCAGGTCTAATGAGGAGAACCAGGACGACCCAGACACCAGATCCAGAGTCTCATCAATGCAGGACAGTGGATAGGAGTCTTTCTTGGTCACGCTGTTTAAGGGTCTATAGTCCACACAGAACCTTTTCTTCACTTTTTACCATGACAACCCCTGAGGCCCAAGGGTTGTCAGATGGCTCAATGATACCAGCTTTCAGCATCTCGTCAATTGCGCTGTCCGCATCTGCCTGATGTGCAAGGGGAAGGCGGCGGGGGCGTGCTTTGATAGGTCGTGCATCCCCCGTGTCAATTTCGTGCTGTACCAAGTCGGTTCGGCCCACCTCCTCTTCTGTCAGTGCAAAAATGTCCTTAAAGTCCCACAACAGTTGCCACAGCTCCTCCTGTTGCTTGGGTTCTAAACCATCACCGTTGCGCTTCCACACTTCACGCACTGCCGTCAATCTGTCCACTCCACCTGTCATGGACCACGGGGCCGGGGAAGAGGAATGCTCATCAATGTGGGCATCTGATGTGGGTGGAGAAGTCATAGGAGCCAGCGGTTCATGGGTGGGATCAGACTCCTGCTGTGCAATGGCTGCGCTCGACGTCGGAAGGAATGACTTTTCAGGCTGTGTAGGGCGCACCATTTCAACTGTGGGGCCTCCTGGAAAAGCCAACGTGTTCCTCCCCAGGTCAAGGACGCACTGGGCTGTTCGTAGAAAGTCCAGTCCTATGACGCAGGGGTCGCGTACCGCGGCAACCCACACCCGAAAGTTCATGCATAGTCCCCCCACTTGGATAGTCACCACCCCCCTTCCAAGCATAGGGGTGAGCTTTGTTCTTTTTCGAGTTCAACTTCTAGTTCAGTTTTTCACCTTTTCACACAGCGAAATGAAGGCCAGTTGAGCAAGTGGAACAAGTGATTTTATTGATGATTGTGGAAGGAACCGATTTCATAAGCACCGTTTCTTCTCACACCTTTTCCATTAAATACGATTAAAAAGACAACTGAAAAGCAGAACATTAACAAATGTTATTCCAGGCAAAGGCAATTAATTTATTTTACATGTTTGATGTTAACACACAAAAAAACTCATCATCACTCAGACACAATGGTTCTTCTGGCACTGATCACATTGTCTTAATGTCAATAAAAAAGCTTTGCAAAATTCAATACATCATATTTTATTCAAAATCACATTTACATCTTACCACAAAGAGTCAGTTCCTTCAGTTTTTTTTGTCTTTTTTTTAAGCTTGAACGATCGCTGCAATTCTCATCAGCACAATTGTGTCTCTCAGCACTATGTTTAGTGGAGAATGTTTTAGCACAAACGCTGCAACTGAATGGCTTGTCTCCACTGTGCGTTCTTGTGTGGCTTTTTAAATTTCCCTTTTGAGAGAAGCATTTTCCACAAGCAGAGCAGGAAAAGGGTTTTTCTCCATTGTGCTTTCTTGTGTGGTTTGTTAAATGCGGCTTTTGAGAGAAACTCTTGCCACAAACTAAGCAGGAAAAACGTTTTTCACCACTGTGTGTTTTTCTATGTTTTGTTAAAGCAGAGTTGTCAGAGAAGCATTTTCCACAAACGGAGCATGAAAAAGGTTTTTCTCCACTGTGCGTTCTTGTGTGGCTTCGTAAATGCGACTTTCGAAAGAACCTCTTGGCACAAACTGAGCAGGAAAAAGGTTTTTCTCCACTGTGTGTTCTTGTGTGCCTTTTTGAATTTGACTTTTCAACGAAACTCATGCCACAAACTGAGCAGGAAAAAGGTTTTTCTCCAGTGTGTGTTCTTGTGTGGATTCCTAAATATGACTTTTCAGAGAAGCTTTTACCGCAAACCGAGCAGGAAAAAGGTTTTTCTCCACCGTGTGTACTTGTGTGCCTTTTTAAATTTGACTTTTCAACGAAACTCATGCCACAAACTGAGCAGGAAAAAGGTTTTTCTCCACCGTGTGTACTTGTGTGGATTCGTAAATGCGACTTTTGAGAGAAACTCTTGCCACAAACTAAGCAGGAAAAACATTTTTCACCACTGTGTGTTTTTCTATGTTTTGTTAAAGCCGAGTTGTCAGAGAAGCATTTTCCACAAACGGAGCATGAAAAAGGTTTTTCTCCACTGTGCGTTCTTGTGTGGCTTCGTAAATGCGACTTTCGAAAGAACCTCTTGGCACAAACTGAGCAGGAAAAAGGTTTTTCTCCACTGTGTGTTCTTGTGTGCCTTTTTGAATTTGACTTTTCAACGAAACTCATGCCACAAACTGAGCAGGAAAAAGGTTTTTCTCCAGTGTGTGTTCTTGTGTGGATTCGTAAATATGACTTTTCAGAGAAGCTTTTACCGCAAACCGAGCAGGAAAAAGGTTTTTCTCCACCGTGTGTACTTGTGTGGATTCGTAAATGCGACTTTTGAGAGAAACTCTTGCCACAAACTAAGCAGGAAAAACGTTTTTCACCACTGTGTGTTTTTCTATGTTTTGTTAAAGCCGAGTTGTCAGAGAAGCATTTTCCACAAACGGAGCATGAAAAAGGTTTTTCTCCAGTGTGCGTTCTTGTGTGATTTATTAAATCAGACTTTCGAGAGAAACATTTACCGCAAACCAAGCAGGAAAAAGGTTTTTCTCCACTGTGTGTCCTTGTGTGCCTTGTTAATCGTGACTTTAGAGAAAAGCTTTTACTGCAAACTGAGCAAGAAAAAGGTTTTTCACCACTGTGTGTTCTTGTGTGACTTGTTAAATGCGACTTTTGGGAGAAGCTTTTACCACAAACTGAGCAAGAAAAGGGGGTTTCTCCACTATGTGTTCTTGTGTGCGGTTTTAAAGACAGCTTTGAAGTTAATGAGTCAGTGTGACATGCCCTTTCACCTTTGGCTTGCCCATCATCATCATCATCATCAGGAGAGCGTGATAATGTGTCCTCATTATGTGCTTGTGATGGCGCCCAGTGGTCTTCGTCACCTTCTGTTGTCACGTGATAACTTGAACTGCTGCTTGGAGGCTCCGCCCCTCTGTTGTCCTCACTCTCATCCTTGTTTGCATCTTCACTCTTTATAGGGACAACGTTCAGTGGTGACTTGTTGACCTCCTCCTCCTCCTCCTTTTTGATGTGAGTCAAGTCTGGCTCCTCTTTTACAGAACGGAGATCGTTTTCACTGACGTCTGCAGGACACAAAAAGACAAATTTGGTTTGGTCAAGTCAAAGCTCATGTGGCGACTTTGTCTTATATTGTTTCTACATGACTTGTGCCTGCCGCACACGGAGCAATGCGTGCGACCCGGTGTTAAAGAAATTAAATTTGTCATGTCATCATGTTTCAAAACTATGCTTACAGGTTAATAGAAGGTCACAAAAACATGGACCTCTTAATCCGGAAATACGTTAGTTCAGTCGGAACAGAAGTGTCGATGCTGGCAGTTTAGCAGGAAGCCACAAAATCAAATCCACGTCTTGAACCGTGTTCGACGGGAAACCGTTTAGCAGAAGTGTGACCCAAAGATGTTTTGGAAGCTGAAACCGTTAGAACAAAAGGAAGCGTGTGGACGGGTGTGATAAAGTCAAAATGTGTCCATTCTGTTTGAGTTTGCATATTCAAATCTGCTTCAATAAAAAGCCACATGAGAGAAGAAATCTTTGGCTTTCACTCTGGGAACTAAATGTTCCTGGGCTTGTTGGTAGAAAAGGGGTTTGTGATGTTCTCCATTTTTAAGCGCATAGTAAGCCAAAGATGCAGATGCATTCCTTGCAGCATGCGCTTGTTCACTGATGAGATCCGAGCAACCCTGGATGGATGCATTTAATGCATTTTAAATGTTTGGATGAGGTGAAACTATGCACACGTGCACAAAACAGTGCAGGGCCACCCGAGGTTCATTGACTCTCACCCGACCAAGCCAGTACAAAGTTCATAAATAAGACCAATACGTACTTGATTTTCTTTTTAAAAACTTAATATTTTGTGTTTTATCCACTAAAATTGATCAACCGCCATTGATGTTTTCGCCGCAGTGTGCACATTTTTTAGAGTCAGGCAGAATTCTTTCCGGAAGGAATTGCTTCAACAAGATATAAAAACCAGAAAATGTAAAATGTTAAATAATCAGTTCAAATTTTATACTGAGAAAAACATGGAGTTTACCCCCCACTATTGGTTATTCTTTGGCATATATTTTCTGCACTGATTTCATTTGGCATAAACAAATGTTCAGCAGACCTGCAAGTAAAAGGAATATTTAAAAATAAAGCGGCAATAACCTTGGACGCATTTCCCCAAACAACTTTATGCTGTGATGCATATGTTTAACGACAGAAAGTCGTTCTTTAGAAAGCAAATGAGAGTAAGACGGGTACAAACCTGCTTTGATTGGCACAACACGAGGCTGGTTGCAACCTTCGCCCAGCAGTGGAAGATGTTGCTCGGACTCTTCTTTTATTCCACAAAGTTCCTCTTTGTACTTGGGTGTCGTTCTTGCACACATTTTTCAAACGCCAATCTCAACAAATCCGCACTCGATCTCTGCTTGGCGATGAGTCATGTGCCTCTTTTCGTTAGCGGCTAGCTAGCTAACAAGCTAAGCTAACTACGCCGAAAAGCATCAACGCGCGAAGATGAGGTTATCGGGACACAAAGACTTAATGAATTATGTCGTAGTCCTTTAGAGTAGCACTGAACATCCTGTGAAAAAATTACAGTCAGTTTCACACTAAATCAGAAGAATTTAGCGGTGGGATTTTTTGTTCCGGTGTGGACGGGTCGGTGGATGTGGTCGAGGTCCTTTGGTAGCTGCGCGCTTGCTAATGACGTCATGCTTTAAGCACGTATTTATCAAATATCTTTCTTTGCCTCTGTGTTTGTTTTTACCCATGTTCTATTTTAATATATATTTTATATAATATTTGAAATCGGTTGATAAAAAAAATTACCAAAATAACTAAATTAAAGCCACATTGGCGAGTCAACTCTACGTCACTTCCGCCGATGCCTCGAGAAGCCGCTGCTGCAACAGCACTGGGACGTTTACGTTTCTCCTACCGAACTTGCAACAATGCTGTGGTTCAGTCGGGCTGCAAGATTGTATGAATATAATGTCGGCATATACTAGCAGTGCTTCTCAATTATTTCACGCCCGCCCCTACCAAGAAGAAAAAGATTCGCGCCCCTTCACCAATTTTTTTCTGTCTTTGTAGATTGATATTAGATTGTCAATAAAATATCCATTAACTAACCTAAATTGATAAGAAATATAATTTTGAGAACTATTATAGTGAGGATCTCGAAACTCAGTACTCTGTTGTGCAAATATTGATGAGATGACAAATATTTGTCACGTCATGTCATTATCCACACCGCTTATCCTGAACAGGGTCGCGGGAGAGTGCTGGAGCCAATTCCAGCTGACAACGGGCGAAAGGCGCACGACACCCTGAACTGGTCGCCAGCCAGTCACAGGGCAGACATAGGCACCGTCACTGAGAGGGAACTGAACCCACGCTGCCTGCACACAACTCAGGCGAGTGTACAGCTCCACCATCAGTGGTGATATTAGGGCTGGGCGATATGACCTAAAATCAATATCGCGATAAATTAGGCAGTTTTACCTCGATAACGATAAATGCGCGATAAATTCCCCCTGAGGACCAAAATCAAAATAAATGCAGGAAATGCATATTAACTGCTTTTTTTATTGACCAACTGGTACACATTAGTTTCAATGAAAAATAAAAGTACAAAAATCATTTGAATAAACATTCAAAATAGCTTGCTTTGCATGACTTGAACAATGTCACAAAGAACAGGAGAAAAAGGGTACCTCTCACAAAATCTTTTTCTGCAAATATATTGTGCTGAGATGCTGTAATGCCATTTGCATAGGCCTAAATTTGTGTAAAGGTATCTTGTAAACAATATAAATAATGCCATGTGCAAAGGAGCTAGTCGCCTGTAAACAAAATGCGAACTAAAATGAAAAAAATGTCAATGGAATGCCAGTGCCAAATAAACAAGTGTGCTTCATCAGGAAAATGTGCCGTCTCGAGTGGTGCGCGGTCGCTACTTGTCGTCTACGTCATGCACAGTCAGGCTCAAACAGGGATCCATGTTGCGACTCGACCACAAGTCGGATGTGGATGCAAAATGCTCGACATGTCTACGCTCCCGTCCCGATGTTGTCCATATAAGGAAGTGCTGTTTGCGACAAATATTTCCGTGCCTCTTGTTGGCTACTTTTATGAGGCGTTTAAGTCCTGTGCGCTCCACTGTAGCTCGAGGAGCTCTATCTTAAGCTATATGCTAGGCTATCGCGTCCACCTCTGAGACATTCTCTCGTATGGTGTCGCCTCCGGTATGGGCTGTTGTCACTTGTCGAACCTTGCTTCTCACTTTGAACTTTTAGCACAAGCTCCAAGTCAACAACATGGTTGTGTTGTGGGTGGTGAAAAAGAAAAGGTTGGACGCGCTGTTTCAGGTGCTTACGACGCACTTTGTAGTTCATGTTTTTTTGCTTAAACATCGTCTTTATGGAACCCAAAACATTTCCAAACGACAGATGTCGAATTTCTTTTCGGGACAAGCGAGTCAGGAACAATTTCAACGAACATTACGTCGTCTTCAGCCGTGTCAGCTGCTTCTGGATTTGAATCGACAGCTACGACCGCGTCGTCAGTTTTCTTTCTTGTTCAGCTGGGTGGAGTCACATGACTACAGCCGCTCAAGCCGTCTTACAGGGGCATGAACATAGCTGCAGACTAAAAGGACTTCTTTTTTTTTAAAACACCGAATTAACCGACATGGGCAAAATGATTTTATTAAATTTCGATCACGGTAAATTTTCGGTTTATTGCCCAGCCCTACGAGAATACCAGCGATCCTTGAAGCTTAAAAAGACAAAAAAAAAACCTGAAGGAACCGACTCTTCGTGGTAAGATGTAAATGTGATTTAGAAAATATGATATATTGAATTTTCAAAGCTCTTTTATTGACACAAGGCCAATGTGATCAGTGCATTGTGTCTGAGTGATGATGATTTTTTTTTGTGTTTACATCAAACATTTAAATGAAATTAATTGCCTTTGCCTGGAACAACATTTTTTAACGTTATGCTTTTCAGTTGTCTTTTAAATCGTACCTAATGGAAAAGGTGTGAGAAGAAACTGTGCTTATGAAATCGGTTCCTTCCACAATCATCAATAAAATCACTTGTTCCACTTGCTCAACTGGCCTTCATTACGCCGTGTGAAAAGGTGAAAAACTGAACTAGAAGTTGAACTATAAAAAGAACCAGAAAGAGAAACGCAAATAGTCTCAGTTTCTCTCAATGGCTTTAGTATGTCAGGAGTTGGCAACTTGATGGCGACTGGAGTCAGCGTTTATTTGTCACCACGGACGAGATGATTCGCATCACGCTGTTCGTTGCTGCTGCTGTCTTAATTGAACCCCGGAGGTTACCTGCCAGCATCCCTGAATTTCACCGGCGGATATTCAGCTATCCCATGTCTGACCCCAGATTGTTGTGGAATTTTCAGCAGTTAGGGAAGATCAATGAGATAGTCTGTTCTTTTGAGTCAGTCTGCAGAGTAATCTCAGTGGGAGAAGTGCGTGGGAAGATACTGATGCACACAGGAAGATGAAGATTTATTTGACAGGAACTGTGGAATCTTAAAACAAAAATATATTTTTTCTGCATTGAGCCCACTTATCAGTCAAGTTCGTGTTGTTTTGGCTTCACAAAGAATCCTCTCGTACAAGAAGCGAAAGGCACTTTCTTCAAAAGCAGGTGGCCACAATAAATAACAAAAACCTTACTTGCAAAATAATTTTCCATAATATTAAGATTGAACAAAATAGTGACACAAATATTTAAAAAGTAACGACAGTAACGATTAAACATTGAATACTAAATTATTACTAAAACAGTTCAATGAATCTTGAAATAAATAATGAATCACCGTAGTTTAATGAATACTGAAACGAATAATGAAATATTTAAGTTAGTTAAGTTATAAACATTGAAATCATTTTTTAAGACTCTAACATTTAGAGAATAAAACAGTGATGTATTTTAATTTAAAATTCGCAACCACGTCGCTGGCGAAAAACCCTGTAAAAAGGCAAATATGTTGACATAAAGTTTCACTTTATCATGTCAACTGTTAATAATAGAGAAATACATTTGGAATACTGTCCAACCAACAACATGGTGTCAGATGTGAAAACAAAACCAGCAACAAAAGTAAAATTCAATACATCTCTCAAGTTCATATTTGGGAACTAATATGTTTGTTCATGTGCATCTTAGGTTTTTCTCTATGTTTAGAAGAAGATAACAATGATTTGCATCGCAAATGGTGACATCTGTCGGTGAGTTGGTGACAGTGCTCCACAAAGCCAGCAGCCAATCAAATCCCAGCGGGGTGTGTCCTGTTCTTCCGCTTTCGTGCCGAACAGGAAATCCTTTCTGTGCGACTTTGAAAAACGACGCCATCTTTCATTCGTCTCGTCGAACAAAGAGAAGCTCACGAGTTATCGCCAAGCAAAGACCAAGTGCGGATTTGTTGAGATTGACGTTTGAAAATGTGTGAAAGAACGACACCCAAGTACAAAGTGGAACTTTGTGGAATAAAAGAATTGGAAAGTATCTTTTTGGTGAATGAAAGTGTGACAGAAAAAGTGTTTGTATGTCTAAGTGGTTTGAGTGAATGTTTAAGGGACGGGCCTCAGGAAAGAAACCTGATTGAGGGCACCGGCAAGCCCTAACAGCACGAAGGAAGCAATGGGCGGACAGGTCAAACTGAATCCCTATTGCACTCCCAAGTACTGATTTTCAAATTGTTATTGGAGACAGATTGGACTAATCAAATTCAAGCATCACGTGAATGATTGATTGACATCATTACACAAAATTTATGCAAAACTGAAATTTTCAGAAGGGAGGTAATTTACCCCTTCTCACTGGCAAGTGCCACTCCTCCAGTTCTCTCCACAGGTTCTAGGTGACATGTGACCTGTGTGACCAGAAGGTCGGAGAACGCTTCAAATAGCGCCGCATCACGCCCATCCCGGAGTTTCTCCTCAACAAGGAGGGAGATATAAGATATTCTAAGTTAGGTTCCATGAAAACAGATTAAGATATAGTTGTTGCTTTAGCCTGCTCATGTGCTCCGCAGTTTTGATATTCACATTGGGTGCACGAATAGATAACACACACCTAGTCCAGGATAGAGCAGAATTTTGTTGTATTGTTAAGACTTTTCCATAATATACGGCACCACAGCGGTGATACTTGAGGTTAATTTCAGTTAAGGGGGCGGTGGCGCTGTTTTTATGAAAATTACTCACTTAACGCAAGGGTAGGTTCTTCGTAGAGGGGATTACAGAGTTACATGCGGGACAAAATTTACTTGTCAGAAACTGTCCTTACTTGAGGCCGAGGCCAGACCTACAGACCAGCATGACGGTCACCGGCTGAATGGGGACACCTAAGGTGAGATTGGCCGGGCCGTGCATCAGATATTTCTGGCCCCGTTGGGGCCGATGTTGCTGTATCTTTCAGGTGGGGAGCGGAGGAGACAGGCCTGGTCTTTGTGGCCAGGGCGAGACGTAAAATGGAGTGAGACTTCCGGCAGTGACCCATCCAATAATGTCGTCATTACGCAGCTGTTCCAGTTGGCCGTCCTTAGGGCGTGGCCTTCCGGTTATGGACATCATGTGAAACAGTCCATCAATAAAAAAATGCTAATCAGTCTCAGGAGAACACATTTTTTTTACATCATTTTGCACGACATCAGAAAAGGAAAATGTGTGATTGGATTAAGGAGCGTTACTAAAAATTGTTGTACTTGCAAGTTCTGGTGGCCAAGAGGGCTAAAAATTATAAAATAAAAAAAATAAAAAAAAGGGGTGGGGCAGCTAATGCATGCAGCTCCCATTGCACCTGCGCCTTCCGCTTCTGCTGCTCCTAGGCAAGGTTCGGGTGACGCGGCACCACAGCAGATTGGCTGTCCGTACCCGGCCGGTCAACGAGGTCGGGATTGCGGTAACAGAGGTAGGGGTGGTTATAAACGGGGGTTGTGAGTGGGGTGTGCTCTTGCTGCGGGGTCACTGGGTGATGAGCAGTCCATACCGAGCCACTTCCTGGAATGTGCCATCTCTGGTCCGGTGCCATTCCTGTCGCCCAGAGCTCAACCAGCACAGGGGGCGCCACCGTTACCCACTCCCAACGCACTCTTGACACCAACCCGCTGGTACCCCATTCCATGACAGGGGGCCGCGGAGCTCTCCTCCATTCCACTGGCTGAACTGAAACATCTGAGGGCAGCTCTGAAACCTGGTTCTCCATCCTCCCGCGGTGGGTATGCCCTGTTCCTGATCCAACCTCCACCCATTCACCAATTGACCCAGTACATTGTACACTGTACATATGATCGCACACATGATTTGGTTTCTCAAAATGCATTCATCCAAATTTAGTCAGGAGTTCATCTTGCATTAGGATTATATATGTGTTATGTCTACCGGCGTTGCCTCGCATGCGTGCCTTGTCCCTGAGCAGCAGAAATGGTATGAATTGTTTACTTTCGCCAAGCCACAAATCACATTGACTATTGATGCGCGTCTTCATACTAAAGATCTAGGCCCCATGGTAAAGCGGTGTGTCGAGGCGGTTGGCTGGGTTCAGACGTCTATTACGAATGTTGAATACTCTGCGTCACTAACAGGGTATCATACTTCAGCACCCACTACAAATTCTTCGGTTTTGGGAACGTGACTAAATTTCAAAATTTCACGAAGCGGGTCACTCGGGAGAGGTAGTTCTGTGTGCGTCTCTGCCGGAGGGGTTGTGGACACGGGGCCCGACTGATTTTGGGCTCTGCTCCACAGCTCCCTCAATTGTTTTACTGTCTCTACACCCTCGCCCAGTTGACAGAATCAGAGTTGGCACAGCCTGGAGGTGGAGGGAGGCATTCGGGAGACAATAGGAGGTGAAGACTGCAGCGGTCTTGGAGCTGTCTACATCTTGGAGAGCACCTATTCTTCCCGTAAAAAATGGTTTAATTTGGTATCTGCGTAATTCTAGGTTTGGGATTTTTATTTATCATAAATGGTTACTATTTCATTTGGTTTGCTTTAAAGATTTGCCAAAAAACTGTAAAAATTGGAGCGTTAGCTCAGGGCTTAATTTATAATCTCGAGACAGTTAGATATTTGAACTCAGTGAACTAAATTTTCTTTAATTCATGTCGGGGGGCTCGCCTTACAGCGAGGAGGAGGTGGACCCAAAAGGCGAGGAGGCCAAGAGGTGGGTAACGTGAAGGGAATTTATTAAATGAAACAAACAACGTGGCAGGGTGCTAGGTATCAAGGGCAACCAAAACGTGACTAACAGAAAAGGAGGACGAGGAACAGAAGCCGGGGCAAAACGCTGAGGGACGTAACGGGAACGAGGACGTGAACAAGAGCATGAGCTTGACAGGAACAAACGTGGTCGTGGAAGTCCGGAAAGTGTGGCAATGACCCGACGCTCAGTAGTTGGTCTGGGAAGCTTAAATAGTCCGAGTAATCAGGGGAGCAGATGGGAATCAGGTGCGTGATGGTTGACAGGGAACAGGTGCGTGGCTGGTGAGGATGAGACGGCTGAGAGGGAAACGCCCCTACACAGCTGACAAAACAATAACAGAAAAGCACATGGCACGAAGGAGGGAAGAAAATAACAACAAACACACTGACATGCCCGACACGGGTCATGACAGTACCCCCCCCTCAAGGGACGGATTCCAGACGTCCCAAATAAAGCCAAAAGAAAAAAAACAACAACCCAAAGAACAAAGTCCAAAAACGAGGGTGGGCGGAAGGGGTCGGGAGGTGGGACCACCACCCGTGTTCGGGACCGGTCTGGCGGGTGTCCGGGAGGCCAGACCAGCAAGTCCTTTCGCGGCCCTTCAGGAGGGCGTGCGGGCGGCCAGACCAGCACGTCCCATTGTGGCCATTCAGGCGGACGTCCGGGGCGACCCGAACGCCAAAAGGAGTCCGCCGACGGGGCTGAGACGAGAGGCGGCGGCGCGACGCTGGGTGCAGCAGAGGACGGGGCTTGGGCCGGCGTTGAGGTGGGCGCAACCGAGGCAGTAACTTGGAGCGACGGTAGGACGTTGGACACCGCTGCCGAGACGGAGACGAGACACGGTGGATCGCCGGACGCCGCCGGAGCAGGGACGAGACGCGGCGGTGGGTCGTTGACCGCCGTCGAGGCAGGCACTTGGGGCGGCGGCTGGTTGTCGAACCCCGCCGAGACAGGAACGTGGAGCGGCGGCTGGTCGTCGAGCCCCGCCGAGACAGGAACGTGGAGCGGCGGCTGGTCGTTGGACGACGCCGAGACGGGGACGAGACGCGGTGGATCGCCGGACGCCGCCGGAGCAGGGACGAGACGCGGCGGTAGGTCGTCGAGCGCCGTCGAGGCAGGCACTTGGAGCGGCGGCTGGTCGTCGAACCCCGCCCAGACAGGAACGTGGAGCGGCGGCTGGTCGTCGAACCCCGCCCAGACAGGAACGTGGAGCGGCGGCTGGTCGTCGAACCCCGCCGAGACAGGAACTTGGAGCGGCGGCTGGTCGTCGAGCCCCGCCGAGACAGGAACGTGGAGCGGCGACTGGTCGTCGAGCCCCGCCGAGACAGGAACGTGGAGCGGCGACTGGTCGTCGAGCCCCGCCGAGACAGGAACGTGGAGCGGCGACTGGTCGTCGAGCCCCGCCGAGACAGGAACGTGGAGCGGCGGCTGGTCGTCGGACGCCGCCGAGACGGGGACGAGACGCGGTGGATCGCCGGACGCCGCCGGAGCAGGGACGAGACGCGGCGGTAGGTCGTCGAGCGCCGTCGAGGCAGGCACTTGGAGCGGCGGCTGGTCGTCGAACCCCGCCCAGACAGGAACGTGGAGCGGCGGCTGGTCGTCGGATCCCGCCGAGACAGGAACGTGGAGCGGCGGCTGGTCGTCGAGCCCCGCCGAGACAGGAACGTGGAGCGGCGACTGGTCGTCGAGCCCCGCCGAGACAGGAACGTGGAGCGGCGACTGGTCGTCGAGCCCCGCCGAGACAGGAACGTGGAGCGGCGACTGGTCGTCGAGCCCCGCCGAGACAGGAACGTGGAGCGGCGGCTGGTCGTCGGACGCCGCCGAGACGGGGACGAGACGCGGTGGATCGCCGGACGCCGCCGGAGCAGGGACGAGACGCGGCGGTAGGTCGTCGAGCGCCGTCGAGGCAGGCACTTGGAGCGGCGGCTGGTCGTCGAACCCCGCCCAGACAGGAACGTGGAGCGGCGGCTGGTCGTCGAACCCCGCCGAGACAGGAACGTGGAGCGGCGGCTGGTCGTCGAGCCCCGCCGAGACAGGAACTTGGAGCGGCGACTGGTCGTCGAGCCCCGCCGAGACAGGAACGTGGAGCGGCAACTGGTCGTCGAGCCCCGCCGAGACAGGAACGTGGAGCGGCGGTTGGTCGTCGTCCACCGCAGAGGCAGGAACCGGGAGCAGTGGCGGATCATCGGACGTCGCCGAGACAGAGGCGAGGAGTGGCGGTGGTTCCTCTGGCACCGCCGGGACAGAGGCGGGAGGCGGCGACGGTTCATCAGACGTCGCCGAGGCAGAGACGAAGGGCGGCGGCGCGTCGTCGACGACCGCCGAGACAGAGGCGGGAAACGACGGCGGTCCTTTGGACGCCGTCGCGAACGTGACTTGGGACGGCAGGGAATTGTTAACCGCCGTCGAGGCAGGAACTTGCGACGGGTGCAGGTCGAGCGCCGTCGGATCAAAGACCTGAGGCGGCTGCGGGACGTGCTCTGCCAGAACAAGGACTTGGGACGGGCGCAGGACGTGCTCCGCCGGGACATGAGCTTGAGGCGGACGCAGGACGTGCTACGCCGGGACGTGAACTTGGGACGGATGCAGGGAGTGCTCCGCCTGAACGTGGACTTGACCTTGAGACGGACGCAGGACGTGCTCCGCCGGGACGTGAACTTGGGACGGATGCAGGGAGTGCTCCGCCTGAACGTGGACTTGACCTTGAGACGGACGCAGGACATGCTCCGCCGGGACGTGAACTTGGGACGGATGCAGGGAGTGCTCCGCCTGAACGTGGACTTGACCTTGAGACGGACGCAGGACGTGCTCCGCCGGGACATGAGCTTGAGGCGGACGCAGGACGTGCTCCGCCGGGACGTGAACTTGGGACGGACGGAGGGAGTGCTCCGCCTGAACATGGACTTGAGGCGGGCGCAGGACGTCCTCCGCCGGGACATGAGCTTGAGGCGGACGCAGGACGTGCTCCGCCGGGACGTGAACTTGGGACGGATGCGGGATGTGCTCCGTCTTAACGTGAACTTGGAACGGACGCACAGCGTGCTCCGCTGGATCGGGAACTGGGAGCGGATGCAAGACGTGCTCCGCCGGAACGTGGACCTGGGGCGCTGGCAAGGCGCCGGAACGGGGCTCAGCAGCTGGCGGGGAGCCGGGACGGGGCTCAGCAGCTTGCGGGGAACGGAAATGGGACTCAGCAGCTGGCGGGGAGCCGGGACGGGACTCAGCAGCTGGCGGGGAGCCGGGACGGGACTCAGCAGCTGGCGGGGAGCCGGAACGGGACTCAGCAGCTGGCGGGGAGCCGGGACGGGGCTCAGCAGCTGGCGGGGAGCCGGGACGGGGCTCAGCAGCTGGCGGGGAGCCGGGACGGGACTCAGCAGCTGGCGGGGAGCCGGGACGGGGCTCAGCAGCTGGCGGGGAGCCGGGACGGGACTCAGCAGCTGGCGGGGAGCCGGGACGGAGCTCAGCAGCTGGCGAGGAGCCGGGACGGGGCTCAGCAGCTGGCGAGGAGCCAGGACGGGGCTCAGCAGCTGGCGAGGAGCCGGGACGGGGCTTCGCAGCTAGGGAGGTGCCGGGACGGGGCTCAGTATCTGACGGTGAGCCGGAGTGGGACTCTGGAGGTTGCAGCTGGTGAGGGACCGGCACTGGAAGCTGCAGCCGACGAGGGAGCGGCGTGGGTTGCTGCAGCTGACGTGGAAGCGGCGTGGGTTTCTGCAGCTGACGTGGAAGCGGCGTGGATTGCTGCAGCTGACGTGGAGGCGCCGTGGGTTGCTGCAGCTGACGTGGAGGCGACATGGGTTGCTGCAGCTGACGTGGAGGCGACTGCGGGCCGGGCGCAGCATTCGGACCGGGCGCAGCCGAGACGGGGGACCTGATCCCCATCAGCCTTCTTCATGTTGACCAGCTGGACTTGAAGTGAGGAGACCTGCTTCTCCGCGTTCCTCTTGCCCTCTTCTGCCTCAGCCAGCATCTTCCGCAGAGCGTTCCGCTCGTCCTCCTGCTGCCGCAAGCGAGTGGAGAGGCTCAGCTTTTGGCGAGTCTCCTCTTGGAGCATCTCCTGTGCATCCTGCAGCTGCGACTCCACTGAAGACAGGTCTTGGCTGACTTTGATGTTTCTGCCCTCGGCTTCAGTCAGCAGACTGTTGACATTGTCCAGCTCCGACTGCATCTTGGCCAACTTGTCAGCCATCTCCCGCCTCTGCTGTTCGCTCTCTCCAAACTTGACCTGCAGCTCTTGCTGTGCTGCAGTTGAGTCTAAAGTGTCCTCCAACTCAGTCTTGAGAGCTTCCAGCTCCTCTCCAAGGTCTCTGCGCGCCTCATCTGCCTTGTTGCGCGCCTGTCTCTCCGATTCCAGATCCTCCTGCAGCTCCGAGATCTGAGCTTCCAGTTCCTGGTTCCTCTTCTGGGCGAGGTTCTCCTCCTCCCTCTTTGCCAGTACAGCCAGCA
Source organism: Idiotropiscis lumnitzeri (assembly GCF_059441095.1). Lineage (NCBI taxonomy): Eukaryota > Metazoa > Chordata > Actinopteri > Syngnathiformes > Syngnathidae > Idiotropiscis > Idiotropiscis lumnitzeri. The sequence continues at coordinate 8,071,559 of NC_142392.1, forward strand.
TCTCCTCCTCCTTCTGGGCCAAGTGAGCTTCCATTTTAGCAAAGTGGGCCTGAAGTTCAGAAATCTGGTCACTGATTGAGTCCGGGTTACGCTGGGCGTCTGAAAGACGGTAGATATACTCGAGATCGTCCTTTTGATCCGAGTCGATGATCAGATGGGGTGGAATGACGGGTAAACCGTCGATGACGTAATCTGGAGACGAGGGGAGTGTAGCAGACGTGGCGCTGAGCTGATCGGCAGGTTGAGGGAGGTTGTCCGTGTGGCGGTGTCCATGACGCCGCCGCGAGCCCCTCGCTGGGTCCTTCTTTCTAGGTCGGGTCATTCTGTCGGGGGGCTCGCCTTACGGCGAGGAGGAGGTGGACCCAAAAGGCGAGGAGGCCGAGAGGTGGGTAACGTGAAGGGAATTTATTAAATGAAACAAACAAGGACAAACAACGTGGCAGGGTGCTAGGTATCAAGGGCAACCAAAATGTGACTAACAGAAAAGGAGGACGAGGAACAGAAGCCGGGACAAAACGCTGAGGGACGTAACGGGAACGAGGACGTGAACAAGAGCATGAGCTTGACAGGAACAAACGTGGTCGTGGAAGTCCGGAAAGTGTGGCAATGACGCTGAGTAGTTGGTCTGGGAAGCTTAAATAGTCCGAGTAATCAGGGGAGCAGATGGGAATCAGGTGCGTGATGGTTGACAGGGAACAGGTGCGTGGCTGGTGAGGACGAGATGGCTGAGAGGGAAACGCCCCTACACAGCTGACAAAACAATAACAGAAAAGCACATGGCACGAAGGAGGGAAGAAAATAACAACAAACACACTGACATGCCCGACACGGGTCATGACAATTCAGGAATAATTTGCCCATCTTGCAAAGCCAAATTCTAACATTGTGCCATATTAGCTGGATATCATTAGGACATTATTGCGAACCAACACTTCTGGATTGTGGTGATTATCGGCACAACGAAATGTATACGTTGTAAAATTGTTTCTGGGGGCAATGCCTGTGAGGATGCCACTGTCTAGATTATATACAAAGAAAGCTTTTACAACAGTCTGGGAATTGAAATAGATATAGATATAAAATTTGGTGGGTCTACGTTAATTCCAATATCTTATTCAAGTGCCTGATACAAGCTTCACAAACAAGTTTAAAAAGGTGATTGAGTGCAATTAATGGTTACCAGACGAACAAGTGTGTCTGCACATAGACGAGAATGCAAGTCAGTAAATAAAGACACACAAGCTTGCAGCATTACGTTACCTGCGTGACTTCTTAGAAGACAGAACATTACATGGTACCAGGTCGCGGGTCAAGAAAAGGACTGACGCGCGATGGACTCCGTAAGGCCACCAGAAGCGCTAAAAATGAAGGGAAATCTGGACGCGAGTTGGCGGGCTTTCAAGCAACAATTCCTGCTCTACCTTGCCGACGTGGGAGTCGGAAACAGAGCGGACGAAAAAAAAATAGCCCTTTTGCGAACCAATGCCGGAGCCGAGGCCATCGAGGTATTCAATGAACCCGAAGATAAAGACAAGTTTGAAAAGGTCCTGTGGATTTAATTAATAATAATAATAATATTCCCTTTATTAGTCCCACAATGGGGAAATTCGAACCCAGGCCTCCTGGGGAGACTGGGTCCTGAACGCGGCGCCTTGTAGATACACTTGCAAAGACATTTTCAAGTCGGACCTTTCAAGAGAAGCTATATCGTCCAACACTCACTCAGTGGTGCATAAGTGTGTTTCTGGATATTATTTGTCCAGCCGTGGTGTCATAAATGATGGTATTTTGATGTGGATTCATTCAAGTAGGACTTCACTGAAGGCACCTTAAATTACTTTCACACCCTGGAAGGTCACTGACCTGGCGAGAGAATTGCCCCCACCATAAACAATGCTCAGGCCTATTTTCTCTCAGGGCAGTATCTGGTTACATCGGAACTTCAGAACCAAGACTGGTCACTTCTGTGAGCTCCAGTCCCTTCATAGTTTCATAAAGAGAATTACTTCCCATATCTATATAAGGCCATTTAAAAATACACAACTTTTTTTTTTATTTATTTCAATGTATATTTAAGCTTGCTTATGTAATAATACAATATTTATTCAATTGTTTTAGTATGTAAAATTATCAACAATTTGAACCTTTTTATTTCACACTTGAATATTTCTGAACATATTTGTTCTTTTGAAAATGTGTGCAATTTAAATTATTCCATCCATCCAGCCATTTTCTGCCGCTCATCCAGGGTCGGGTTATTGAATTATTTTTTTAGTATTTTTTATAATTCAATATTTATTTCAAGATCAGGACTCTTCTCAATTAGTTCATTATTTATAAAATGTTTCTATATTTGTTAATTTAATTAAGTCTGTAGGTGGTTTCCAATTTTACATTTTAAGATTTTCCTATTTCACTATATAAATAATCCAATGTATAAAAAATATAATACAGCATGAAAAAAAATATTTGGTATATTTGACAAAATGATAGTTTTTTCCAAAGTGAGATTCTGCTTAGCAACAAACCCCAAACACTTGATAGAGCTCAACCCATTAAGTGTATTTTGCAGAAATTTATTCAGAAAGCATAATATTAAATGTGAGGGGATATTTGAAGAGTTTGAGTTATGTTCAATGGACCATACATATACGAGCCAGCCTAACACAGCGAGAAAACCAGCGCTGACTCCAGTCGCCATCAAGTTGCCAACTCCTGACATACCAAAACCTTTGAGAGAAACTGAGACTATTTGCGTTTCTCTGTCTGGTTCTTTTTATAGTTCAACTTCGAGTTCTGTTTTTCACCTTTTCACACAGCGTAATGAAGGCCAGTTGAGCAAGTGGAACAAGTGATTTTATTGATGATTGTGGAAGGCAACGATTTCATAAGCACCGTTTCTTCTCACACCTTTTCCATTAGGTACGATTAAAAAGACAACTGAAAAGCATAACGTTAACAAATGTTATTCCAGGCAAAGGCAATTAATTTTATTGACATGTTTGATGGAAACACAAAAAAAAATCATCACCACTCAGACACAATGGTTATTCTGGCGCTGATCCCATTGGCTTAATGTCGATAAAAGAGCTTTGCAAAATTAAATTTTTCATATTTTATTCAAAATCACATTTACATCTTACCACAGTCAGTTGCTTCAGTTTTTTGTTGTCTTTTTTTTAAGCTTCAAGGATCGCTGCAATTCTCACCAGCACAATCGTGTCTCTCAGCAAGACGTTGAGTGAAGAATTTTTTAGCACAAACGCTGCAACTAAATGGCATGTCTCCACTGTGTGTTCTTGTGTGGCTTTGTGAACTTGACTTTACAGAGAAGCTTTTGCCACAAACTGAGCAGGAAAAAGGTTTTTCTGCACTGTGTGTTCTTGTGTGGGTTGTTAAATTTGACTTTACAGAGAAGCTTTTGCCACAAACTGAGCAGGAAAAAGGTTTTTCTCCAGTGTGTAATCGTGTATGTGTTTTTAAATTCCACTTAAAAGAAAAGCTTTTGCCACAAACTGAGCAGGAAAAGGGTTTTTCTCCACCGTGCGTTCTTGTGTGGCTTCGTAAATGCGACTTTAGAGAGAAACTCCTGGCACAAACTGAGCAGGAAAAAGGTTTTTCTCCACTGTGCGTTCTTGTGTGGCTTCGTAAATGCGACTTTAGAGAGAAACTCCTGCCACACACTGAGCAAGAAAAAGGTTTTTCTCCAGTGTGTGTTCTTGTGTGGCAAGTTAAATTTGACTTTACAGAGAAGCGTCTACCACAAACTGAGCAGGAAAAAGGTTTTTCTCCACTGTGTGTTTTTGTGTGTTTTGTTAAACTTGACTTTTGAGAGAAGCATTTTCCACAAACTGAGCAAGAAAAAGATTTTTCTCCACTATGTGTTATTGTGTGTTCTGTTAAACTTGACTTTTGAGAGAAGCATTTTCCACAAACTGAGCAAGAAAAAGGTTTTTCTCCACTGTGTGTTCTTGTGTGTTTTGTTAAATTTCCCTTTTCAGAGAATCCTTTGCCACAAACTGAGCATGAAAAAGGCTTCTCTCCACTGTGTGTTCTTGCGTGCCTTACTAAATGAGACTTTTGAGAGAAGCTTTTGTCACAAACTGAGCATGAGAAAGGCTTCTCTCCACTGTGTGTTCTTGCGTGCCTTACTAAATGAGACTTTTGAGAGAAGCTTTTGCCACAAACTGAGCAAGAAAAAGGTTTTTCTCCACTGTGCATTCTTGTGTGGATTGTTAAATCAAACTTTTGATAGAAGCTTTTGCCACAAACTGAGCAAGAAAAAGGTTTTTCTCCACTGCGCGTTTTTGTGTGCCTTACGAAATGAGACTTTCGAGAGAAGTTTTTGCCACAAACCGAGCAGGAAAAAGGTTTTTCACCACTGTGTGTTTTTCTGTGCCCTTTTAAAGACAGCTTTGAAGAGAATGAGTCAGTGTGACATGCCCTTTCACCTTTGGCTTGCCCATCATCAGCATCATCATCATTAGTATCATTATCGTCATGAGCATCTGATAATGTGTCCTCATTATGTGCTGGCCCCCAGTGGTCTTCGTCACCTTCTGTTGTCACGTAATGACTTGAACTGCTGCTTGGAGGCTCCGCCCCTCTCTTGTCCTCACTCTCATCCTTGTTTTCATCTTCAGTCTTTATAGGGAGAACGTTCACTGGTGACTTGTTGATCTCCTCCTCCTCCTCCTCCTTTTTGATGTGAGTCAAGTCTGGCTCCTCTTTTACATAAAGGAGATCGTTTTCACTGACGTCTGCAGGACACAGAAAGACAAATTTGGTTTGGTCAAGTCAAACCTCATGCAGCGACTTTGTCTTATATTGTTTCTACCGTGCTACCTTGACTTGTGCCTGCCGCATACGGAGCAATGTGTGCAACCCCAACTTGGACCGGACCATGGGGGCATTTCACAAAATTACGTCCTACGATGTAAACCTCCCTTTAGCAGCACAGCTGTGATAAACGAGCATTTAAAAAGGAAGCACGTTGCGGCTGATGCCCGATTTCATTCTGGACAAAGTCACAGACGTTTCTGGAAGCGAGCTGAAGTTAGCACACACAGGCTTTTGTGTGCGTCTGATGGAACACCTGTTGTGGGACCCTAACATATTGATGGGGACCACTGGGGGCCATCGCAACATAATGTCATTGATAAAATAGGAATCCTTCAAGTGAAATATGTTTACAAGTATTTCATTTTGCATTTAGAGATAGTTTCATCGTGGGTACTTTTTGCTTTAATGATAATCTGGATACCTAAAAGAATTAAAGGGGCCCTGGCATCATAGTCGCTATTTATTGCATGATTTGCGTTTGTTTTGTTTTTTTTGTTTGTTTTTTTTTTGCCCAAAATGATATTTAGCCTGCTAGTATGTTTCAACATTCCCCTTTTTACTTTTTTTATAAAATTTCTGTTTCTAAATATATTTTAAAACAAAATTAACGTTTGAAGAGTCAAAATCCCGACAGATAAATGAAGCAACAACACTTTCACTCTGACTTTTATGTTGACATATTTGAATAATGACTGTATATTTTAAAGTTATCCAATATGTATTCAAATTCGACGAAGATACACCAAAATATTATGAGTTCACTGAATTATTTTGTAACCGCAATGATGTATAACAGCCATAGGGTGTCAGTAATGAGTAACAAAGTAACACAAGACCTCCCACTGTTCCGTCATCATTGTCATTTCGATAAATTACCAGGAACTACAAGTTGTGGGGGAGATGGAAACCACCTGAGCCACAGGAACTTTATTACCAGGAACTAAATGTTCCTGGACTTGTTGGAGGAAAAGGGGGTTGTGACGTTTTCCCTTTTTAAGCCCATAGTAAGCCAAAGATGCAGATGCATTCCTTGCAGCATGCGCTTGTTCACTGATGAGATTCGTGCAACCCTGGATGGATGCATTAAATGTATTTTAAATGTTTGGATGGGGTGAAACTATGCACACGTGCACAAAACAGTGCAGAGCCACCGTAGGTTCATTGACTCTCACCTGACCAAGACAGTACAAAGTTCATAAATAAAAAAGACTGATACGTACTTTTTTTTTTAAAAAGAAAAACTTACTTCCGTAAGGAATTGCTTTAACAACATTTAAAAACCGGAATAAGTCAAATGTTAAATAATCAGTTCAAATTTTATACTGGGAAAAACATGGAGTTCACCCCCCACTCTTGGTTATTCATTGGCAGATATTTTCTGCACTGATTTCATTTGGCATAAATAAATGTTCCGCAGACCTGCAAGTAAAAGACAATATTTAAAAATAAAACGGCAATAACCTTGAACGCATTTGCCCAAACAACTTAATGTTGTGATGCGTATTTTTAACGATAGAAAGTCGTTCTTTCCAAAGCAAATGAGAGTAAGACGTGTACAAACCTGCTTTGTGTAGCACAACACGAGGCTGGTTGCAAACTTCGCCCAGCAGTTGAAGATGTTGCTCGTTCTCTTCTTTTATTCCACAAAATTCCTCTTTGTACTTGGGTGTCGTTCTTTCACACATATTCAAATGATAATTCCCAAAAATCCGCACTTGATCTCTGCTTGGCGATGAGTCATGTGCCTCTTTTCGTTAGCGGCTAGCTAGCTAACAAGCTAAGCTAACTACGCCGAAAAGCATCAACACGCGAAGATGAGGTTATCGGGACACAAAGACTTAATGAATTATGTCGTAGTCCTTTAGAGTAGCACTGGACATCCTTTGAGAAAATTACAGTCAGTTCCACACTAAATTAGAAGAATTTAGCGGTGGGTGTTTTTGTTCCGGTGTGGACGGGTCGGTGGATGTGGTCGAGGTCCTTCGGAAGCTGCGCGCTTGCTAATGACGTCATGCTTTAAGCACGTATTTTTCAAATATCTTTCTTTGCCTCTGTGTTTGTTTTTACCCCTGGCTGTTCTGTTTCAATATATATTCTATGTAATATTTTAATTCGGTTGATAAAAAAAATGTAACAAAATAATTAAAATAACGCCACAAAACCGAGTCAGCTCCGACGTCACTTCTCCCCTATGCCCGGAGAAGCCGCTGCTGGAACAGCACTGGGACGTTTACGTTTCTCCTACCGAACTTGCAACAATGCTGTGGTTCAGAGCTGCAAGATTGTATGAATATAATGTCTGCATATACTAGCAGTGCTTCTCAATTATTTCACGCCCGCCCCTACCAAGAAGAAAAAGATTCGCTCCCCCCCACCACCAATTTTTTTTCTGTCTTTGTATATTGTGATTAGATTGTCAATAAAATATCCCTTAACTAACCTACATTGATAAGAAATATAATTTCGAGAACTATAATCGTGAGGATCTCGAAGCTCAGTACTCTGTTGTGCAAATATTGATGAGATGACAAATATTTGTCATGTCATTTTCCACACCGCTTATCCTGAAAAGGGTCGCGGGAGGGTCCTGGAGCCTTTCCCAGCTGACTACGGGCGAAAGGCACACGACACCCTGAACTGGTCGCCAGCCAGTCACAGGGCAGACATAGACACCGTCACTGAGTGGGAACTGAACCCACGCTGCCTGCACACAACTCAGGCGAGTGTACCACTACACGATCATGATAAAAATTTACTAATACGTTTAAAAAAAAAAACTGTATTAACATTAACAAACCAAACACAGTTATTAATACGTACATAATATAGAAAAGACAAAAGGAAGAGCCAGGGGGATTTTAATCAAAAATTCTATATGAATAACATAAAGCAACAGCTTTAGTATTGTTGGAGTTGAGTCACCGTGGAAATGAGAAGTATTTAGTAAATCAACTTTTAAAAGCCAAACTTACGCCAATGCGTGTTCGGTTTTTGTACTCAAGAAGAAAAGGGTCAAATAAAGACTCAACAACTGATTAGAGTTCCGATATTTAGTTTCTTCCATTTCTGGAGTTCAGTAAATAGTACAAAGACATCTGGGCGGCTTTTTCTTAATCTCACGAGAAACTGCACTCGGGCGAGCACAGTCGAAAAATGCGCACCATCTTTCAGCCCAGCTTCAGTTTTTATAGGAGTTTTATATGTCAAAGGTAATGTAGGTTGAATCGGTCGTCCTCGCTCCCTCCAACGGCACGGGTCCACGTCCAAGGGTAGGTTAGTCCTCGTCTGGATAGTTGATTCCCGTCTGATCCCCAAGACTGGCACGCCAAGGCTGGCCTTCTACGGCGGGCAGTCTCTCCGTCTCTCTCCCCGCTGGCATTCCTCTGGAATATTGTCGGTGTGCATGTGCAAGTGTAAGTCCGTGTCTGTGTGTATGCATGTGTATGTGCATGTGCTCCGACCTCCAATTGTTATGTCTTTCGGAATGTGTGTTTTGCAATAGCGTCTATGTGACACCTCTAGTGCCAAATTTGGTATGTTTGCATCTCTACAGCCAATGTGGAGAATGTACTTTGTCGTATTTGTCCATGAAGTGCTGTGAATGTGAGGGCAGCTCATGGAAATGCTATGTAGGCAAATTTGTTCTCACGACTGAGAATTTCAATAAAGTTCACACATTTAAACTAAGTACTATAAATTTAGCATCTGAGAATAATATAATAAATCAGTAAACATGACTACAATCCCAGTCAATCCTATCTATGCACAGTACTTCTACTTTCATCTGATAAATGCTTTTTGTTTCATCAATGTTTAACATATTCAGTAAATATGAACCTGCTAATTTTAATAATTGACCTTCTGTCCTGTAAGTGTTTAAAATAATGCCAGCAATCATAATACAATCCTTCATTTACCATTGCAGTCGTCTTATCATTGCAGCATTTTTTATCATTGCAGCATTTTATTAATTTCCCCTCTGGAACATGGACAGACATTCGGAGAGTTTACCTTACACTTGTATATGTTGTGGGATGTAAGTGTGTACATACACATGGGGATTTGTGTATTTACGTATATACTGTGTATATTCGCATAGGTTTGCTTTTTCTGAATGTCTGCTGCTAATGTCATACATTAACGGCTACATTGCACCACCGCCTCTGTGTGATCTATACCTTTGCTGCTGTAACACTGCAAATTTACCCATTGTGGGACTATTAAAGGACATCTTTATCTTTATCTTTAAAAACCTTGTGTTGGTGCTTGCTAAATAATTTTCCATAAGATTAAGATTGAACAAAATGGTGAAACAAAAATTTAAAAATTAAATACTGTAACGATTAAACATTGAATACTAAATTATTCCTAAAACAGTTCAATGAATCTTGAAATTAATAGTGAATTATTGTAGTTTAATGAATACTGAAACGAATAATGAAATATTAAAGTACTTTAAATAAATACCGAAATCATTTTTGAACACAATAACAGTTAGGTAATAAAAGAGTGACATATTTTAATTTAAAATTCGCAACCACATCACAACCTGGTGAAAAACCCTGCAAAGGTGCAAATATGTTCAGATTCAGATTCAGATTCAGATATACTTTATTGTCATTCTTGTACACATGTATACAGAACGAAATGTCGATACATCTGACCCGCACAGTTTCCTTAAATATACAGATATAAATATGTCGTATTGAGTAGGAATCTAGAAAAGGGATTTTATGTACAACAGTGCAAAAAAATAGAAAGTTTGTAGAGTGCAAACACGCAAGTGGGGGGGTAACAGCTGGGTAGGCTTACTATATGTGTGATTGACCGTTTAACAGTCGGGATAGGCAGCGCTTCTGGCCAATGTCCTGAATGGAGGGGAGAGAAGTCCCGATGATTTTCTCTGCTGTCCTCACCACCCTCCTCACACTACTCCAGTCGGAGGCACTGCAGCCTCCACACCACACAGAGATACAGTTAGTCAGGATGCTCTCTATGGTGCTTCTGTAGAATGTGATGAGGGTGGGTGGGGGCAGGTGGGCTCTCCTCATCCTCCGCAGGAAGTACAGGCGCTGCTGTGCCCTCTTCACCAGTGATGCAGTGTTCACAGACCAGGTGAGTTTGTCTGTGATGTGCACCCCTAGGAACTTGACATAAAGTATCACTTTATCATGTCAACTGTTAATAATAGGGAAATACATTTGGGATACTGTCCAACCGACGACATGGTGGCAGATGTATAAACAAAACCAGCAACAAAAGTAAAATTCAATACATCTCTCAAGTTCATATTTGGGAACAAAAATGTTTGTTCATGTGCACACAGTTCAAATCGTACGTTTTTCCAATGTTTCGAAGAAGATAACAATGATTTGCATCGTAAATGGTGACATCTGTCGGTGAGTTGGTGACAGTGCTCCACAATGCCAGCAGCCAATCATATCACAGCGGGGTGTGTCCTGTTCTTCCGCTCTAGTGCCGTCCAGACTGCGGTTTTCTCGAAGGAAAAAAACGACGCCATCTTTCATTCGTCTCGTCGAACAAAGAGAAGCACGCGAGTTATCGCCAAGCAGAGACCAAGTGCGGATTTTTTGGAATTATCATTTGAAAATGTGTGCTAGAACGACACCCAATTACAAAGATGAACTTTGTGGAATAAAAGAAGAGAACGAGCAACATCTTCAACTGCTGGGCGAAGTTTGCAACCAGCCTCGTGTTGTGCTACACAAAGCAGGTTTGTACACGTCTTACTCTCATTTGCTTTGTCAAGAACGACTTTCTATCGTTAAAAATATGCATCACAACATTAAGTTGTTTGGGGAAATGCGTTCAAGGTTATTGCCGTTTTATTTTTAAATATTGCCGTTTACTGGCCGGTTTGCTGAACATTTGTTTATGCCAAATGAAATCAGTGCAGAAAATGGATGCCAAAGAATAACCATTAGTGGGGGGTAAACTCCGTGTTTTTTTTCCCAGTTTAAAATTTGAACTGATTATTTAACATTTTACATATTCCAGTTGTTATATGTTGTTAAAGAAATTAAGTTTGTCATGTCATCATGATTCAAAACTATGCTGACAGATGTAGTGTATTTTTATATCCACACTGATAAAAATTTTGGGGCTGATCTACTTAGAAAATGTAAGGTAACCTTTTGCATCACACATTTATGTTTATAAAGCAAGGACAGTGCTTGTTTCATCTACTTAATTTCTTGTGCATAAGAAAGCGGTTTTGTAAAGTCTACTTAATTTTACATGTAAAGTTAGTTTAAATTTTGCAAGTGAAGTCAACTTAATTCTGCAAGTTTGTTAACTACATTACTTCAGTAAATGCAACCTAACTATTCAAGTTAACTTGCTTGCAAAGTTAAGTAGACTTTACTTGCGAAAATAAAACTAACCTGACTTGCAAAGTTAAGTGGATTTTACTTGCAAATCTAATTTCTTCCACACAAGAAATGAAGTAGCCTTTACAAAACAATCCTTGCACTATCTACATAAAAATGTGATGCAAAAAGTTACCTTACATTTAGTAAGTAGATCAAGCACACCATTTTGTGTCATGCTGGGTCTACTTTAAATATTAAGTATGTGACACCTGTTGGGCCATCCACTGCTCACTCAAAATATGTTTCCAAGGGCAAGGGTCAACATGACTATGAATGAATTCCAACAACTGATTAATCAAATAATTGGTAACAATTAAATTATAAACTATTTTTGTAAAGGACAAACAAACAATCATTAGTTGCGGCCCCAACACTATACATATGAACAACATGTGTCAAACCATGCATGTATAATTTTGTGACTTAATTCAAAACAAAACTTGGAATTTCTTGAGTTTATATAAGCATATTTATTTGACAAGAAAATATTTTTTGTTATGAACAGTGAGGGTGAAGGTAAGACGTGGCAAAGTTAAATACATTGAAAGGACATGTTCATTCATAATCAATGTTTGTCTCAAAAATTAACTCACCTAATATCCGTTCATCTAACACCAACCAAACATCCATCCTATGCTTGTGGACGTTTTTATTAAATTCTGTTAAAAATAATTATAATTTTGTCACCATTTAAATAGAGAAATCTAAGATCATAAAAGAATGAATGCATGTTCCGTGGAATCTGATTTGTCAACACGGAAAAGCTCTGAGTGATGAAAACGTGAACATATGGTTAAGGAACAGGTCTCTTTGACGGCAAAAGTCTGACTATGGTAAACAATTGATAATTAGACCTCAATGAAGTGATTGTGCAGTTGAAAAAGTTCACATCTTGACTGTGAAAAGCTAAAGTGAGAAACTAGAATTAACTATTTGGCAAACACTAGAACGTATTCAGTCTCGAGGAAGACTGAATGCAGTAAAATTGCAATAAGAAGAACAATAAACCCTTCCCAGAGTGTTACAATGTCCTGGAAACAAAAGTTTGGGATTGCCCCTGAGGGTGAAATTCCTCTCTGAACTCCTCCTTTGTGCCCCCGGCAGCAACTCATGAAACAGGGATACTGATAAGAGATACAATTTTGTTGAAACAGAACATGCAAGGTTAAAGGTCATGCAAAACGAAAAAATCCCATCTAATGTTCCATACTTCAGTTTGGCGACGGATGTACTACGATAATTCAATTAATGGAACGACATTTTCAGATGGAAATGACAGGAATATGATGAATTATCATGTTATGAGGGGACTTTTGATTTACAGTTAATTGATATAAATTAAATTAGAAATTTTTAGTCTGCGCATAATCCACTAAAAAGAATACTGACTCATTGGTTGAGGAAAACGGGGTTATATTAGTTAGTTAAAAAAGAATAGCTAAATTATAATTGACGTGTTCATAAGATAAGATAAGATAAGATGTCCTTTATTAGTCCCACAATGGGGAAATTTGAGGTGTTACAGCAGCAAAGATATAGATCACACAGAGTCGGCGGCGTAATGTAGCCGTTAATGTATAACATTAGCAGCAGACATTCAGAAAAAGCATGCAAATATACACAGTATAAACGTATCTAAGTGTAAGGAAACACTCCTAATGTTTGTCCATTATACGGAGGGGGAAACGCTGTAATGATAAAAATTACTGAATGATTGAAAATACTGCAATCATAAAAATATTGCAATGATAAAAGTACTGTAATGGTAAGAGTACTGAAATGATAGAAAAGTACTGCATGATAGAAAATACTGCAATGGTAAAAGTACTGTAATAGTAAAAGTACTGCAACGATAGAAAAATACTGCAATGATGAAAGTACTGCAATGGTAAAAGTACTGTAATAGTAAAAGTACTGCAATGATAGAAAAATACTGCAATGATAAAAGTACTGCAATGATAAAAGTACTGTAATAGTGAACATCCTGCAGTGGTAGAAATACTACAGTGATAGAAGTATTGTAATAAGAATACTGTAATGGTAAACAAAATACATCATTGGTCAATATTTAAGTACACCCTTGGCTGAAAGTACAGTAGTAGTTAATATTGCATCCTAGGACTGCACAATTGCACTAATGCCCTCCCGTTTGTAGGCCTGACCCAATGTTCTTGTTAAAAAGTCTGACAGCAGTTGGCAGGAAGGAGCGGCGAAATCTCTCTTTGGTACAGCGAGGGTGTAAAAGTCTGTCACTGAAGGAGCTGTAAAGTGTTCTCAGAGTGTCATTGAATGGGTGGGCTGGTTTGTCCAGCATTGATGACAGTTTTGCCGTCATCCTTCTGCCCCCCACTGAGTCCACAGAGTCCAAGGAGCAGCCCAGGACAGAGCTGGCCCTCCTCACCAGTTTGTCCAGTCTCTTTTTGTCTCGGCCCGAGATGCCTCCTGCCCAGGAGACCACTCCATAGAAGATGACTGATGAAACCACTGAGTCATAGAAGTTCCTGAGGAGTGTTCCCCGAACGCCAAAGGACCTCAGCCGCCTGAGTAGGAAGAGTCTGCTCTGACCCTTCCTATAGAGAGCGTCTGTGTTGTCGCTCCAGTCCAGTTTATTGTTCAGATGAACACCCAGGTACTTGTAAGTTGAGACCCTCTCAACGTCTGTTCCCTGGATATTCACTGGTGCAGGTGGAGAGTGCCGACGCTTGCGGAAATCCACCACCAGCTCTTTGGATTTTCCAGCGTTGATTTGGAGGCGGTTCTGCTGACACCAGTCCACGAACCCCTGCGTAACCCCTCTGTACTCCCGATCGTCATCGTCAGTGATGAGGCCGACAATCGCAGAGTCATCAGAGAACTTCTGCAGGTGACAGGTTGTGGAATTGTATTTGTAGTCCGAGGTGTAGAGGGTGAACAGGAAGGGAGCCAGCACAGTTCCCTGCGGCGCTCCCGTGCTGCAGAGGAGCACGTCAGACACACAGTCCTGTGTCCTCACGTACTGTGGCCGGTTTGTGAGGTAGTCGTGAATCCATGTGATGAGGTGATGGGCCACTCCCGCCTGCTCCAGCTTGTCTCCCAAAAAGGCGGGCTGGATGGTGTTGAAAGCACTTGAGAAATCAAAGAACATGATCCTCACCGTGCCCCCCGCCTTCTCCAGGTGGAAGAGTGAAGTGTGGAGCAGGTAGATGATGGCATCATCCACACTGATGCCAGGCTGGTATGCAAACTGGAGTGGGTCCATTGAGGAGCTGACCAGGGGGCGCAGATGGACGAGGACCAGTCTCTCCAGGGTCTTCATCAGATGAGACGTCAGCGCCACTGGTCTGAAGTTGTTGAGCTCCTTCGGATGGGGTGTCTTTGGAACCGGAACCAGGCAGGATGTTTTCCACAGCTGGGGGACTCTGCCCAGCTTCAAGCTCAGGTTGAACATGTGCTGGACGATTCCACACAGCTGGTCTGCGCAGGATTTGAGGAGCTGGGAGCTGATCCCATCTGGGCCTGCCGCCTTCCTCGCCTTCATCTTCCTCAGTTGGTTCTTCACCTGAGATGTTGTGAGGAACAAGGCTGAGCAGGAGGAAGTGGTGGTTGTCTGATGAGGCTGGGAACTGGAGCCTGTGGAGAGAGAGAGGGGGGGAGAGGGTCTTGTTCGCAGTGGCAGGAGGGGTGGGTGGGGGCTGCATCAGGGAAGCCTGAGCGGGGTCAGACATTTGATCAAACCTATTGAAAAATAGGTTAAACTCATTTGCCCACTGAAGCCCCCCCCCCACCCTTCTGGGTCTGACCTGGTTGTCCGTGGCCTGAGATGGTCTTCAGGCCCCTCCAGACATCCCTGGCATTGTTCCGCTGCAGTTGTTCTTCCATCCGCATCCTGTAGGACTTTTTCCCCTCTCGGATCCTCCTTCTCAGCTGACGCTGCACTCTCTTCAGCTCGTCCTTGTCGCCTGAAACAAAAGCCCTCTTTTTCTCCTTCAGGAGAGCTTTAATGTCCGGTGTGATCCAGGGTTTGTTGTTGGAGAAACATCTTACAGTCCTGGTGGGAATGGTGTTCTCCATGCAGAAGTTAATACAGTCTGTAACTGTGTCTGTTAGACCATTAATGTCCTCACCGTGAGCTTCGCTGAATACCTCCCACACAGTTGTGTTGAAACAGTCCTTCAAGGCCTCCTCGGCTTCTCCGGACCATCGCTGAACTGTGCGTGTCACAGCTGGCTGCCTGCGGACGAGAGGTTTGTACACAGGCAGGAGAGCAACCAAGTTGTGGTCAGCTTTGCCCAGCGGGGGGAGGGGCAGTGACGTGTACGCCTCCTTGGTGTTGGCATAGAAGAGGTCCAATATTTTATTGTCTCTGGTGTGGCAGGTTACATAATGTGTGAATGAAGGCAGAGAGGAGGAAGGAGAAGCATGATTGAAGTCACCAGAGATAAGGAGCAAGGCATTTGGGTGCTGTGTTTGTAGCCTGCTCACAGCTGCATTCAGTACATCACAGGCTGTCTCACCATTAGCAGAGGGAGGCACGTACGCCGCCACCGCGATCACATGACTGAACTCTCGCGGTAAATAGACCGGACGCATGCTAACAGCTATCATCTCAATGTCCCGACTGCAAAGTTGATCCTTAACAGTTATGTGCCCAGGGTTACACCATCTATCATTAACAAACACAGCCAGCCCCCCCCCTTTTCTCTTACCGCTCTCCAGTGTCCTGTCCGCGCGTAGTATTTGGAAGCCGTCCAATTCCACGACGGCGTCCGGCGTTAGCTCTGTTAGCCACGACTCCGTGAACACCAGCAAGCTAGCCTCCCGGACAATCCTCTCGTGCCGGGTTAGCGCTGTTAGCTCGTCCATTTTGTTGGGGAGGGATCGAACATTCCCCATAATAACGGACGGGAGGACGGGGTGATATCGTCTCCTCCTTGCCTGGCGTTTAGCCCCCGCACGGCATCCCCGTCTCTTCCTCCTCAGCTCGCGGGGAATATCGGGTCTCGCTCCGGGAGCCCACGCGGGGTTAGCACGGAGTGCTAACAGCTGATCTCTTGTGTACACGATCGATCCGTAGCTCCGGGTTTCGTCTCCGGACACGATCGCGCAAAAAACAGCCCCCAACAGCAGTAAAACCACCGCAAGTTGGATGTCCATTGCTGAGGTGAGGTAAAAATAAAATAAAAAAGGATAAAGGGAAAAAACACACGAAAAAGGCTCAATAGTGAGCCACGCTGCTGTAAACAGGCAGCCACTCGCGCGGCGCCGGAACCGGAAGTCAAAGTGTTCATGTTTTTCCATTCTTTATGAGTTTGCATATTCAAATTGCTTTGCTGTGCTTCAATAAAACGCCGCACAGGAGCGGGAACGCTTTTCTCTTTGGCGGACTGCTCCTTGCAAGTGACAAAGACAATCTTGGCTGGGTGATTCATTTATGAAGGCTTGTCTCGTTTTTGACAAACACTCTGACATATCTTGTTCAAGCAATTCCTTATGGAATGATTCAACCTGACTCTAAAAACTGCACACTGCGGCAATAAGATCAATGGAGGTTGATCAATGTTTGTGAGTAAAACACAAATTATTACGTTTTTTAAAAAATCAAGTTCGTATTCGTCTTATTTATGAACTTTGTACTGGCTCGGTCAATGAACCTCCGGTGGCCCTGCACAGTTTTGTGCACATGTGCATAGTTTCACCACATCCAAGCATTGGTCCGTGTGCAGCTGACACAAGTCAAGGTAGCACGATAGAAACAATATAAGACAAAGTCGCCGCATGAGCTTTGACTTCACCAAACCAAATTTGTCTTTCTGTGTCCTACAGACGTCAGTGAAAACGATCTCCGTTCTGTGAAAGAGGAGCCAGACTTGACTCACATCAAAAAGGAGGAGGAGGAGATCAACAAGTCACCACTGAACTTTGTCCCTATAAAGACTGAAGTTGAAAACAAGGATGAGAGTGAGGACAAAAGAGGGGCGGAGCCTACAAGCAGCAGTTAAAGTCATCACGTGACAACAGAAGGTGACGGCGACCACTGGGCGCCATCACAAGCACATAATGAGGACACATTATCAGATGCTCATGACGATAATGATACTAATGATGATGATGCTGATGATTGGCAAGCCAAAGGTGAAAGGGCATGTCACACTGACAGTTGGGTATGTTCTCACTGTGGGAAATCATTAACTTCAAAATTCTCTTTAAAATGGCACATAAGAACACACAGTGGAGAAAAAACTTTTTCCTGCTCAGTTTGTGGCAAGAGTTTCTCTCAAAAGCCAGATTTAACAACACATAGAAGAATACACAGTGGTGAAAAACCTTTTTCCTGCTCAGTTTGCGGAAAAAGTTTCTCTCAAAAGTCTAATTTAGTAAATCACTCCAGAACACACAGTGGTGAAAAACCTTTTGCTTGCTCGGTTTGTGGCAAAAGCTTTTCTGTAAAGTGTCATTTAACTAGGCACACAAGAACACACAGTGGTGAAAAACCTTTTTCCTGCTCAGTTTGTGGCAAGAGTTTCTCTCGAAGGTCTCATTTAATAATTCACACAAGAACACACAGTGGTGAAAAACCTTTTTCCTGCTCAGTTTGTGGCAAAAGCTTCTCTTTTAAGTCAAATTTAACAAGTCACACAAGAATACATAGTAGAGAAAACCCTTTTTCTTGCTCAGTTTGTGGAAAATGCTTCTCTCAAAAGGCAAATTTAACAGAACACGCAAGAACACACACTGGAGAAAAACCTTTTACTTGCTCAGTTTGTGGTAAAAGCTTCTCTCAAAATTCACAGTTAACAGGCCACACAAGAACACACAGTGGAGAAAAGCCTTTTTCCTGCTTGGTTTGTGGTAAATGTTTCTCTCGAAAGGAAAATTTAACAATCCACACAAGAACACACAGTGGAGAAAAGCCATTCAGTTGCAGCGTTTGTGCTAAAAAATTCTCCACTCAACAGAATGCTGAGAGACACAATTGTGCTGGTGAGAATTGCAGCGATCGTTCAAGCTTAAAAAAAAGACAAAAAAACTGAAGGAACTGACTCTTTGTGGTAAGATGTAAATGTGATTTTGAATAAAATATAAATTTAATTTTGCAAACCTCTTTTATTGACACTAAGCCAATGTGATCAGTGTCAGAAGAAGCAATGTGTCTGAGTGATGATGATTTGTTTTGGTGTTTACATCAAACATTATGAATAAAATTGCCTTTGCCTGGAACAACATTTTTTAACATTATGCTTTTCAGTTGTCTTTTTCATCGTACTTAATGGAAAAGGTGTGAGAAGAAATGGTGCTTATGAAATCGTTGCCTTCCACAATCAATAAAATCACTTGTTCCACTTGGTCAACTGGCCTTCATTACGCTGTGTGAAAAGGTGAAAAACTGAACTAGAAGTTGAACTATAAAAAGAACAAGAAAGAGAAACGCAAATCGTCTCAGTTTCTCTCAAAGGCAGTTAAGTTGAATACGTTTTTCAAATTCATATTTGGGAACTGTCAAAGAAGTTTCTGCAAAACAACCGGACTAGCCTCTGACTGTACAACTGAATCAACCAGCCAAGATTGTCTTTGTCACTTGCGAGGAGTGGTCCGCCAAACCTCTCAGTGAGAAGGTCCAGAGAAAAGCTTTCCCACTCCTGTGCAGCGTTTTATTGAAGCACAGCAAAGTGTGACCCACGAAATATGTGGTCACAGTTCGGTTCATTTGGGATGGTTGATGTGAAGGGAAATCCATTTTCCAGGTTGATTTGAAACATGTGCGTGTTTCGACAGCGGAGGGCAGTAAAGGAACAGCACAGTACCAGCGATGTGATTGTATCTTCACAACAGGCTGCAGTAAAGTGGCGTTGTGTCGTAGTTTCTATGAGTTCGTGATTCTGACAAGATCCGTTGAAAAGGCAACAATGATCTCCGTTCTCATCATTTTACCTGCATTTGCAGGATTATTATCTGTCAACACGCCTGCCAACCTGGGGCCTGGAACAAAAGCAATTTGAATATGCAAACTCAAGAATGGAAAAACATGAACACTTTGACTTTATCACACCCGTCCACACTCTTCCTGTTGTTCGAACGGTTTCAGCTTACAAGACATGCTTGGGTCACACTTCTGTTCAATGCGAGCTAAACGGTTTCCTGTCAAACACGGTTCAAGACGTGCATCTGTTTTGTGGCTTCCTGGTAAACTGCCAGCATAGTAAAGGATTTGATACATTTGACTATAAAGGATTTTATACGATTGACTACAAGTTAAATGTATTCAGTTTAATGCAATAAAGATATTTATTGACTGGCCTTTAATTAATGTACAATAAAAGGTCAGAGCAGGCTGTGTGAAATGCATAGGTGGCAGATGTTTTGTACAGGACGAGCCGCACTTCTGAGAACAGGGTGTGCTGACGCAGAATGTTCCAGACATCAAGGCGCTGTTGTGTGAGATTGGTAAAATGGCGACCGCAAAAGCAGAATAACAGATCCAGTGGCTCATTGGCAGTTGAGCACAAACAACTGCCTTGGCGCGCACATGGGAAGAGCTGACACGCCATCCTGCGGGGAAGACAACCAATAAGAGAAAGCTAAAGTTAGTTGCAGATGACACATAGCAAATAGGAGAGTAGTAGGATGTCTTTGCTTTGTTTGTTGAAATGGATAAATGATCCTGGGCAACTCGGGGGGCATCGTCTTCTGTTGGATACAGAGACGCGCAGAACTGTGCTGAGAGGGACAGAGCCCCAGACTGTACGAGATCTGCTGTTAGGAATAAATCCGCTCCCGTGTGGAATTACCGGCTTCCGTCACCAAGATGGCGGCGCGCATGGACGCAGCGGCTAACAGCTCTCCCTTCCAGTGCTCATTATTACTTTTTATTAGCGTTTGCTTGCTCTTATTGGCACCAACTGAGGCACAACATCGATATACCCGCCAGGACATCGTGGACATTGGATATCGATGCGAAATAACCATCACAGAGGAATTTTGCTATGATTGCAAAATTCCGGACGAACTGGCGAGGCTGCCCGGCTCACTGTGGCTTGTCATCGGGACCGGGAGGCGACGCAGGCGACGCAGAGAGAGGAAGCAGAAGCGGGGCTGCAGGTTCGGTGTCTTGCAACGGCTGCGACGGCAGCCCCATAGGCAACCACTGCCGAGTCTGTACCTCACCATCGCCAGATCCGTGGTCCACAAAATCGACGACCTGGGATTACAAATCCTGCGAAAACCGCTATGTGCGAGACAGCAGTGTGATCGTCGTCACGGAATCCTGGCTGCACGCCAACCAGCTGGCTGGGCGCTCGCTACATCGCGCGGATCGGACGACGTGCATGAGAACTGGTGCGGCGATAGCACGATCGTCGAGAATCACTCTTCCCCCGACATCGAGTCCATGTCCGTTAAATGCCGGCCTTATTTCCTCCCGAGGGAGCTAACGGTCGTGATTGTCACAGCTGTTTACATCCCTCCCGACGCTAGCACTAGCACGGCGTTCTCGCTACTCGCGTGCGTCATCAATAAACATCAGCGGGCGCACCCTGATTGCGTCCACATTGTAGCGGGAGACTTTAATAAGGCCAATTTAAAGACTGTACTCCCAGAGTTTCACCAGCATGTCAAGTGCCCGACGAGGGGAGACAACACTCTCGACCATGTGTACTCGAACATCAAGCATGCATACAGAGCCCTCCCACTCGCCCCTCTCGGCCAGTCAGACCACCTGTCCTTGCAGCTCGCACCTGCGTACACCCCTCTCAGACGCAGATTCAGGCCCACCACAAAGACTGTGAAAACCTGGCGTGACGACGCCATGAGTGAATTACAGGACTGCTTTCAAGACACAAACTGGGACCTCTTTGATCATCAGGACCTTGATGTCTACACACATTGTGTACTGGACTACATCAAGTTCTGCATGGAAACTGTGTCCCTACACAGGACTATACGGACCTTCCCAAATGCGAAGCCCTGGATGTCCAGCAGGGTTCGCTCTCTCCTCAAGCCCCGTGACGCTGCCTTCAGGTCAGGCGACAAAGCCCAGTACAGGGTGGCCCGTGCTGACCTGAGCAAAGGCATCAAGCTAGCCAAGGCAATCTACAAAGGGAGGCTGGAGGCCCACCTTGCCAGTAACAGACCACGGGAGGTGTGGCAGGGTCTACGGAGCATCAACAACTTCCGTGGCGGCAGCACGACCTCTGTAGACCCGAGTGCATCGCTGGCAGAGGAGCTTAATTGCTTCTTCGCTCGCTTTGACTCGCCCCAACCGTCACACCCCCGCACTTCATGCTCCAACTCCCCCCCCCCACTCATCGTAGAGGAACACGATGTGAGGCGCGCGCTCCTGGCGGTTAACCCCAGGAAAGCTACTGGACCCGACGGAATACCAGGCAAGGTCCTCAGAGCATGTGCCCACCAACTGGCACATGTTTTCTGCAGGATCTTCAACCGCTCCCTGGCTCAAGCAGTAATCCCCTCCTGCTTGAAAACTTCCACCATTATTCCTGTCCCCAAAAAGTCACCCGCCGTCCACCTGAATGACTACCGTCCTGTTGCCCTCACACCAGTCATCATGAAGTGCTTCGAGAGGCTGGTTCTCCAGCACATCAGGGACTGCCTTCCTCCCACTCTGGACCCCTACAAGTTTGCATACCGGGCTAACAGATCCAATGAGGACGCCATCGACACTGCTCTGCATGTTGTGCTGGGCCACCTGGAACAACAGCAGAGCTATGCAAGGATGCTCTTTGTGGACTACAGCTCGGCATTCAACACGATCCTCCCAGACATCCTCGTCGCCAAACTGGACATTCTCGGCCTCCCTGCCCTCACACGCATCTGGATTAAGGACTTTCTGACCAACAGACCCCAGACTGTGTTGCTCGGCCCCTACACGTCCTCCACCCTCATGCTGAGCACCGGTTCCCCCCAAGGATGCGTGCTGAGCCCTCTCCTGTACGCCCTCTACACCTACGACTGCAGCCCGGCCCACGGCAACAACACCATCGTCAAGTTTGCTGACGACACGACAGTGGTCGGTCTGATCTCGGAAGGTGACGAGACAGCCTACAGAGAGGAGGTAAAGAGACTGACAGCTTGGTGCAAGGACAACAGACTGCACCTTAACACTGCAAAAACAAAGGAGATTGTCGTCGACTTCAGGAGGAACAAGACGGTGCCGCCCCCCCTCTGCATCGAAGCCGTGTGTGTGGAGAGGGTCCACACGTTCAAGTTCCTGGGAGTACAGATCTCCGACGACCTTTCTTGGACTCACAACACCACAGCAGTGGTAAAGAAGGTCCACCAGCGTCTGCACTTCCTGAGAGTCCTCAGGAAATTCAACCTGGACAGGAAGCTGCTGCTGGCCTTCTACCACTCGTCCATCGAGAGCCTGCTGACCTACTGTGTCTCCACCTGGTACAGCGGCTGCACTGAGGCGGACAGAGTGAGGCTCCACAGGACAGTCAAAACAGCGCAAAGGATTATTGGCTGCCTTCTCCCCTCACTGTCGGACATCTACACCGCCCGGTGCCTCAGAAGGGCTCTCAACATCGTCAAAGACAATACCCACCCAAACTCACACCTGTTCGACTTGATGCCCTCTGGCAGGCGCTACAGATGCATCAAATCGAGGACCAATAGACTGAGAAACAGTTTCTTTCCAAGAGCCATCTCCATTCTGAACTCTCACACACACACGAGAAGACCCTTACCTTGCAGAACAGCATTGTGATGTGTTTTTATATACCCTATTCAGTACTAAATTCCATTGCACTCTTATTTATTTATCTAATTTATATATTTGTCTGTATTATTGTTGTATTGCACTGGAGAGGGGAGCCCTCTAATCTCATTGCACACTTGAGTACAATGACAATAAAGGGATTTCTATTCTATTCTAGTTCAGTTTTTCACCTTTTCACACAGCGTAATGAAGGCCAGTTGAGCAAGTGGAACAAGTGATTTTATTGATGATTGTGGAAGGCAGCAATTTCATAAGCACCGTTTCTTCTCACACCTTTTCCATTAAGTACGATTAAAAAGACAACTGAAAAGCATAATGTTAAAAAATGTTATTCCAGGCAAAGGCAATTAATTTCATTTAAAATGTTTCATATAAAAACAAAAAAAAATCGTCACTCAGACACAATGGTTCTTCTGGCAATAATCACATTGGCTTAGTGTCAAGAAAAGAGCTTTGCAAAATTAAATTTATATTACATTCAAAATCACATTTACATCTTACCACAAAGAGTCAGTTCCTTCAGTTTTTTGTTGTCTTTTTTTAAGCTTCAAGGATTGCTGCTATTATCACCAGCACAATTGTGACTCTCCGCATGCTTTATAGTGAAGAATTTTTTAGCACAAACGCTGCAACTGAATGGCTTGTCTCCAGTGTGTGTTCTTGTGTGGCTCGTTTAATGCGACTTACGATAGAAACTCTTTCCACAAACTGAGCAGGAAAAGGGTTTTTCTGCACTGTGTGTTCTTCTATGACTTGTTAAAGTTGATCTTTGAGAGAATACTTTGCCACAAACTGAGCAGGAAAAAGGTTTTTCCCCACTGTGTGTTCTTCTATGTTTTGTTAAAGTTGACTTTTCAGAGAAGCTTCTGCCACAAACTGAGCAGGAAAAAGGTTTTTCACCACTGTGTGTTCTTCTATGTTTTGTTAAAGTTGACTTATCAAAGAAGCTTCTGCCACAAACTGAGCAGGAAAAAGGTTTTTCACCACTGTGTGTTCTTGTGTGTTCTGTTAAATATGTCTTTCTCGATAAGCATTTTCCACAAACTGAGCAGGAAAAAGGTTTTTCACCACTGTGTGTTCTTGTGTGATATGTTAAAGTTGACTTTACAGAAAAGCTTTTGCCACAAACCGAGCAAGCAAAAGGTTTTTCACCACTGTGTGTTCTTGTGTGGCTTGTTAAACGTGACTTTCGGGAGAAACTCTTGCCACAAACTGAGCAGGAAAATGTTTTTTCTCCACTGTGAGTTCTTGCATGTCTTGTTACATTAGACTTCTCCGAGAAGCATTTTCCACAAACCGAGCAAGCAAAAGGTTTTTCACCACTGTGTGTTTCTGTGTGACATGTTAAAGTTGACTTTACAGAAAAGCTTTTGCCACAAACTGAGCAGGAAAAAGGTTTTTCACCACTATGTGTTCTTGTGTGGCTTGTTAAATGTGACTTTCGGGAGAAACTCTTGCCACAAACTGAGCAGGAAAAGGGTTTTTCTGCACTGTGTGTTCTTCTATGACTTGTTAAAGTTGATCTTTGAGAGAATACTTTGCCACAAACTGAGCAGGAAAAAGGTTTTTCACCACGGTGTTTTCTTGTGTGTTCTGTTAAATATGTCTTTTTTGAGAAGCATTTTTCACAAACTGAGCAGGCTTGTTAAATGTGACTTTCGGGAGAAACTCTTGCCACAAACTGAGCAGGAAAATGGTTTTTCTCCACTGTGTATTCTTCTATGTTTTGTTAAAGTTGATTTTAGAGAAAAGCTTTTACCACAAACCAAGCAGGAGAAGGGGTTTTCTCTACTGTGTATTCCTGTGTGGATTTGTAAATTTGATTTTCTTGAGAAGTATCTTCCACAAACTGAGCAAGAAAAAGTTTTTTCTCCACTTTTTTGTGCGCTTTTAAAGACAACTTTGAAGTTAATGAGTCAGTGTGACATGCCCTTTCACCTTTAGCTTGCCCATTATCATCATCATTTGTATCATCATCATCGTCATGAGCGTCTGGTGTGTCCTCATTATGTACTTGTGATGGCCCCGGGTGGTCTTCATCACCTTCTGTTGTCACATGATGACTTGAACTGCTGCTTGTAGGCTCCGCCCCTCTGTTGTCCTCACTCTCATCCTTGTTTTCATCTTCAGTCTTTATAGGGACAACGTTCAGTGGTGACTTGTTGATCTCCTCCTCCTCCTCCTTTTTGATGTGAGTCAAGTCTGGCTCCTCTTTCACAAAACGGAGATCGTTTTCACTGACCTCTGTCGGACACAAAAAAAACCCCACACATTTGGTTTGGTCAAGTCAAACCTCGTGCGTCGACTTTGTTTTATATTGTTTCTCCCGTGCTACCTTGACTTGTGCCTACCGCATATGGAGCAATGCGTGCGACCCCGATTTGGACCGGACCATGGGGGCATTTCACAAAATTACGTCCTACGATGTAAGCCTCCCGTTAGCCGCACAACAGTGATAAACGAGCATTTAAAAAGGAAGCATGTTGCGGCTGATGCCCGATTTAATTCCTGACTTAGTCACAGACGTTTCTGGAAGCGAACTGAAGTTAGCACACAAAGGCTATTGTGTGCGTCTGATGGAACACCTGTTGTGGGACCCTAACATATTGATGGGGGCCACCGCAACATAATGTCATTGATAAGAGGAATCCTTCAAGCGAAATACGTTTTCAAGTATTTCATTTTGCATTTATAGATAGTTTCATCGTGGGTAGTTTTTGCTTTCATGATAATCTGGACACCTAAAAGAATTCAAGGAGCCCTGGCATCATAGTCGCTATTTATTGCATGATTTACGTAAGTTTTTTTTTTTTTCCCAAAATGACATTTAGCCTGCTAGTACGTTCCGACATTACCCTTTTTATATTTATAAAATTTTTTTTTCAAAATAAATTTTAAAACAAAATTAACGTTCGAAGAGTCAAAATCCCTACACATCGGCTGCCAGGATGGCCGAGTGGTCTAAGGCGCCGCGTTCAGGACCCAGTCTCCCCAGGAGGCCTGGGTTCGAATCTCGAATTTCCCCATTGTGGGACTAATAAAGGGAATATTATTATTATTATTAATATTATTATCATAAATGAAGCAACAACACTTTCACTCTGACTTTCATGTTGACATATTTGAATAATGACTGTATATTTTAAAGTTATCCAATATGTATTAAAATTCGACGAAGATACACCAAAATATTATGAGTTCACTGAATTATTTTGTAACCGCAATAATGTATAACAGCCATAGGGTGTCAGTAATGAGTAACAAAGGAACACAAGACCTCCCACTGATACATCATCATTGTCAGTTGCATAAATTCTCAAGAACTTTGAGTTGTGGGGGGGATGCAAACCACCTGGGCCACAGGAACTTTATTACCAGGAACGAAATGTTCCTGGACTTGTTGGTAGAAAAGGGGGTTGTGACGTTCAGTCATTTTGAGACCATAGTAAGACAAAGATGCAGATGCATTCCTTGCAGCATGCGCTTGTTCACTGATGAGATCCGTGCAACCCTGGATGGATGCATGAAATGTATTTTAAATGATTGGATGGGGTGAAACTATGCACATGTGCACAAAACAGTGCAGAGCCACCGGAGGTTTATTGACTCTCACCCGACCAAGCCAGTACAAAGTTCATAAATAAATAAGACCAATACGTACTTGATTTAAAAAAAAAACTCAATATTTTGTGTTTTAATGTTTTCGCCACAGTGTGCACATATTTTAGAGTCAGGCAGAATTCCTTCCGGAAGGAATTGCTTGAACAAGATATAAAAACCAGAAAATGTAAAATGTTAAATAATGAGTTTAAATTTGATATTCGGAAAAACATTTGGTTATTCTTTGGCATTTATTTTTCCGCACCGATTTAATTTGGCAGAAACAAATGTTCAGCAAACCGACAAGTAGAAGGCAATATTAAAAAATAAAGCGGAAATAACCTTGGACGCATTTCCCCAAACAACTTAATGTTGTGATGCATATTTTTAACGATAGAAAGTCGTTGTTTACAAAGCAAATGAGAGTAAGACGTGTACAAACCTGCTTTGTGTAGCACAACACGAGGCTGCTTGCTAACTTCGCCCAGCAGTTGAAGACGTTGCTCGTTCTCTTCTTTTATTCTACGAAGTTCCTCTTTGTACTTGGGTGTCGTTCTTGCACACATTTTCAAATGATAATTCCCAAAAATCCGCACTTGATCTCTGCTTGGCGATGAGTCATGTGCCTCTTTTTGTTAGCGGCTAGCTAGCTAACAAGCCAAGCTAACAAGCTAAGCTAACTACGCCGAAAAGCATCAACGCGCGAAGATGAGGTTATCGGGACTCAAAGACTTAATGAATTATGTCGCAGTCCATTAGAGTAGCACTGGACATCCTGTAAAAAAAATTACAGTCAGTTCTACACTAAATCAGAAAAATCTAGCAGTGGCTGTTTTTGTTCCGGTGTGGACGGGTCGGTGGATGTGGTCGAGGTCCTTCGGAAGCTGCGCGCTTGCTTATGACGTCATCCTTTAAGCGCGTATTTTTCAAATATATTTCTTTGCTGAAGGAAAAAAACGACGCCAGAGGGAGCCAAGATGGCTGCGATGTAAGAGAACATATGTTCTTCAGATAGTCAAGGGTAGTGATGGGTAGATGAGGCATCCTGTATCGTTTCGACACAGTGACACAATGTATTGACACTGTGTTGACACTGTGTTGCTGAATACTGACACCTGGTGGACTTGCAGGAAACATTTGACAGGGTCATCTGACACTGATCTGTCAAACTAATTTTATCCAATTCCATTGATTAGCGACGTGATGTGTTTTTATATATCCTATTTCGTATTACTTTCCATCGCACTAATTATTCTCTTATCTAATTTCTATATTTAACTGAATTATTGTTGTATTGCACTGGAGAGGGGAGCTCTCTAATCTCGTTGCACACTTGAGTACAATGACAAAGGGATTTCTGATTCTGATTAGGCATTTTCTTTCACATTATTTTTACATCCACGCAATTTCATAAAAAAAAAATCTTTGATATTCGAGACGCAGTTGATAAATTTAGAGAACATCTGTCTGAATGCCCAAGTAAAAGTGTTGTGAATGACAATGGACTCATTGTAATTGAAGATTTTTATTCAAAAAAAATTGTTTCTCCAGCGTTTTGTTATTCAGTCTATTTGTCAGGTAAGCCGGTAGGCGAGGTGGAGGGTGGACCCAAAATGCGAGGAAGCAGGGATAAGGGTAACTTAAAGGGAATTTATTTACAAAACAAAACCAAAAGGCAAACAAGGTACTAGGACAAACAAACGTGGCAGGGTGCAAAATAACAAAGTCGAACTAAACGTGACTAAACAGAACAAAAACCGAGGAACGAAGACAGTGACAAAAACTAGGGACAAGAGCGAGAGCGAGCGCGAGCGCGAGAGTGAACGAGATCAGGGAGCGGTCGTGACAGTCCAAATGGCGCAGCATCAGGGAGCCAAGCGGGGTAATGATCCGACACTGAGTTGATGGCATGGAAAGCTTAAATAGTCCGGTAATCAGGGGAGCAGATGGGGATCAGGTGTGTGATGGGTAACGATGAGCAGGTGCGTGACTGGTGAGGACGAGTGCTGAGGGGGAAACGCCCCGAAAGCAAGCAAAACAATAACAAAACCGCATGCACACAAAAACAATAACAAAAAACCCTGCCATGCCCGACGCGGATCATGACAGTACCCCCCCCTAAAGGGACGGATCCCAGACGTCCCAAAAAACAAACACAGAGAAAAGAACCCCCAAAAAAAACCAAAATTATCCAAGAACGAGGGTGGGCGGAAGGGGTCGGGAGGTGGGACCCAGGCCCGCAAACGAGACCGGTCTGGCGGATGTCCAGGGGGCCAGACCAGCGAGTCCCGACGGGGACATTCAGGCGGCCGTCCGGGAGGCGGGACCAAGGCCCGCGAACTAGGCCGGTCTGGCGGATGTCCGGGAGGCCAGACCAGCGAGTCCCGTCGGGGCCATTCAGGCAGACGTCCGGGAGGCCCGATCAATAAGTCCACCCGTGGCCATTCAGGCGGACGTCCGGGCGCACCCGAGACAGGAACGTGGAGCGGCGGCTGGTCGTCGAATCCCGCCGAGGCAGGAACGTGGAGCGACGGATGGTCCTCGAGCCCCGCCAAGACAGGAACGTGGAGCGGCGGCTGGTCCTCGAGCCCCGCCGAGACAGGAACGTGGAGCGGCGGCTGGTCCTCGAGCCCCGCCGAGACAGGAATGTGGAGCGGCGGCTGGTCCTCGAGCCCCGCCGAGACAGGAACGTGGAGCGGCGGTTGGTCGTCGAACCCCGCCGAGACAGGCACGTGGAGCGGCGGTGGACCGTCGGACGCCGCCGAGGCCGTGACGAGAAGCGGCGGCGCGTCGTCGAAGGCCGCCGAGGCAGAGTCAAGAGGCGGCGGCGTGTCGTCGTCCACCGCCGAGGCAGGAGCCAGGAGCGACCGTGGGTCGTCGAGCGCTGCCGGGGCAGGCACTTGCGACGGGCGCAGGACAGGCGCCGTCGGATCCTGGACCGGAGGCGGACGCGGGACGGGCTCCGCCGGAACGTGAGCTTGGGGCGGACGCACAATGTGCTCCGCCTGAACGTGAACTGGGGACGGACGCACCACGTGCTTTGTCTGAACGTGAACCGGGGACGGACGCACCACGTGCTTTGTCTGAACGTGAACCGGGGACGGACGCACCACGTGCTCCGCCTGAACGTGAACCGGGGACGGACGCACCACGTGCTCCGCCTGAACGTGAACCGGGGACGGACGCACCACGTGCTCCGCCTGAACGTGAACCGGGGACGGACGCACCACGTGCTCCGCCTGTACGTGAATCTGGGACGGACGCACAACGTGCTCCGCCTGTACGTGAACCTGGGACGGACGCACAACGTGCTCCGCCTGAACGTGAACCTGGGACGGACGCACAACGTGCTCCGCCTGAACGTGAACCTGCGACGGACGCACAACGTGCTCCGCCTGAACGTGAACCTGCGACGGACGCACAACGTGCTCCGCCTGAACGTGAACCTGGGACGGACGCACAACGTGCTCCGCCTGAACGTGAACCTGGGACGGACGCACAACGTGCTCCGCCTGAACGTGAACCTGCGACGGACGCACAACGTGCTCCGCCTGAACGTGAACCTGCGACGGACGCACAACGTGCTACGCCTGAACGTGAACCTGCGACGGACGCACCACGTGCTCCGCCTGAACGTGAACTGGGGACGGACGCAGGACACGCACCGCCGGAACATGGACTTGGGGCGAACGCACGACGTGCACCGCCGGAACATGAACTTGGGGCGGACGCAGGACGTGCTTCGCTGGGACATGGACTTGGGGCGGGCGCACGACGTGCTCCGCAGGAACGTGGACCTGGGGCGCTGGCAGGGCGCCGGAACGAGGCTCAGCAACAGGCGGGGCGCCAGAACGAGGCTCAGCAACAGGCGGGGCGCCGGAACGAGGCTCAGCAACAGGCGGGGAGACAGGACGGGGCTCGGCAACAGGCGGGGAGACAGGACGGGGCTCAGCAACAGGCGGGGAGACAGGACGGGGCTCAGCAGCTGGCGGGGAGACAGGACGGGGCTCAGCAGCTGGCGGGGAGACAGGACGGGGCTCAGCAGCTGGCGAGGAGCCGAGACGGGGCTCAGCAGCTGGCGGGGAGCCGAGACGGGGCTCAGCAGCTGGCGGGGAGCCGAGACGGGGCTCAGCAGCTGGCGGGGAGCCGAGACGGGGCTCAGCAGCTGGCGGGGGAGCCGAGACGGGGCTCAGCAGCTGGCGGGGGAGCCGAGACGGGGCTCAGCAGCTGGCGGGGGAGCCGAGACGGGGCTCAGCAGCTGGCGGGGAGCCGAGACGGGGCTCAGCAGCTGGCGGGGAGCCGGGACGGGGCCCAGCAGCTGGGGAGGAGCCGGAGTGGGACTCTGGAGGCTGCCGCTGACGAGGAGCCGGCACAGGAGGCTGCCGCTGACGAGGAGCCGGCACAGGAGGCTGCCGCTGACGAGGAGCCGGCACAGGAGGCTGCCGCTGACGAGGAGCCGGCACAGGAGGCTGCCGCTGACGAGGAGCCGGCACAGGAGGCTGCCGCTGACGAGGAGCCGGCACAGGAGGCTGCCGCTGACGAGGAGCCGGCACAGGAGGCTGCCGCTGACGAGGAGCCGGCACAGGAGGCTGCCGCTGACGAGGAGCCGGCACAGGAGGCTGCCGCTGACGAGGAGCCGGCACAGGAGGCTGCCGCTGACGAGGAGCCGGCACTGGAGGCTGCAGCTGACGAGGAGCCGGCACTGGAGGCTGCAGCTGACGAGGAGCCGGCACTGGAGGCTGCAGCTGACGAGGAGCCGGCACTGGAGGCTGCAGCTGACGAGGAGCCGGCACTGGAGGCTGCAGCTGACGAGGAGCCGGCACTGGAGGCTTCAGCTGACGAGGAGCCGGCACTGGAGGCTTCAGCTGACGAGGAGCCGGCACTGGAGGCTTCAGCTGACGAGGAGCCGGCACTGGAGGCTTCAGCTGACGAGGAGCCGGCACTGGTTGCTGCAGCTGACGAGGAGCCGGCACTGGTTGCTGCAACAGGCGTGGAGGCGGCATGGTCTGTGCAGCTGACGTGGAGGCTGCTGCGGGCCGGGCGCAGCAGCCGGGCACGGCGCAGCCGAGACGGGGAAACTGATCCCTATCAGCCTGCCGCCATAGGGAATCAGGGGAATGGGAGACACGAGGGACCGAGACTATGGGTGCTGGTGAACGTGAGCTATGATGCGCAAGGGGAACGTGATCAGGTGCGGAAAGCGACGGTGGACGAGGGGAGCGACCGGACCGTGACTTACGAGACTTTGGACGTGAAACGCGCGAGGTAGAGTGGGAGGTGGACTCAAAACAGTCAAAAGAAAAAGGTGACGGAAGTTGTTCGGGGGCAGGAAAGTGACGGGTCCCAACCGAATCTGTGTCGCGCTGGGCGTATAACAGGTTGTATATGTGTTCAAAATCGTCCTCATGATCTGAGTCTACCACAATGCGAGGGGGTGAAATGGCAAGGCGCTCAAATTCGTCTTCGTAGTCGGAGTCTATGATAAGATGTGTAGGTATGACCGGTTGGTAATCAATACCGTGATCGTGGAAGGAGAGGGGAGAAACAGACGTAGAACGGAAAATTGCACCTACGTGATGGACGCGGGATTGGTCGGCAGGCTGACGAGGGAGTCTGTCCGATCGGCGACGACGATGACGTCGCCGAGAGCTTCCCGCTGGGTCCGTAGTTGGTCGGATCATTCTGTCAGGTTCGCCGGTAGGCGAGGTGGAGGGTGGACCCAAAATGCGAGGAAGCAGGGATAAGGGTAACTTAAAGGGAATTTATTTACAAAACAAAACCAAAAGGCAAACAAGGTACTAGGACAAACAAACGTGGCAGGGTGCAAAATAACAAAGTCGAACTAAACGTGACTAAACAGAACAAAAACCGAGGAACGAAGACAGTGACAAAAACTAGGGACAAGAGCGAGAGCGAGCGCGAGCGCGAGAGTGAACGAGATCAGGGAGCGGTCGTGACAGTCCAAATGGCGCAGCATCAGGGAGCCAAGCGGGGTAATGATCCGACACTGAGTTGATGGCATGGAAAGCTTAAATAGTCCGGTAATCAGGGGAGCAGATGGGGATCAGGTGTGTGATGGGTAACGATGAGCAGGTGCGTGACTGGTGAGGACGAGTGCTGAGGGGGAAACGCCCCGAAAGCAAGCAAAATGTAGCACCTGGAATAGTGCATTTTCTTTGAATGATGTTGCCATCAGTTGATGACCTTTCTTTTCAGGTCTATGTTGGGATGTGATATAGTGCTGTACAGTGGGGGGCAGTGTTGAATGTTTTGTTTTGAAAGGACTGTTGGCGAAGTGCGAGAGAAGAAGAAAAAAAGGACAGAAGAAGAATCGCCGTGCTGTAGCGATGGTGAACTAATGAACATATGACCTCTGTTAAGAGTAATAAAAGTTAAAATACCATACACCTAACCCTGTCCGGTCAATGGTGTAACAAATTGGAGGTTCCACCGAGATTCAAATGAATATTGCAAACTGACAGAGGACGTCTTCGACGACGGGAAAAGAAAACGGACGTCGGACGTGTGCTAGTGCAGAGTTGGCTAAAGGGAGCTATCAAGGGGTAGCTGCAAAGAGAGCTGACGGTTGGCTAGTGCTACACGGCCTTGTTTGATTTTTCATTTTTTTCAAGTGTCGTCGATTATACTGCGACCAGCAAGATGTCTGAGCACAGAGAAGAATTTTTGATGGACATAGAAACGCAACTGCTTGGATTATCAGTGAAAGAACTACACAGAGTCTGTGAGTACTGTGAAATAGCTGGGAGAGACTCGGAGGACATTAAGAACAAGACTCGTCGCGCATTAGTGAAGCACATCGTGACGTTTTGTGAACGCGATGACTTTCTCAAGAGGGAGGACGAGGGCATGTCTGTGCTGTCGGAGCTGAACGACACGTTGCTTTTGCTGCGGGAGAATCGCGCGGAGGATGACGGCGCGGGAGCAGCGCGGGAGCAGTGGGCGGCGTTCACTCCTTCACCGGCCGCAGAGGAGAGAGAGGTGGATCGTCCGACTCGGCCAGCGCCCGACCGACGACTGGAGGTGGACCGCGCGCCACAGGTGCAGTCGAGGGAGACAACGCGGGACGAGAGTGCGCAAAGCAGAGGAAGGGACTCCACGAGCAACAGCTGCTGTATTTCCACCGGATTCAGAAAGGACTTCAGGATAAATGGTCACGTTGGTGAGACAACATCTAAAGACACTCTGAGTTTTAGCAGTTTGGAACACCAAATTGAAGGAGGTTTAAGGAAGGGTTATTCAGAAATTGAAGTCATCGAGGCTGTGGTGCGGGCGGTAAATCCCAGTTTAAAGCTTAGGAGCTATTTAGAGGGAAAGCATGATCTTACTTTAGCCACTCTCAGGCAAATATTAAGAGCGCAATATGCAGAAAAAGATGCCACTGTTCTGTACCAACAACTAGCAAAAGCTGTACAGGACCCGGCTGAAACTGCTCTGGATTTTTTAGTTCGAGTACTTGATTTGCGTCAAAAGGTGTTGTTTGCATCTGAGCGTGCCCAATCTGGCCTCAAGTATAACAATGAGTTAGTTCAAAGCCAGTGTTTCCAATCCATCATGACAGGCTTGTCAAATGACAACATAAGAGCAGAAATGAGGATGTATTTACAGGGACGATATAGTAGCGATGAGGTGCTTTTAGAAAAAATGCAGATTGCGCAGCACAATGAAAATGAGCGGGCCCAAAAAGTAAAAGAAAAAAAGAACACTCAGAGGGCAAGTCTGAGCACAATCGTGAGGGGTGGTGACGAAAGTAATCCGTTAGCAGATAAACCATCAGATAAACAAAAGAAAGATAACTCACTTTTTGCAAAAATGGAGGAGAGTAACACTGCAATTAGGGAGCTCACAGGCCAAGTCGCATCTCTTGTGCAAACTGTACAGCGTGGTGGGCAGGCAGTTGATAAAGACCGAAACAAAGTGTCGGCTAACACTTTTAGGCGACTATCTAGGCAGTGCGTAGCATGTCAGCAAGAAAAAAAATACTGCACTCACTGTTTCAAGTGTGGTAGTGACACACATTGGGCAAGAGGGTGTAAGGTAGGGGGCATGAAAAAAACATCGGGAAACGAATAGCGGTTGTGACAGGGGGACGTGCCATAACCTCAGAGTATAAGTCCCAAGAAAATTCAAACCATAAACCCCTAACAGAACCCGTAAGAACATGTGTTGTGGAGAGAAAAACAAACAAACAGCCTACTCATAACACCGTAACTCCAAGGCCAAATACAAAATCCAAAGCTGAAAAATTTGTTGGCTCCTCCGACAAATGGACAAGACGCAAACGAGTTGCTCAGTTAATCGGAAGAAAATGTCTTGTCTGGTGCAAAATAAACAGTGTGAAGACACAAGCGCTGTGGGACACTGGCGCCCAAGTGTCCATAATAAGTGATGCATGGAGATCCCAGAACATACCTACTGCCGAAATTCGTCCTATCAGTGAACTGCTAAGCAGTAAGGAGTTGCTGGATGTAAGGGCTGCGAATGGCTCTGAAATCCCATTTCAGGGCTGGGTACCAATTAGTTTCAGTCTGTGTGATCCGAAAGTTAAAGAAACTATGTCAGACGAGCTACTTGTCCCAGTACTAGTGAGTAAAGACATCCTGCAGCGGCCAATAATAGGGTTTAATGCTATTGTGGAAGTGTTGGGAAACAAAGAGGATCAGGGTCAGTCGAGCAAAAACATTGGAATGCTCAGAAATTCACTAAGACTCGGGTCAGGAAAGGCAGAAGCTTTGCTAAACCTCATCCAGGGGGCTGCAAATGAGACTGTAACGTACTCTGTAAAGACTGGACGGACACCTGTTGTAGTCTCTAGGGGGCAAATCAAGTGCATCACATGTTCTGTCCACACAGATCTGAAAGTGAAGACCGAAATGCTCTTTGAACCCGAGGATGACCTATCATTGGATGAGGGACTCAAACTTGAATATCAGCTGATAACTGTTTCTTGTTCCTCACGTAAAATCAACATTTATGTGGAAAATGCCACGCAGCATGACATTGTAATGCCTTGTAAAACTGTGATAGGAAGCATACAGAGGGTGACAAACTGTTACCCAGTGCAGTCAGAGGGGCAGCAGATAAATTCTGTTGTTGCTGAAACTCCGCAGACGTCTCCAGACTCTCCCACCAACCTGTCTCGAGATGGTCAGTATTACCAACCATTTGATCCGCCTGTCAATGTGGGCCACTTGACCTGTGGAGAGCAAGCAGTGGTCAAACAAATGCTCAAAGAGGAATCGGAAGCATTTGGGAGAGACAAAGGTGATATAGGTTACATTCAAAATTTAAAAATGGACATTAAGCTGACTGATGACATCCCGGTAGCAAAAACATACAATGCTATACCTCGCCCGCTGTATGACGAAGTAAAAAACCACATCCAGGACTTGTTAAACAAAGGCTTTATACGGAAATCCTTCTCGCCGTATGCTGCTGCAGTCGTCTGTGTGAGAAAGAGAGACGGAAGCCTAAGACTTTGTATTGACTACAGAGGGCTCAACAAAAAGACAATTCCGGACAGACACCCCATACCACGCATACAGGAGATTCTGGATGGTCTTGGAGGGAATGCTTGGTTCAGCGTGCTGGACCAAGGAAAAGCTTATCACCAAGGGAGTGTCAGTGAGGACTCAAAGAAATTCACAGCTTTCAACACGCCGTGGGGACTATATGAATGGAATAGGATCCCTTTTGGTCTCACAAATGCACCTTCGGCTTTTCAGCGCAGTATGGAGGAAAGTTTAAAAGGTCTCAGAGACAAAATATGTATTCCATACCTAGATGATGTCCTGGTCTATAGTAAAACATTTGCGCAACATGTTGAGGATGTAAGATCTGTCTTAAAACAACAGAAAGCGTGGGGAATTAAACTCAGGCCAGACAAATGTGAACTTTTCAAAAATGAAGTCCGCTACGTGGGCAAAGTTATTTCAGCTGAAGGGTACAAGATGGACAATAAGGAAGTTGCAACTGTACAAGCACTCAAGTCAAAACCACCTTCCAATATCAAGGAGTTGCGCAAACTCCTGGGATTTTTGGGGTACTATCGGG
The DNA here is from genome assembly GCF_059441095.1 of Idiotropiscis lumnitzeri. Lineage (NCBI taxonomy): Eukaryota > Metazoa > Chordata > Actinopteri > Syngnathiformes > Syngnathidae > Idiotropiscis > Idiotropiscis lumnitzeri. The sequence goes on from NC_142392.1 coordinate 8,108,177, forward strand.
GCTATGTGCAGGATTTTTCACGTCACGCAAAATGCTTGTATGACTTACTGTCCACAGATGTAACCCTGGTTCCGGAGTCAAGACCGAGGTCTCACCCAAAAAGGACAGGACAGCTTCCGTCACATCTGAAAATAGAGTGGAATACCACTCACCAGAAAGCCCTGAACTATTTGGTTGATGTGCTGACCAACCCACCTGTAATGGCTTACCCCAGGTTTGAGGACCCATTCGTTCTGCATATTGATGCTTCAGAACAAGGGTTGGGAGCAGTCTTGTATCAGAGACAGGATGGCGTACTCAGAGTTATTGGGTACGGCTCACGAACGTTAACACCAGCGGAAAAAAATTATCGTTTACATTCAGGGAAGCTTGAGTTTTTAGCGCTCAAATGGGCTGTCACAGACAGGTTTAGAGACTACTTGTTCTATGCTCCCTCTGTAACAGTATACAGTGATAATAATCCTGTCACATATGTTTTGAGTACAGCTAAACTGAATGCAACAGAACATCGCTGGGTGTCGGAACTGGCCGATTACAACATATCACTGAAGTATCGACCAGGTAAGGCAAACATTGATGCTGATTTCCTGTCCCGTATGCCGATAGACATGGACTCCTATATGAGTGAGTGTACCGAGCAGTACTCCCCTGACACTTTGAGTGCACTATTCGGTGCAATTGTAATGCAGAAGCAACATGAAATAGACTGGATATCAGCTGTCACATGCAATCCACTGGTTCAGGAATTGGCGACAGATCAACGGCCAGATGTAAATATAACTCCAAAAGACCTATTGCAGGCACAGGCAAAAGACCCTGCCATATCCCGTGTCCTCCAGTTGAAGGCACTTGGTGAAAAGCCAAATAAGAGGGTCACAGATGTGGAAGCAGCAAAAACTAAACAATTGCTCCATGAATGGAATAGGCTCTACGTTACTCAAGAGGGCTTGTTGAAGCGCAAAACGGCAACCTGTACTCAAGTTGTCCTCCCAGAGGTGTACAGAGATCTGGTGTACAAATACCTTCATTGTGAAATGGGACACCTAGGGGTGGAGCGTGTACTTAATCTGGCAAGGCGTAGATTTTATTGGCCGGGGATGCAAAAAGATATTGAGTTTTTCATAACTCAAGTTTGCAAATGTAACATCCAGAAGAAACCGCATGTGCAAAGCAGAGCCCCAATGGATCACATACCTGCAACCGCTCCTTTTGAAATGATTTCAATAGACTATCTTCACCTTGAGAGAAGCAGGGGAGGGTATGAATACATTTTGGTGATAATTGACAACTTCACTAAATTCGCCCAGGCATACCCAACCCGTAACAAATCAGGCAAAATGGCTGCAGAAAAAATCTTTAATGATTTCTCTCTCAAATTTGGTTTTCCTTCTAAAATACATCACGATCAAGGCAGAGAGTTTGAGAACAAGTTATTTAGACAATTACAAAAATACACTGGTACAGCAAACTCAAAGACAACACCCTATCATCCACAAGGGAATCTTGCTGAAAGGTTTAATCGCACCCTGTTGGCAATGCTGCGAACCTTGGATGAAGAGAAGAAGGCAAATTGGAGTGACTATCTAAACAAAGTGGTACATGCATATAATTGCACAACTAGTGAAGCCACCGGATATTCTCCATTCTTTTTGCTGTTTGGTCGAAACCCTCGTTTGCCAATTGACCTGATTTTTGGAATAAATGAGGAGGAAGGATGTAACTCACACCAAGAATATGTACAAAAATGGCAACAACAAATGAAAGAAGCATATGACATTGCATCAAAATCCATTAAAAAAACTACAGAAAGAGGGAAAACCTACTATGACAGGAAAAGACCAAGTGCAGTGCTGTTTCCAGGTGACAGGGTTCTCGTGAGAAATATGTCAGAACGTGGAGGACCAGGGAAGTTGCGCTCATATTGGGAGAATCGAATACACATTGTCGTCTCTCGGAAGGGGAAAGACAGTCCTGTCTATGAGGTGAAGCCTGAATGTGGCACAGGGAGAGCCAGAATCCTTCATCGTAACATGTTAATGCCATGCAATTCCTTACCACTCCAGGAATCAAACCAAGATACAGGAGGAAAACGAAACCTTGGTCAGCAAGGGAATGGCATCACCAAAACATCTGATGAAGCTTCACTGAACGCAGAAAGCTCGGATGAGGAGGAAGGTTTCTGGCCTCAAAGTGCGACGAACTATCATCAACATCACCAATCTGTGGAGCATAACATTGCCCCTCCCATGACACTTGAGGCACAATCAGATTCAAAACTGAATGCCGAAGCAGAGGAGTTCAGAATGGATATTCCAGGTCAAATTGTTGGGGACAATGACTCTCAGGAAATCTTCACCACTGGAAACAACGGTCAAGACGACATACACGCCATCCTGCCTGAAGACCCACCGCAAATACATGTACCCGAGCCTACTGACACACAGCCACGTAGGTCACAGAGAGAAAGACGACTTAAAGAGACCTTTACATATGATTTGTTAGGCAAACCTACTTATCGTCCAGTGAGGCAACACACCAGCCCTACGTATGTTAATACACTGGCACCGATCTATGGACAATGTAGTGTACCTTGGCTATCCCCACAGCTGTCTGGTTTGCACAGGGATTATACTAATCCTAATTTTGTTCCTGTAGAATATTATTGAAAAACTGCCCCATCAATATAGATGTGAAAACAGAATGGTTAGTATTCAGCAGGTATGACATGGAACAACAGTTAGAACTGGAATTATTATTTGTGTCACAGCGTTAATTGAGGACTGTTCTGCGATTTCAAACTGTTCATAAATTGACTATTAATGTCTAGACACTATAATGTTTGCAGAGGGTAGCGTGTGATTATAACACATAGTATACAGTCATAATTTACTCTTGCGGTAGAAACCCAAGGAAATGCTTTTGAAGCCATCTATGCCAATTTACTTTTCTTTAAAAGGGAGGTTGAAGCTATTGTTTAAAGGGAATGTATCCTATTTTTGTTATTCGCAACTTTGGAAGTTTGAGCGATTGTATGCCATAACCACTGCAAATTTATGACAATGTTGAGGACAACTTTTATTTTGCAGCGGAGGGTTGTAGCACCTGGAATAGTGCATTTTCTTTGAATGATGTTGCCATCAGTTGATGACCTTTCTTTTCAGGTCTATGTTGGGATGTGATATAGTGCTGTACAGTGGGGGGCAGTGTTGAATGTTTTGTTTTGAAAGGACTGTTGGCGAAGTGCGAGAGAAGAAGAAAAAAAGGACAGAAGAAGAATCGCCGTGCTGTAGCGATGGTGAACTAATGAACATATGACCTCTGTTAAGAGTAATAAAAGTTAAAATACCATACACCTAACCCTGTCCGGTCAATGGTGTAACAAAAACAATAACAAAACCGCATGCGCACAAAAACGATAACAAAAAACCCTGCCATGCCCGATCATGACACTATTGCTTTTTTTGAGGCAATTTCCCCCGCCTTTTGAGAAGATCCTCTCACAAGGCACTGAAGAGGCCGGTGTGCACAACGCCTGTGTGGCTAATATAAATAGGTGAGGGAACGTTGCCTCCATGGACTTCCAGTATAAGAGCGGGTCTTCCGTACGTGCAACGTGTCCTGCTGACATATAGCGCTGCACCTCTGAGTGCGCATCAACAGTGACGTCTTCCATCTTGCGGATATTTAATGTAAAGTAACGCGCCAATAACTCGATGCTTGTTTTGAGCGTCCATCCTGTTGACAGATGCGCTTCCTTATGAACACAGTTTGGCGCGCGACCGCTGTGTCGACACGATTCTGGTAGTGGTCACGTGACTTTCTCAAAGCAGTACGCGCACCGACACGGGGTTTGCCCTGGAAGCTCGGCGCGCGCATCGACGCCTCGGTGTCGTTGGACCCATCACTAGTCAAGGGGTTTTGTGATTAACACCAAGTTATGTAAGTACAAGTTGAATTTTTAAGCTTTCACGCATCCAAACTTGTATTTTGGAGTGAGACACGATTTTTTTTTTGGATGGGAAAGGGAGTTAAAGGAAGAAAAGCAATAACTTGTCGGCAGCGGAGTCCTCAGTCATGTCTTGCGACGACACAACTGCCGCGGTAATAATGGAAGAAGTTGATGGAAATATGGAACTTTCAAGCTTTAAAATGCCCCAGAACGGTACTCCAAAAAAAACCGGCACCGAAAAGAGCAAAGCGAAGATGAAGGTGGTATACTAGCGGCAATTAAAGCTCTATCTGCTAAACACGATGAGACCTTTCAGAAAATTTCAACCATTGAGAAAACAACGGAGGCCACTTCACAAGAGGTTGCAAAACTAACTGCGACAGTCCAACAACTAACGTTAGATGTTAGACAACAAAAAGAAAAAGGAGTACAAATGGAGAAGGAAATTAAGAAACTCCAGGCTGAAAATAAACTCCTGAAAGCAAGTATTGCAGAGAGCCATCGCTACAGCCGTCGCTGGTCATTGAAGATTCACGGAATAAAGGAAGAAGACAACGAGAATATCAGGTCTAAAGTTATCACCATCCTGGAGGGAACTGCACCATCCACCCGAGGTTGCTTGAAGGAGGGGATTGACATCGTTCACCGCATTGGACAGAGACGTCCAGACGGCTCGACTCGCTCAACTATAGTCCTGTTTGCTTTGCGACGACACCGGGATGCTGTTTGGAAGGAGGCGAGAGATTCCAAGTTTCTTCTTGACAACAAGCTGAGGATCACCGAAGCTTTGTCCCCAGAGGATAAAGCTGCAAGAGAAAAGCTTTGGCCTTTGGTTCAGAAAGCAAGAGAAAGAGGGGAAAAAGCTGTTTTCCGTGGTCCTTTCGTCTTCATAAATGGGAAGAAGATGGACTTTCCACAGGTAATTTAAAATAAATTGGTCTTTTTGACTAAAGTGGGCTAATCCGGAACAAAACTGTAGAATGTTTGAGACTGTGCAGATTTTCATGGGACCCCTTTTGGAGACAATTATTATTTGATGTGAACTTGATTTTAAATAATTTGTTATTTTAATTATTTGGTTGTTTTATAGTTTATTTATAATTTATTTAATTTCTACACTAGTATATTTCGAATACAAGGTTGTTTTGAATTTTATAGAAAAGATTCGTTTTGATTACAAAAGGTTCCTTATATTTATGTGCGTGTGTGTGCGTGTATGTGTGTTTGTTTGTTGTTTTTTTTTTTTATATATCTTCTGTCTTACTTATTTATATATATTAATATACACATTTTATTTAATTATTATTCATTTATTTATTTATTATTTATTTATTTTCTTTTTTATATATTTATTTATTATTACTAAACTCTTCTTTTTTCTCTTCAAACCATTCCTATACTTTGTTGCACTAATCACTCGTCCTACAACTGTCTGACATCTTCAATCACTAAATAGTCTACACATACTTTAGATCCTTTATTCTTCAAATTTGTTTAACTCACGATTGTGCTGTGAGAGCAACATGTTCTTTTACTAAATGCTTAGATAATTTAAATGGTTGTTAATCGCCACCTCTTAAGATCTTTATTTTCTAAAAGCGCATTTCTTGTCTGGTATTTCAAAATTTCAAGTGTTCTACTCTGTTTTCATGGATCATTTGTTTAAGTCTCTTAATGTTGTGTCCTTAAATGTTAAAGGTCTGAGGGATATTACTAAGCGTAAGGCAATTTTTATGTTTTGTAAAAAATCAGAAGCTGACTTAATTTTACTTCAGGAAACACATTCTAGTGAGTCAGACGTTAATTTTTGGAAAACACAATGGGGGAATCTATCTTATTTTAGCCACGGCACTAATCATTCTGCAGGGGTCTTGATTTTCTTGCATAAATTCAAGGGAGAAGTTCTTGAGACAATATCTGCAAGTGATGGTAGATGGATTCTGTTGATAGTTAAACAAGACAATGCTAAATTTATCATTTGCAACATATACGGATTTAACTCTCACACTCTTAATAAAAGATTATTTGAATTAATAAATTCAAAATTAAAGGACCTCAACAAAAAATATCAAGGAGCTGTCACTATTCTCTGTGGAGATTTTAACGAGTGCCCAGACGACACAAAGGATCGATATCCTCCTAGATTATCCCAGAGATCAACAAATAACCTCGTGTCATTGTTTTGCTCGAATCTCTCCCTGACTGATGCTTGGCCATTTTTTTAACCCCAATGTGGTGGAATTCACTTGGTGTAATAGAAATGCAACACTGAAATCTAGAATAGATTTATTTTTAATATCATCATCTATTCTTCAATTTGTAAAATAAGTTCATCATAAATATGCCCCATTAACAGATCACATGCAAATAATTTTAAAATTGGGTAAAACCCAAGAAAACCCTGGTTTAAGAGGATACTGGAAATTTAACAACTCTTTACTTAGTGACGATTCATTCAATAACTCCATCAAATCCTTAATAAATGACATTCTAAATGATCGGGCGGACAACAACTTTAGTAGGAAATGGGAGTTTTTCAAATTTAAGGTCCGCTGTGTTTCTATAAAAAGAAGTAAAGAATTAAAGAGAGAGAAAAACCTCCATGAATCTGATCTGCTGGATAAGCTTGACTATTTATTAAAAAATAACAATCTAACCGAAGAAGAACAACTTGAATTGAAAGAGATTCAACTACAATTGGACCAAGTGTATTTAGATATGGCAGAAGGAGCATTTTGGGCCCGGTGGTTAGAGGATGGGGAAAGAAATACTAGTTATTTCTTTGCTCTTGAGAAAAGAAACATTAAAAGAAACTCTGTTACTGCTCTTAATATTGATGGAACTCCCTCCCAAGATCAAAAGTTGATATCTGATTTTATCAGTAAATTTTACAAAAATTTATATGAAACGAAATTTAACGAAAACGACTGTGAGAGGTTTATGAAGAAACTCCACAGTATTCCTATGATCAAAGAGGATTTTAGATTATCTTGTGACTCAAATTTGCCTTTGGCAGAAATTCAAGATGCTCTCGTATCCATGAAAAAGGGGAGATCCCCCGGAATTGACGGACTCTCTGTTGAATTCTATGTCCATTTCTGGGATCATATCAATGTTCCTTTAAATTTAATGTACAGCGTGTGCGTCAGTCGGGGAGAGATGACAACTACAATGAAGCAAGGAGTTATATCGCTTATTCCCAAACCTAATAAAGATCCTTTATTAATAGAAAATTGGCGCCCCATTACACTATTAACAATAGATTATAAGATCTTGGCTTTAGTTTATGCAAACAGGCTGAAGAAAGACCTGAACTCCATCATTGCAGAAACACAAACAGGATTTATGAAAAATCGCCACATCAGCTGTAATATAAGACTAGTCTTGGATTTGCTAAATGACGCCGATGATGTCAAATCTAAGGCTCTTATTTTGTTCCTGGACTTTTATAAAGCCTTTGACACGGTTGAACATGCATTTCTTTTCCAATCTCTTCGGGCTTTTGGTTTTGGGAACAACTTTGTTAACGTTGTCCGTATGTTTTACAAAGATATCAATAGCTCTGTGATAGTAAATCAGAAAACATCTAATAGATTCTCTGTCAACAGAGGGGTCAGACAGGGCTGCCCAATTTCCCCCTTCTTGTTTATTATTGTTACAGAGCTATTATCTATTTATATTCGTAATGACAGAATACTGGAAGGGATCACCATTTTTGGCAGGGAATTTAGAATCTCTCAACTTGCAGATGACACCGCCTTATTCCTAAAAGACAAAAACCAGATAGCTCATTCTATAGCATTGATTGATGACTTTTCCAAGGCTTCGGGATTAAAACTAAATAAAACCAAATGTGAAATTCTACCCTTACAGGACTACGAAGATTCTGTATTGGATGATATCCCTTTGAAATCGTCAGTTAAGTATTTAGGAATTTTCATATCTAAAAACTTATGGTTAGACAGCATTTAAACTTTTCAGACAGACTTAAAAAATCTCGACAGATATTTGGTTTATGGCTCCAAAGGGACTTATCTATAATAGGAAGGGTACTCCTCTCAAAAGCAGAAGGTTTATCTCGTCTTGTTTATCCATCTTTGTCTGTTTTTGTGAAAGAGTCAACAGTCACTGAAATAAATAAGATATTTTTAGATTTCATTTGGAAAAATAAATCCCACAAACTCAAGAATAGAGTACTAGCTAATTGCAAAGCGGAGGGGGGTCTTGAAGTCCTGAATTTCTGTGATGTTCTTAACACATTTAGGATCACCTGGTTAAGGAAGTGTCTCTCTAATCCAAATTCAATCTGGTATTTTATTCCTAATTACATCTTCAGCAAAATTGGAGGACTTCACTTTCTTCTTCAGTGTAATTTTGTGCCAACCAAATTACCTATCAAACTCTCCAAATTTTATCAACAGGCCCTGCTTGCGTGGGTATTGGCCTTTGTCCACAATTTCTCACCTCACAAAACTCTCCTTTGGAACAACTCCAATATACTTGTTCGAAACAAGTCTCTATTTCTTCCCAAATGGCACGAAAAAGGAATTAATCACCTCCTAAATTTATTTGATGAATTGGGTAATATGCTATTTTATGAGCAATTCATGTCTGTACACAACTTTCCAATTCCTTTCAAAATCTTTAATTTAGTAATACGTGCCATTCCTAATGGTCTGATTCAGCTTATGGCAAACCACTTAAAATATAGTAAAGCTGCTCCTACAGATTCTATTTTAACACTAGACGGAATTGAATTAATAGACATAAAATGTAATAATCAGCATATACGTCGAATTCTATTAAAAAATAACAAAATTGTGCCCAGAGGGAAATCTTTTTGGAATTCTCAGATTTTGGACGTAAATTGGAAAAAAGCATGGCTTTTACCTTATAAATACTGTATTACTAATAAAGCCAAGATGATACATTTTAATATCTTACATAATATATATCCGGTTAATTCCTTAATTTCCAAATTTATTGATATTAGCAATATTTGTTCTTTCTGTGGGAATGAAACTGAGACAATTTCTCATTTATTCTTTGACTGGATGATCACAAAGCAATTTTGGGCTGATTTAACGTTTCATTTCTTTAAACCATCTGAAACCCCCTGTGTTCTTAATCTGAAGGATATTGTTTGCTATTATAGTAACCCAAACGATAACAATTTTGCATACTTAATTAATTTCATCATTCTTTATGCAAAATTTTTTATCCACAAACAGAAATTCTCAAGATCCTCTCCCAGATTTACCCCTTTCCTAATAGAATTGAAATCCATATTTAACTCGATTAAATTAATTAACAACAAGAAAAGCAACAAGATATTGACATTTTTGAATGCCTTTTTCCTTTAAAAGCCTTAATTACATATATCCAGAGACATTGTTCCTGTTTTACTGTGTATTTTTATTTTATTTTATAATATACATGTTTTTCTACATTCATTACCCTTCGTTGTAAATTATATTTAAAGATGAAAATGTATATGTTAGTTTAATACCTGAAGTGAACTTGTGATACTGTTGTGTTGTACTGTCTATTTAAAATGTTCAATAAAGTTTGTTATTAAAAAAAAAACAAAAAAAAAAAACGACGCCATCTTTCATTTGTCTCGTCGAACAAAGAGAAGCACACGAGTTATCGCCAAGCAGAGCTCAAGTGCGGATTTGTTGAGATTGGCGTTTGAAAATGTGCGCAAGAACGACACCCAAGTACAAAGAGGAACTTTGTGGAAAAAAAGAAGAGAACGAGCAACATCTTCAACTGCTGGGCGAAGGTTGGAACCAGCCTCATCTTGTGCTACACAAAGCAGGTTTGTACACGTCTAACTCTCATTTGCTTTGTAAAGAACGACTTTCTATCGTTAAAAAATATGCATCACAACATTAAGTTGTTTGGGGAAATCGTTCATGGTTATTAACGTTTTATTTTTAAATATTGCCTTTTACTTGTCGGTTTGCTGAACATTTGTTTATGCCAAATCATCAGTGCAGAAAATATATGCCAAAGAATTACCAATAGTGGGGGGTAAACTCCGTGTTTTTCACAGTATAAATTTTGAACTGAAAATTTAACATTTTGCATTTTCTGTTTTTTATATCTTGTTCAAGCAATTCCTTATGGAAGGAATTCTGCTTGAATCTAAAATATGTGCACACTGCGGCGAAAACATTAATGGCGGTTGATCAATTTTAGTGGATAAAACACAATAAGTTAAAAAAAAAAGTACGTATTGGTCTTAATTATTTATGAACTTTGTACTGGCGTAGTCGGGTGAGTGTCAATGAACCTCGGGTGGCCCTGCACAGTTTTGTGCACATGTGCGTAGTTCACCTCATCCAAACATTTAAAATACATGCGCAGGCTCGCTCGCTCGCAATCCTTTATATGGAAAGAAGCAAAAAGATTAAAACAATTATATCTTCATTTTCACACACAAGAAAAAAAAATGTGGACTTCCATACTTTATACTTCATTTTTAAATTATCCCATTTTTTTTTTTGCCTGCAGGGGCGTAACTTTGCCTTGCAGCTCAAGTTTTTCCACGATGGTCCTGTATTAAATAAATAAAAATACATGCAAAAATAAAGGAAGAAAAAACGGGTAAAAAAGATGCAAACATTAGTCAGAAATCCTGGTGTTATGGGTAACATGCAGATTATATCATTCATTAATATCAGTAATTGGGGAGCACATTGTCGGGGGTACATGGAATTTATACAGGGCACATTCTGTGCTAGAATAAACAGCTGCGTGTTCGCGCAAATATAATTCAAACACAAATGGCTGATGAATGGAATAAAATTGCTATAGTGGGTCTCACCATTCTTATGCGTTTTCTTTTTGATATTTTGAGTTTAAATGGATGGAAATAAATAAGACAATAACCCGTCAAATATTTTTCCCGCTAGAAATTGTATTTTTGCCTCCATGCTGTGGCTGCGGAGAACTTGGCCCCTGTAAAGAGGCTGTCGTACTCCCCGCGCAGCTTGATCAGCCGCGGTCATCTCCTTGCTCCCTAAAACGTAAGGAAGAGATTAAATAAAATAATGCTAACATGCAGAAATAAGGCAATTCAAATGTTTCAGCCGTACCTCCTATGCAATAGTTCTTAGAGCTACATTAGTTATATTTGGCCGATATCGCAACTAATAAAATTATCTTAATCTGGAGCTAATTATCCAAACATTTCTGCCCAATATTTCTCATGAGTGCTGTCTTAATATTACATATAAATAACTTATACTTGCATCTGAAAGTGCACTCCGAGGAGGCGGAACACGTGGCTTCGGTAGTTTGCATCTTGCGAGTGTAGAACGGCGTAGAGGAAGAGCGAGGATTTTAAGGCTGCGAAGGTTGCATTCTCGTAGGCCTTCACTCAGGGCCCGTCTCCATGGAAACTCCATGGAAACGAGGACCGATTATAAGGCTAGTTCTCGGAGGCCACGTGAATTTGGACACTTGCGTAAAGTGTATATATGCAGGGTTCGCGGTTAACTTTAAAAACTGCTTGCCCATAGGGCAAGTGCCACTAAAATTTGCCTTGCCCGAGTGGCCAAATTACTTGCCCGACTTGGGCAAGTGACAATTTTTTTTCTCGAAGAATAAAATGTTTATGGTTGTAAAATGTGCGCCACAAATGTAAATAAACATATAATCTGATAAACATAAATTAATCTTGTTTTCATCATCAACCATGAAACCCTACTCACAACAGCATGTATCATCCTGTGCAGTTATTGAAAACGTTAATTGTAGTTTTAATAATTAAAATAAATTGGGAAAACGATATGACAGCAATCCCGATTATCAATTTTAAATCCAGGAGAGCCTATGAATTGAGGAATCACATGAGTAAATTATGAGTGTGGGAAATTTGTGTATTCCTTTAAGACCAGTGCCTGTGGTGCTGCCTCCATAAGTTTCATAGCATAAACAGAACACAGTCACTGACACTATGTCAGGTCACGTCATGGAGCTAATGAATTAACAGCCAATAATCAAATATTACTCCCTCCCTTACTCGCAACTGAATTGTCTACTTAAAAATATTCGAGCTATTTTAGTCATGTCAGAGGAATCCGAAATGTTTGGATTTGAACGAACTCGTCGCTACTTGTAAACATGCGCAGAAGGTAAGAAAACCTCCGGCTGTCAATTTTCGGCCGAAATATCGTCGGTTTTTGTTGTGTTTTTCAAACTTCAAATGAGGATGCAACTACAGCGAGTTCCAATACTGCGGGATTTATTGACGTCCACTTCAACTCGACATTCACTGAACTAACTGATCCCCGTAGCGCCCGCCCATTGCCCCCGATAAGGCCAATGGACCATACCACAATATAAGGGGGTGTCTGGGTTAAACCATCACCATACAGTGACTACAAACAGATCACACCACAGTTTTCGTCGAAATTAAAGATATTTGGCTGCTTTAAAAAATGCTTGCCCGGTCGGGCAAGTTGCCCATAATTTTACCTTGCCCGTGGCCAAATTTCACTTGCCCCGGGCAATCGGGAAGCGGTTAATCGCGAACCCTGGTAACAGAAGTAGGGGTGGTTATAGAGATGGGTTGTGAGTGGGACGTGCTTTTGCTATGGGGTGTGGGGTCACTGGGTGATGGGCGGTCCAAACCGAGCCACTTCCTGAAATGTGCCATCCTGTGGTCCAGCGCCACGCCAGTCACAAAGAGGTCCACTAGCACGGGGGCGCCACCGCTACCCCCTCCGACAACGCTTCTATGGCTTCCAAACGCACACTTGACGCCTCAACCCGATTGGGACCCCATTCCACGATAGGGGTGCCCGCGGAGCCTCAGCATTCAAGGACCGGCAGGTCTTGGCATTCCGGTGACGATTGATGGACAACAGTTTTAGATGGTGGAACAAGATATTCCACGCTTTGCAAGCTCCTTCTGCATATCCCAGTGAGCAACAACACTGTCACGCTTGTGGGACTCTTGAGATTGGCCGAGTCACTGCCATGGACCGAACCCGCACCTGTGAAACAAACACTGGAATTCGAGTGGGACTGAATTTGACTGTGCACATCCGCCGGGGGAAGCATATGTTGTCCTCCGTTCCAGTAGACTGGGCAGCTCTGAGACCAGGGTCTCCATCCTCCCGCGGGTGGTCCGTCCTGTTCCTGCTCTGGTCTGCGTAGTGTAGCCGCCTCCACCCCTTCAAACCACCAATTGGTCCTTTGCATTGAACACTGAGTTATGATTATTTGGTTTGTCAGGATGCATTCACCCAATTTCGAGGGTCAGAAGTGCATCTTGCATTAGGATTATGTATTTGTGATGTCTACCGGTGCTGCCTTGCATGTGTGACTTGCCCCAGAGCAGAGGAAACGCTATGAATTGTCTATGATCGCTGAGCCACAAATCACATTAACTATCGGTGCGCATCATCATACTCAAGATTTCGGCCCATTGGTGAAGACTTTTGGCAGAGTTAATTTCAGTTGTAGAATACTCCGTCACTAGCAGGGTGTGGTGTTTCAGCACCCATTACGAATTCCTCTGTTATGCAACATTTTCCGAATTTCGACACTATGGTGGACCCGGGGTCTGACTGATGTTGTGCTCTGGTCCACAGCTTCTCCAATTTGTTTTTGCTATATCTGCGCAAGTTTTTATATTATTGTGAAAGAAATTAAGTTTGTCATGTCATCATGTTTCAAAACTATGCTTACAGGTTAATAGAAGGTCACAAAAACATGGACCTCTTAAACAGGAAAACGTGAGTTCAGTGGTAACAGAGTTGTGTCTATGCTGGCAGATTAACAAGAAGCCACAAAAACAGATGCACGTCTTGAACCGTGTTTGACAGGAAACCGTTTAGCTCGCATTGAACAGAAGTGTGACCCAAACATGTCTTGTAAGCTGAAACCGTTCGAACAACAGGAAGAGTGTGGACGGGTGTGATAAAGTCAAAGTGTTCATGTTTTTCCATTCTTTATGAGTTTGCATATACAAATTACTTTGCTGTGCTTCAATAAAACGCGGCACAGGAGCGGGATAGCTTTTCTCTTTGCCGGACTGCTCCTCGCAAGTGACAAAGACAATCTTGGCTGGGTGATTCACTTGTACAGGCTTGTCTCGTTTTTGGCAATAACTCTGACATATCTTGTTCAAGCAATTCCTTACGGAAGGAATTCTGCCTGACTCTAAAAACTGCACACTGCGGCAAAAAGATCAATGGCGGTTGATGAATTTTAGTGGATAAAGCACAAAGGATTAAGTTTTTTTTAATAAATCAAGTACTTATTGGTCTTATTTATGAACTTTGTACTGGCTTGGTCAGGTGAGAGTCAATGAACCTCCGGTGGATCTGCACAGTTTTGTGCACGTGTGCGTAGTTTCACCCCATCCAAACAATTAAAATACATTGAATGCATCCATCCAAGGTTGCACGGATCTCATCGGTGATCAAGCGCATGCTGCAAGGAATGCATCTGCATCTTTGGCTTACTATGGGCTTAAAAAGGGAGAACGTCAAAACCCCCTTTTCTACCAACAAGTCCAGGAACATTTAGTTCCTGATAATAAAGTTCCTGTGGCCCAGGTGGTTTGCATCTCCCCCACAACTCAAAATTCCTGGTAATTTATCCAAATGACAATGATGTGTTACTTTGTTACTCATTACTTACACCCTATGGCTGTTATACGTCATTGCAGTTACAAAATAATTCAGTGAACTCCAATATTATGGTGTGTCTTAGTCTAATTTTAATACATATTGGATAAGTTTAAAATATACAGTCATTATTCAAATATGTCAACATGAAAGTCAAAGTGAAAGTGTTGTTGCTTAATTTATGTGTAGGAATTTTGTCTCTTCAAATGTAATTTTGTTTTAAATTTTATTTAGAAACAGAAATTTTATTTAAAAAAAGGAAAAAGGGGAATGTCGGAATGTACTAGCAGGATAAATGTCATTTTGGGTAAAAAAAAAACAAACAAACGTAAATCATGCAATAAATAGCCACTCTGATTCCAGGGCCCCTTTAATTCTTTTACGGATCCAGATTATAATGGAAGCAAAAAGTACCCACGATGAAACTATCTCTAAATGCAAAAAGAAATACTTGTAAACATATTTCACTTGAAGGATTCCTATTCTATCAATGACATTATGTTGCGCTGGCCCCAAGTGGTCTGCATCAATAAGTTAGGGTCCCACAACAGGTGTTCCATCAGACGCACACAAGAGCCTGTGTGTGCTAACTTCAGTTCGCTTCCAGATACGTCTGTGACTATGTCAGGAATGAAATTGGGCATCAGCCGCAACATGCTTCCTTTTTAAATGCTCGTTTATCACTGTTGTGCTGCTAGAAAAGGGAGGTTTACATCGTAGGACGTAATTTTGTGAAATACCCCCATGGTCCGGTCCAAATCGGGGTCGCACGCATTGCTCCGTGTGCGGCAGGCACAAGTCAAGGTAGCATGGTAGAAACAATATAAGACAAAGTCGCCGCCTGACCTTTGACTTGACCAAACCAAATTTGTCTTTTTGTGTCCTGCAGACGTCAGACAAAATGATCTCTGTTCTGTGAAAGGGGAGCCAGATTTGACTCACATAAAAAAGGAGGAGGAGGAAGAGGAGATCAACAAGTCACCAGTGAACGTTGTCTCTATAAAGACTGAAGTTGAAAACAAGGATGAGAGTGAGGACAAAAGAGGGGCGGAGCCTCCAAGCAGCAGTTCAAGTCATCACGTGACATCAGAAGGTGATGAAGACCACTGGGGGCCATCACAAGCACATGATGAGGACACATTATCAGACGCTCATGACGATGATGATTATGATGATGATGATGATGGGCAAGCCAAAGGTGAAAGGGCATGTCACACTGACTCATTATCTTCAAAGTTGTCTTTAAAAGGGCACAAAAAAACACACAGTGGAGAAACATTTTCCTGCTCAGTTTGTGGCAGAAGCTTCTTTGATCAGTCAACTTTAACAAAACATAGAAGAACACACAGTGGTGAAAAACCTTTTTCCTGCTCAGTTTGTGGCAAGAGTTTCTCTCAAAAGGCAAATTTAACAAAACAGAAGAATACACAGTGGTGAAAAACCTTTTGTCTGCTCAGTTTGTGGTAAAAGCTTTCATGTAAAGTCACTTTTAACATATCACACAAAAACACACAGTGGTGAAAAACCTTTTTCCTGCTCAGTTTGTGGCAAGAGTTTCTCTCAAAAGGCAAATTTAACAAAACAGAAGAATACACAGTGGAGAAAAACCCTTTTCCTGCTCAGTTTGTGGCAAAAGCTTTCATGTAAAGTCACTTTTAACATATCACACAAAAACACACAGTGGTGAAAAACCTTTTTCCTGCTCAGTTTGTGGCAAGAGTTTCTCTCAAAAGGCAAATTTAACAAAACAGAAGAATACACAGTGGAGAAAAACCCTTTTCCTGCTCAGTTTGTGGCAAAAGCTTTCATGTAAAGTCACTTTTAACATATCACACAAAAACACACAGTGGTGAAAAACCTTTTGCTTGCTCAATTTGTGGCAAGAGTTTCTCTCGAAAGTCGCATTTCACAGGCCACACAAGAACACACAGTGGTGAAAAACAATTTTCGTGCTCAGTTTGTGGCATGAGTTTCGTTAATAAGTCAAATTTAAAAAGGCACACAAGAACACACAGTGGAGAAAAACCTTTTTCATGCTCAGTTTGTGGTAAAAGCTTCTCCCAAAATTCTCATTTAACATGGCACACAAGAACACACTGTGGAGAAAAAACTTTTTCATGCCCAGTTTGTGGCAAGCGTTTCTCTCGAAAGTCACAGTTAAAAAGCCACACAAGAACGCACAGTGGAGACAAACCATTCAGTTGCAGCGTTTGTGCTAAAAAATTCTCCACTAAACAGAGTGCTGAGAGACACAATTGTGCTGGCGAGAATTGCAGCGATCCTTGAAGCTTAAAAAAAAGAAACCAAAAAACTGAAGGAACCGACTCTTTGTGGTAAGATGTAAATGTGATTTTGAATAAAATATGAAATATTGAATTTTGCAAAGCTCTTTTATTGACACTAAGCCAATGTGATCAGTGCCAGAAGAACCATTGTGTCTGAGTGATGATGATTTTTGTTGTTTTTATATTTGTAAGATAAGCTGAAGACCACAATCACCTCAAGTAACCTTATGTAATCAGTTTGTGTATTTCTAAACATGTTTTCATGCACTAATTGTATTAATAATTGCACACGCACACACACACTTACATTTTTGCCTCAGAGTTAGGTTTTGTTGTCCAATCACTTACATTTTTGCCTCAGAGTTAGGTTTTGTTGTCCAATCTAAACTTTCATTATGAGTTAAGTTTTTATTTCCTTGCTTTCATTGTAAGCCATGATGTGCTAGTTTCAGTTTCGTTATGACTCTCCTTCAAGCTCTAATAAAAGAGGAGGCGGAACGGAAGAGAGTCGAGAGGGTGCGCAGAGCTGAACTGAGCGAGTCGCCTGTCTGCTCCTGGTCTCTCTCCCGCTTGCGACCGGTAAAAACAAACAACCTTGCTTGGTTCCTTTCTCTCCTTGGCCATTTCAATAAGCTCTCCCAAAAGGCGTCAGGACATTTAAACCTGACATTTATCTGGTGCCCGAAAACCGTGAATCTCGTCCGGACGGATGTGACCGTCGTGGGACCCTCGGACGCCACAGAATCTGACGTCTGCGCTTCCCCGTTGAGGAAGCGGGTCTCCGAACTCCTGCTTCGGCCACCTGCCCGGAGACGATTCCCTATCGGACCAGGCTGACCCGGAAGGCAACCAGGTATTGTGTTTCAAATTATTTCGTACCACCATTTTAAAATGTTAAATGACTAAAACAATTGGCAGGGGAAGTGATAGTTAGTGAGTGGGACTAGCCACCTGCGTGAAGTTGGCCCCCCATTTATTGCAAAAATAGGGGGAAATAGTTTGTTTCGTTTGTGCTGCTTCGGGTCCAGAGATATTACACTTTTTAATTTCTAGTGGTGACGTCACGACCACGAACACAGGTGCGCTGTGGCGTCAGTCTACCTTCGTTTTGGATGCCATCGAATTAGGAGGTTGGTATTGTGCTACCGTGATCAGTGACTCACATGAATCACTCGTATTTATTAATTCCCGGTTATATACGGTCTGGAGATAGCACCCTTCAATGCTGAGACAACTCAAGCTGTTTGCTGATGAAGAGTGGCCCATTATACCTACTGAGAAGCGCAGAAGTCCATTAAAGTTACCATAATGTGTCCAGTGATTGCCTCAAAACGTTTTGCATCAAAATAGTTTTAAAATAAGGACGGGCATCGTCATCTTTGTCGACGCCTGTTTCATGAGTTGGATTTAATGCCTTGTTGATCTGAAATAAACCTGAAATTTTACCGATCATTTTTGCTGTAAAAACGTCCGCATTTTGGATGAAATAGTCGATTTCGTTTGTGCTGTTTTGTGTCGTAAGAACTTGTATTAGTGCGGCTACTTTTTTAATTAGAAATTATTTTTAAGTCGCAGCGGCTCCTCCAAACGGGCATAACTGTTGACCTTGCACGTTAAGGTTGCTGAAATACTGCATCACTGCAGAGAGAGATTCAGGTTTATGTCACACATGAGAACATTTGTGTATTATTCAAACTTACGGAAAAAGGCTGGTTTTCGGCATTGCTACTCCAGTCCAGCCTACTGGGGCACGTGCACAAAATACAACAGCAATACAACAACATTCACGCGACTGGTATTTGTCTACTCTTTTTGGTCCGTTTTCAAATAATATATATATATATATATATATATATATATATATATATATATATATATATATATATATATATAAATAAATAATATATATATATATATATATATATAAATAATATATATATATATATATATATATATATATATATATATATATACATATATATATACATATACATATATATATATATATACATATATATATATACATACAGTGGAACCTCGGTTCTCGACCATAATCCGTTCCTGGACCCTGTTCGAAAAGCGAATTGTTCGAACACCGAAACCATTCCTTTGCTGCTTGCACTGACTTTCTTTGGAGGCATGATTAGGGGCTAAAACACTTCGTACACCTATATAAAACGCGAGAGCAAAACGCAGCACGTCCGCACACGACAACAGTTGGTCATAAAGAGAGCAAGAGAGCGATCTACACCCGTACGCCGCTCAGCATCCCACCCTCGCGTACGCACTCACGCGT
Source organism: Idiotropiscis lumnitzeri (assembly GCF_059441095.1). NCBI lineage: Eukaryota > Metazoa > Chordata > Actinopteri > Syngnathiformes > Syngnathidae > Idiotropiscis > Idiotropiscis lumnitzeri. Next base: position 8,127,356 of record NC_142392.1, read on the forward strand.
CATACGTTCGAACTCCGAGGTTTGTTCGAACTGCGAAGCAAGAATTTCTCTTTTTTTTTTGTTCGAACTCCGATTTGTTCGACCTCAGAGTCGTTCGAGAACCGAGGTTCCACTGTATATATATATTCAAAAACATAATATATATATATAATTTATATATCTATCTATATTATATATAGATATATAAATGTATATATATTATATATATGTATATATATTATATATAGATGTATATATGTGTATATATTATTTATATATATTATATATATAATATATGTTTTATATATATATATTATATACATATATATTATATATATATATATTATATTATATATATTATATTATATTATATATATATATTATATATATATAGATATATATATATATATGCATTGTTTTGGTCTAGACCAGTTCCATTTATATTTTATTTAAAGCCGAGCATCAGAAGTACTGTATAGTAGAGTATAATATGACTCCCAGGGAAAAAGAAATTCAAGCAATGAATCCAGATTATATTTGTGTCCTTATACTAGATGCCTAAACGACCAGCAGTCGACAAGGACTCAATTTGTGCAGTTCTCTGCTCATCAAAAGAGGCCATAATACAAAATGGCAACATAGCCACACCAAATCAATCTGTGTGGACGGATCTGAGTGAAGAGCTGGGAAAAAAGGTGACTGCAAAGGCTCTCTACACCTTTGTTAAATTGAACAGACACAATGTCTGGTCAGCTTTGGGCTTCAGTCAACTTGAAACAGAAGCTGAAACTAGTGACACTGGCTCTGAATTAGATCCCCTTTTTCCTCAACGATCATTTCAGCTTCTAATGCCTTTTGATACATGGAAGGAATTTATTCCAGAAAAGGCTACATACAAAGACAAGTATTGCCAAACCCAAAAGAGAAGCTATACAATTTTGAAGCCTGGCACCTGGAGCCACATTATAAATGAGGAAATCTGGAAAGCCGTAAAAATTCCTTGTACATTTGTTTTTAAAAGAGCCAAGGTCTATCCATTAGCCACAAATAATTATATTGAAATTAGAGGAGACTGCAAGGAATGTCATGGCCATCTTGACATCAATTGCGACAGAGAGCCTGAACTCAACAGTCCAATGATGCTCAACTGTTACATCAAGACCATTGATGACTCCCAGCACACTGGCAGCTCAAAGCGATTCCAGTTGCGTGTGAAGATAGCCAAGGAACTTGTTGAGGGCAGGATGGAACCACATGTATGGCGGGCATCGCAGGCAACAACACTAATGGACTTCGGAGATCCTGAGCCAAGCCACCTCCCAAATTTGGCCACCCTGCGCAAGGCAAAACAAGAGAGAAATGACTTGGCATTAGGAGATAAAAATCCAATTTTGTCGTTGCAGCTGTTAAAGTACAGTACACCTCACAGTGGGAGCATCAAAGACATTGGACTTGACAAATTCTTCTGTCATTACTGGAGTCAAACACAAATGCATGTGTACAAGACATTGTCAAAAAAAACTCATCCAACTGTATGCTTTGATGCTACTGGCTCAGTAGTTAAGAAACTGGTGAGACCGAATGGCTCGTCCGGCCACATCTTCCTTTATCAGGGTGTTCTGACGGGAAATAACAGCTGCAGTGTCCCAGTGGTGCAGATGTTATCAGAGAAGCATGATGTTGGCGCTATCACAGGGTGGCTAAAAGAATGGATCCATGCAAGTGCACCGGCCCCAAAAGAAGCTGTAAGTGATTTCTCTCTCGCAATTCTTGGATCTCTGGTCAAAGCTTTTACCCCACATCCCGATTTGAAGAGCTACATTAATGAGTGCTTTAAAGTCTTACTTGGGAATCAGCATGCAAACCTGCCACCATGCTTTGTCAGGGTAGATGTTGCACACAGCATCAAAATGATCTGCCAGTGGGACTGCCTGAAAAATAAAAGACATCGTGTTAAAGAGTTTTATGTGAGATCATTATCACAACTACTCAAGTCACAATGTGTGGAACATTCAACAGAACTTCTACGTGCCATCACTATTGTGGCACTGAGTGAGTCCGAAGGTAATGACAGTTCTGCAACCCCTCTCCCATCAGAAAAGTGGAAGAAATACCCAAAAGCTCAAATTGCACAAGAAGACTGTATCAGCATGCCAGACACAGAGGTTCAGGCACAGGAACCCGTCGAGCCAAATAGGGTGCCGATAATGATGACCAACATTGTTTTTATTTTTTTCCAGTGCTGAAGGTATTTTAATGGCTCCTGGGTTAATTTGGGCTGCTGGGTCCAAAAATGGAAAAAAGAAATCAGTTTCTTTGAGGTGCAATCTTCAGATCAATTTGCAATCAACAGAGCCACACTAATGCTCGACAGTGGGTGACTGAATTATGCGAGGAGAGCAGGTCACTTGCCATGGCTGAGGGAGACAGGGATAACATCCACTTCCTCCCTGAGATTATTCCCCACATCATCAGACTGGGAAGTTACTTACCACTCTGGACAGGAGTAATGGTCCCTCTCTTCCGAAGCACCACCATCACTGCAAGTTCGGCAGCTGTTGAAGCAGAGTTTAAAAACATAAAAAATGGGCTTTTCAAGCATGAAAGCCTTCCCATTCGTGTCGACCGGTTTGTTGCTCGTCATCTTGCCTTCATTGAGGGAAATCTGCGGATTTCTGCTGCAAAACAAAAAAGAGATTGTCTTACGACCTGACGATGTCTCTACTACCCAGAGTGGGGGAAAAAAATGTAAAAAAGGATGCTGACCTTGGTGATGAATCTGATGCTGCTGCAAACAATCTTCATATTACCGAAGTTGAGAACTGGAGAGGCTTAGTAGTTCCACCCAAAAAAAGGAAGATGAGTTCATATCTCTCTCCTTGTCCTGAGTGGCTGCATGTGGATTCATCCGTGGAACGTAAAAAAGTCAAGGTGCCATTGTTGAAAAATGGAAACCAACAACAGCCTGTTAAACTTTCCAAATTGAAAGTCGCTGTGCTCAACATTTGTGCATTTGATGCCGTGTTTCAGTCTTTCTTGCTCTTATTGTGACAGCTTTTCATTTGAAAAGGCTGTAAGCAGCAAGACCTGTGACAATCCATTCCTCCACTTGGTAAAAACCATCGCAACACGAGTTGTGACACAACACGTGTATTCCAAGAGGGCAGAACTCCTGAAAGAAATATTCAAGCCTGTCCACCTAACCTCTGGTGCTCTCCAAATAGATGCACAATGCCACATCTCGACAGTGATTGAGAGAGCCATGGGGAATCTTCCAAGTGTATACTTGAAAAAACAATGTTCCTCACCGTACTGCAGCCTAAGCACTCAAGTAATAAGGGAAGTTCCGCTTGTGTGTACCAACATTGCCGTCCTGCAGATCTGTGGCATGACTCATCTTCAGACTGCTGCTGAAGAAGGACTGAGCCTTCCTGACTCTACTTGCCTCCGACCAATCCAAAATGCATCTCAGTGTCCATCTACATTTAAAAAGCAAGACAACAGTACAGGAAAGGCTCTGTGTTCAGCGAATGTTTCCCACAGCTACAGTCTGGGAGAATGTTTGTGGATTGACACCGACCTTGGTACGAGTTGGACAGAATTTGCCCTGCTTGAAATTCCCTCTAGTCTGGTGCTGCAAGAGAATATGTTTACTTTGAGAGCAGTCATAGGATTTCAAAGAGGCTTGACCCAGGATTCTCTTGGACATTATGTGGCATACTGTGGGAGGGCTGCTTTTGCCTGGGAGATGTACAATGACCTGGAAAGTGGAGTGAAAGCAGCATCAGAAAGGACAAAGATCTTCCCACATGCTTTGTTCTTCACAAAGCAGTGATTGCTTAATTGTTGCAATGTAAATAGTTTGGTGTTTTGTTTGTTGCTGTTTGTTTTTACATATAAAGCTTTCTCTGCAGGCTCTCATCAATTACGCATGGACTGTTTTTATATTAATTCAGTTGTTCTCAAATGAGGGAATGCTACATCGAGGGGTGTGTTTATGTTGTTTTTATTTCAAAATAGATCAATATGTTTCGGCCTCACGTCTGCTATAATTTAAGAAATAATCACATAGCTTTAATGACTACTGATGAAATAAACAAGTGAGCAGCAGAACAACATATTAAAAGAAATAAGATCGAATTTAAAGTAATGGACAGCAGTGAAAACAGGAAGCTTTTAAGATTACTGTATGCTAGCAAAAAAAAGCTACAACAGTGAGTGTGACATGTTTACCTGAAGTTCGTCCGGCAACAGTTGCTTTCCAGGATCATGAAGAATGTAAAATGCGCAGAAACATGCAAAACATCGGTTCATTCCAGGAACTAGTTTATAACCTGGAATTAATAACAAATATGAGTGATTCAAGTGATTAACTGAACGCAGTAGCGCGATACGTAGCTCCTTGTTCGACAGCATCCAAAACAAAATAGACTGACGCCGGAGCGTTAGTGTTTGTGACGTCACCGCGTGAATTAAAACGTGTAATATCTATCGAACCGGAGCAACACAAACGAAACTTTTAACAGCACAAATAAGCACAAACGAATGGCACCATTCCCGACCCATTTGGATGAAAGTGGGGGGCTGGGTGATGTCACCACTCGAAATAAAAAAGTGTAATATCTCTGGAACCGAAGCAGCACAAACGGAAATTTTAACAGCACAAACGAGCACAGATGCAGCACAAACGAAACAAACTATTTCACCCTATTTTTGCAAGAAATGGAGGGCCAACTTCACGCTGATGGACTAGGCGCGCGCCGTTGACCAGTACGGTGTGATAGACTGGATCGTGCTAGTCTAAGGAGTTATATCAATGGAATTAGGCCATAACTCATTGAGAAACTGGGTTTCTCTGGAAACTGTGTTTCCCCTGCGGATAGCACGGTAGTGTAAATTAAGGGTTCTGCGGTCCCTCTAAAACCGAATCGTGTTATTCAAGGAGTTATATAAATGGTATTAGGTCGTAACTCATTTAGAAACATGTTTTCTCGGTGCGTAAAACTGTCTCGTGTCCGAGATCTTACATTGTGGAAACAAAGGATGGACAAAGAGTGAGGGGGAACTGGAGGAGTCTTCTGAAGGTTCCCGAGGACTAGTGATGGGTCCAGCGACACTGAGGCGACGATGCGTGCGCCGAGCTTCCAGGGCAAACCCGTGTCAGTGAGCGTACTGCTTTAAGAAAGTCACGTGACCACTACCGGAACCGTGTCGACACAGCGGTCGTGCACCAAACTGTGTTTATAAGGAAGCGCATCTGTCAACAGGATGCACGCTCAAAACAAGCATCGAGTTATTGGCGCTTTACTCTGCGTTAAATATCCGCAAGATGGAAGACATCACTGTTGATGCGCACTCAGAGGTGCAGCGCTATATGTCAGCAGGACACGTTGCACGTACGGAAGACTCGCTCTTATACTGGAAGTCAATGGAGGCAACGTTCCCTCACCTATTTATATTAGCCACACAGGCGTTGTGCACACCGGCCTCTTCAGTGCCTTGTGGGAGGATCTTCTCAAAGGCGGGGGAAATTGCCTAAAAAAAAAAAGATATAAATAGACTGAATTGTGACGGTTCGGGTTGGGGAGGAGGGCCTGGCAGTCTCTGATTATTTGCAGGTTCGCGATCCTTCCAGCCAGGCTCTCCTCCGGAGAAAGTGGGCGTCGGCTCCGGCGCACCTGCGGCTCGTTGTCTGCAATCAACGGGCAGCATAAGAACCAGCCACGCCAGGAGCTCGACGCCGGATTATCTCGTCATCTCGTGTGGTACTGGCCCATGTCACGTCACGCTTCTCGATCGCCCGATTCCTTGTGCCCTCGTGCTTGTCTGACCTCCGTGCTCTCTGTTTCCCCGTCCAGCCGACCGAGCCCGTCCGGACCCGCTCCGCCCGCAACCGCTCCCGAGTTCCTGCCCGGAGCTCATCCCGCCAGCGCTCTCCGCAACACGCCGTGCCCGGGCTTCCGCCGCGCCGCGTCTTCCGCACCTCCGCCTGCCCGACCGCACCTCCCGGTGCACCCCCGCTCCGACGTCTGCTCATCCGCACCTCCCGGTGCCCACCGCTCCGACGCCTGCCCGTCAGCACCTCCCGGTGCACGCCGCCCCGACGCCTGCCCGTCGGTGCTTCCCTCCGGGCTTGCCGCCCTTCCTCATTCCCCAATAAACCCTGTCTCAAACACTCCTGTAGCTCTTGGGTGCTCCTTCCCTCTCACCCGGTTCGCGCAACCGCGACATGAATAACAAAACGCTGGAGAAACTATTTTTTTTAATAAAAATCTTTAATTACAATGAGTCCATTGTCATTCGCAACACTTTTACTTAGGCATTCAGACAGATGTTCTCTTAATTTATCAACTGCGTCTCGAATATCAAAGATTTTTTTATGAAAGTACGTATATGTAAAAATAATGTGAATGCAAATGCCGAATCAATGGAATTGGATAAAATCAGTTTGACAGATCAGAGTCTGATGACCCGGTCAAATTTTTCCTGCAAGTCCACCAGGTGTCAGTATTCAGCAACACAGTGTCAACACAGTGTCAATACAGTGTGTCACTGTGTCAAAACGATACAGGATGCCTCATCTACCCATCACTACCGAGGACTGCAAGAAATCTTCTGATAAGGCTGAGGCTGCAAAGCAGGCGGATACATCGAAGGAGCACAGACCTCAACCACCAGCAATTTCTGGGATTACTGAACCTCTACGAAGATCAACAAGAGTTAGACGACAACCGGACAGGCTGATTGAAAATGTTTAATGTTGTGTTATTGTTCCTGTTGAGTTATATGCTCTCATGGTATTCTTTAGTTAAGTAATGATATATTTAATTATATGTCATTATGTGAATTTGGGTATGTGTGTATTTTGTTGAATGTCACATTTATTTTTGTTACTGTCGTAAATCTCGCGTGGTTTACGTGATGACGTTTTACGTTTGTTGAAATGCCCTTTTATGGATGTTGGCTGTGGGAAGACATGTTGTGTCGAGTGACTGAAAAATAAACAGCAAGATGGTGAGCCGAAAGAAAATATGGAATACGAAGCTGCAAACGCAACAACTTTATTGAAATTCTCAGTCGTGAGAACAAATTTGCCTACATAGCATTTCCATGAGCTGCCCTCACACTGACAGCACTTCTTGGACAAATACGATGAAGCACATTCTCTACATTGGCTGTAGAAGATGCAAACATACCAAATTTGGCACTGGAGGACTCACATAGACGCTATCAAAAGAAAAACACATTCCGAAAGACATAACAATTGGAGATCGGAGCACATGCACATACGCATGCATACACACAGACACGTACTTACACTTGCACATGCACGTGCACATACACACGCACACATGCACACCGACAAGATTCCAGAGGAATGCCAGCGGGGAGAGAGACGGAGAGACTGCCCGCCGGAGAAGGCCAGCCTTGGCGTGCCAGTCTTGGGGACCAGACGGGAATCAACTTATTCACACGATGACTAACCTGGGGAGGACCTTCCCTTGGACGTGGACCCGTGCCGTGGGAGGGAGCGAGGACAACCGATTCAACCTACATTACCCTTGACATAAAAAACTCCTATAAAAACTGAAGCTGGGCTGAAAGATGGTGCACATTTTTCGACTGTGCTCGCCCGAGTGCAGTTTTCTCGTGAGATTAAGAAAAAGCCGCCCAGATATCTGTCTTTGTACTATTTCCTAAACTCCAGAAATGGAAGAAACTAAATATCGGAACTCTTATCAGTTGTTGAGTCTTTATTTGACCCTTTTCTTCTTGAGTACAAAAAAACGAACACGCATTGGAGTAAGTTTGGCTTTTAAAGGTTGATTTACGAAACTACTTCTCATTTCCATGGTGACCCAACTCCAACAGTAACTGTAATGATAGCGGTTATATCATTAGTCACTAGTTAGCAGTATTGCCTGACGTGTGTTTGGTTACCAGACGAACAAGTGTGTCTGCACATAGACGAGAATGCAAGTCAGTAAATGAAGAGACACAAGCTTGCAGCATCACGTTACCTGCGTGACTTCTTAAGATAGAAGCCAGAACATTACATGGTACCAGGTCGCGGGTCAAGAAAAGGACTGATGCGAGATGGACTGCTTCAGGCCACCAGAAGCGCTGAAAATGACGGGAAATGTGGACGCGAGTTGGCGGGCTTTCAAGCAACAATTCCTGCTCTACCTTGCCGCCGTGGGAGTCGGAAACAAAGCGGACGAAAGAAAAATAGCCCTTTTGCGAACCAATGCCGGAGGCCATCGAGGTATTCAACACCTTTGTTTATGATGAACCCGAAGATAAAGACAAGTTTGAAACGGTCCTGTGGATTTAATTGCAGATACACTTGCAAGGACATTTTCAAGTCGGACCTTTCAAGAGAAGCTATATCGCCCAACACTCACTCAGTGGTGTGTAAGTGTGTTTCTGTATATTATTTGTCCAGCCGTGGTGCCATAAATTATGGTATTTTGATGGGGATTCATTCAAGTAGGACAAAGTAGGACTTCACTGAAGGCTCAGGTGTGAAATGCACTGAAGTAACTTAAAAATTAAAAGTAAAAAACTTACGATTGCTTAAGAATGTGCAAGAGAGAAAAATGTTGACAAATGTTGAAAAATAATGATATTTTCCAGGAGGTATTTATTTCTTTGTTGTTTATTCATTCAATTCTATGCTTATTTCAATATTTGAGTATTATTTTTCTTTCAATATGTAGTATATTTTGTCTTTGAAGTGTGGGTCCTTGCTGCCTTCAGGACAGGCAGCCGAGCAAGGCTGGATTGGTGATGGAAAAGAACGAAAGAAAGAAGAAAGATTTTATTCTCGTCACATGCTGATGTCAAAAGAAGTCTCCCCAAAAACGTGTGCGTGTGTGCGCTCCGGCACGTGCGAGCCCCCTCTCAGACATTCCCTTCTTATAGGGAATGCCCAAATAGGACATGAATATCTAATTTTCCCTTGTTGCATATGCATTCCCATCCCGCTAGTCTTCGGGATTTCCCTCCAAAAGTCCCCCAGAGGGAGAGCAGATGCGTCTCCCCGTTGATACGACCAGTCTACTCGTGACCACCTTAAATTACTCTCATACCCTGGAAGGTCACTGACCTGGCGAGAGAATTGCCCCCACCATAAACAATGCTCAGGCCTATTTTCTCTCAGGGCAGTATCTGGTTACATCGGAACTTCAGAACCAAGACTGGTCACTTCTGTGAGCTTCAGTTCCTTCATAGTTTCATAAAGAGAATTACTTCCCATATCTATAGGCCATTTAAAAATACACAACTTTTTTTTTTATTTATTAAAATTTATATTTAAGCTTGTTTATGTAATAATACAATATTTATTAAATTATTTTAATGTTAAATTATATCAATATTAATTTAAACCTTTTTATTTGACTTGAATATTTCTGAACAAATTTGTTCATTTGAATATGTATGCAATTTAAATTATTCCATCCATCCAGCCATTTTCTGCCGTTCATCCAGGGTCGGGTTATTGAATTATTTTTTTAGTATTTTTTATAATTCAATATTTATTTCAAGATCAGGACTCTTCTCAATGAGTTCAATATTTATAAAATGTTTCTATATTTCTTATTAATTGAATTAAGTCTGTATGTGGTTGCCAATTTTAATGTTTCCCTATTTCATTATAAAAATAATCCAATATATAAAAAATATAATACAGCATGAAAAAAAATATTTGGTATATTTGACAAAATGATACATTTTCCGAAGTGAGATTCTGCTTAGCAACAAAACGCCAAACGCTTGATAGAGCTCGACCTAGAAAGTGTATTTAGCCAGTCAGAAATTTAATCAGAAAGTGAAATATTAAATGTATGTGAGGGGATATTTGAAGAGTTTGAGTTTTGTTCAATGGACCATACATATACAAGCCAGCCAAACACAGCGAGAAAACCAGCGCTGACTCCAGTCGCCATCAGATTGCCAAGTCCTGACATTCCAAAACCTTTGAGAGAAACTGAGACTGCTTGCGTTTCTCTTTCTTGTTCGTTTTATAGTTCAACTTCTAGTTCAGTTTTTCACCTTTTCACGGCCTATTGAAGGCCAGTTGAGCAAGTGGAACAAGTCATTTTATTGATGATTGTGGAAGGCACCGATTCCATCAGCATCGTTTCTTCTCACACCTTTTCCATTAAGTACGTTTAAAAAGACAACTGAAAAGCAAAATGTTCACAAATATTTGTTCCAGGCACAGGCAATTAATTTTATTTACATGTTTGATGTTAACACACAAAAAATATCATCATCACTCAGACACAATGGTTCTTCTGGCACGGATCACATTGGCTTAATGTCAATAAAAATAAGCTTTTCAAAATTAAATTCATCATATTTTATCCAAAATCATATTTACATCTTACCACAAAGAGTCAGTTCCTTGAGTTTTTTGTTGTCTTTTTTTTAAGCTTCAAGGATCGCTGCAATTCTCACCAGCACAATTGTGTCTCTCAGCACCCTCTTTAGAAAAGAATTTTTTAGCACAAACGCTGCAACTGAATGGCTGGTCTCCACTGTGTGTTCTTGTGTGGCGTCGTAAATGCGACTTTCGAGAGAACCTCTTGGCACAAACTGAGCAGGAAAAAGGTTTTTCTCCACTGTGTATTCTTGTGTGCCTTGTGAAATGAGAATTATTGGAGAAGCTTTTACCACAAACTGAGCAGGAAAAGGGGTTTTCTCCACTGTGTGTTCTTGTGTGACAAGTTAAACTTGACTTTTCAGAGAAGCGTCTACCACACACTGAGCAGGAAAAAGGTTTTTCTCCACTGTGCGTTCTTGTGTGGATTGTTAAACTTGAATTTTGAGAGAAGCTTTTACCACAAACTGAGCAAGTAAAAGGTTTTTCTCCAGTGTGTGTTCTTGCGTGTTCTGTTAAAGTTGCCTTTTGAGAGAAGCATTTTCCACAAACTGAGCAAGAAAAAGGGTTTTCTCCACTGTGCGTTCTTGTGTGGATTGTTAAATAAAACTTTCCAGAGAAGCTTTTGCCACAAACTGAACAGGAAAAAGGTTTTTCTCCACTGTGTGTTCTTATGTGATATGTTAAACTTGAATTTTGAGAGAAGCTTTTACCACAAACTGAGCAAGAAAAAGGTTTTTCACCACTGTGTGTTCTTGTGTGCCTTACTAAATGAGACTTTCGAGAGAAGCATTTCCCACAAACTGAACAAGAAAAAGGTTTTTCACCACTGTGTGTTTTTCTGTGTCCTTTTAAAGACCGCTTTGAAGTTAATGAGTCAGTGTGACATGCCCTTTCACCTTTGCCATGCCCATCATCATCATTAGTATCATCATCGTCATGAGCGTCTGACAATGTGTCCTCATTATGTGCTTGTGATGGTCCCCAGTGGTCTTCGTCACCTTCTGTTGTCATGTGATGACTTGAAGTGCTGCTTGGAGGCCCCGCCCCTCTGTTGTCCTCACTTTCATCCTTGTTTGCATCTTCACTCTTTATAGGGACAACATTCAGTGGTGACTTGTTGATCTCCTCCTCCTCCTCCTCCTTTTTGATGTGAGTCAAGTCTGGCTCCTTTTTCACAGAACGGAGATCGTTTTCACTGACGTCTGCAGGACACAAAAAGACAAATTTGGTTTGGTCAAGTCAAAGTTCAGGCGGCGACTTTGTCTTATATTGTTTTTACCGTGCTACCTTGACTTGTGCCTGCCGCACACGGAGCAATGCGTGCGACCCCAACTTGGACCGGACCATGGGGACATTTCACAAAATTACGTCCTACGATGTAAGCCTCCCGTTAGCCGCACAACAGTGATAAACGAGCATCTAAAAAGGAAGCATGTTGCGGCTGATGCCCGATTTCATTCCGGACATAGTCACAGACGTTTCTGGAAGCGAACTGAAGTTAGCACACACAGGCTATTGTGTGCGTCTGATGGAACACCTGTTGTGGGACCCTAACATAATGATGCAGACCACTGGGGGCCATCGCAACATTATGTCATTGATAAAATAGGAATCCTTCAAGTGAAATATGTTTACAAGTATTTCATTTTGCATTTAGAGATAGAATTAAATAATCCTGGGCTTGTTGGTAGAAAAGGGGGTTGTGATGTTCTCCCTTTTTAAGCCCATCGTAAGCCAAAGATGCAGATGCATCCCTTGCAGCATGCGCTTGTTCACTGATGAGATCCGTGCAACCCTGGATGGATGCATTCAATGTATTTTAAATGTTTGGATGAGGTGAAACTACGCACACGTGCACAAAACAATGCAGGGCCACCCGAGGTTCATTGACTCTCACACGACCAAGCCAGTACAAAGTTCATAAATAAGACCAATACGTACTTGATTTTTTTTAAAAACGTAATATTTTGTGTTTTATCCACTAAAATTGATTAACCACCATTGATGTTTTCGCCGCAGTGTGCACATTTTTTAGAGTCAGGCAGAATTCCTTCAGTAAGGAATTGCTTGAACAAGATATGTCAGAGAAATTATTGTCAAAAACGAGACAAGCCTTCATAAATGAATCACCCAGCCAAGATAGTCTTTGTCACTTGCGAGGAGCAGTCTGCCAAAGAGAAAAGCGTTCCCGCTCTTGTGCGGCGTTTTATTGAAGCACAGCAAAGTAATTTGTATATGCAAACTCATAAAGAATGGAAAAACATGAACACTTTGACTTTATCACACCCGTCCGTCCACACTCTTCCTGTTGTTCGAACGGTTTCAGCTTACAAGACATGTTTGGGTCACACTTCTGTTCAATGCGAGCTAAACGGTTTCCTGTCAAACACGGTTCAAGACGTGCATCTGTTTTTGTGGCTTCCTGCTAAACTGCCAGCATAGACACAACTCTGTTACCACTGAACTCACGTTTTCCTGTTCAAGAGGTCCATGTTTTTGTGACCTTTTATTAACCTGTAAGCATAGTTTTGAAACTTGAGGTGTCAGGTTGAAATGCCCTGAGGCCTTTGGGAGAGCTTAATTTGCTGCTGACTGAAATAGCTGACTGCACCAGATAAAGGTGACTGACACCAGGGAAAAAGCAGGCATTGTTGTTCATTTTTACAGCCGTCCTGCTTCCTTCAGCTCTGTGCACCCTCTCGCTGCTAGCCCCCCCCCCCCCCCCCCCCCCCAATATTAAAAAATAAAACGGCAATAACCTTGACCGATTTCCCCAAACAACTTAATGTTGTGATGCATATTTCTACCGATAGAAAGTCGTTCTTTACAAAGCAAATGAGAGTAAAACGTGTACAAACCTGCTTTGTGGAGCACAACACGAGGCTGCTTGCAACCTTCGCCGAGCAGTTGAAGATGTTGCTCGTTCTCTTCTTTTATTCCAGAAAGTTCCTCTTTGTACTTGGGTGTCGTTCTATCACACATTTTCAAATGATAATTCCAAAAAATCCGCACTTGATTTCTGCTTGGCGATAACTCGTGAGCTTCTCTTTGTTCGACGAGACGAATGAAAGATGGCGTCGTTTTTTTCCTTCGAGAAAATGGCAGTCTGTACGTCACGAAAGCGGAAGAACAGGACACACCCCGCTGTGATATGATTGGCTGCTGGCTTTGTGGAGCACTGTCACCAACTCACCGACAGATGTCGCCATTTGCGATGCAAATCATTGTTATCTTCTTCTAAACATTGGAAAAACGTAAGATTTGAACCGCCTGCATATGAACAAACATTTTAGTTCCCAAATATGAACTTGAGAGATGTATTGAATTTTACTTTTGTTGCTGGTTTTGTTTATACATCTGACACCATGTCGTCGGTTGGATAGTATTTCAAATGTATTTCCCTATTATTAACAGTTGACATGATAAAGTGATACTTTATGTCAACATATTTGCACCTTTGCCTTTTTCCAGGCTTTTTCGACAAGTTGCGATGTGGTTGTAAATTTTAAATTAAAACATGTCACTCTTTTATTACTTAACTGTTATTGTGTTCGAAAATGATTTGGGTATTTATTTAAGTACTTGAATATTTCATTATTCGTTTTAGTATTCATTAAACTACAATAATTCACTATTAATTTCAAGATTCATTGAACTGTTTTAGGAATAATTGAGTATTCAATGTTTAATTGTTACAGAATTTACTTTTTAAATTTTTGTTTCACCATCTTAATCTTATGGAAAATTATTTAACAACCTCCAACACAAGGTTTTTAAAGAGAAAGATAAAGATGTCCTTTCATAGTCCCACAATGGGGAAATTTGCAGTGTTACAGGAGCAAAGGTATAGATCACACAGAGGCGGCGGCGTAATGTGGCCATTAATGTATAACATTAGCAGCGGACATTCATAAAAAGCATGCAAATATACACTGTATATACGTAAATACACAAATCCCCCTGAATATACACACTTACATCCCACAACATATACAAGTGTAAGGAAACACTCCGAATGTCTGTCAATGGTACGGAGGGGAAATTAATAAAAATACTGCAATGATAAAAGTACTGTAATGGTAAACAAAATACAGCATTGGTCAATATTTAAGTACAGCATTGGATAAAGCACAGTAGTAGTTTGTATTGCATACTCTGACTGCACAATTGCACTAATGCCCGCCCATTTGTAGACCTGACCTAGTGTTCTTGTTAAAAAGTCTGACAGCAGCCGGCAGGAAGGAGCGGAAAAATCTCTTCAGTCTATCACTGAAGGAGCTGTGGCGTTCTCCAAGAGTGTCATTGAGTGGGTGGGCTGGGTTGTCCAGCATTGATGCCAGTTTCGCCGTCATCCTCCTGCCCCCCCACTGAGTCCACAGAGTCCAGGGAGCAGCCCAGGACAGAGCTGGCCCTCCTCACTAGTTTGTCCAGTCTCTTTTTGTCCCGGCCCGAGATGCCTCCTGCCCAGGAGACCAATCCATAGAAAAAGACAGATGAAACCACAGAGTCATAGAAGTTCCTGAGGTGTGTCCCCTGAATGCCAAAGGACCTCAGTCTCCTGAGTTGCAAGAGTCTGCTCTGACCCTTCCTATGGAGAGTGACTGTGTTGTCGCTCCAGTCCAGTTTATTGTTCAAATGAACACCCAGGTACTTGTAAGTTGAGATCGTCTCAACGTCTGTTCCCTGGATATTCACTGGTGCAGGTGGAGAGTGCCAACGCTTGCAGAAATCCACCACCAGCTCTTTGGATTTCCCATTGTTGATTTGGAGGCGGTTCTGCTGACACCAGTCCACAAAACCCTGCGTAACCCCTCTGTACTCCCGATCGTCTCCGTCAGTGATGAGGCCAACAATCGCGGAGTCATCAGAGAACTACTGCAGGTGACAGGTAGAGGAATTGTATTTGTAGTCCGAGGTGTAGAGGGTGAACAGGAAGGGGGCCAGCACAGTTCCCTGCAGCGCTCCCGTGCTGCAGAGGAGCATGTTAGACACACAGTCCTGTGTTCTCATGTACTGTGGCCTGTTTGTGAGGTAATCATGGATCCATGTGATGAGGTGGTGGGCCACTCCCGCCTGCTCCAGCTTGTCTCCCAATAGGGTGGGCGGGATAGTGTTGAAAGCACTGGAGGAATCAAAGAACATGATCCTCACAGTGCTCCCCGCCTTCTCTAGGTGGGAGAGTGAAGTGTGGAGCAGGTAGATGATGGCATCATCCACACTGATGCCAGGCTGGTATACGAACTGGAGTGGGTCCATCGAAGAGCTCACCAGGGGGAGCAGATGGACGAGGACCAGATTCTCCAGGGTCTTCATCAGATGAGACGTCAGCGCCACTGGTCTGAAGTTGTTGAGCTCCTTCGGATGGGGGGTCCAGGCAGGATGTTTTCCACAGCTGGGGGACTCTCCCAGCTTCAGGCTCAGGCTGAACATGTGCTGGACGATTCCACACAGCCGGTCTGCGCAGGATTTCAGGAGCTGGGAACTAATCCCACCTGGACCCACTGCCTTCCTTGACTTTATCTTCCTCAGCTGGTTCTTCACCTGAGATGTTGTGAGGAACAAGGCTGAGCAGTAGGAAGTGGTGGTTGTCTGATGTGGCAGGGAACTGAAGCCTGTGGGGGGGGGGGGGGAAGAGAGGAGAGAGAGGGGGAGAGAGGGTCTCATTCGCAGCGGCAGGAGGGCTTGGTGGGGGCTGCAGCAGGGGAGACTAAGCGGGGGCACGCATCTGATCAAACATATTGAAAAATAGGTTCAACTCATTTGCCCAATGAAGGCTCCCCCCCTTCTGGGGCTTTGGTTTCTGTGGCCTGAAAGGGTCTTCAGGCTCCTCCAGACATCCATGGCATTATTACTCTGCAGCTTTTCCTCCATCCGCATCCCATAGGACTTTTCCCCCTCTCTGATCCTCCTTCTCAGTTGACGTTTCTCTTCAGCTCTTACTTGTCGCCTGACACAAAAGCCCTCTTTTTCTCCTTCAGGAGAGCTTTAATGTCTGGTGTGATCCATGGTTTGTTGTTGGAGAAACATCTTACTGTCCTGGTGGGAATGGTGTTCTCCATGCAGAAATTATTATAGTCTGTAAATGTGTCCGTTAGACCATTAATGCCCTCCCAGTGGGCTTCGCTGAATACTTCCCACACAGTTGTGTTGAAACAGTCCTTTAGGGCCTCCTCTGCTTCTAAAGACCATCTCTGAACTTTGCCTGTCACAGCTGGCGGCCTGCGGACCAGAAGTTTGTACACAGGAAGGAGAGCCACCAAGTTTTGTTCAGCTTTGCCCAGCGGGGGGAGGGACAGTGATGTGTACGCCTCCTTGGTGTTGGCATAGAAAAGGTCCAATATTTTATTGTCTCTGGTGTGGCAGTCACATATTGTGTGAATGAAGGCAGAGAGGAGGAAGGAGAAGCATGATTGAAGTCGCCAGTGATAAGGAGCAGGGCATTTGGGTGCTTTGTTTGTAGCCTACTCACAGCAGTAGTCAGTACGTCACAGACTGTCTCACTCTTAGCAGACGGAGGTTCGTACACCGCCACCGAGATCACATGACTGAACTCTCGTAGGATGTAATACGGACGCACGCTAACAGCTAGAAGTTCAATGTCCCGACTGCAAAGTTGCTCCTTAATAGTGATGTGCCCAGGATTACACCATCTATCATTAACAAACACAGCCAGCCCTCCTCCTTTCTTCTTACCGCTTTCCAGTGTCCTGTCCGCACGTAGAATTTGGAAGCCGTCCAATTCGACGACGGCGTCCGGCGTTAGCTCTGTTAGCCAAGACTTCGTGAACATCAGCAAGCTAGCCTCCCGGAAATTCCACACGTGCCGGGTTAACGCTGTTAGCTTGTCCATTTTATTGGGAACAGATCTAACATTCCCCATAATAACGGACGAGAGGACGGGGTGCTTTCGTCTCCTCCTTGCCTGGTGTTTAGCCCCCGCATCCCCGTCTCTTCCTCCTCAGCTCCCGGGGGACATCGGGTCTCGCTCCGGCAGCCGGTGCGGGGTTAGCACGGAGTGCTAACAGGTGATCTCTTGTGTACACGATCGATCCGTAGCTCAGAGTTATGTCTCCGGACACTGTCGCGCAAAAAACAGCCCCCAGCAGCAATAAAACCACCACAAGTTGGATGTCCATTGCTGTGATGAGGTGAAATAAATAAATAAATAAACAGGGTAAAGGGAAAAACACACGAAGAAGGCTCAACGGTGAGCCAGGGCTGCTGAAACAGGCAGCCACTTGCGCGGTGCCGAAAATCATCATCATCATTATCATCATTGTCGTCTTCAGGAGCGTGGGACGATGTGTCCTCACTATGTGCTTGTGATGTCCCCCAGTGGTCTTCGTCACCTTCTGTTGTCACGTGATGCTTGGAGGCTCCGCGTGTCTGTTGTCCTCACTCTCACCCTTGTCTTCATCTTCACTCTTTAAAGCCGTGATTCTCAAATCATGGGTCGCGGTGCGATGCTGAGGCGGGCGCGTGGGACCCTGGGGAACATGCTTTTGTCCGCCGTAGTCCAGCTGAACAATGCATAGTTTTGGGACCGAAAAAGGCGATCTCGGACAAAGCTGTATGTGCCCCTAGTTCACGCGGTACTGATTAAAAAAAAAAAAAAAATTGCGTCGCCCTGTCGCTTGTTGTCCCGGAAGTGATTTCTTTCGCCGCTACTTAAATGCCCTGCGCTAAGCTATCTTGTGCCGCAGCAGCACGGACTTTATTTGAACTATATGTAAGTACATGCACAGCAGCAGCAACAAGCTACGTGATGGCAAATAAACGACTCCACTAACAAGTAGCGTGCAAAACGAGGAGGCGAGGAGGTGATAAGCGCACTAATCGCTAAAATGAATTGTTTCTATGTACGCTCGACGTTTAATAGAAGTCTGACTTGAACTGCGTTTGGGTGGAGAGCCAGCAACTATGAACAGAAATGTTGTATTGCAACCATTAAGTATCTAAACATAAAATAAAAGGAACACGGAAATGTCTGACGTCATCACGACGAAGTGGTTTGATGTCAAACGTAAAGTAACTGTAATGATAGCAGTTATATCATCAGTCACTATTTGGCAGTATTGCCTGACGTGTGTTTGGTTACCAGACGAACAAGTGTGTCTGCACATAGACGAGAATGCAAGTCAGTAAATAAAGAGAAACAAGCTTGCAGCATCACGTTACCTGCGTGACTTCTTAAGATAGAAGACAGAACATTACATGGTACCAGGTCGCGGGTCAAGAAAAGGACTGACGCGAGATGGACTCCGTAAGGCCACCAGAAGCGCTGAAAATGACGGGAAATGTGGACGCGAGTTGGCGAGCTTTCAAGCAACAATTCCAGCTCTACCTTGCCGCCGTGGGAGTCGGTAACAGAGCGGACGAAAGAAAAATAGCCCTTTTGCGAACCAATGCCGGAGCCGAGGCCATCGAGGTATTCAACACCTTTGTTTATGATGAACCGAAGATAAAGACAAGTTTGAAACGGTCTTACAAAAATTTGATGAAAACTGTCTTGCTAAGAAAAACGAAACTTATGAGAGATACGTGTTTTGTTCAAGACTCTAACAGCGCGGTGAGTCCTTTGACAATTTCCTCACCGATCTCAAAATTAAAGCTAAGTCTTGTAACTTTGGTGATCTGAAAAACTCAATAATAAGGAAAGCCTTGCCAAGCTAACGAGCTAGCAAAGCAGCACGTGCTAACTTTCCAAGCAGCGGCATCTTATGAAAAAACAGAGTCCGTGAAGGCAGTGATGAGGAAAGGTAAACTGCGATTCAAGAAAAAGACCAAAAACAATGAAAATGATCAAGCTCCATTCAGCTGGAAAAAAGTGTGGAGAAATGCACGAGCCAAAACGATGTCCTGCATTTGGGAGAACATGTGCTAAGTGTAAAAAGCAAAATCACTATGCTAAGATGTGCAACACCAAGAAGAAAGTGCACACCGTGCAGGAAGACACAGATGATAGTGATGACCTAAGTGACACTTTTTTCATCAAAATCGTGTCATATGACGAAAGCGATGTGCAACAACAAACTAGAGGAGACCCAGAGCAAGCTGTTAATGCAGTTTAAGAAGATAAATGGATTGCACCACTGCTTGTCAATGGGACACTAGTTACTTTTAAAATTGACACAGGAGCAAAAGCAAACATAATTAACGAAAAAGACTTGAAATCACTTGAAGAGAAACCGGAAAGAGTCACAGACAAGGCCGTGAAATTGAAAACTTACAACAATCAGCCAATAAAAACAAAGGGATGTTGTAGGCTAAAAGTGACAGCAAAGGGAAGACAACACAAATTAACGTTCAAAATTGTGCCAAGTGGACTGGAGTCAATCCTTGGAGACAAGGCATCTGAAGAGCTTGGACTGGTAAAAGGAATTTACCAAATCAACAGCAAGGATGTCAATAAGAACAACAAAGTGTTGCAGAGTGAAGGTAGTAAGAGTATAGTGAACAAATACTTTTCTGTCTTCAAATGACAAGGTATGCTACCTTACACTTATAAAATACAGCTCAAGGAAGATGCTGAACTTGTAGTACATGCCCCGAGAAGAGTCCCAGCCCCTCTCAAAGAGAGATTAAAAAAGGAACTGAGCAGAATGACACCGATCGGAGTCATAGAGAAAGTGGAAGAACCCACCGACTGGGTAAATTCCATCACGTGTGTTAAAAAGAGGAACTTCCCAGAGTTACGTGTTTGCCTCGACCCTAAAGATCTGAATGAAAACATGATAAGAGAACATTATCAGATTCCCAAGCGTGAAGAAATCCTTAGTGACATGGCAGGTGCTAAGTACTTCAGCAAATTAGATGCATCACATGGATTTTGGCAGCTGAAGCTGGACACTGAAAGCAGCAGGTACACCACCTTCAACACACCATTTGGGCGTTTCTGTTTTCTGAGACTGCCATTTGGCATAAAGTCTGCGCCTGAGTTCTTTCACAGAGCTATGGAGTCAATCATAGAAGGTCTGGAAGGAACCTGTGTGTTCATTGATGATTTGGTTGTTTGGGGAAACACGGAACAAGAACACAATGAGAGACTTGAGGAACTGCTACAAAGAGTTAAAATTAATGGACTTAAAATAAAACGAGAGAAATGTCTGTTTGGAGTTACAGAATTGACATTCTTGGGAGACAAGCTCACAGCAGATGGAGTGGTGCCAGACAGAACCAAAGTGCAAGCAATGCCGGACATGCCAGTTCCAACTGAGAAAAAAGGACTTCTGCGAGCAATGGGGATGATAAACTTCCGGGGCAAGTTCATTCCAAACCTCTCTTCAAGAACAAAGTCCCTAAGTTTGCTGCAGCATCACAACGTAGTCTTTGAGTGGACAACAAAACATGACAAAGAATGGCAAGATCTAAAGAGAACTGTGACAGCTGAGCCAGTCCTTGCCTACTTTGATCCATCAAAACCAACCAAAATTTCCACGGATGCGTCGAAAGATGGGCTAGGTGCCGTACTGCTGCAAAAGGCGAGAGACACAGATGCATCCAGGTCAATGTCAGCGACTGAAAAACGCTCTGCTCAGATCGAAAAGGAGTCACTGGGTCTAGTGTTTGGATGTGGCAAATTTCACACGTATGTTTATGGACTGCCCACGTTCATAGCAGAGACTGATCATAAGCCACTGATTTAAACTAGGAAGAAAAATCTCAATGACATGACGCCCAGAATTCAACGCATGATGATGACATTGCAGCGCTATGATTTTGAGCTAATATACACGCCTGGAAAATACATAGTGCTTGCTGATGCGTTATCCTGAGCGCCGCACCCTATCAGTGACATCAAGGTCATCATGGTCACAGCCGTACTTCCTGCTACTGACGCTATGCTGCAACAAATTGTTGCAGAGACGGCTACGGACCCAGTCTTGAACAAAGTGTCACAATGTATGAACAATGGATGGTCAAAAGGGAACTACCCTCAGTTTTACCCTATGAGAGCGGAGTTGTGCATGGCGGACGGCCTCCTGCTGAGGAAGGTAACGAAAAAGGCTTGCAAAAGGCAAGGAACAAAATGAACAAAAATCGCTTACCGCAGAAGGGCAAGAGAAACCAATTGAGCGCAACCGAGAAGATCAATAAATGAAAACGGAAACACAAACAATGAACGGGAACAAGGTACACGGAATGCAATAACAAGGTGTCTAGAATTCACAACTTGGGACATGAGCATGAGCAAGATGAATATTCAGACGCTGAGTAGTCAGCGTGGAGTGTTTAAATAGTGCAGTAATCAATGACTTGACGAGTGACAGGTGCGTGGCTGGTGGGCGCGTCTCTCCAGCCATGACGACATGAACAGGAACAAGCGCTGGAAGGAAACGCCCCCACTCCAGCTGGGCAAACACAAAACAAAAACATGACAGGACAAAACAGACCATGACACAAAAGCATTAGGTTTTTGGGACAGGTTTGAATTGAAACATTTTATGATCATGTTTAAAGAAAATCTTTAGAACAGGAGATGTCTAGCAATTGATGAGAGGTTTGCCAAGTATAAAGTGTGATTAAATAGTTCGGCAGCTGATTTATTAACTGATGTGTATCAAATGTAACAAAGGTGGACGACAGATGTTTTATGACTATGCGACACCAGCCCTGACATGACAACTTTTAAGGGACAAGACAGCATTCCAGAAATACCAGACTAACATCCGCATCTATGAGCTGTTTGACGTCACAGGTGCAGGATCGTCAGCTGAGTCCAGGAGGAACAGGAGAAACGATTTCATGGAGACTGAATGGGAAAATCCACAAACGCACAGTGGTAAACTTTGGCATACGCTGGCTAAATTGAGGCTAAATTAGCGCCGAGGGAGGGGTCTCTGTGTGGAATTGGAAAGTATCTTTTTGGTGAATGAAAGTGTGACAGAAAAAGTGTTTGTACGTCTAAGTGGTTTGAGTGAATGTTTAAAAGACGGGCCTCAGGAAAGAAACCTGATTGAGGGCACCGGTAAGCCCGAACAGCACGTAGGATGCAATGGGCGGACAGGTCTGATCAACCTGGATCCCTATTGCACTCCCAAGTACTGATTTTCAAATTGTTATTGGAGACAGATTGGACTAATCAAATTCAAGCATCAAGTGAATGATGTCAGGAACTGTCCTTACTTGAGGCCGAGGCCAGACCTACAGAGCAGCATGATGTTGCTGTGTCTTTCAGGTGGGGAGCGGAGGAGACAGGCCTGGTCTATGTGGCCAGGGCGAGACGTGAATGGAGGGAGACTTCCGGCAGTGACCCGTCCAATAATGTCGTCATTCCGCAGCTGTTCAAGTTGGCCGTCCTTAGGGCGTGTCCTTCCGGTTACGGACATCATGTGAAACAGTCCATCAATGAAAAAATGCTAATCAGTCTCAGGAGAACACATTTTTTTTTACATCATTTTGCACGACATCAGAAAAGGAAAATGTGGGATTGGATTAAGGAGTGTTACTAAAAATTGTTGTACTTGCATGTTTAGGAGGCCAAGAGAGATAAGAAAAAAAAAGGGGGGGGGCAGCTAATGCATGCAGCTCCCATTGCACCTGCGCCTTCCGCTTCTGCTGCTCCTAGGCAAGGTTCGGTTGACGCGGCACCACAGCAGACTGGCTGTCCGTACCCGGCCGGTTAACAAGGTCGGGATTGCGGTAACAGAGGTAGGGGTGGTTATAGACGGGGGTTGTGAGTGGGGTGTGCTCTTGCTGCCGGGTCACTGGGTGATGAGCTGTCCATACCGAGCCACTTCCTGGAATGTGCCATCTTCTGGTCCGGTGCCATTCCTGTCGCCCAGAGCTCAACCAGCGCAGGGGGCGCCACCGTTACCCACTCCCAACGCACTCTTGACACCAACCCGCTGGTACCCCATTCCATGACAGGGGGCCGCGGCGCATATGTGGTGCTCTCCTCCATTCCACTGGCTGAACTGAAACATCTGAGGGCAGCTCTGAAACCTGGTTCTCCATCCTCCCGCGGTGGGTATGCCCTGTTCCTGATCCAACCTCCACCCATTCACCAATTGACCCAGTACATTGTACACTGTACATATGATCGCACACATGATTTGGTTTATCAAAATGCATTCATCCAAATTTAGTCAGGAGTTCATCTTGCATTAGGATTATATATGTGTTATGTCTACCGGCGTTGCCTCGCATGCGTGCCTTGTCCCTGAGCAGCGGAATTGGTATGAATTGTTTACTTTCGCTGAGCCACAAATCACATTGACTATTGGGGCCTAGATCTTCATACTAAAGATCTAGGCCCCATGGTAAAGCGGAGTGTCGAGGCGGTTGGCTGGGTTCAGACGTCTATTACGAATGTTGAATACTCCGCGTCACTATCAGGATATCATATTTCAACACCCACTACAAATTCTTCGGTTTTGGGAACGTGACTAAATTTCAAAATTTCACGAGACGGGTCACTCGGGAGAGGTAGCTCTGTGTGCGTCTCTGCCGGAGGGTTTGTGGAAACGGGGCCCGACTGATTTTGGGCTCTGCTCCACAGCTCCCCCAATTATTTTACTGTCTCTACACCCTCGCCCAGTTGACAGAATCAGAGTTGGCACAGCCTGGAGGTGGAGGGAGGCATTCGGGAGACAATAGGAGGTGAAGACTGCAGCGGTCTTGGAGCTGTCTACATCTTGGAGAGCACCTATTCTTCCCGTAAAAAATGGTTTAATTTGGTATCTGCGTAATTCTAGTTGTGGGATTTTTATTTTATTTTTTTATTATCATAAATGGTCGCTATTTCATTTGGCTTGCTTTAAAGATTTGCCAAAAAACAGTCAAAATTGGAGCGTTAGCTCAGGTCCTAATTTATAATCTCTCAACAGTTAGATATTTGAACTCAGTGAACTACATTTTCTTTAATTCAGGAATAATTTGCCCATCTTGCAAAGCCAAATTCTAACATTGTGCCATATTAGCTGGATATCATTCGGACATTATTGCGAACCAACACTGCTGGATTGTGGTGATTATCGACAAAACTAAATGTATACGTTGGAAAATTGTTTCTGGGGGCAATGCCTGTGAGGATGCCACTGTCTAGATTATATACAAAGAAAGCTTTTACAACAGTCTGGGAATTGAAATAGATATAGATATAAAATTTGGTGGGTCTACGTTAATTACAATATCTTATTCAAGTGACTGATACAAGCTTCACAAACAAGTTTAAAAAGGTGATTGAGTGCAATTAATGACGGTAGTGTTGCAATTATTTAGTTAAGAATTTTAATTGCGGGACGGCACTAGTTAATTTGTTACTTTTTGTTGTCTAATATAACTTTGATTGGGATCGACCCCATTAGGGGGTGTGGTCGACAGGGGGGGTCATAGTATATTTCTTGCCGCATGCATTTTTTGTGGCCACAGGTTGCGTTTTCATTTTCATGGTAAGATATTTTTTCGGCAGGGATTGAAGGATTGTATTACGATTACTGGCATTATTTTAAACACATACGGGACAGAATGTCGATTATCAAAGTTAGCAGGTTCATATTCACTGAATATTTTAAACATTGATGAAACAAAAAGCATTTATCAAATTGAATTAGAAGCACGGGTCACAAGAATGACTGGGATTGTAGGCCTGATGTTTACTGATTTATTATATTATTCTTATATGCTAAATTTATAGTACTTAGTTTAAATGTGTGAACTTTATTGAAATTCTCAGTCGTGAGAACAAATTTGCCTACATAGCATTTCCATGAGCTGCCCTCACATTCACAGCACTTCATGGACAAAGACGACAAAGCACATTCTCCACATTGCACTGGAGGACTCACACAGACGCTATCGCAAAAAACACATTCCGAAAGACATAACAATTGGAGATCGGAGCACACGCACATACACACTTGAACATTCACATGCACATACACGGACACATACACGTATACCTGCATATACATGCACACCGACAAGATTACAGAGGAATGCCAGCGGGGAGAGAGACGGAGGGACTGCCCGCCGGAGAAGGCCAGCCTTGGCGTGCCAGTCTTGGGGACCAGACGGGAATCAACTATCCAGACAATGACTAACCTGGGGAGGACCTTCCCTTGGACGTGGACCCGTGCCGTGGGAGGGAGCGAGGACAACCGATTCAACCAATTCAACCTACATGACCCTTGACATAAAAACTGCTATAAAAACTGAAGCTGGGCTGAGATCAGCGCGACATTTTTCGACTGTGCTCGCCCGAGTGCAGTTTTCTCGTGAGATTAAGAAAAAGCCGCCCAGATATCTGTCTTTGTACTATTTCCTGAACTCCAGAAATTGAAGAAACTAAATATCGGAACTCTAATCAGTTGTTGAGTCTTTATTTGACCCTTTTCTTCTTGAGTACAAAAAACGAACACGCATTGGAGTAAGTTTGGCTTTTAAAGGTTGATTTACGAAACTACTTCTCATTTCCATGGTGACCCAACTCCAACAGTAACTGTAATGATAGCCGTTATATCATTAGTCACTAGTTGGCAGTATTGCCTGACGTGTGTTTGGTTACCAGACGAACAAGTGTGTCTGCACATAGACGAGAATGCAAGTCAGTAAATAAAGAGAAACAATCTTGCAGCATCACGTTACCTGTGTGACTTCTTAAGATAGAAGACAGAACATTACATGGTACCAGGTCGCGGGTCAAGAAAAGGACTGACGCGAGATGGACTCCGTAAGGCCACCAGAAGCGTTGAAATTGACGGGAAATGTGGACGCGAGTTGGCGAGCTTTCAAGCAACAATTCCTGCTCTACCTTGCCGCCGTGGGAGTCGGAAACAGAGCGGACGAAAGAAAAATAGCCCTTTTGAGAACCAATGCCGGAGCCGAGGCCATCGAGGTATTCAATGAACCCGAAGATAAAGACAAGTTTGAAACGGTCCTGTGGATTTAATTGCAGATACACTTGCAAGGAGATTTTCAAGTCGGACCTTTCAAGAGAAGCTATATCGTCCAACACTCCCTCAGTGGTGCGTAAGTGTTTTTCTGGATATTATTTGTCCAGCCGTGGTGTCATAAATGATGGTATTTTGATGTGGATTCATTCAAGTAGGACAAAGTAGGACTTCACTGAAGGCACCTTAAATTACTTCCATACCCTGGAAGGTCACTGACCTGGCGAGAGAATTGCCCCCACCATAAACAATGCTCAGGCCTATTTTCTCTCAGGGCAGTTTCTGGTTACATCGGAACTTCAGAACCAAGACTGGTCACTTCTGTGAGCTCCAGTCCCTTCATAGTTTCATTAAAGAGAATTACATCCCATATCTAAATTAGGCCATTTAAAAATACACAACTTTTTTTTTTATTTATTTCAATGTATATTTAAGCTTGCTTATGTAATAATACAATATTTATTCAATTGTTTTAGTATGTAAAATTATCAACAATTTGAACCTTTTTATTTCACACTTGAATATTTCTGAACATATTTGTTCTTTTGAAAATGTGTGCAATTTAAATTATTCCATCCATCCAGCCATTTTCTGCCGCTCATCCAGGGTCGGGTTATTGAATTAATTTTTTAGTATTTTTTATAATTCAATATTTATTTCAAGATCAGGACTCTTCTCAATTAGTTCATTATTTATAAAATGTTTCTATATTTGTTAATTGAATTAAGGCTGTAGGTGGTTTCCAATTTTACATTTTAATATTTTCCTATTTCACTATATAAATAATCCAATGTATAAAAAATATAATACAGCATGAAAAAAAATATTTGGTATATTTGACAAAATGATAGTTTTTTCCAAAGTGAGATTCTGCTTAGCAACAAACCCCAAACACTTGATAGAGCTCAACCCATTAAGTGTATTTTGCAGAAATTTATTCAGAAAGCATAATATTAAATGTGAGGGGATATTTGAAGAGTTTGAGTTATGTTCAATGGACCATACATATACGAGCCAGCCTAACACAGCGAGAAAACCAGCGCTGACTCCAGTCGCCATCAAGTTGCCAACTCCTGACATTCCAAAACCTTTGAGAGAAACTGAGACTATTTGCGTTTCTCTTTCTGGTTCTTTTTATAGTTCAACTTCGAGTTCTGTTTTTCACCTTTTCACGGCATAATGAAGGCCAGTTGAGCAAGTGGAACAAGTGATTTTATTGATGATTGTGGAAGGCAACGATTTCATAAGCACTGTTTCTTCTCACACCTTTTCCATTAAATACGATTAAAAAGACAACTGAAAAGCATAACGTTAACAAATGTTGTTCCAGGCAAAGGCAATTAATTTCCTTTACATGTTTGATGTAAACACACAAAACAAATCATGATCACTCAGACACATTGCTTCTTCTGGCACAGATCACATTGGCTTAATGTCGATAAAAGAGCTTTGCAAAATTAAATTTTTCATATTTTATTCTAAATCACATTTACATCTTACCACAGTCAGTTGCTTCAGTTTTTTGTTGTCTTTTTTTTAAGCTTCAAGGATCGCTGCAATTCTCACCAGCACAATCGTGTCTCTCAGCAAGACGTTGAGTGAAGAATTTTTTAGCACAAACGCTGCAACTAAATGGCATGTCTCCACTGTGTGTTCTTGTGTGGCGTCGTAAATACGACTTTTGAGAGAACCTCTTGGCACAAACTGAGCAGGAAAAAGGTTTTTCACCACTGTGCTTTCTTGTGTGACTTGTTAAATTAGATTTTCGAGAAAAGCTTTTACCACAAACTGAGCAGGAAAAAGGCTTTTCTCCACTGTGTGTTTTTGTGTGACTTGTTAAATGTGACTTTTGAGAGAAGCTTTTTCCACAAACTGAGCATGAAAAAGGTTTTTCTCCAGTGTGTGTTCTTGCGTGTTCTGTTAAATTTGCCTTTTGAGAGAAGCATTTTCCACAAACTGAGCATAAAAAAGATTTTTCTCCACTGTGAATTCTTGTGTGGATTGTTAAATCAAACTTTTGAGAGCAACTCTTGCCACAAACGGAGCAGGAAAAAGGGTTTTCTCCACTGTGTGTTCTTGTGTGGATTGTTAAATCAAACTTTTGAGAGAAGCTTTTGCCACAAACTGAGCAGGAAAAAGGTTTTTCACCACTGTGCTTTCTTGTGTGACTTGTTAAATTTGATTTTTGAGAAAAGCTTTTACCACAAACCAAGCAGGAAAATGTTTTTTCTCCAGTGTGTGTTCTTGTGTGCCTTGTTAACGTTGCGTTTTTTGAGAAGCTTTTGCCACAAACCGAGCAGGAAAAATGTTTTTCTCCACTGTGCGTTCTTGTGTGCCTTACGAAATGAGACTTTCGAGAGAAGCTTTTGCCACAAACCGAGCAGGAAAAGGGTTTTTCTCCACTGTGTGTTCTTGTGTGGATTGTTAAATGAAACTTTCGAGAGAAGCTTTTGCCACAAACCGAGCAGGAAAAGGGTTTTTCTCCACTGTGTGTTCTTGTGTGGATTGTTAAATGAAACTTTCGAGAGAAGCTTTTGCCACAAACCGAGCAGGAAAAAGGGTTTTTACCACTGTGTGTTTTTCTGTGCCCTTTTAAAGACAGCTTTGAAGTGAATGAGTCAGTGTGACATGCCCTTTCACCTTTGGCTTGCCCATCATCATCATCATCATCATCATTAGAATCATTGTCATGAGCATCTGATGATGTGTCCTCACTATGTGCTTGTGATGGCCCCCAGTGGTTTGCATCACCTTCTGTTGTCATGTGATGAATAGAGCTGTGGCTTGGAGGCTCCGCCCCTCTGTTGTCCTCACGCTCACCCTTGTTTTCATCGTCACTCTTTATAGGGAAAACGTTCACTGGTGACTTGTTGATCTCCTCCTCCTCCTCCTCCTTTTTGATGTGAGTCAAGTCTGGCTCCTCTTTCACAGAACGGAGATTGTTTTCACTGACGTCTGCAGGACACAAAAAGACAAATTTGGTTTGGTCAAGTCAAAGATCAGGCTGCAACTTTGTCTGATATTGTTTCTACCGTGCTACCTTGACTTGATTTTCACAAAATTACGTCCTACGATGTAAACCTCCCTTTCCTAGCAGCACAACAGTGATAAACGAGCATTTAAAAAGAAAGCACGTTGCGGCTGATGCCCGATTTCATTCCTGACATAGTCACAGACGTTTCTGGAAGCGAGCTGAAGTTAGCACACACAGGCTATTGTGTGCGTCTGATGGAACACCTGTTGTGGGACCCTATGTATTATGTATGTATGTATGTATTATGATCGCAAAATTCCGAACGAACTGGCGAGGCTGCCCGGCTCACCGTGGCTTGTCATCGGGGCCGGGAGGCGGCGCAGGCGACGCAGAGAGAGGAAGCAGAAGCGAGGCTGCAGGTCCGGTGTCTTGCAACGGCTGCGACGGCAGCCCCATAGGCAGCCACTACCGAGTCTGCACCTCACCAACGCCAGATCCGTGGTCCACAAAATCGACGACCTGGGATTACAAATCCTGGGAAACCGCTATGTGCGCGATAGCAGTGTGATCGTCGTCACGGAAACCTGGCTGCACGCAGACGTCCCCGACGCTAGCATCCAGCTGGCCGGGCGCTCGCTACATCGTGCGGATCGGACGAGGGACACCGGTAAGAGGAGGGGCGGGGGGCTCTGTGTTTACGTGCATGAGAACTGGTGCGGCGATAGCACGATCGTCGAGAAGCACTCTTCCCCCGACATCGAGTTCATGTCCGTTAAATGCCGGCCTTATTTTCTCCCGAGGGAGCTAACGGTAGTGATTGTCACATCTGTTTACATCCCTCCCGACGCTAGCACTAGCACGGCGCTCTCGCTACTCGCGTGCGTCATCAATAAACATCAGCGGGCCCACCCTGATGGCGTTCACGTAGTAGCGGGAGACTTTAATAAGGCCAATTTAAAGACTGTACTCCCAGAGTTTCACCAGCATGTCAAGTGCCCAACGAGGGGAGACAACACTCTCGACCATGTGTACTCGAACATCAAGCACGCATACAGAGCCCTCCCACTCGCCCCTCTCGGCCAGTCAGACCACCTGTCCTTGCAGCTCGCACCTGCGTACACCCCTCTCAGGCGCAGATTCAGGCCTACCACAAAGACTGGGAAAACCTGGCGTGACGACGCCATGAGTGAATTACAGGACTGCTTTCATGACACAAACTGGGACCTCTTTGATCATCAGGACCTTGATGTCTACACGCATTGTGTACTGGACTACATCAAGTTCTGCATGGAAACTGTGTCACAACATAAGACTATACGGACCTTCCCAAATGCGAAGCCCTGGATGTCCAGCAGGGTTCGCTCTCTCCTCAAGGCCCGTGACGCTGCCTTCAGGTCAGGCGACAAAGCCCAGTACAGGGTGGCTCGTGCTGACCTGAGCAAAGGCATCAAGCTAGCCAAGGCAACCTACAAGGGGAGGCTGGAGGCCCACCTTGCCAGTAACAGACCACGGGAGGTGTGGCAGGGTCTACGGAGCATCACCAACTTCCGTGGCAGCAGAACGACCTCTGTAGACCCGAGTGCATCGCTGGCAGAGGAGCTTAACTGCTTCTTCGCTCGCTTTGACTCGCCCCAACCGTCACACCCCCGCACTTCAAGCTCCAACTCCCCCCCACTCATCGTAGAGGAACACGATGTGAGGCGCGCGCTCCTGGCGGTCAACCCCAGGAAAGCTACTGGACCCGACGGAATACCAGGCAAGGTCCTCAGAGCATGTGCCCACCAACTGTCACATGTTTTCTGCAGGATCTTCAACCGCTCCCTGGCTCAGGCAGTCATCCCCTCCTGCTTGAAAACTTCCACCATTATTCCTGTCCCCAAAAAGTCACCAGCCGTCCACCTGAATGACTACCGTCCTGTTGCTCTCACACCAGTCATTATGAAGTGCTTCGAGAGGCTGGTTCTCCAGCACATCAGGGACTGCCTTCCTCCCACTCTGGACCCCTACCAGTTTGCATACCGGGCTAACAGATCCACTGAGGACGCCATCGACACTGCTCTGCATGTTGTGCTGGGCCACCTGGAACGACAGCAGAGCTATGCAAGGATGCTCTTTGTGGACTACAGCTCGGCATTCAACACGATCATCCCAGACATCCTCGTCGCCAAACTGGACACTCTCGGCCTCCCTGCCCTCACACGCATCTGGATTAAGGACTTTCTGACCAACAGACCCCAGACTGTGTTGCTCGGCCCCTACACGTCCTCCACCCTCATGCTGAGCACCGGTTCCCCCCAAGGATGCGTGCTGAGCCCTCTCCTGTACGCCCTCTACACCTACGACTGCAGCCCGGCCCACGGCAACAACACCATCGTCAAGTTTGCTGACGACACGACAGTGGTCGGTCTGATCTCGGAAGGTGACGAGACAGCCTACAGAGAGGAGGTAAAGAGACTGACAACTTGGTGCAAGGACAACAGACTGCACCTTAACACTGCTAAAACAAAGGAGATTGTCGTCGACTTCAGGAGGAACAAGACGCTGCCGCCCCCCCTCTGCATCGAAGGCGTGTGTGTGGAGAGGGTCCACACGTTCAAGTTCCTGGGAGTACAGATCTCCGATGACCTTTCTTGGAGTCACAACACCACAGCAGTGGTAAAGAAGGTCCGCCAACGTCTGCACTTCCTGAGAGTCCTCAGGAAATTCAACCTGGACAGGAAGCTGCTGCTGGCCTTCTACCACTCGTCCATTGAGAGCCTGCTGACGTACTGTGTCTCCACCTGGTACAGCGGCTGCACTGAGGCGGACAGAGTGAGGCTCCAGAGGACAGTCAAAACAGCGCAAAGGATTATTGGCTGCCCTCTCCCCTCACTGTCGGACATCTACACCGCCCGGTGCCTCAGAAGGGCTCTCAACATCGTCAATGACAATACCCACCCAAACTCACACCTGTTCGACCTGTTGCCCTCTGGCAGGCGCTACAGATGCATCAAATCAAGGACCAATAGACTGAGAAACAGTTTCTTTCCGAGAGCCATCTCCATTCTGAACTCTCACACACACACGAGAACACCCTTACCTTGCAGAACAGCATTGTGATGTGTTTTTATATGCACTATTCAGTACTAAATTCCATTGCACTCTCTTATTTATTTATCTAATTTATATATTTGTCTGTATTATTGTTGTATTGCACTGGAGAGGGGAGCCCTCTAATCTCGTTGCACACTTGAGTACAATGACAATAAAGGGATTTCTAATTTCTAATTCTAAGCCTGTATTTATGATTAGAGGGAATCGGAGAAGCGGGTTGTTGCAAATAAAGGCTGTCCGAGTTGGGTCAGAACAAAGAAACTGGACGTGTATTTTTCTTAGAAAACCCCACTTAAACATGGTGGCAGCTAGTGATGGGTAGATGAGGCATCCTGTATCGTTTCGACACAGTGACACAATGTATTGACACTGTGTTGACACTGTGTTGCTGAATACTGACACCTGGTGGACTTGCAGGAAACATTTGACAGGGTCATCTGACACTGATCTGTCAAACTAATTTTATCCAATTCCATTGATTAGCGACGTGATGTGTTTTTATATATCCTATTTCGTATTGCATTCCATCGCACTATTTAATTTTCATATTTATCTAATTTATATATTTAACTGAATTATTGTTGTATTGCACTGGAGAGAGGAGCTCTCGAATCTCGTTGCACACTTGAGTACAATGACAAAGGGATTTCTGATTCTGATTAGGCATTTGCTTTCACATTATTTTTACATACACGCAATTTCATAAAAAAAATCTTTGATATTCGAGACGCAGTTGATAAATTAAGAGAACATCTGTCTGAATGCCCAAGT
Source organism: Idiotropiscis lumnitzeri (assembly GCF_059441095.1). Taxonomy (NCBI): domain Eukaryota; kingdom Metazoa; phylum Chordata; class Actinopteri; order Syngnathiformes; family Syngnathidae; genus Idiotropiscis; species Idiotropiscis lumnitzeri. Next base: position 8,160,456 of record NC_142392.1, read on the forward strand.
AAAAGTGTTGTGAATGACAATGGACTCATTGTAATTAAAGATTTTTATTCCAAAAAATTAGTTTCTCCAGCGTTTTGTTATTCAGTCTAATTCTTTTTTTGAGGCAATTTCCCCCGCCTTTGAGAAGATCCTCTCACAAGGCACTGAAGAGACCGGTGTGCACAACGCCTGTGTGGCTAATATAAATAGGTGAGGGAACGTTGCCTCCATGGACTTCCAGTATAAGAGCGAGTCTTCCGTACGTGCAACGTGTCCTGCTGACATATAGCGCTGCACCTCTGAGTGTGCATCAACAGTGACGTCTTCCATCTTGCGGATCTTTAATGCAAAGTAACGTGCCAATAACTGTTAATAATAACTTGATGTATAATGGTAGTAAGGTGAAACCGCTGGGCAGATGTAAAGTCAAGCTGAGGAACCCAAGGAACCAGAAACTGTATCGGTTGGAGTTCCAAGTAGTGGATGATGACTGCACTGTCCCACTTATAGGGAAAAGAGCCAGTGAGGCTATGAAACTTATCAAGGTGCATTATGAAAATATCATGGCAATGGACAGTATTGTGACAACAGAGAAAGAGACAATAGGAGAGTGGACATTTGAACAGATTAAGATAGACTTTGCAGATGTATTCTCAGGAGATGGGTGTCTGGAAGGAGAGTACACAATAGAAGTGGACAAAAGTGTCAAACCAGTACAGCGACGGGTGCCTGTTGCTATGCTGAAGCCACTGAAGGAGGAGCTTCAAGACCTTGAGCGCAGAGGTATTATCGCACCAGTGGACTGTAGCACCGATTGGATCAGCAGCATGGTGGTAGTACAAAAACAAAATGGCAGACCAAGAATATGCATTGATCCAAAGCCCTTGAACAAGGCTCTCAAGCGCAGTCACTTCCCATTGGCAACTATTGAAGATGTACTCCCAGACTTGTCTAAAGCTAGACTGTTCACGGTGTGTGATGTTAAAAGTGGTTTCTGGCATGTCAAACTTGAAGAGAAGTCTAGCTACCTGACCACATTCTCCACCCCATTTGGGCGCTACAGATGGCTCCGGATGCCCATGGGGATTAGTCCGGCACCTGAGGTTTTCCAGAGGAAATTGAATCAAGCATTGGATGGACTGCCTGGTCTGTATATCATTGCTGACGATGTGCTTATTACAGGCCAGGGTGAGAGACAGGAAGATGCGATAAGAGACCATGATGCAAAGTTGAGACAGTTTCTGGACAGATGTAAACAAAAGAACATTAAATTGAATCCAGACAAGTTCAAACTGAGACAGGCTGAGTGCAATTACATTGGACACAGGCTCACAGCAGGTGGACTGAAAGTTGACCCAGACAAGGTCCGTGCCATTGAGCACATGCCGAGGCCCACAGACGTCAAGGCAGTGCAAAGACTGTTGGGTATGATAAACTATCTGGCGAAATTTTGCCCCAAGCTTTCAGACCAATGTGAGGTACTGAGACAGTTGACACACAAAGATGTTGAATGGGAATGGATGGAGCAACATGAAACGGCTTTTGCGAAACTTAAAATGATGATTGCAGGTGCTCCTGTCCTGAAGTATTACTGCCCTGAGGAGGATTTAGTGGTGCAATGCGATGCATCGGACACTGGTTTGGGGGCAGCACTAATGCAGAAAGGCAAGCCCATTGCTTTTGCAAGCAGAGCACTCACGCAGACGGAACGTGGCTATGCTCAGATTGAGAAAGAGTTTTTAGCCATGGTTTTCAGTGTCGAGAAATTTCATCAATTCACGTATGGCCGTAAGGTCACTGTCCAATCCGATCATAAGCCGCTCGAGACAATTGTGAGGAAACCTCTGTTGAGTGCTCCAAAGAGACTCCAAAGGATGATGCTGCGCATTCAGAAATATGATTTGACTGTAGTGTACGTTCCTGGCAGGGACATGTTACTGCAGACACGTTGAGTAGAGCATATCTCCCAGAATGCTCACCCCTGGGCTCTGTTGAGGCTGACATAGAAACTGTTAACATGGTGCAGCACCTCCCTATCTCCAGTGACAGCCTGAGCAGGATTAGAGTAGCTACAGAAGAAGATAGAGCGCTTCAAACGCTTATTAAGATGATGCAACAGGGATGGCCATCAGACAGAAGATCAATACCGCCGGAGATCAGGCCATACTATTCGTTTCAAGGGGAGCTGAGTCACCAATATGGCATTGTTTTTAAAGGTGAACGTGCTGTTATCCCTACCGCACTCCAGAAGGACATCACCAGCCGTCTGCATTCATCTCATCTAGGTGTTGGAGGATGTCTGAGGAGAGCCAGAGAATGTGTTTTCTGGATTGGCATGAATGACCATATTACAGCACACATCGCTCGTTGTGACATCTGCAGGTCAGTAGATGACAGACAACAGAAGGAAACACTCAACCCACATGATTTGCCAAACAGGCCATGGGCAAAGGTGGGCGTCGACATTTTTCAGTTTGAGGACAAGAACTACCATGTGACAGTGGACTATTACTCGAATTATTGGGAAATAGACTTTTTGCCTGACACTAAATCTGCCACGGTGATAAAGAAACTGAAAGCCCACTTTGCTAGATATGGCATTCCCAGCACTGTAATTTCAGATAATGGACCTCAATACTCATCGGAGGATTTCCACAGGTTCAGTCGGCTGTGGGAGTTCGAGCACAAGACATCATCTCCAGGTTACCCTCAGAGTAACGGCAAAGCAGAGTCTGCCGTGAAGACAGCAAAAAGACTTTTGTAAAAGGCTAAAGCGGCTGGGCAGGACCCATATCTTGCGTTATTGGATCACCGCAATACACCGTCACAAGGACTAGACTCAAGCCCGGCGCAAAGACTGCTGAGCCGCCGTACAAGGACACTGCTCCCAGTCAAGCCCAGCCTTCTTCGGCCCAAAGTGATTAGAGCAGGGCCAGTGCTGCTGAAAAATCAATTCCGCCAGTGTGCTTATTACAACCGCTCTGCTAGGGATCTCGATGCATTAAAACCTGGCGATTGTGTTAGGGTTCAGCCTTTTCACCTCCACACTAAGTGGAGGTTGGGCAGAGTGAAAAACTGTGTTGATTGCAGATCCTATGACATTGAATTGGATTCAGGTGCTGTTCTGAGAAGGAACCGTAGACACCTCAGGCACGCTCTGGGAGATCCACATGTGAGGCCAATAGACATGGAGGCTGAGGATCCACCAAACACCCAAGCGAGTCCAATACAACCTCAGCCAGCCGCTCCGTCCGATAGCGATAGGCCGATGACAACTAGGAGTGGGAGAGTTATTCACAAGCCGCAGCGGTACAAGGACTTTACTACTTAATCACATGCTTTGGGGATTCTTATTTTTAAGGGTAATTGTAATTGTGAAAAAAAAAAAAAAGGGTGGGATTCTTCCTAACAGAGGAGCACTGTTTTGTTTGGGATGTTGAAATTGCATCTGTCACTGAGAAAAAAATAAAACTGTTGTCTCAGCATTGTTCACATTGTAATGTTTTTTTCTTCCTTGTGTGTGTTAATGTGTGTTCAGCACCAGGTCCAATTTAAAGGACAAGCTTTCCAAAAAGAGAAAGGATGTAACAATATGGTATGCTGTGTTATCAGGTGCACTAGTAGGGGGCACTGCAGGGCAGTTGGAAGTGTGTAAGCCTGTTGTTATGACTGCAGGGCATTCGAGGGACAAGTTGTTGCAAATAAACGCTGGCCAAGTTGGGTCAGAGCAAAGAAACTGGACTTGTATTTTTCTTAGAAAACCCCACTTAAACACTGCTAGCATATGCAGACATTATATTCATACAATCTTGCAGCCCGAGTGAACCACAGCATTGTTGCAAGTTCGGTAGGAGAAACGTAAACGTCCCACTGCTGGAGCAGGAAAGGCTTCTCGGGGCAAAGGCGGAAGTGACGTCGGAGCTGACTCGCTTTTGTGGCGTTATTTTAATTATTTTGTTACATTTTTTTTTATCAACCAAATTAAAATATTACATAGAATATATATTAAAGGAGAACCATCAGGTGTAAAAACAAACACAGAGGCAAAGAAATATATTTGAAAAATACGTGCTTAAATCATGACGTCATAAGCAAGCGCGCAGCTTCCGAAGGACCCCGTCCACACCGGAATAAAAACACCCACCGCTAAATTCTTCTGATTTAGTGTGGAACTGACTGTAATTTTTTCATAGGATGTCCAGTTCTACTCTAAAGGACTACGACATAATTCATTAAGTCTTTGTGTCCCGATAACCTCATCTTCGCGCGTTGATGCTTTTCGGCGTAGTTAGCTTAGCTTGTTAGCTAGCTAGCCGCTAACAAAAAGAGGCACATGACTCATCGCCAAGCAGAGATCAAGTGCGGATTTTTGGGAATTATCATTTGAATATGTGTGAAAGAACGACACCCAAGTACAAAGAGGAACTTTGTGGAATAAAAGAAGAGAACGAGCAACATCTTCAACTGCTGGGCGAAGTTTTCAACCAGCCTCGTGTTGTGCCACTCAAAGCAGGTTTGTACACGTCTTACTCTCATTTGCTTTGTAAAGAACGACTTTCTATCGTTAAAAATATGCATCACAACATTAAGTTGTTTGGGGAAATCGTTCAAGGTTATTGCCGCTTTATTTTTAAATATTGCCTTTTACTTGCCGGTTTGCTGAACATTTGTTTATGCCAAATTAAATCAGTGCAGAAAATAAATGCCAAAGAATAACCAATAGTGGGGGGGGGGAACTCCATGTTTTCCCAGTATAAAATTTGAACTGATTATTTTACATTTTCAATTTTCTGGTTTTTATATCTTGTTCAAGCAATGACTTAGGGAAGGAATTCTGCCTGACTCTAAAAAATGTGCACACTGCGGCGAAAACATCAATGGCGGTCGATGAATTTTAGTGAATAAAACACAAAATATTAAGTTTAAAAAAAAAAAAAAATAAGTACGTATTGGTCTTATTTATTAACTTTGTACTGTCTTGGTCGGGTGAGAGTCAAAGAACCTCGTGTGGCCCTGCACTGTTTTGTGCACAGGTGCATTGTTTCACCTCATCCAAACATTTAAAATACATTGAATGCATCCATCCAGGGTTGCACGGATCTCATCAGTGAACAAGCGCATGCTGCAAGGAATGCATCTGCATCTTTGGCTTACTATGGGCTTAAAAAGGGAGAACGTCACAACCCCCTTTTCCACCAACAAGTCCAGGAACATTTAGTTCCTGGTAATAAAGTTCCTGTGGCCCAGGTGGTTTGCATCACCCCCACAACTCATAGTTCCTGCTAATTTATCCAAATGACAATCATGATGTATCAGTGGGAGGTCTTGTGTTACTTTGTTAGTCATTACTGACACCCTATGGCTGTTAACCATCATTGCAGTTCCAAAATGATTCAGTGAACTCTTAAAATATTATGGTGTATCTTAGTTGAATTAGAATACATATTCCAGAAACGTCTGTGACTATGTCAGGAATGAACTCGGGCACCAGCCGCAATGTGCTTACTTTTTAAATGCTCGTTTATCACGGTTGTGCTGCGAAAGGGAGGTTTACACATCGTAGGATGTAATTTTGTGAAATGCCCCCATGGTCCGGTCAAAGTTGGTGCCGCACGCATTGCTCCGTGTGCGGCAGGCACAAGTCAAGGTAGCACGGTAGAAACAATATAAGACAAAGTCGCCGCATGAGCTTTGACTTGACCAAACCAAATGTGTGTGTCTTTTTGTGCCCTGCAGACGTCAGTGAATACGATCTCCGTTCTGTGAAAGAGGAGCCAGACTTGACTCATTTCAAAAAGGAGGAGGAGGAGGAGGAGGAGATCAACAAGTCACCACTGAACGTTGTCCCTATAAAGACTGAAGATGAAAACAAGGATGAGAGTGAGGACAACAGAGGGGCGGAGCCTCCAAGCAGCAGCTCAAGTCATCACGTGACAACAGAAGGTGATGAAGACCACTGGGGGCCATCACAAGCACAAAATGAGGACACATTATCACACGATGATGATGATGATGGGCAAGCCAAAGGTGAAAGGGCATGTCACACTGACTCATTCACTTCAAAGCTGTCGTTAAAACCGCACACAAGAACACACAGCGGAGATAAACCTTTTTGCTGCTTGTTTTGTGGTAAAAGCTTTTCTCTAAAATCAAATTTAACAAGCCACACAAGAACACACAGTGGTGAAAAACCTTTTTCTTGCTCAGTTTGTGGAAAATGCTTCTCCCAAAAGGGAAATTTAACAGAACACACAAGAACACACACTGGAGAAAAACCTTTTTCCTGCTCAGTTTGTGGCAAAAGCTTTTCTGGAAAGTCTAATTTAAGAAAACACACAACAACACATAGTGGAGAAAAACCTTTTTCCTGCTCGGTTTGTGGCAAAAGCTTCTCTCTAAAGTCTCATTTCGTAAGGCACACAAGAATGCACAGTGAAGAAAAAACTTTTTCTTGCTCAGTTTGTGGCAAAAGCTTCTATCAAAAGTTTGATTTAACAATCCACACAAGAATGCACAGTGGAGAAAACACTTTTTCTTGCTCAGTTTGTGGCAAAAGCTTCTATCAAAAGTTTGATTTAACAAGGCACGCAAGAACACACAGTGGAGAGAAGCCTTTTTCATGCTCAGTTTGTGGCAAAGGATTCTCTGAAAAGGGACATTTAACACAACACACAAGAACACACAGTGGAGAAAAAGCTTTTTCCTGCTCAGTTTGTGGGAGACGCTTCTCTGTAAAGTCAAATTTAACTTGTCACACAAGAACACACACTGGAGAAAAACCTTTTTCCTGCTCAGTTTGTGGCAAGAGGTTCTCTCGAAAGTCGGTTTTACGAAGCCACACAAGAACACACAGTGGAGACAAGCCACTCAGTTGCAGCGTTTGTTCTAAAAAATTCTTCACTAAACAGGGAACTGAGAGACACAATTGTGCTGGCGAGAATTGCAGCGATCCTTGAAGCTTAAAAAAAATAAAACAAAAAACTGAAGGAACTGACTCTTTGTGGTAAGATGTAAATTTTGATTTTGAATAAAATATGATATATTGAATTTTGAGAAGCTTTTTTACTGACACTAAGCCAATGTGATCATTGCCAGAAGAAGCAACGTGTCTGAGTGATGATTAATCTTTTTGTGTGTTCACATCAAACATGTAAATAAAATAAATTGCCTCTGCCTGGAACAAATATTTGTGAACATTTTGCTTTTCAGTTGTCTTTTTAATCGTACCTAATGGAAAAGGTGTGAGAAGAAACGGTGCTTATGCAATCGGTGCCTTCCACAGTCATCAATAAAATCACTTGTTCCACTTGCTCAAATGGCCTTCATTACGCTGTGTGAAAAGGTGAAAAACTGAACTAGAAGTTGAACTATAAAAAGAACCAGAAAGAGAAACGGAAATAGTCTCAGTTTCTCTTAAAGGTTTTGTCAGGAGTTGGCAACTCGATGGCGACTGGAGTCAGCGCTGGTTTTCTCGCTGTGTTTGGCTGGCTCGTATATGTATGGTCCATTGAACATCACTCAAACTCTTCAAATATCCCCTCACATACATTTAATATTTCGCTTTCTGAATAAATTTCTTTCTTTCTAGGTTGAGCTCTATCAAGCGTTTGGGGTTTGTTGCTAAGCAGAATCTCACTTTGGAAAAAAACTATCATTTTGTCAAATATACCAAATATTTTTGTTCATGCTATATTATGCTTTTTATACGTTGGATTAGTTATATAATGAAATAGGGAAATATTAAAATTGGCAACCACATACAGACTTAATTCAATTAATAATAAATATAGAAACATTTTATAAATATTGAACTCATTGAGAAGAGTCCTAATATTGAAATAATTATTGAAATATAAAAAATACTTATGTATTAAATTAATTCAATAACCCGACCCCGGATGAGCGGCAGAAAATGGCTGGATGGATGGAATAATTTAAATTGCACACATATTCAAATGAACAAATATCTTAAGAAATAATCAAGAGTGAAATAAAAAGGTTTACATTAATATTGATATAATTTAACATTAAAATACTTGAATAAATATTGTATTATTACATAAATAAGCTTAAATATAAATTGTAATAAATAAAAAAAAAGTTGTGTATTTTTAAATGGCCTAATATAGATATGGGAAGTAATTCTCTTTATGTAACTATGAAGGGACTGGAGCTCACAGAAGTGACCAGTCTTGGTTCTGAAGTTCCGATGTAACCAGATACTGCCCTGAGAGAAAATAGGCCTGAGCATTGTTAATGGTGGGGGCAATTCTCTCGCCAGGTCGGTGACCTTCCAGGGTATGAGAGTAATTTAAGGTGGTCACGAGTAGACTGGTCGTATCAAAGGGGAGACGCATCTGCTCTCCCTCTGGGGGATTTTTGGAGGGAAATCCCGAAGACTAGCGGGATGGGAATGCATATGCAACAAGGGAAAATTAGATATTCATGTCCTACTTGGGCATTCCCTGTAAGAAGGGAATGTCTGAGAGGGGGCTCGCACGTGCGCGGGGCGCATACACGCACAAGTTTTTGGGGAGACTTCTTTTGACATCAGCATGTGACGAGAATAAAATCTTTTTCGAACCAGTTCTTTTCCATCACCAATCCAGCCTTGCTCGGCTGCCTCTCCGGAAGGCAGCAAGGTCCCAAACATCTGCCAAGTTACAGGATGGAAAGTATACTATGAACTTACCTTTCAAGAAGAAAGATGTCTTCTTACCAAACAATTTTGCTGTGGCCCAGCAACGGTTACAAGGTCTGAAGAAGAAATTTAAGTTTGATCAGCAACTCCATCAAGAATATGTGAAGTCCATGACTAATGTAATCACTTGCAATTATGCAGAACAAGTACCTGACGATCAAAGAGACCTTGATTCAGGAAGAGTTTGGTATATTCCCCATCATGGTGTCCATCAGCCCAGAAAGGGAACACTGCGTGTCGTGTTTGACTGTGGTGCCACGTTTAAGGGCTTGTCCCTGAATACGGAGCTGCTGCAAGCACGTTGTGGTCCTCGTCAGCACCCGTGCGGCTGAATTCTGAAGTAGTTGTAGACTAGAAATACTCTTTTTGGGAAGACCAGAGAGCAGGGCATTACAGTAATCTAGGCGGCAGGAAATAAAAGCATGCATCAGCACCTCCGTGTTAGCCTGAGAGAGAAACGGGCGGACTCTGGCTATATTCTTAAGGTGATAAAAACCAATCTTGGTTACATTTTTAATATGAGGAATAAAACTGAGCTCAGAGTAAAAAATGACGCCCAGGTTCTTCACAAATTGTGATGATTTATAATCTTGTAGTTTTGGTAAAAGTTTTTCTCTCTGACCTTCAGGACCAATAACTAAAACCTCTGTTTTGTCCTGATTGAGCTGTAGGAAATTCTCTGCCATCCATGACTTAATATCTAAAATGCAATTTAAAAGGGTATCGATAGGCTTTGTGTCATCCGGAGACACGGCAATATACAGCCGTGTGTCATCAGCGTAGCTGTGGAAGCTGATGCCGTGTCTCCTAATGACATCCCCAAGAGGAAGCATGTACAGATTAAAAAGTATTGGGCCTAAAATTGAACCTTGGGGAACCCCACATTCAATTTCATGGGTTTTGGCGGAACAGGTATCCATACTTACAAAGAAACGTCTGTCTGTGAGATAGGAATAAAACCAGTTAAAAGCAGTACCAGAGATGCCCACTAGGTTTTTAAGTCTTTTTAATAAAATGTGATCTACTGTGTCAAACGCGGCACTTAAATCCAGTAGCACCAAAACTGTGAGTTTTTTTGCATCTGCAAAACACCTGAAATCATTTAGAATCCTTAAAAGAGCTGCCTCTGTACTGTGGTTCATTCTAAAACCAGATTGAAATTTCTCTAAAACATTATTTGTATTTAAAAAAATAATATAACTGTAGAAAAACATTTTTTTCTAAAATCTTACTTCAAAACGGTAAGTTGGATACAGGGGTGTAATTATTTAAAACACTGGGCTCTGAATTGCTCTTCTTCAGAAGGGGCTTCACCACCGCCGTTTTAAACGCAGTGGGGAAGACACCCGTCTGAAGAGAGCAATTGACTATATTTAAAATCAGTTCCTCAAAAAAATCCATAAAAAGCTTTTAAAAGTGATGTGGGAATTGGATCTAAAAGGCAGGTTGTTTGATTTACCTGGGAGAAAACTCGACCAAGTGTCCTTGCATCAACCAGGGCAAAACTTTCCAGTGTTTCCTCTGGTAAAAATGACTGTCCAGCGTTAATAGAAATTACATTTTGATGAGCTAAAAGACTGGATCTTATGCCATCGATTTTACTTCTGAAGTGTTTTGCAAAATTCCTCACAGAAAGCGTCTGTCGCTGTCTGTGAGGACTTTTTAAGATCAGATCTGGTTAAAAGATCGAAGGTGGAGAAGAGATACTTAGGGTTGTTTTTACTAATTGTAATGAGATTTGAGAAGTAAGACATTCTTGCCAGTTTGACTGTTTTATTGTAGGATTTGAGTTGTTGACATATTTGGTAATGAACTGTAAGGTTGCTCTTTCTCCACCTCCTTTTGCACTCCTGCATTTTCTTTTTGATTCCTTAGTTAAATCATTTCTCCACGGGGGTATAGTCTTGATTTTTATGTTTTTTGTTAAAAGTGGAGCAACTGAGTCTAATGTTGATTTTAAAACCCTGTTAAAATTATCAACAATAAAATCACAAGGTGCAGGTAAAATGTCAGCAGGAGTGCTCTTTAAAATCTCAATAAAATTTGCAGTAACCTCAGATGTTAGGTAGCGTTTTCTCACTATTCTCACCGGGGCTGCTTCTTGATTAAAACTGGCGATGTTAAAATATACACAGTAAATGTCTGACACAGCCAGGTCAACAACAGAGGACACACCAACGGACAGGCCGTAGGTTATGACCAGGTCCAGGGTGTGTCCTCTGTTGTGAGTTGGCTGTGCGACATGCTGTTTAAATTCAAAATAGTTAAAAAGGTTTAAAAATTCTCTGGACAGTGAGTCCGAGATATTGTCAACGTGCACATTAAAATCGCCAGTTATTAAAATTCTGTTATAAGTGGAATGTAAAATCGATAAGAACTCTGAAAACTCACTCATAAAAGAAGTAGAGTGATGAGGAGGTCTATAAAGTGTGACACAGAGAATAGAAGGACTGCTAAAAACAAAGGCATGGTGTTCAAAAGATAAATACCTGTTAAAAATAGTTTCCTTTGAAATAAGAGAAGTTTTTATAATTGACACAGTCCCGCCTCCTCTTTTACAGTCTCTGGTCGAAAATAAAAAAATAAAATTTGGTGGGCAAGCCTCGGTGAGAGCAACTGGAGCATCTGTACCGAGCCATGTCTCAGATAAAAGAATACCTTCAAGGTTGTTGTCTAAAATCAGGTCGTTTATGATAAAAGTTTTGTTTAAAAGGGAGCGCACGTTCAGCACAGCCAGGTTAATGTTTGTGCTGGACGTGCGCTCATGGTCACATGGATTTGAAATGTTAACATATAAAAGATTGTCGCCCTGTCGCTCGTTGTCCCGGAGGGGATTTCTTTCCGCTACTTAAACGCCCTGCGCTATGCTATCTTGCGCCGCAGCAAAACGGACTTTGTCTGAACTATATGTAAGTCCATACACAGCAGCAGCAACAAGCTACGTGATGGAAAATAAACGACTCCACTAACAAGTAGCGTGCTAAACGAGGAGGTGAGCAAGGAGGTGCTAAGCGCGCTAATTGCTAAAATTAATTGTTTCTATGTACGCTCGACATTTAACAGAAGTCTCACTTGAACTGCGTTTGGGTGGAGAGCCAGCAGCTATGAACAGAAATGTTGTATTGCAACCATTAAGTATCTAAACATAAAATAAAAGGAACACGGAAATGTCTGACGTCATCACGACGAAGTGGTTTGATGTCAAACGTATAGTAACTAATGATAGCAGTTATATCATTAGTCACTAGTTGGCAGTATTGCCTGATGTGTGTTTAGTTACCAGACGAACAAGTGTGTATGCACAAAGACGAGAATGCAAGTCAGTAAATAAAGAGACACAAGCTTGCAGCATCACGTTACCTGCGTGACTTCTTAAGATAGAAGACAGAACATTACATGGTACCAGGTCGCGGGTCAAGAAAAGGACTGACGCGAGATGGACTCCGTAAGGCCACCAGAAGCGCTGAAAAAGACGGGAAATGTGGACGAGAGTTGGCGGGCTTTCAAGCAACAATTCCAGCTCTACCTTGCCGCCGTGGGAGTCGGAAACAGAGCAGACGAAAGAAAAATAGCCCTTTTGAGAACCAATGCCGGAGACGAGGCCATCGAGGTATTCAACACCTTTGTTTATGATGAACCGAAGATAAAGACAAGTTTGAAACGGTCTTACAAAAATTTGATGAAAACTGTCTAGCTAAGAAAAACAAAACTAATGAGAGATACGTGTTTCGTTCAAGACTCTAACAGCCCGGTGAGTCCTTTGACAATTTCTTCAACGATCTCAAAATTAAAGCTAAGTCTTGTAACTTTGGTGATCTGAAAAACTCAATAATAAGGAAAGCCTTGCCAAGCTAACGAGCTAGCAAAGCAGCACGTGCTAACTTTCCAAGCAGCGGCATCTTATGAAAAAACAGAGTCCGTGAAGGCAGTGATGAGGAAAGGTAAACTGCGATTCAAGAAAAAGACCAAAACCAATGAAAATGATCAAGCTCCATTCAACTGTAAAAAGTGTGGAGAAAGGCACGGGCCAAAACAATGTCCTGCATTTGGGAGAACATGTGCTAAGTGTAAAAAGCAAAATCACTATGCTAAGATGTGCTACACCAAGAAGTAAGTGCACACCGTGCAGGAAGACTCAGATGATAGTGATGACCTAAGTGACACTTTTTTCATCAAAATAGTGTCACATGGCGAAAGCGAAGCGCAGCAACAAAATAGAGGTGACACAGAGCAAGCTGTTTATGCAGTAAAAGAAGACAGATGGATTGCACCACTGCTTGTCAATGGGACTCTGGTTACTTTTAAAATAGACACAGGAGCAAAAGCAAACATAATTAATGAAAAAGACTTGAATTCACTTGAAGAGAAACCGGAAAGAGTCACAGACAAGCCCGTGAAATTGAAAACCTACGACAATCAGCCAATAAAAACAAAGGGATGTTGTAGGCTAAAAGTGACCGCAAAGGGAAGACAACACAAATTAACATTCACAATTGTTCCAAGTGGACTGGAGTCAATCCTCGGAGACAAGGCGTCTGAAGAGCTTGGACTGGTGAAAAGAATTTACCAAGTCGACGGCAAGGATGTCAATAAGAACAACAAAGACTTGCAGAGTGAAGGTAGTAAGAGTATAGTGAACAAATACTTTTCTGTCTTCAAAGGAGAAGGTACGCTACCTTGTCCTTACAAAATACAGCTCAAGGAAGATGCTAAACCTGTAGTACATGCCCCGAGAAGAGTTCCAGACCCTCTCAAAGATAGATTAAAAAAGGAACTGAACAGAATGACACCAATAAGAGTCATAGAGAAAGTGGAAGAACCCACCGACTGGGTAAATTCCATCACGTGTGTTAAAAAGAGAAACTCCCCAGAGTTACGTGTTTGCCTCGACCCCAAAGATCTGAATGAAAACATTAAAAACTAACATTATCAGATTCCCAAGCGTGAAGAAATCCTGAGTGACATGGCAGGTGCTAAATTCTTCAGCAAATTAGATGCATCGCATGGATTTTGGCAGCTCAAGCTGGACACCGAAAGCAGCAGGTACACCACCTTCAACACACCATTTGGGCGTTTCTGTTTTCTGAGACTGCCATTTGGCATAAAGTCTGTGCCTGAGATCTTTCACAGAGCTATGGAGTCAATCATAGAAGGTCTGGAAGGAACCCGTGTGTTCATTGATGATTTGGTTGTTTGGGGAAACACGGAACAAGAACACAATGAGAGACTTGAGGAACTGCTACAAAGAGTTAAAATGAATGGACTTAAACTAAAACGAGAGAAATGTCTGTTTGGAGTTACAGAATTGACAATCTTGGGAGACAAGCTCATAGCAGATGGAGTGGTGCCAGACAGAACCAAAGTGCAAGCAATGCCGGACATGCCAGTTCCAACTGAGAAAAAAGGACTTCTGCGAGCAATGGGGATGATAAACTTCCGGGGCAAGTTCATTCCAAACCTCTCTTCAAGAACAAAGTCCCTAAGTTTGCTGCTGCATCACAACGTAGTCTTTGAGTGGACAACAAAACATGACAAAAAATGGCAAGATCTAAAGAGAACTGTGACAGCTGAGCCAGTCCTTGCCTACTTTGATCCATCAAAACCAACCAAAATTTCCACTGAAGCGTCGAAAGATGGGCTAGGTGCCGTACTGCTGCAAAAGGCGAGAGACACATGGCAACCTGTAGCCTATGCATCCAGGTCAATGTCAGAGACTGAAAAACGCTCTGCTCAGATAGAAAAGGAGTCACTGGGTCTAGTGTTTGGATGTGGCAAATTTCACACGTATGTTTATGGACTGCCCACGTTCATAGCAGAGACTGATCATAAGCCACTGATTTCAATTAGGAAGAAAAATCTCAATGACATGACGCCCAGAATTCAACGCATGATGATGACGTTGCAGCGCTATGATTTTGAGCTAATATACACGCCTGGAAAATACATAGTGCTTGCTGATGCGTTATCCCGAGCGCCGCACCCTAACAGTGACATCAAGGACTGCGTTACGGCTCACATCATCACTTCAAGCCCTTTTTCCGACAGGCAAATGGGCAGGCTGAGAAGGGAGTGCAAATCATCAAGAGACTGCTAAGGAAGGCCAAGGATGATGCATCTGATCCTTACCTTGCCCTATTGAGTTACAGAGCTGCACATCTGGAGTGGGGAGCTTCTTCGCCTGCTGACCTACTCATGTGCCGTAAGCTTCGCACCACAAATACCACAAGGACATGTGTAACCCTGGTTAACATAGCCTCATAAAATAAGAGCTTGTTATTAAAACAGTCATTAACAAAATATTCATTGTAGATGCGGAAAAATGATCAACATGACATAGAAATATATTAAAAGGTTAAACACTGGTAAATTCATTGTTTAATTAGTGTTTTTGTAATTCTTCAAAATGATTCCGCGCTAAGTGAATGCTTTTATTTTGAAAGGCACGTAGCGACATAATGCCGTTAGTCACGTGACTAGAAATGCGCACTTTATTTTATTCTTCTCATACTTGATAAAGAAGCTGAAGGAGAACTACGGTTAAACGAAAGAGAGACCGAGCTATTCAATGTTATTTTTGTATGTTGAAGGAGTCGTTTTTGAGTTTTCCAACCTGTCCTTCAATTGGTGATGCACTAATTACTGAACGGGTCTTGGTGAGTTTCAGACTTTTATTGTATTTTATTTCATGCAATGAACATTTTACAGTTGTATTGGTCAAATGGAAAAAAAGAAAAGAAACCTTTCAATGTAAATGTATATTGTTTTATTTTAAGTAATGGCTGTAAAAGGTGAATTGATGCTTAATTGAATGCTAGTTGTAGTTTCCCTGCAATGTTTTCCATTCTTCACCGGCCACCTCCATTATTTAAACTGCGTCATTGTGTGAGCATCGATTTCATTCGACGAAAAAACGAGTTTAATTTGCATTTGATGCCACCTGATGTAATATTTAGGTTTTGTATAAGTATTATTTTGTTGTTATGATAGGCCATTAAAGTTTGGTTCAGAAACTTCTGAGCTAAATGACGGAGCTGAACTCTTGAACGAGACACAAGATGGCGAGCCACCCACGAGCCCCTTGAGCTGTTTCTCACGCAGGAGCGGAGAGCAGTTACTGGACGTTGTGTTGATTCATCAACCTGGTAGGATTAATCCGTTTTCTACTCTGCTACACTGCAGTGGATTCCCGGAACACAGGATTGACTATTCAGGACAACTAGAGGAACACAAATATTCAAACAAGACACTTGGACATTGGGATCGATTCAGTCTTTTGCTGAATTGTTTTTGAGTTTTGTACATTGTGTCACATTTATTTTTGTAAACCATGCATGATAATGCTGTAACGGTATTATTGAAATGTTGACTGTGTGAACCACATCCAGTGAAATGGTTGAAAATTGAAGTTAGACTTAACTGATCAAACAAAATACTTACTTCTTACTGAACTTTATTCAACAAAGTGAGGTAAGGTAATTGAGTATAGATTAGGTAAGATTTGAACATAAAATTAGACTTTATTAAACAACAACCCGGGTTGAAATTATATTTTCCAAACTAAATAATAGTTGAACAGAAAAGGATATTGATAAAGAAAAATTCACTTGAAAGAAAGGGGAAACCCTTTTTCCTTTGGGTCAACTGTGTGTAAATTGTATGTCAATTGTGTGTAATTGTATGTCATTTCTATGTCTACAACTGTTATTTACTAAATTACGCCGGCAGTTCTAACTTATTCTATTGTCTGTGGTCCTTTATTTGGTTGTTAATATTATCTATATCTATATCTTAATAGTCGAACCTAGTACTGGTCTATAATTAACTGTAATCACTCTAGAGGTGTTACACATGACAACAACATTTGGATTGAAAATAAGAGAATGCTCAAACTCAAACAGAAAATTGCATATGACAGAGCTACAAAACATCTGGAACCTCTTTCTGAGAAAGACACTGCAAGGATCGAGGGACCTAATTGTTGGGACAGAAAAGTGACTGTCCTTATCGAAGCTGGACCGAGATCTTACATTGTGGAAACAAAGGATGGACAAAGAGTGAGGAGGAACAGGAGGAGTCTTCTGAAGGTTCCCGAGGACTGTAAGAAATCTTCTGATGCGGCTGAGGCTGCAAAGCAGGCGGATACATCGAAGGAGCACAGACCTCAACCACCAGCAATTTCTGGGAGTACTGAACCTCTTCGAAGATCAACAAGAGTTAGACGACAACCGGACAGGCTGATTGAAAATGTTTAATGTTGTGTGATTGTTGCTAAAATTGTTGTAGAGCTGCTTGTTGTCAGAAAAAACAAATGGGTAGATATTGAAAAGAAGTGAAAATAATTGCGAACAAAACAAAATTATAATAATAATTATAAAATAAAAAAGGTTTATTAAAAAAAGGCATAGGCATTGTTTAACGTTTGAAAGGGAGATGTAATGATAGCAGTTATATCATTGGCCACTAGTTGGCAGTATTGCCTGATGTGTGTGTGGTTACCAGACGAACTCGTGTGTCCGCACATAGACGAGAATGCAAGTCAATAAATAAAGAGACACAAGCCTGCAGCATCACTGTACCAGCGTGACTTCTTAAGATAGAAGACGGAACATTACAGTAACCATTAAAAAAAAACGTATAGTAACCATAAAATTGTTTTTTAAAAAACGTATCGTAAACATACTAAAGCTGTTGCTTTATGTTATTTACAAACAATTTTTGTTTAAAATCCCCCTGGCTCTTCTTTTTGTCTTTTCTATATTATGTACGTATTAATAGCTGTGTTTGGTTTGCAAATGTCAATAAAGTTTATACAAAAAACTATGAGTAAATATTTATCATCTCATCAATATTTGCAAAACAGAGTACCGACTTTCGAGATCCTCACAATAATAGTTCTCAAAATTATATTTCTTATCAATTTAGCTTAGTTTATGGATATTTTATTGACAATCTAACATCAATATACAAAGACAGAAAAAAATTGGTGGTGGTGGGGCGCGAATCTTTTTCTTCTTGGAAGGGGCGGGCGTGAAATAATTGAGAGGCACTGCTAGTATATGCAGACATCATATTCATACAATCTTGCAGCCCGAGTGAACCACAGCATTGTTGCTTCGTTCGGTAGGAGAAACGTAAACGTCCCACTGCTGTTGCAGCAGCGGCTTCTCGAGGCATCGGCGGAAGTGACGTACGAGCCGACTCGCCAATGTGGCGTTAATTTAGTTATTTTGTTATTTTTTTTTATCAACCGATTTAAAATATGATATAAAATATATTTTGAAATAGAACAGCCAGGGGTAAAAACAAACACAGAGGCAAAGAAATATATTTGAAAAATACGTGCTTAAAGCATGACGTCATTAGCAAGCGCGCAGCTTCCGAAGGACCTCGACCACATCCACCGACCCGTCCACACCGGAACAAAAACAACCACCGCTAAATTCTTCTGATTTAGTGTGGAACTGACTGTAATTTTCTCACAGAATGTCCAGTGCTACTCTAAAGTACCACGACATAATTCATTAAGTCTTTGTGTGCCGATAACCTCATCTTCGCGCGTTGATGCTTTTCGGCGTAGTTCGCTTAGCTTGTTAGCTAGCTAGCCGCTAACGAAAAGAGGCACATGACTCATCGCCAAGCAGAGATCAAGGGCGGATTTTTTGGAATTATCATTTGAAAATGTGTGAAAGAACAACACCCAAGAACAAAGAGGAACTTTGTGGAATAAAAGAAGAGAACGAGCAACATCTTTTCCTTCTGGGCGAAGGTTGCGAGCAGCCTCGTGTTGTGCTACACAAAGCAGGTTTGTACACGTTTTACTCTCATTTGCTTTGTAAAGAATGACTTTCTATCGTTAAAAATATGCATCACAACATTAAGTTGTTTGGGGAAAGTCAGAGTGAAAGTGTTGTTGCTTAATTTATGTGTAGGGATTTTGATTCTTCACACGTAATTTTGTTTTAAAATTTATTTAGAAACAAAAATTTTATAAAAAAAAAAAAAAAAAAGGGGGGAATGTTGGAACGTACTAGCAGGCTAAATGTCAGTTTGGGAAAAAAAACAAACAAAAAACAAACATAAATCATGCAATAAATAGCGACTATGATGCCAGGGCCTAGGGCTGGGCGATAAACCGAAAATTTACCGTTACCGAAATTTATTACTATGACCGAAATCATTTTGCCCATGTCGGTAAATTCGGTGTTTAAAAAAAAAGAAAAGCCTTTTCTGTCTGCGGCATTGTTCATGCCCCTTTAAAACCGCTACAGCGCCTCTAGTCACGTGACTCCACCCGCCTGATCGAGAAAGAAAACAGACGTCGCTGTCGAAGCTGGCGAATCACATCCAGAAGCTTTTTCACCACCCACAACACAACCATGCTGTGCTGAAAGTTCAAAGTGAGAAGCAAGGTTCGACAAGTGACAACAGCCCGTTAACGGAGGCAACACCATACGAGAGAACGTCTCAGAGGAGGACGCAATAGCCTAGCACATAGCTAAAGATAAAGCTCCTCTAGTTCCAGTGGCGCGCACAGGATTTAAACGCTCCATGGAAGCCATATTTCCCGATATGGACAACATCGGGCCGGAAGCTTAGACATGTCAAGCATTTTGCATCTACATCCGACTTGTGGTCGGGTCGCAACATGGATCCCTGATTGAGCCTAACTGTGCATTACATAGATGACAAGTGGCGACTGCGCACCAGAGTACTCGAGACGGCACATTTTCCCCGATGATGCACACTTGTTTATTTGTCTTGCATTGACATTTTCTTTCATTTTATTTACCATTTTTTTGTTTGGCATTATTTGCACCATGACAGCATCTTGGCGCAAGGTATTTGCAGAAAAAGATTTTGCAAGAGGTACCCTTTTTCTTTGTGACATTGTTCAAGTCATGCAAAGCAAGCTATTTCGAATGTTTATACAAATGATTTTTGGACTTTTGTTTTTCATTGAAAGTAATGTGTACCAGTTGGTCAATAAAAAAGACAGTCAGTACGCATTTCCTGCATTTATTTTGATTTTAGCCCACTGGAAATTTATCGTGCATTTATCGTTATCGAGGTAAAATTGCTCAATTAATCGCGATATGGTTTTGAGGTCACATCGCCCAGCCCTACCAGGGCCCCTTTAATTCTTTTAGGCATACAGATTAGAATGGAAGCAAAAAGTACCCACGATGAAACTATCTCTAAATGCAAAATGAAAAACTTGTAAACATATTTCACTTGCAAAATGAAAAACTTGTAAACATATTTAACTTGAAGGATTCCTATTTTATCGATGTCATTATGTTGCGATGGCCCCCAGTGGTCTGCATCAATATGTTGGGGTCCCACAACAGGTGTTCCATCACACCCACACAATAGCCTGTGTGTGCTAACTTAAGCTCGCTTCCAGAAACGTCTGTGACTAATTCAGGAATTAAATCGGGCATCAGCCGCAACATGCTTCCTTTTTAAATGCTCGTTTATCACTGTTGTGCTGCTAAAGGGAGGTTTACATGGTTGGACGTAACTTTGTGAAATGCACCCATGGTCCGGTCCAAATCGGGGTCGCACGCATTGCTCCGTGTGCGGCAGGCACAAGTCAAGGTAGCACGGTAGAAACAATATAAGACAAAGTCGACGTTTGACTTGACCAAACCAAATGTGTGTGTCTTATTGTGCCCGACAGAGGTCAGTAAAAACGATCTCCGTTTTGTGAAAGAGGAGCCAGACTTGAGTCACATCAAAAAGGAGGAGGAGGAGGAGGAGATCAACAAGTTACCAGTGAACGTAGTCCCTATAAAGACTGAAGATGAAAACAAGGATGAGGGTGAGGACAAGAGAGGGGCGGAGCCTCCAAGCAGCAGTTCAAGTCATCACGTGAAAACAAAAGGTGATGAAGACCACTGGGGGCCATCACAAGCACACAGTGAGGACACATTATCAGACGCTCATGACAATGATGATGATAATGGGCAAGAAAACCCCTTTTCTTGCTCAGTTTGTGGTAAAAGCTTCTCTCAAAATTCAAGTTTAACAATCCACACAAGAATGCACATTGGAATGCATCTGCATCTTTGGCTTACAATGGGCTTAAAAAGGGAGAACGTCACAACCCCCTTTTCTACAAACAAGTCCAGGAACATTTAGTTCCTGGTAATAAAGTTCCTGTGGCCCAGGTGGTTTGCATCTCCCCCACAACTCCTAGTTCCTGGTAATTTATCCAAATGACAATGATGATGTATCAGTGGGAGGTCTTGTGTTACTTTGTTACTCATTACTTACACCCTATGGCTGTTAAGCATCATTGCAGTTCCAAAATAATTCAGTGAACTCTAAAAAAATATTTTGGTGTATATTAGTTGAATTAGAATACATATTCCAGAAACGTCTGTGACTATGTCAGGAATGAAATCGGGCATCAGCCGCAACGTGCTTCCTTTTTAAATGCTCGTTTATCACTGTTGTGCTGCTAAAGGGAGGTTTACATTGTAGGACGTAATTTTGTGAAATGCCCCCATGGTCGGGTCCAAGTTCAGGTCGCACGCATTGCTCCGTATGCGGCAGGCACAAGTCAAGATAGCACGGTAGAAAATAAGACAAAGTCGCCGCCTGAGGTTTGACTTGACCAAACCAAATTTGTCTTTCTCCAGACGTCAGTGAAAACGGTCTCCGTTCTGTGAAAGAGGAGCCAGACTTGACTCACATCAAAAAGGAGGAGGAGGAGGAGGAGGAGGAGATCAACAAGTCACCAGTGAACGTTCTCCCTATAAAGACTGAAGATGAAAACAAGAATGAGAGTGAGGACAACAGAGGGGCGGAGCCTACAAGCAGCAGCTCAAGTCATCACGTGACAACAGAAGGTGATGAAGACCACTGGGGGCCATCACAAGCACATAATGAGGACACATTATCAGACGCTCATGACGATGATGATACTAATGATGATGATGATGATGATGATGGGCAAGCCAAAGGTGAAAGGGCATGTCACACTGACTCATTCACTTCAAAGCTGTCTTTAAAAGGGCACAGAAAAACACACAGTGGTGAAAAACCTTTTTCTTGCTCAGTTTGTGGAAAATGCTTCTCTCAAAAGGCAAATTTAACAGAGCACGCAAGAACACACACTGGAGAAAAACCTTTTACTTGCTCAGTTTGTGGTAAAAGCTTCTCTCAAAATTCAAGTTTAACAATCCACACAAGAACGCACAGTGGAGAAAAACCTTTTTCCTGCTCAGTTTGTGGTAGACGCTTCTCTGAAAAGTCAAATTTAACTTGTCACACAAGAACACACACTGGAGAAAACTCTTTTTCTTGCTCAGTTTGTGGTAAAAGTCTCTCTCAAAATTCAAGTTTAACAATCCACACAAGAATGCACAGTGGAGAAAAACCATTTTCCTGCTCAGTTTGTGGAAGACGCTTCTCTGTAAAGTCAAATTTAACTTGTCACACAAGAACACACACTGGAGAAAAACCTTTTTCTTGCTCGGTTTGTGGCAAGAGTTTCTCCCAACTCAGTTTGTGGCAAAAGCTTCTCTGGAAAGTCTAATTTAAGAAAACACACAGCAACACATAGTGGAGAAAAACCTTTTTCTTGCTCAGTTTGTGGCAAAAGCTTCTCTTTTAAGTCAAATTTAACAAGTCACACAAGAATACATAGTGGAGAAAACCCTTTTTCTTGCTCAGTTTGTGGAAAATGCTTCTCTCAAAAGGCAAATTTAACAGAACACGCAAGAACACACACTGGAGAAAAACCTTTTACTTGCTCAGTTTGTGGTAAAAGCTTCTCTCAAAATTCAAGTTTAACAATCCACACAAGAACGCACAGTGGAGAAAAACCTTTTTCCTGCTCAGTTTGTGGTAGACGCTTCTCTGAAAAGTCAAATTTAACTTGTCACACAAGAACACACACTGGAGAAAACTCTTTTTCTTGCTCAGTTTGTGGTAAAAGTTTCTCTAAAAATTCGAGTTTAACAATCCACACAAGAATGCACAGTGGAGAAAAACCATTTTCCTGCTCAGTTTGTGGAAGACGCTTCTCTGTAAAGTCAAATTTAACTTGTCACACAAGAACACACACTGGAGAAAAAACTTTTTCTTGCTCGGTTTGTGGCAAGAGTTTCTCCCAAAATTCTCATTTAACAATCCACACAACAACACACACTGGAGAAAACCCTTTTTCCTGCTCAGTTTGTGGCAAAAGCTTCTCTGGAAAGTCTAATTTAAGAAAACACACAGCAACACATAGTGGAGAAAAACCTTTTTCTTGCTCAGTTTGTGGCAAAAGCTTCTCTTTTAAGTCAAATTTAACAAGTCACACAAGAATACATAGTGGAGAAAACCCTTTTTCTTGCTCAGTTTGTGGAAAATGCTTCTCTCAAAAGGCAAATTTAACAGAACACGCAAGAACACACACTGGAGAAAAACCTTTTACTTGCTCAGTTTGTGGTAAAAGCTTCTCTCAAAATTCAAGTTTAACAATCCACACAAGAACGCACAGTGGAGAAAAACCTTTTTCCTGCTCAGTTTGTGGTAGACGCTTCTCTGAAAAGTCAAATTTAACTTGTCACACAAGAACACACACTGGAGAAAACCCTTTTTCTTGCTCAGTTTGTGGTAAAAGCTTCTCTAAAAATTCAAGTTTAACAATCCACACAAGAACGCACAGTGGAGAAAAACCTTTTTCCTGCTCAGTTTGTGGAAGACGCTTCTCTGTAAAGTCAAATTTAACTTGTCACACAAGAACACACACTGGAGAAAAACCTTTTTCTTGCTCAGTTTGTGGCAAGAGTTTCTCCCAAAATTCTCATTTAACAATCCACACAACAACACACACTGGAGAAAACCCTTTTTCCTGCTCAGTTTGTGGCAAAGGCTTCTCTGTGAGGTCAAGTTTACGAAGCCACACAAGAACACACAATGGAGACAAGCCATTCAGTTGCAGCGTTTGTTCTAAAACATTTGCCACGAAACCGGAAGCTGAGAGACACGATTGTGCTGGCGAGAATTGCTGCGATCCTTGAAGCTTAAAAAAAGACAAAAAAAACTGAAGGAACTGACTCTTTGTGGTAAGATGTAAATTTTGATTTTGAATAAAATATGAAAAATTGAATTTTTCAAAGCTCTTTTATTGACTTAATGCCAATGTGATCAGTGCCAGAAGAACCATTGTGTCTGAGTGATGATGATCGTTTTTTTTTGTTTTCATATCAAACATTATAAATGAAATTAATTGCCTTTGCCTAGAACAACATTTGTTAACGTTATGCTTTTCAGTTGTCTTTTTAATAGTACTTAATGGAAAAGGTGTGAGAAGAAACGGTGCTTATGAAATCGGTGCCTTCCACAGACCTGCGTGAAGTTGGCTCCCCATTTGTTGCAAAAATAGGTGGAAATAGTTTGTTTCGTTTGTGCTGCGTTTGTGCCCGTTTGTGCTGTTAAAATTTTCGTTTGTGCTGCTTCGGTTCGAAAGATATTACACTTTGTTTTATTTCGAGTGTGACGTCACCCAGCCCCCCATTTTCATCCGATTGACTTGGGAATGGTGCCATTCGTTTGTGCTACGTTTGTGCCCGTTTGTGCTGTTAAAATTTTCGTTTGTGCTGCTCCGGTTCGAAAGATATTACACGTTTTAATTCACGCGGTGACGTCACAAACAGGAACACGCCAGCGTCAGTTTGTTTTGTTTTGCTGTCGAACAAGGAGCTCTGTATCGCGCTACCGCGTTCAGTCAATCACTTGAATCACTCGTATTTGTTATTAATTCCAGGTTATAAACTAGTTCCTGGAATGAACTGATGTTTTGTATGTTTTTGCGCATTTTACATTCTTCATGATCCTGGAAAGCAACTGTTGCCGGACGAACTTCAGGTAAACATGTCACACTCACTGTTGTAGCTTTTTTGCTAGCATACAGTAATCTTAAAACCTTCCTGTTTTCACTGCTGTAAATTACTTTAAATTCGGTCTTATTTCTTTTAATAGTGTTGTTCTACTGCTCATTCATTTATTTCATCAGTAGTCATTAAAGCTATGTGATTATTTCTTAAAATTATAGTAGACGTGAGGCTGAAACATATCCGTTGAACTTTTTGAAATAAAAACAACTTAAAGACACCCCTCGATGAAGCATTCCCTCATTTGAGAACAACTGAATTAATATAAAAACAGTCCGTGTGTAATTGATGAGAGCCTGCAGAGAAACCTTGGGTGAAACGATAGCTTTATGTGTAAAGAAAACAGCAACAAACAAAACCCCAAACTATTTACATTTCAACAATTAAGCAATCACTGCTTTGTGAAGCTCTTTGTCTTTTCTGATGCTGCTTTCACTCTACTTTCCAGGTCATTGTGCATCTCCCAGTCAAAAGCAGCCCTCCTGCAATATGCCACATAATGTCCTAGAGAATCCTCTTCGAGATGATATGACTGCTCTAAAAGTAAACTGTCAGCATCAGACTTCTGGGAATTTCCAGCAGGGCAACTTCTGTTCAACTCATACCTAGGTCGGTGTCAATCCACTAAGCCTCTCCATTTCTCAACTTCAGTAGTATGAATACTGTAGCAACATCAGACTCATCACAGAGGTCAACATAATTTTTTAATATATTTTTTCCTCAGTATGAGAAGTAGTAGAGGCATCGTCAGGTCTTAAGACATAACCTACATCAGCTTTTTTGTTTTACAGCAGAATTCCACGTTTCCCTCAATGAAGGCATGATGATGAGCAACGAAACGGTCAACACGATTGAGAAGGCTTTCATGCTTGAAAAGCCCATTTTTTATGTTTTTGAACTCTGCTTCAACAGCTGCCGAACTTGCAGTGATGCTGGTACTCCGGAAGAGAGGGACCATTACTCCTGTCCAGAGTGGTAAGTAACTTCCCAGTCTGATGATGTGGGGAATAATCTCAGGGAGGAAGTGGATGTTATCCCTGTCCCCCTCAGCCATGGCAAGTGACCTGATCTCCTCACATATTTCTGTCACCCACTGTCGAGCATTAGTGTGGATCTGTTGATGCGCCTCGACGGGTTCCTGTGCCTGAACCTCTGTGTCTGGCATGCTGATACAGTCTTCTTGTGCTATTTGTGTTTTCAGGTATTTCTTGCACTTTTCTGATGGGAGAGGGGTTCCAGAAACGTCTGTGACTATGTCAGGAATGAAATCGGGCATCAGCCGCAACGTGCTTCCTTTTTAAATGCTCGTTTATCACAGTTGTGCGGCTAAAAGGAGGTTTACATCGTAGGACGTAATTTTGTGAAATGCCCCCATGGTCCGGTCCAAGTTGGGGTCGCACGCATTGCTCCGTGTGCGGCAGGCACAAGTCAAGGTAGCACGGTAGAAACAATATAAAACAAAGTCGCCGCCTGACCTTTGATTTGACCAAACCAAATTTGTCTTTTTGTGTCCTACAGACGTCAGTGAAAACGATCTCCGTTCTGTGAAAGAGGAGCCAGACTTGACTCACATTAAAAAGGAGGAGGAGAAGGAGGAGGAGGAGATCAACAAGTCACCAGTGAACATTGTCTCTATAAAGACTGAAGATGAAAACAAGGATGAGAGTGAGGACAAGAGAGGGGCGGAGCCGACAAGCATCAGCTCAAGTCATCATGTGACAACAGAAGGTGATGAAGACCACTGGGGGCCATCACAAGTACATAATGAGGACACATTATCAGACGATCATGACGATGATGATGATGATGATGGGCAAGCCAAAGGTGAAAGGGCATGTCACACTGACTCATTCACTTCAAAGCTGTCTTTAAAAGGGCACGTAAGAACGCACAGTGGAGAAAAACCTTTTTCCTGCTCAGTTTGTGGTAAAAGCTTCCCTCAAAATTCAAGTTTAACAATCCACACAAGAACGCACACTGGAGAAAAAACCTTTTTCCTGCTCAGTTTGTGGAAAATGCTTCTCTCAAAATTCAAGTTTAACAATCCACACAAGAACGCACACTGGAGAAAAACCTTTTTCCTGCTCAGTTTGTGGCAAAAGTTACTCTCGAAAGTCATATTTAATAATTCACACAAGAACACACACTGGAGAAAAAACATTTTCCTGCTTGGTTTGTGGTAAAAGCTTCTCTCAAAATTCAAGTTTAACAATCCACACAAGAACGCACAGTGGAGAAAAACCTTTTTCCTGCTCAGTTTGTGGAAAATGCTTCTCTCAAAATTCAAGTTTAACAATCCACACAAGAACGCACACTGGAGAAAAACCTCTTTCCTGCTCAGTTTGTGGAAAATGCTTCTCTCATAAGGCAAATTTAACAATCCACACAAGAACACACACTGGAGAAAAAACATTTTCCTGCTTGGTTTGTGGTAAAAGCTTCTCTCAAAAGTTTGATTTAACAATCCACACAAGAACACACAGTGGAGAAAAACCTTTTTCCTGCTCAGTTTGTGGCAAAAGCTTCTCTCAAAAGTCTCATTTAATAATTCACACAAGAACACACACTGTAGAAAAACCATTTTCCTGCTTGGTTTGTGGTAAAAGCTTTTCTCGAAAATCAAATTTAACAAGTCACACAAGAAAGCACAGTGGAGACAAGACATTCAGTTGCAGCGTTTGTGCTAAAAAATTCTCCACTAAACAATATGCGGAGAGTCACAATTGTGCTGGTGAGAAAAGCAGCAATCCTTGAAGCTTAAAAAAAAGAAAACAAATAACTGAAGGAACTGACTCTTTGTGGTAAGATGTAAATTTTGATTTTGAATAAAATATGATATATTGAATTTTGCAAAGCTTTTTTATTGACATTAAGCCAATGTGATCTGTGCCAGAAGAAGCAATGTGTCTGAGTGATCATGATTTGTTTTGTGTGTTTACATCAAACATGTAAAGGAAATTAATTGCCTTTGCCTGGAACAACATTTGTTAACGTTATGCTTTTCAGTTGTCTTTTTAATCGTACCTAATGGAAAAGGTGTGAGAAGAAACGGTGCTTATGAAATCGGTGCCTTCCACAATCATTTATAAAATCACTTGTTCCACTTGCTCAGCTGGCCTTCATTACGCTGTGTGAAAAGGTGAAAAACTGAACTAGAAGTTGAACTATAAAAAGAACAAGAAAGAGAAACGCAAATCGTCTCAGTTTCTCTTAAAGGTTTTGTCAGGAGTTGGCAACTTGATGGCGACTGGAGTCAGCGCTGGTTTTCTCGCTGTGTTTGGCTGGCTCGTATATGTATGGTCCATTGAACAAAACTCAAACTCTTCAAATATCCCCTCAGATACATTTAATATTTCGCTTTCTGAATAAATTTCTGACTGCCCAAATACACTTTCTAGGTTGAGCTCTATCAATCGTTTGGGGTTTGTTGCGAAGCAGAATCTCACTTCGGGAAAACTATCATTTTGTCAAATATAACCAAATATTTTTTTTCATGCTGTATTATATTTTTTATACATTGGATTATTTTTATAGTGAAATGGGAAAATATTAAAATGTAAAATGGGGAATCACATACAGACTTAATTCAATTAATAACAAATATAGAAACATTTTATAAATATTGAACTATTTGAGAAGAGTCCTGATCTTGAAATAAATATTGAATTATAAAAAATACTTAAAAAATTAATTCAATAACCCGACCCCGGATGAGCGGCAGAAAATGGCTGGATGGATGGAATAATTTAAATTGAATAAATATTGTAGTATTACATCAGCAAGCTTAAATATACATTGAAATAAAAAAAAGTCATGTATTTTTAAATGGCCTAATATAGATCTGGGAAGTAATTCTCTTTATGAAACTATGAAGGGACTGGAGCTCACAGAAGTGACCAGTCTTGGTTCTGAAGTTCCGATGTAACCAGATACTGCCCTGAGAGAAAATAGGCCTGAGCATTGTTTATGGTGGGGGCAATTCTCTCGCCAGGTCAGTGACCTTCCAGGGTATGAGAGTCATTTAAGGTGCCTTCAGTGAAGTCCTACTCTGTCCTACTTGAATGAATCCGCATCAA
Source organism: Idiotropiscis lumnitzeri (assembly GCF_059441095.1). Taxonomy (NCBI): domain Eukaryota; kingdom Metazoa; phylum Chordata; class Actinopteri; order Syngnathiformes; family Syngnathidae; genus Idiotropiscis; species Idiotropiscis lumnitzeri. The sequence goes on from NC_142392.1 coordinate 8,189,102, forward strand.
AATACCATCATTTATGACACCACAGCTGGACAAATAATATCCAGAAACACACTTCCGCACCACTGAGTGAGTGTTGGACGATATAGCTTCTCTTGAAAGGTCCGACTTGAAAATGTCCTTGCAAGTGGATCTGAAATTAAATCCACACTTTTCCCTCCTTCGGCCATTGTGGTTTAAAAAAAGCAAGAATATGGCCGTGTCCAAATTAACAGGCTGCGACCTCCGAAGGCTGCTTTTTCGGCCGCATGACGTCACTTTCGGCGCGACACGACCGCGCGGGCGTGGTGTCCAAATTCACGCTGTCACGTGCGACCTTCGAATCCGGCCTTGGAATTGGTCTTCGTTTCCATGGAGCCAAGGCCGCTTGGCGCAACATTTACGTTACGCCCCCATGTACTTTGCTCCTCTGTTCGACGCAGGTGATACGTATTTGTGGTGGATTTATGAACGGCTTGGATAATCAATGGATAATCTGCGACGAGCGCCAGACCGAAGGCATCGGCTTAGCAAAACATTTGTATCATTTAATTTTAAACGATGGAACCCGAACTTTTCTTCATTTTATTTCACTTTTTGGTTTATTTCCATTTTGTTCTTGAGGAGAGGAGGATCACGCTTTCCCATCGCAGAGTTGTCCTTTATCGAAGGAATGAAGTAAGTTCTAAATCCGTCTATCAGCATTTTCACACTATTACCAACATTGACAGGTCAATAGGGTTATAACGTGATGGTTACAGATGAGCTAAAAACATCAGTAGTACAACTTCAATAGTACATGTGTTAACTTCATAATAGAACAAATATCGAATGGAAATGATGTAATTATATACATTCTGAAAGAGTTTTTATGAATTTAGATACTTGTGACGGCTTTATTGTCCCCGTGATTAGTTTGTACATATGGCAAAACACCAGAATACCACTAGAGAGTTTAGGGCCAGAGTTATTAAAATTAAGTTGGTGATACTGTAGGAATGATGCAAGCAAACGAAACAAGTACAATAATTAATGCGTTCATGTTTTGTTTTTTTTTATTCAAAACATTAACAGCCAAGAAGTCCATACTGCAGGATAAACCTGGGTGTGCCAGTGTTGGATTGTTTTTTCAATGGAGAGGATCTCCAAACAGACTTTCGCCTGAGCAGGGACTTATTCAGAGTGTTGCTGAACCTCCTGGACCAAGACCGACGACATGGATGGAGTGTCGAGATAGAGGTCCTTGTCTTTCTCTTCTGGCTGGCGAGTGGGGCATCATATCGGGTGGTGGCACGAGCATTTGGGATGCCGCGGTCCACTGCCCACTACATCATCCACCGGGTCACTGGGGAAGTGGTGGCTCTTCGCCACAGAGTCATCCACTTCCCCAACACTGCAGGAGACCTTCAGGCAGTGACCCAGGGATTTGCAGGGCTGGCGAGGCACCATGCATTTGCAAAAGTTGCTGGAGCAATAGATGGTTGTCATGTCCGAATCAAGCCTCCAAGTGACCTTGATGGTCACGACTTATAAGAACCGCGAGCTTTTCAGCAGCATAATTATGCAAGCTGTGTGTGACCATCAGAGTCGCTTTCTGGACATCTACATGGGCTGGCCTGGATCAGTCCACGACTCCAGGGTCCTCCGCCACAGCCCCCTTTACCAAAGAGGGTTGTATCCTCCTCCAGGGCACTTCATCTTGGCAGATGGAGGGTACCCGTACCTCCAACGACCACTCCCCGTCATCACTCCTTACAAGCGGCCGGTGCAGGGCGTGGGGGCCCGGCGCTTCAACGTTCATCATTCCAAGGCACGCTCAATAATTGACAGCACAATTATTGAGCACAGCCACACAAACATGGCAAAATATCAGAAGATGGAAAAATAGATTCAAATACAATGTAATGAATGGTTAATAAATCTATCCCATCTTTTGTAGTGACATTCACTTTGGAATGATGAAGGTGAGATTCCGGGCCATCTTTTTCCACGCCCTGGAGGTGCACCACACCTTTGCACCACATGTAAGTAAATAAAAAAAAAATGTATAATTGATACTTATACTTTCAATATGTTGCTCTTTATTCAGGATCAAATCATGTCCTGTTCAGTGCAATAACTATCAAATATAGCTAATATAGAGCATTTCCTTTTTATTTCTTTTAGGTCATCGCTGCCTGTGCCGTCCTCCACAACATCTGCCTTGGGGTGGGAGACCTCATGGCCTCGGAGGACGAAGGGGAAGAGGAGGCTGCTGTGGAAGAGGTGGCTGACACAGTCGCTGGAGTGCAGTGGAGGGACCACCTGTCTGCTCAGGTGTCTGCCCTGGAGGAGGTACCAGAGGACCACGAGTATATTTAGGTATTTAAATACTTTTAACTGCACAATGGTATTTGAGCAATCATCCCATCAAATATGCCACAAAATAATCTTTAACTGAATCATCAAACAGCACAGCCACACAAACATGGCAAAATATCAGAAGATGGAAAAATAGATTCATATACAATGTAATGAATGGTTAATAAATCTATCCCATCTTTTGTAGTGACATGGCAGCCATCTATTGCCCCAGCCACCCCTGCAAACCCCCACGTAATGGATGATGTAGTGGACATTGCAACTGGTATGATGCCCCACTTCAAGTCACGAGAGGAAGATCAGGACTCTTGCTCGTGCCCCATCCATGTCATGGGTCTTGGAACAAAGGTTCCATCCATGCTCCAAATGAGTCCCTGCTCAGGCGAGAATTGGCAAAACAGCACTGACACACTCAGGTTTATCCTGCAACAGTTATGAACTGGGGAATGCTTTTTATTTTCTGTGAATAGTTACTGTGAATTATAATGTACTTCATTTATGCCTTGTTTGTCCACCAGTTTTTCAATGAATTAAGTTTGTAAGCAAAACAGACATGGTGGAGTCTTCATATTATTGTAAAAGTTTTGGTCTTTCACAAACCTGGGCTTTTTCACTTTTGTCTGAAGAAGCTGATCTCAAGATGTGACTGGGATACGAACTAGTTCATCTGTTTTGAAAGTACCCCGGTTTTTGTTTACTCTTAAATGAATGTTATCTAAATTTCAGTCTTGAACACCAAGCATATTTCACTCATTTTTTATTTTGATCTATCAACTTTTCCATCAAACTGAAAAACCTTTCAAATGTCTCCCTCCTCTCAGTTGCCCTTCCCTCCTCTGCCAACCTCTGTCTCTCCAATTCCTGTCTCCGCATTGCTAAATCACGTCTGTATAGTTCAATCAATTCATCCTCTCTCCTTCGCTTTCTCCCTCTCAGTCGTTGCTCCGGCTGTTGGCCTCGCTCTTCTTCCTCTTCTACGACCACGACTTCTTCCTCCTCCTCCTCCTCCTCTTGCGTCACCCTGGCCCGACTTGGCCCTGGGAGTTCTTCCGGGCTGGCCTGACTTGGCCCTGGTCTTTCCTCAGGGATGGAGGCAATTAGGACAGGGGGGGTGATGGACGGTCTCTGTCCGAGCACTCCATCCATAAGTTCGAACCAGGGCCAAGTATCGGCAGTAGCTCTCCCTGCCACTCTTCGCCAGTGCCTGGGTTTTTGCAATCCTTTATATGAAAAGAAGCAAAAAGATAAAACAATTATATCTTCATTTTCACACACAAGAAAAAGAAATGTGGACTTCCATACTTTATACTTCATTTTTAAATTATCCCATTTTTTTTTGCCTGCAGGGGCGTCACTTTGCCCTGCAGCTCAAGTTTTTCCACGATGGTCCTGTATTAAATAAATAAAAATGCATGCAAAAATAAAGGATGAAAAAAAGGGTAAAAAGATGCAAACATTAGTCAGAAATCCTGGTGTTATGGGTAACATGCAGATTTATGCACTTCAGTACATTAGTTCATGACCGTTTCAGTGCGTTTTATCATGTTAATGTGGAGGGTGATTCGTATATTATTCATGAATATCAGTAATTGGGGAGCACATTGCAGGAGGTACATGGAATTTATACAGGGCACATTCTGTGCTAGGATAAATAAACAGCTGCGTGTTAGCGCAAATCTAATTCAAACACAAATGGCTGATGAATGGAAACTAAAATTGCTATAGTGGGTCTCGCCATTCTTATGCGTTTTCCTTTTGATATTTTGAGTTTAAATGGATGTTAATAAGACAATAACCCGTCAAATATTTTTCCCGATAGTAATTGTATTTTTACCTCCATGCTGTGGCTGCGGAGAACTTGGCCCCCGTAAAGAGGCTGTCGTACTCCCCGCGCAGCTTGATCAGCCGCGCGGTCATCTCCTTGCTCCCTAAAACATAAGGAAAAGATTAAATAAAATAATGCTAACATGCAGAAATAAGACAATTCAAATGTTTCAGCCGTACCTCCTATGCAATAGTTCTTAGAGCTACCTTAGTTATATTTGGCCGATTTCGCAACTAACAAAATTATCTTAAGCTGGAGCTAAATATCCAAACATTGCTGCCCAATATTTCTCATGAGTGATGTTTTAATATTGCATATAAAGAACTTATACTTACATCTGAAAGTGCACTCGGGTGAGGCGGAAGACTTGGCTTCGGTAGTTTGCATCTTGCGAGTGTAGAACGGCGTAGAAGAAGAGCGAGGCTTTTAAGGCTGCGAAGGTTGCATGCTCGTAGCCTTCACTCAGGGCCCGTTTCCATGGAGTTTCCACGGAAACGAGGACAGATTATAAAGCCAGTACTCGGAGGCCGCGTGAATTTGGACACCGGCGTAAGCGTCCTTGTCGCACCGGAAATGACGTCTTCTGTCCGCCATATTAGACATCGAAGGACGCAGCCTAGTTATTTGTACGTAGCTATCGAGCCTGTCCAAATTCACCACGGGTTATGCGGTCCATATAAGGCTACATGAGGAGGAGCCTTCTTAGGCTTCGAGGACCCAGCCTGGGAACTGGCCTTCGGAGGTCGCAGCCTGTTAATTTGGACACGGCCAGATTGTCAATAAAATATCCATAAACTAAGCTAAATTGATAATAAATATAATTTTGAGAACTATTATTGTGAGGATCTCGAAACTCGGTACTCTGTTTTGCAAATATTGATGAGATGATAAATATTTACTCATAGTTTTTTGTATCAACTTTATTGACATTTGCAAACCAAACACAGTTATTAATACGTACATAATGTAGAAAAGACAAAAAGAAGAGCCAGGGGGATTTTAAACAAAAATTCTTTGTAAATAACATAAAGCAACAGCTTTAGTATGTTTACGATACGTTTTTTAAAAAAACAATTTTATTGTTACTATACGTTTTTTTTTAATGGTTACTGTAATGTTCCGTCTTCTATCTTAAGAAGTCACGCTGGTACAGTGATGCTGCAAGCTTGTGTCTCTTTATTTATTGACTTGCATTCTCGTCTATGTGCAGACACACGAGTTCGTCTGGTAACCAAAACACACATCAGGCAATACTGCCAACTAGTGACTAATGATATAACGGCTATCATTACATCTCCCTTTCAAACGTTAATCAATGCCTATGCCTTTTTTTTAATAAACATTTTTTATTTTATAATTATTATTATAATAATTTTGTTTTGTTCGCAATTATTTTCACTTCTTTTCAATATCTACCCATTTTTTTTCTGACAACAAGCAGCTCTACAACAATTTTAGCAACAATAACACAACATTAAACATTTTCAATCAGCCTGTCCGGTTGTCGTCTAACTCTTGTTGATCTTCGAAGAGGTTCAGTCATCCCAGAAGTTGCTGGTGGTTGAGGTCTGTGCTCCTTCGATGTATCCACCTGCTTTGCAGCCTCAGCCTTATCAGAAGATTTCTCACAGTCCTCGGGAACCTTCAGCAAACTCCTCCTGTTCCTCCTCACTCTTTGTCCATCCTTTGTTTCCACAATGTAAGATCTCGGTTCGGCTTCGCTGAGGACAGTCACTTTTTCTGTCCCAACAATTAGGTCCCTCAATCCTTACAGTGTCTTTCTCAGAAAGAGGTTCCAGATGTTTTGTAGCTCTGTCATATGCAATTTTCTGTTTGAGTTTGAGCATTCTCTTCTTTTCAATCCAAATGTTGTGGTCATGTCCTTGTGGTATTTGTGGAAGCGTGGTGCGAAGCTTACGGCACATGAGTAGGTCAGCAGGCGAAGCTCCCAACTCCAGAGGCGCAGCTCTGTAACTCAATAGGGCAAGGTAAGGATCAGATGCATCATCCTTGGCCTTCCTTAGCAGTCTCTTGATGATTTGCACTCCCTTCTCAGCCTGGCCATTTGCCTGTCGGTATAAAGGGCTTGAAGTGTTGATGTGAGCCTCAGCCTCCTCCGCCGTAACGCAGTCCTTGATGTCACTGTTATGGTGCGGCGCTCGGGATAACGCATCAGCAAGCACTATGTATTTTCCAGGCGTGTATATTAGCTCAAAATCATAGCGCTGCAATGTCATCATCATGCGTTGAATTCTGGGCGTCATGTCATTGAGATTTTTCTTCCTAATTGAAATCAGTGGCTTATGATCAGTCTCTGCTATGAACGTGGGCAGTCCATAAACTATACTAAATTTGCCAAATCCAAACACTAGACCCAGTGACTCCTTTTCGATCTGAGCAGAGCGTTTTTCAGTCTCTGACATTGACCTGGATGCATAGGCTACAGGTTGCCAAGTGTCTCTCGCCTTTTGCAGCAGTACGGCACCTAGCCCATCTTTCGACGCTTCAGTGGAAATTTTGGTTGGTTTTGATGGATCAAAGTAGGCAAGGACTGGCTCAGCTGTCACAGTTCTCTTTAGATCTTGCCATTCTTCGTCATGTTTTGTTGTCCACTCAAAGACTACGTTGTGATGCAGCAGCAAACTTAGGGACTTTGACTTGAAGAGAGGTTTGGAATGAACTTGCCCCGGAAGTTTATCATCCCCATTGCTCGCAGAAGTCCTTTTTTCTCAGTTGGAACTGGCATGTCCAGTATTGCTTGCACTTTGGTTCTGTCTGGCACCACTCCATCTGCTGTGAGCTTGTCTCCCAAGAATGTCAATTCTGTAACTCCAAACAGACATTTCTCTCGTTTTATTTTAAGTCCATTAATTTTAACTCTTTGTAGCAGTTCCTCAAGTCTCTCATTGTGTTCTTGTTCCGTGTTTCCCCAAACAACCAAATCATCAATGAACACACAGGTTCCTTCCAGACCTTCTATGATTGACTCCATAGCTCTGTGAAAGAACTCAGGCGCAGACTTTATGCCAAATGGCAGTCTCAGAAAACAGAAACGCCCAAATGGTGTGTTGAAGGTGGTGTACCTGCTGCTTTCAGTGTCCAGCTTCAGCTGCCAAAATCCATGTGATGCATCTAATTTGCTGAAGTACTTAGCACCTGCCATGTCACTAAGGATTTCTTCACGCTTGGGAATCTGATAATGTTCTCTTATCATGTTTTCATTCAGATCTTTAGGGTCGAGGCAAACACGTAACTCTGGGAAGTTCCTCTTTTTAACACACGTGATGGAATTTACCCAGTCGCTGGGTTCTTCCACTTTCTCTCTGACTCTTATTGGTGTCATTCTGCTCAGTTCCTTTTTTAATCTATCTTTGAGAGGGGCTGGAACTCTTCTCGGGGCATGTACTACAGGTTTAGCATCTTCCTTGAGCTGTATTTTGTAAGTGTAAGGTAGCGTACCTTGTCCTTTGAAGACAGAAAAGTATTTGTTCACTATACTCTTACTACCTTCACTCTTCAACACTTTGTTGTTCTTATTGACATCCTTGCTGTTGATTTGGTAAATTCTTTTTACCAGTCCAAGCTCTTCAGATGTCTTGTCTCTCAGGATTGACTCCAGTCCACTTGGCACAATTGTGAATGTTAATTTGTGTTGTCTTCCCTTTGCTGTCACTTTTAGCCTACAACATCCCTTTGTTTTTATTGGCTGATTGTTGTCGGTTTTCAATTTCACGGCCTTGTCTGTGACTCTTTCCGGTTTCTCTTCAAGTGATTTCAAGACTTTTTCATTAATTGTTTGCTTTTGCTCCTGTGTCAATTTTAAAAGTAACAAGTGTCCCATTGACAAGCAGTGGTGCAATCCATTTATCTTCTTTTACTGCTTGCTCTGGGTCTCCTCTAGTTTGTTGTTGCACATCGCGTTTGTCATGTGACACGATTTTGATGAAAAAAGTGTCACTTAGGTCATCACTATCATCTGTGTCTTCCTGCACGTTGTGCACTTTCTTCTTGGTGTAGCACATCTTAGCAGAGTGATTTTGCTTTATACACTTAGTACATGTTCTCCCAAATGCAGGACACCGTTTTGGCTCGTGCATTTCTCCACACTTTTTACAGCTGAAATGAGCTTGATCATTTTCATTGTTTTTGGTCTTTTTCTTGAATCGCAGTTTATCTTTCCTCATCACTGCCTTCACGGACTCTGTTTTTTCATAAGATGGTGCTGCTTGGGAAGTTAGCACGTGCTGCTTTGCTAGCTCGTTAGCTTGGCAAGTCTTTATTGCACTTTCCAATGTTGGGTCGGCTTCCCTCAACAGCCTCTCTCTTAGTTTCTTTTCGTTCGTCCCGAACACAATCTGATCCCTTATCATTGAGTTTTTCAGATCACCAAAGTTACAAGACTTAGCTTTAATTTTGAGATCAGTGGGGAAATTGTCAAAGGACTCACCGGGCTGTTGGAGTCTTGAACGAAACACGTATCTCTCATAAGTTCCGTTTTTCTTAGCTAGACAGTGTTCATCAAATTTTTGTAGGACCTTTTCAAACTTGTCTTTATCTTCGGGTTCATTGAATACCTCGATGGCCTCGGCTCCGGCATTGGTTCTCAAAAGGGCTATTTTTCTTTCGTCCGTTCTGTTTCCGACTCCCACGGCAGCAAGGGAGAGCTGGAATTGTTGCTTGAAAGCCGTACATAATTTCAACAGGAGGTGCTGCTGTCAGACCCAAAGTGTATCCTCAACCTGAGCTTCATTCTGTCTTAACTGGGGCCGGTCTGTCATCACTACCAGCAGGTGTACAACGTGAAACTATTCCAACAATACAGAGTGACCAAGCTTCACCAACAACCTGATCGTTTGCTTACAGCACTGGAGAAGCAAAATGAAATTACATCTTCACTTTTCAAACAACAATCACTTTTGCTGTTACCCAAACGAGATTTGCAAGTTTTTGATGGAGATCCATTACAATACCTAAGTTTCATAAGAGCCTTTGAACACAACATCGAAGAAAGAACTCCTAATCACAAGGACTGTTTGTACTACCTCGAGCAATATACCAGAGGCCAGTCCCTGGATCTGGTCCGAAGCTGTCAACATCTGCCACCTTCTCGTGGATTCATTAAGGCGAAGTCTTTGCTACAAGAACATTTTGGAGATCCGTTTAAAGTAGCTTCTGCATACATGGACAAGGTACTTTCATGGCCTTTGCTAAAGGGAGAAAATCTCAAGGCGATGCAGGCCTACAGTTTATTGCTTCGTGAATGCTGTAATTCAACGGGAGATTCTGTAGGTGACCTAAACGTGCCCACCAATATGCAAAATATGGTGAAAAAACTGCCTTACGAGCTTAGAGATAAGTGGAGAAGTGTGGTCTGCCATCTGCAAGAAACGTACCATCGCAGAGCCACATTTCATGACATTGTGGAGTTTGTGGAGAAGCAAGTTAAGATTGCAAGTGATCCTCTCTTTGGAGATATACAAGATTTGCCTGCAACAGGAAAAAGAGAGTTTAAAGCTGTGACATTTTGGACTGGTACCAAAGCTAAAGGGAGTAGCTTTGCCACTATAATAGCACCTGTGGAAAGGAAAATGCAGACTGTAAATAAAATGGAGAAGAACTGACCTGTAAAGGCATGCTTGTTTTGTGGAGCTGGACATTCTTTGGATGTTTGCCTTCTATTGGATAAAAAGACGCAAGTTGAAAAGATGTCTTTTTTGAAGGAAAAAGGAATGTGCTTTGGGCACAGAAGCAGAGAATGCAAAGGACGTTTGGTGTGTAGAGTATGCAATAAGAAGCACCCTACGTTGTTGCATATTTATTCCCAAACGAAGCAAATAAGTTCAACACTGGCCGATGTTGATTTAGAAAGTGTCAGAGGCGGTGCTGTGGTGTCAATTCAATCCAGTGGCTTGACTGGGACCGGTAAACAGGACTGTGTGTTATCAATACTACCCGTCCAGGTGAAATCCAAAAGAGGTAACAAAACTTTGTCTTCTGTTGGGTACAGAGGCGCGCAGAACTTTGTTGAGAGGGCTTTTGTACTAGATCTCCTGTGAGGAATCAATCGGCTCCTTTCTGAAGTTGCCGGCTTCCTGGTCGTCTTACTCTCAAAACGAGCGCGCAAAATTGTTGGATGAATGTTGGTCATGTTTGGTTAATCATTAATGGAGTCAGATAATTCATTCGAATAATTTGGTAAAAGTTATGCTACAGTCTTAGAGTTAAATTCCAACGGCACCAAGAGAACAAAAATAATATACTTGCTTAGGAGGAAAGGTGAACAAATTCAAAATCTTTGACTTAAACTTGTGAAACATTAATGTCTATTCAAGACATGAGAGAGGCAATTGACCTTGAACGCATTTCCCCAAGCAACTTAATGTTATGATGCATATTTTTAACAATAGAAAGCCGTTCTTTACAAAGCAAATGAGAGTAAGACGTGTACAAACCTGCTTTGTGTAGCACAACACGAGGCTGCTTCAAACCTTCGCCCAGCAGTTGAAGATGTTGCTCGTTCTCTTCTTTTATTCCACAAAGTTCCTCTTTGTACTTGGGTGTCGTTCTTGCACACATTTTCAAACGCCAATCCCAACAAATCCGCACTTGATCTCTGCTTGGCAATAACTCGTGAGCTTCTCTTTGTTCGACGAGACGAATGAAAGATGGCGTCGATTTTTAAAGTAGCGCTGAATGGATTTCCTGCGTGAAAACTGCAGTCTGTTCCGCACGAAATCCGAAGAACAGGACACACCCCGCTGTGATATGATTGGCTGCTGGCCATATGGAGCACTGTCACCGCTCACCGACAGATGTCGCCATTTGCGATGCAAATCATTGTTATCTTTTTCTAAACATTGGAAAAACGTACGATTTGAAAAAAGAAAAAACGAAAGATTTAAACCGTATGCATTTGACCAAACATTTTAGTTCCCAAATATGAACTTTACAGATGTATTGAATTTTACTTTTGTTGCTGGCTTTGTTAAAACATCTGCCACCATGTCGTCGGCTGGACAGTATTCCAAATGTATTTCCCTATTATTAAGAGTTGACATGATAAAGTGATACTTTATGTCAACATGTTTGCACCTTTGCCTTTTTACAGGGTTTTACGCCAGCGACGTTGTTGCGAATTTTAAATTAAAATACGTCACTGTTTCATTATCTAAATATCTAAATATTAGAGTGTTAAAAATGATTTCAGTGTTGATATAAGCACTTAAATATTTCATTATTCGTCTCAGTATTCATTAAACTACGCCGATTCACTATTATTTCAAGATTCATTCAACTGTTTGAGTAATAATTTAGTATTCAATGTTTAATCGTTTCTTTTTAAATATTCGTGTCAATATTTTGTTCAATCTTAATGTTATGGAAAACTATATAGCAAGTAAGGTTTTTGTTATTTATTGTGGCCACCTGCTTTTGAGAAAGTGCCTTTCGCTTCTTGTACAACACGACTTTGACTGATAAGTATGCTCAATGCAGAAAAAATATCTCTGTTTTAAGATTTCACTGTCAAATAAATCTTCATCTTCCTGTGTGCATCAGTATCTTCCCACGCACTTCTCCCACTGAGATCACTCTACAGACTGACCCAAAAGACAATTTATTTTCCAGACTATCTCATTGATCTTCCCTTACTGCTGAAAATTCCACAACAATTTGGGGTCAGACGTGGGATAGCTGAAGATCCGCCGGTGAAATTCAGGACGCTGGCGGGTGACCTCCGGGGTTCAATTCAGACAGCAGCAGCAATGAACTGCGTGATGCGGATCATCTCCTCCGTGGTGACAAATAAACGCTGATTCCAGTCACCATCAAGCTGCCAACTCCTGACATACCAAAACCTTTGAGAGAAACTGAGCCGATCTGCGTTTGTCTTTCTGGTTCTTTTTAGAGTTCAACTTCTTGTTCAGTTTTTCACCTTTTCACACAGCGTAATGAAGGCCAGTTGAGCAAGTGGAACAAGTGATTTTATTGATGATTGTGGAAGGCACCGATTTCATAAGCACCTTTTCTTCTCACACCTTTTCCATTAAGTACGATTAAAAAGACAACTGAAAAGCATAACGTTAACAAATGTTGTTCCAGGAAAAGGTAATTAATTTCATTGATAATGTTTGATATAAAAACAAAACAACTCATCATCACTCAGAGACGATGGTTATTCTGGCACTGATCACATTGGCTTAATGTCAATAAAAAAAGCTTTTCAAAATTAAATTTATCATATTTTATTCAAAATCACATTTACATCTTACCACAAAGAGTCAATTCCTTCCGTTTTTTTTTAAGCTTCAAGGATTGCTGCAATTCTCACCAGCACAATTGTGACTCTCAGCACCCTGTTTAGTGAAGAATTTTTTAGCACAAACGCTGCAACTGAATGGCTTTTCTCCACTGTGTGTTCTTGTGTGGTTCGTTAAAAGCGACTTACGATAGAAACTCTTTCCACAAACTGAGCAGGAAAAAGGCTTTTCTCCACTGTGTGTTCTTAAGTGGATTGTTAAATTAGACTTTTGAGAGAAGCTTTTGCCACAAACTGAGCAAGAAAAAGGTTTTTCTCCACTGTGTTTTCTTGTGTGGATTGTTAAATTAGACTTTTGAGAGAAGATTTTGCCACAAACTGAGCAAGAAAAAGGTTTTTCTCCACTATGGATGGTTGTGTGTTTTATTAAATGCGACTTACGATAGAAATTCTTTCCACAAATTGAGCAGGAAAAAGGTTTTTCACCACTGTGTGTTCTTGTATGTTCTGTTAATCGTGACCTTTGAGAGAAACTTTTCCTACAAATTGAGCAGAAAAAAGGTTTTTCTCCACTGTGTGTTCTTGAGTGTTCTGTTAAACTTGAGTTTATGGAGAAGTGTTTTCCACAAACTGAGCAGGAAAAATGTTTTTCTCCACTGTGTATTGTTGTGTGTTTTCTTAAATATGACTTTAAAGAAAAGCTTTTGCCACAAACTGAGCAGGAAAAAGGCTTCTCTCCACTATGTGTTCTTGTGTGTTCTGTTAAATGTGACTTTTGAGAGAAACTTTTTCCGCAAACTGAGCAGGAAAAATGTTTTTCTCCACTGTGTATTGTTGTGTGTTTTATTAAATATGACTTTAAAGAAAAGCTTTTGCCACAAACCGAGCATGAAAAAGGCTTCTCTCCACTGTGTGTTCTTGTGTGCCTTATAAATTGTGCCTTTTGTGAGAACCTTTTGCGACAAAATGAGCATGAAAATGTTTTTTCTCCACTGTGTGTTCTTGTGTGCGGTTTTAAAGACAACTTTGAAGTTAATGAGTCAGTGTGACGTGCCCTTTCACCTATGGCTTGCCCATCATCGTCATCATCGTCATGAGCGTCTGATAATGTGTCCTCATTATGGGCTTGTGATGGCCCCCAGTGGTCTTCATCACCTTCTGTTGTCACGTGATGACTTGAGCTGCTGCTTGTAGGCTGCGGCCATCTGTTGTCCTCACTCTCATCCTTGTTTTCATCTTCACTCTTTATAGGGAAAACGTTCAGTGGTGACTTGTTGATCTCCTCCTCCTCCTCCTTTTTGATGCGAGTCAAGTCTGGCTCCTCTTTCACAGAACGGGGATCGTTTTCACTGACGTCTGTAGGACACAAATAGACAAATTTGGTTTGGTCAAGTCAAACCTCAAGCGGTGACTTTGTCTAATATTGTTTCTACCGTACTACCTTGCCTTGTGCCTGCCGCACACGGAGCAATACGTGCGACCCCGATTTGGACCGGACCATGGGGACATTTCACAAAATTACGTTTGACGATGTAAACCTCCCTTTAGCAGCACAACAGTGATAAACGAGCATTTAAAAAGGAAGCACGTTGCGGCTAAGGCCCGATTTCATTCCTGACATAGTCACAGACGTTTCTGGAAGCGAGCTGAAGTTAGCACACACAGGCTATTGTGTGCGTCTGATGGAACACCTGTTGTGGGACCCAAACATATAATTGGGGGCCACTGGGGGCCATCGCAACATAATGTCATTGATAGAATAGGAATCCTTCAAGTGAAATATCTTTACAAGTTTTTCATTTTGCATTCAGAGATACAGTGGAACCTCGGTTCTCGAACGACTCTGAGGTCGAACTAATCGGAGTTCGAACAACAAAAAAGAGAAATTCTTGCTTCGCAGTTCGAACAAACCTCGGAGTTCAAACGCCGGTACGACGCGTGAGTGCGCACGCGAGGGTGGGATGCTGAACGGCGTACGGGTGTAGATCGCTCTCTCTCTCTCTTCGTGACCAACTGTTGTCGCGTGCGGACGTGCTGCGTTTTGCTCTCGCGTTTTATAGAGGTGTACGAAGTGTTTTAGCCCCTAATCATGCCTCCAAAAAAAGTCAGTGCAAGCAGCAAAGGAATGGTTTCGGTGTTCGAACAATTCGCTTTTCGAACAGGGTTCTGGAACGGATTATGGTCGAGAACCGAGGTTTCATCGTGGGTACTTTTTGGTTCCATTATAATCTGGATACCTGAAAGAATTAAAGGGGCCCTGGTAGAACAGGGGGTTGTGACATTCTCCCTTTTTAAACCCATAGTAAGCCAAAGATGCAGATGCATTCCTTGCAGCATGCGCTCTTTCACTGATGAGATCCGTGCAACCCTGGATGGATGCATTAAATTTATTTTAAATGTTTGGATGAGGTGAAACTATGCACATGTGCACAAAACTGTGCAGGGCCACCCGAGGTTCATTGACCGAGCCAGTAAAATTTTCATAAATAAGACCAACACGTACTTGATTTTTTAAAAAACGTAATCCTTTGTGTTATATCCACGAAAATTCATCAACCGCCATTGATCATTTTGCCCCAGTGTGTACAGTTTTTAGAGTCAGATTGAATCATTCCATAAGGAATTGCTTGAACAAGATTTGTCAAAGAAGTTTTCAAAAACGAGACACGCCTGCACAAATGAATCACCCAACCAAGATTGTCTTTGTCACTTGCGAGGAGCAGTCCGGCAAAGAGAAAAGCTTTCCCGCTCCTGTGCGGCGTTTTATTAAAGCACAGCAAAGCAAATTTGTATATGACAACCCATAAAGAATGGAAAAACATGAACACTTTGACTTGATCACACCCGTCCACACGCTTCCTGTTGTTCGAACGGTTTCACCTTACAACACAATGTTTGGGTCACAATTCTGTTAAATGCGAGCGAAACGGTTTCCTGTCGAACACGGTTCAAGACGCGCATCTGTTTTTGTGGCTTCCTGCTAAACTGCCAGCATAGACACAACTCTGTTACCACTGAACTCACGTTTTCCTGTTTAAGAGGTCCATGTTTTTGTGACCTTCTATTAACCTGTGTGGTATATTTAGTTGTTGATGTGTGGGTCTGGCTCAGCTTCCCTCCGGACAGGTCGCTGGGCATGACAGAATTGGTGATGGAAAAAAATTCTCTGACACAGCCATTTTGGTTATTTTTGTCACGTGCTGATGTCAAAAGAAGTCTCCCCAAAAAGAAAAAGGGGAAAGGTGTACCCTTTCTCCGGCCTTCCCTTCTTATAGGGAATGGCCACACCAGACATGAATATTGAAGGTTTGTATTACGATTGCTGGCATTGTTTTAAACACTTACGGGACAGAAGGTCAATTATTTAATTTAGCAGGTTCATATTTACTGAATATGTTCAACATTGATGAAACAAAAAGCATTTCTCAAATGAAAGTAGAAGTACAGTGCATCGATAAGATTGACTGGGATTGTAGTCATGGTGTTTACTGATGCATTCATATGCTAAATTGATATGACTTAGTTTAAATGTAAGACCTCAAAATTACACACATAGTATTTTCATGACCCACACTCTCATTCAGAACAAACAAATTCAGTCTGCTCAGGTGTGAGAGTATGTAAATAGTTTGTGTATTTTTAATCATGTTTTTTATACACTATTTGTATCAATGATAATTACACACACACGCTCACAGACACGCACATCATTGCTTCAGCACACATGCGCACACCCACACGCTTGTTTGGGTTTCACTTTCCGTAGGTTTCGTTTTTCTCTGAATAAAGTCCAGAGGAATGGGCGAAGAAGTCAGTGAGAGTACGGGAGATTGAACTGGCAAGACGTCTACTTCACTTCCTGGCTTCTCCTCCCATCGCGATGGAGAAAAGACAAAACCTTCCCTGGTTATTCCTCTGGTTCTCTGCATTTAATTCAGTCTAATGAAGGCGTCAGGACCTTTTTAAACCTGACATCAGGTCAAACTGATGACACCCCAGATAGCACTTCATGGACAAATACTTCAAAGCACATTCTCCACATAGGCCATAGAAGATACAAACATATCAAGTTGGGCCGGGGAGGACGTCACAGCGATGCTATCAAGAAGACCCATAAATATAATCTGATCTGGGAAAACATACACCACACAATCTGTACACTGACGAGATTACAGGGGAATGTGAGCAGGAGAGACGGAGAGACTGCCGCCTGCCTGAGAAGGTCAGCCTTGGACGTGGAACGTGGGCCAGGCCGGGGGAAGGAGCAAGGACGACCGATTCAACCTACATGACCCTTGACATAGAAAACCTCCTATAAAATGTGAGGCTGGGCTGAGATCAGCGCGCCATTTTTCGATAGTACTCGTCTGAGTACAGTTTCTCGTCAGATTAAGAAAAAGCCGCCCAGATCTCTGTATTTGTACTATTTCCTGAACGCCAGAAATTGAAGAAACTAAATATTGGAACTCTATTCAGTTGTTGTCAAGTCTTTATTTGACCCTATTCTTCTTGAGTACAAAAAACGATCACGCATTGGAGTAACTTTGGCTTTTAAGATTCATTTACTAAATGTTTCTCATTTTCTCGGTGGCTCAACTCCAACGGTGGAAATAAAAATACACTCCATCTGTCAGCATAGTTTTGAAACATGATGACATGACAAACTTAATTTCTTTCACAACATTTAAAAACCGGAATAAGTAAAATGTTAAATAATCAGTTCAAATTTTAAACTGAGAAAAAAAAACACGGAGTTTACCCCCCGCTAATGGTTATTGGCATTTAATTTCTGCACTGATTTCATTTGCCATAAACAAATGTTCAGCGAACCGGATAGTAAAAGGCAATATTTAAAAATAAAACGGCAATAACCTTGAACGATTTCCCCCAAAAACTTAATGTTGTTATGTATATTTTTAACGATAGAAAGTCGTTCTTTACAAAGCAAATGAGAGTAAGACGTGTACAAACCTGCTTTGAGTGGCACAACACGAGGCTGGTTGCTAACTTCGCCCAGCAGTTGAAGATGTTGCTCGTTCTCTTCTTTTATTCCACAAAGTTCCTCTTTGTACTTGGGCGTCGTTCTTTCACACATTTTCAAATGATAATTCCAAAAAATCCGCACTTGATCTCTGCTTGGCGATTAGTCATGTGCCTCTTTTCGTTAGCGGCTAGCAAGCTAACAAGCTAAGCTAACTACGCCGAAAAGCATCAACGCGCGAAGATGAGGTTATCGGGACACAAAGACTTAATGAATTATGTCGTAGTCCTTCAGAGTAGCACTGGACATTCTGTGAGAAATTTACAGTCAGTTCCACACTAAATCAGAAGAATTTAGCGGTGGACTGTTTTTGTTCCGGTGTGGATGTGGTCGAGGTCCTTCGGAAGCTGCGCGCTTGCTTATGACGTCATGCTTTAAGCACGTATTTTTCAAATATATTTCTTTGCCTCTGTGTTTGTTTTTACCCGTGTCTGTTCTATTTTAATATATATTTTATATAATATTTTAATTCGGTTGATAAGAAAAATTAACAAAATAACTAAAATAACGCCACATTGGCGCGTAAACTCTGACGTCACTTCCGCCTTTGCCCCGAGA
This sequence comes from Idiotropiscis lumnitzeri, assembly GCF_059441095.1. NCBI lineage: Eukaryota > Metazoa > Chordata > Actinopteri > Syngnathiformes > Syngnathidae > Idiotropiscis > Idiotropiscis lumnitzeri. The sequence continues at coordinate 8,207,120 of NC_142392.1, forward strand.
AGCCGCTGCTGCAAGAGCAGTGGGACGTTTAAGTTTCTCCTCCCGAACATGCAACAATGCTGTGTTTCACTCGGGCTGCGAGATTGTATGAATATAATGTCTGCATATACTAGCAATGCCTCTCAATTATTTCACGCCCGCCCCTACCAAGAAGAAAAAAGATTCGCGCCCCCCCCCACCACCATTTTTTTCTGTCTTTGTATAGTGATGTTAGATTGTCAATAAAATATCCCTTAACTAAGCTAAATTGCTAAGAAATATAATTTTGAGAATTATTATTGTGAGGATCTCGAAACTCAGTACTCTGTTGTGCAAATATTGATGAGATGATAAATATTTACTCATACGTTTTTTGTAAAATCTTTATTCACAAAAGCAAACCAAACACAGTTATTAATACCAAAATCCATGCGATGTATCTAATTTGAAGTACTTAGCAGCTGCCATGTCACTCAGGACTTCTTCACGCTTGGGAAACTGATAATGTTCTCTTATATAAAAAAAAATCAGTGCCTACCTTCTGCCAGGGAGTTGTGGGAAGGTCAGCTACTAATACGTACATAATAGAGAAAAGACAAAAAGAAGAGCCAGGGGGATTTTAAACAAAAATTCTTTGTAAATAACATAAAGCAACAGCTTTAGTATGTTTACGATACGTTTTTTTAAAAAAAATAATTTTATTGTTACTATACGTTTTTTTTAAATGATTACTGTAATGTTCCGTCTTCTATCTTCAGAAGTCACGCAGGCAACGTGATGCTGCAAGCTTGTGTCTCTTTATTTACTGACTTGCATTCTCGTCTATGTGCAGACACACTTGTTCGTCTGGTAACCAAAACACACATCGGGCAATACTGCCAACTAGTGACCAATGATATAACTGCTGTCATTACATCTCCCTTTCAAACGTTAAACAATGCCTATGCCTTTTTTTAATAATTATTATTATTTTATTCTTATTCTTATATTTTTGTTTTGTTATCAATTATTTTCACTTCTTATCAATATCTATCCATTTTTTTTATGACAACAAGCATCTCTACAACAATTTTAGCAACAATCACACAACATTAAACATTTTCAATCAGCCTGTCCGGTTGTCGTCTAACTCTTGTTGATCTTTGAAGAGGTTCAGTAATCCCAGAAATTGCTGGTGGTTGAGGTCTGTGCTCCTTCGATGTATCCACCTGCTTTGCAGCCTCAGCCGCATCAGAAGATTTCTTCCAGTCCTCGGGAACCTTCAGAAGACTCCTCCTGTTCCTCCTCACTCTTTGTCCATGCTTTGTTTCCACAATGTAAGCTCTCGGTCCGGCTTCGATAAGGACAGTCACTTTTCTGTCCCAATGAAGTCCCTCGATCCTTACAGTGTCTTTCTCAGAAAGAGGTTCCAGATGTTTTGGAGCTCTGTCATATGCAATTTTCTGTTTGAGTTTGAGCATTCTCTTCTTTTCAAACCAAATGTTGTTGTCCTGTCCTTGTGGTATTTGTGGAAGCGTGGTGCGAAGCTTACGGCACATGAGTAGGTCAGCAGGCGATGCTCCCCACTCCAGAGGCGCAGCTCTGTAACTCAATAGGGCAAGGTAAGGATCAGATGCATCATCCTTCCTTAGCAGTCTCTTGATTATTTGCACTCCCTTCTCAGCCTGGCCATTTGCCTGTGGGTATAAAGGGCTTGAAGTGAATCCATATTGCTTTGCAAACTGTTGAAATTCTCCACCGTCAAATTGCGGACCGTTGTCACTCACAACACACTGCGGAATTCCGTGTCTTGCAAAGATCCCTTTCATGTGCACAATAATGGACTGTGCAGTGGTGCTGGTGAGTTGGGCAATCTCAGGATAGTTAGAGTCATAGTCAATGTTTAGTGATGGGTCCAGCGACACCGAGGCGTCGATGCGCGCGCCGAGCTTCCAGGGCAAACCCCGTGTCGGTGCGCGTACTGCTTTGAGAAAGTCACGTGACCACTACCAGAATCGTGTCGACACAGCGGTCGCGCGCCAAACTGTGTTCATAAGGAAGCGCTTCTGTCCACAGGATGGACGCTCAAAACAAGCATCGAGTTATTGGCGCGTTACTTTGCGTTAAAGATCCGCAAGATGGAAGACGTCACGGTTGATGCGCACTAAGAGGTGCAGCGCGAACGTCAGCAGGACACGTTGCACGTACGGAAGACCCGCTCTTATACTGGAAGTCCATGGAGGCAACGTTCCCTCACCTATTTATATTAGCCACACAGGCGTTGCGTACACCGGCCTCTTCCGTGCCTTGTGAGAGGATTTTCTCAAAGGCGGGGGAAATTGCCTCAAAAAAAGAAATAGACTGAATAACAAAACGCTGGAGAAACTAATTTCTTTTGAATAAAAATATTGAATTACAATGGGTCCATTGTCATTCACAACACTTTTACTTGGGCATTCAGACAGATGTTCTCTTAATTTATCAACTGCGTCTCGAATATCAAATATTTTCTTTACGAAATTGCGTGTATGTAAAAACAATGTGAAAGCAAATGCCCAATCAGAATCAGAAATCGCTTTGTCATTGTCAGGACCGCTTCCCAGCCGAGGCTGGAAAGCGGTGGAAGGTGGATCCTTAATCGCAGACTCAGGAGGAATTGGGTGATAGGAGGTTTATTGGGAAGCCGTCAAGCAAAACACAATAATCACTATGAGCAATATCTATGAATTTAGTAACCGCAAGGGTTCTATGAGTACAACCGCCGGAAAAGGCGAAACACAAAACGCTGGGAGACCGAGTCACTCCAGGAAAAGATAAGGAATCAACAGAAAACGCTTGCAACGCAAGAACCCGAAAAACAATGCTTACCACAAAAGGGTGAAGACAAATCCAATTGATAACGATAAACTGAAAGCGAGCCGAAAAGTAGCTGGGGAAATTCAAAAGCATGAAAACGCGAACAACAGAACGAGAACAAATCGCGAGCAGAACAATCTGTGAACGAGAGCATGAGCAATAGCCTGAGCAATGTGGAACAATAATCCGACGCGGGTATGTCCGCGTCGGCTCCTTAAATAGTTCAGTCATTAGTGTCTTAATGACGCGCAGCTGTGGTGATCGGAAGCGCGCCCCGCTCGTGGCCGCTTCCCGGAGCGGAGCCGCCGGGCCACGCCCACTCGCTGGAGACGCCGCAGACGGATCGTGACAGTACCCCCCCCTCAAGGGACGCCCCTTGGCGGACCACCTGGCTTTGACGGGTTGGCGTTGTGGTAGTCGCGGAGCAAGTCTTGACACATGATCCAGGAGCGGGGAATCCATTGCCGCTCCTCTGGACCGTAGCCTTCCCAGTCAACCAGGTACTGGACCCCTCTCCCCCTGCGCCTGGAGTCCAAGATCTCCCGGACGGTGTAGACCGGGTCACCGTCGATGATCCTAGGAGGTGGCGGCGGGGGGGCTGGCGGCACGAGCGGGCAGGTATGTGCAGGTTTGAGGAGCGAGACGTGGAACACCGGGTGAATCCTCATGGTGGAGGGCAGCTTCAGCCGGACGGAGACCGGGTTGATCAGCTTGTCGATCGGGAAGGGTCCCACGAAGCGCGGACCCAGTTTGCGAGACGCCCCTGCCAAGTTCAGGTCACGCGTGGACAACCACACTTGGTCGCCGACCTTGTATGTCGGGGCCGGGCGCCGGCGGCGATCAGCTATCCTCTGGTTGAGTTCGGCTGTTCGGGTCAGCGCCGCCCGCGCCTCCTTCCAGACCCGGTGGGCCCGCTTGAGGTGATGCTGGACCGATGGGACCTCTTCAGCGCCGGCCTGCGTCGGGAACAGTGGGGGTTGATAGCCATACGCGGTCATGAACGGGGACCTACCGGTTGCGGACGACACCAAGGTGTTGTGGGCGTACTCGATCCACGGGAGGTGGTCGACCCAAGACGCCGGCTGGTCGCGGCACACACACCGGAGGGCTGACTCAAGGTCCTGGTTAGCCCGCTCTGATTGCCCGTTGGTTTGGGGGTGATAGCCAGAAGACAGGCTCGGGGTGGCCCCCAAGGACCGGCAAAAGAGCTTCCAGACGCGGGAAATGAACTGGGGCCCGCGGTCGGACACCAGGTCGTCCGGGATCCCGTGTAGGCGGACCACGTGCTGGACCAGGAGGTGGGCGGTCTCCAAGGCGGACGGGAGCTTGGGCAGGGCGATGAAGTGGGCTGCCTTGGAGAAGCGGTCTACCACGGTGAGGACGACTGTGTGACCCTTGGAGGCGGGCAGTCCCGTGACAAAATCCAGCGCGATGTTTGACCATGGGCGCGCCGGGACCGGGAGCGGCCGGAGCAGGCCCGCTGGAGGCTGGTGGGACGCCTTGCTGGCGGCGCACGCGGGGCAAGCCTGGATGTACTCGGTGACGTCAGACTTGAGGGACGGCCACCAGAACCGCTGCCCAATGAGCCCTAGGGTGCGGCGGACGCCCGGATGGCAAGCCAGCTTGGAGGCGTGTCCCCATTCGATCACCTCCGACCGGTACTGCGCGGGCACGTACAGTCTTCCCGACGGGCATCTAGCCGGGGCGCCGTCGTCCTCCTGTGCCTCCCGGATCTTCTGCTCCATCTCCCACTGCACGCCCCCCACCAGTCGGTGACCCGGAACCACGCTCGGAGGACCTTCCTCTTCCTCCCAGGGGTCGTGGATGCGGGATAGCGCGTCGGGCTTGGTGTTCCGGGCGCCGGGGCGGTAGGTCATGGTGTAGTTGAATCTGCTGAGGAGGAGCGCCCAGCGCGCTAGTCGGGGGTTGAGTCTCTTCATGAACCGGATGTACGACAAGTTCTTGTGATCAGTGAAGATGGTGAAGGGTTCGTTGGTGCCCTCCAGCCAGTGCCGCCACTCCTGGAGAGCCAGTACCACGGCCAAGAGTTCCCGGTTGCCCACGTCGTAGTTAGCCTCCGCAGGCGTGAGGCGGCGGGAGAAGAAGGCGCAGGGGTGGAGTCGCTGGTCGACCGGAGACCGCTGAGAAAGGACGGCCCCCACTCCTGAATCAGATGCGTCCACCTCTACGACAAAGGGAAGATCAGGGTTAGGATGGTGAAGCACAGGCGGGTTCGTGAAAGCCCCTTTCAGGCTCGTGAACGCTGCTTCGGCGTTACTGTCCCAAATGAAGCGAGTCTTGGTGGACGTGAGGCGGGTGAGCGGCAAGGCCCGGCGGCTATAGTCCTTGATAAACCGTCTATAAAAGTTCGCAAAGCCCAGGAAACGTTGGAGCTGTTTGCGGGTGGTTGGCACCGGCCACTCCACCACCGCGCGAGTCTTGGCCGGGTCGGCCTTGAGTTGTCCATTCTCGACTATGAAGCCCAAGAAGGGCACAGAGGTCTTGTGGAACTCACACTTTTCGGCTTTAACAAAAAGCTTGTTCTCGAGCAGGCGCTGTAGTACGGCGCGCACGTGCCGGTGGTGTTCGTCTACGGTGCGGGAAAAGATCAAGATATCGTCCAAGTAGACGAAGCAGCAGGTGTTCAGCATGTCCCTCAGGACATCATTTATGAGCGCTTGAAACACGGCCGGCGCGTTGGACAAGCCGAAAGGCATCACTAAATATTCGAAATGCCCGAGGGGTGTTTTAAACGCGGTTTTCCACTCGTCGCCCTCCCTGATCCGGACCAAGTGGTAGGCACTTCGCAGGTCCAGTTTGGAGAAGATCGTGGCGGATTGCAGGGGGGCGAACGCGGAGTCCAGCAACGGCAGTGGGTATCGGTTTTTAACCGTGATCGCGTTTAACTCTTTATAATCTACACACGGGCGCAAGCTCTTATCTTTCTTTTCTACAAAAAACATTCCCGCACCGACCGGGGACGTGGAGGGACGAATCAGACCCGCGCCCAGCGACTCAGTAATATAGTCCTTCATGGCCCCCTGTTCGGGCTGCGAGATCTTGTACAGGCGGGCTGACGGAAGCACCGGGTTCGGGAGGAGGTCGATCGCGCAGTCGTACGGGCGGTGTGGGGGCAAGGACTTGGCGCGTTCCTTGCTGAACACAGCGCGGAGGTCGTGGTAGATTACCGGGACGTTATCGAGGGTTATTTCTTTGACCGGAGCTACGTTAACCTGGCGACCCTCTTCGGCGGATCGTAGGCAGTGAGCGTAACAGAAGGGGCTCCAGCTCTGGATCGCTAGCCGCCCCCAGTCGATATCCGGATTATGTGCTTTTAGCCACGGGGTTCCCAAGACGACCGGAGCCGCTCTAGCCGGCATTACGAAAAACGAACGTTTCTCTATGTGGTTACCGGAGAGTTTCAGCGTCAGGGGTTCGGTCAGCCGGCGAATGTCGGCTAGTAAGCGGCCGTCTAGGTCATACAGCTTCTCGGACTGGTCTAGGTCGGTAACGGCGCACCCGAGTTTAGCGACTAACCCGGCATCTATGAAGCAGTCGTCTGCCCCCGAATCGATTAGAGCTCGGACTTTAACCGCGGTGTTTAGGACTATGAGCTCCGCCTCCACCTCCAGCCTCCGTGCGTTGCCGGCCTGGACCGACCCGTTCGCTGGCGCCTCAGGTTGCTCCTCTCGGGAGTTGGAGTTCGCGGTGGAAGCGGCCGCGGACTCACAGCACTCCTCGCGGCGAGCGGGCGACCCTCGACGGCTGGCTCGGCGGGGGCAGGTGGCCGCTCGGTGACCCTGGAGACCGCAGTAGAAGCAGGCTCCGGACCCACGGCGTCTCTCTCGCTCCCGGGTGTCGAGGCGACTGGCTCCCAGCTGCATCGGCTCGTCAGCTGGCAGTGGCTCGGGAACCTGGTAGCGTGGCGGTTCGTGGTGTCGCGGCTCGTGGCGTCGCAACTCCAACCCTCGCTCGCGGCGGCGCTCTCGCAGGCGATTGTCGAGTCGGATCGCCAAGGTGATGAGCTCCTCCAAGGTCTCGGCGTCGTCTCGCACCGCCAGCTCATCCTTGAGGGCGGGGCTCAGCCCCCTCCGGAACACCGTCCGCAGGGCGCAGTCGTCGAAGCCGCTCTCGGCGGCACGGACCCGGAAGGCGATAGAGTAGTCCGCTACCGACCGGGAGCCCTGCGTACAGTCCAAAAGTTCCGCTCCCGCTTCTTTTCCCCGAATCGGGTGGTGAAACACCCTCTCGAACTCCGCAATGAACGCGGGGAACGAGGAGCGAACTTCCGGACGCGCGTTGCTCACGGCCATTGCCCATGCACTAGCTTGACCAGTCAGGAGGCTCATCATGAACGCTACCTTCGTATTATCGTGAGCATAGGTAAGGGGTTGCTGGTCAAAGATCAACCGGCAGTGGTGGATGAAGGGGCCGCAGAGGCCGGGCTCTCCGCCGTAGCGGTTGGGGTGGGGCAAACTGGGCTCTCGGAATGGCATGCCCGCGACCGGTTGCCCAGTCGGGGCCGCCGCGGGGGTCGGGGCGACAGGGGCTGCCAAGGTGCCCAGATGGGCACCGAGGATCGTGAGCTGGTGGGTCAGCTGGCCGACCGCATCGCGGAGCGTCGCGAGTTCGGACGCCTGCTGCCCGATCATGCGTCCTTGACTGGCTATAGCTGTAAATACCTTCGCTGAGTCAGCGGGATCCATGGTCGGATTATTCTGTCAGGACCGCTTCCCAGCCGAGGCTGGAAAGCGGTGGAAGGTGGATCCTTAATCGCAGACTCAGGAGGAATTGGGTGATAGGAGGTTTATTGGGAAGCCGTCAAGCAAAACACAATAATCACTATGAGCAATATCTATGAATTTAGTAACCGCAAGGGTTCTATGAGTACAACCGCCGGAAAAGGCGAAACACAAAACGCTGGGAGACCGAGTCACTCCAGGAAAAGATAAGGAATCAACAGAAAACGCTTGCAACGCAAGAACCCGAAAAACAATGCTTACCACAAAAGGGTGAAGACAAATCCAATTGATAACGATAAACTGAAAGCGAGCCGAAAAGTAGCTGGGGAAATTCAAAAGCATGAAAACGCGAACAACAGAACGAGAACAAATCGCGAGCAGAACAATCTGTGAACGAGAGCATGAGCAATAGCCTGAGCAATGTGGAACAATAATCCGACGCGGGTATGTCCGCGTCGGCTCCTTAAATAGTTCAGTCATTAGTGTCTTAATGACGCGCAGCTGTGGTGATCGGAAGCGCGCCCCGCTCGTGGCCGCTTCCCAGAGCGGAGCCGCCGGGCCACGCCCACTCGCTGGAGACGCCGCAGACGGATCGTGACAGTCATTGTACTCGAGTGTGCAACGAGATTAGAGAGCTCCCCTCTCCAGTGCAATACAACAATAATTCAGTTAAATATATAAATTAGATAAGAGAATAATTAGTGCGATGGAAAGTAATACGAAATAGGATATATAAAAACACATCACGTCGCTAATCAATGGAATTGGATAAAATTAGTTTGAGAGATCAGTGTCAGATGACCCTGTCAAATGTTTCCTGCAAGTCCACCAGGTGTCAGTATTCAGCAACACAGTGTCAACACAGTGTCAATACATTGTGTCACTGTGTCGAAACGATACAGGATGCCTCATCTACCCATCACTAGAAAAAGGCTTGCAAAAGGCAAGGAACAAAATGAACAAAAATCGCTTACCACAGAAGGGCAAGGAAAACCAATTGATGAGCGAGCTCAACCGAGAAAATCAATAAAAGAAAACGGAAACACTAACAATGAACGGGAACAAGTTACACGGAATGCAATAACGAGGTGTCTAGAATTCACAACTTGGGACATGAGCAAGAGGAATATTCCGACGCTGAGTAGTCAGCGTGGAGTGTTTAAATAGTGCAGTAATCAATGACTTGACGAGTGACAGGTGCGTGGCTGGTGGGCGCATCTCTCCAGCCATGACGACATGAACAGGAACAAGCGCTGGAAGGAAACGCCCCCACTCCAGCTGGGCAAACACAAAACAAAAACATGACAGGACAAAACGGACCATGACACAAACGGATTAGGTTTTGGGGATAGGTTTTAATTGAAACATTTTATGATCATGTTTAAAGAAAATCTTTAGAACAGGAGATGTCTAGCAATTGATGAGAGGTTTGCCAAGTATAAAGTTGGATTAAATAGTTCGGCAGCTGATTTATTAACTGATGTGTATCAAATGTGACAAAGGTGGACGACAGATGTTTTATGACTATGCGACACCAGCCCTGACATGACGACTTTTAAGGGACAAGACAGCATTCCATAAATACCAGAATGCTAACGTCCACATCTATGAGCTGTTTGACGTCACAGGTGCAGGATCGTCAGCCACGTCCAGGAGGAACAGGAGAAACTACATCGCGGGGACTGAATGGGAAAATCAACAGACCCACAGTTGTAAACTTTGGCATACTCTGGCTAAATTGAGGCAAAATTAAGGAACTGCCAGCACAAATCTCAGTGTAATCAAGGCGGACGCGCCGAGGGAGGGGTCTTTGTGTGGTATTGGAAAGTACATTTTTGGTGAATGAAAGTGTGACAGAAAAAGTGTTTGCATGTCTATGAGGTTTGAGAGAATGTTTAAGGGACGGGCCTCAGGAAAGAAACCTGATTGAGGGCACCGGTAAGCCGAACAGCACGTAGGATGCAATGGACGGACAGGCCTGATCAACCTGAATCCCTATTGCACTCCCAAGTACTGATTTTCAAATTGCTATTGGAGGCAGATTGGACGAATTAAATTCATGCATCAAGTGAATGATTGATTGACGTTAATACACAAAATTTATGCAAAACTGAAAGTGTCAGAATGGAGGTAATTTACCCCTTCTCGCTTGCAAGTGCCACTCCTCCAGTTCTCTCCACAGGTTTGAGGTGACATGTGACCTGTGTGACCAGAAGGCCAGAGAACGCTTCAAAAAGCGCCGCATCACGCCCATCCCGGAGGTTCTCCTCAACAAGGAGGGAGATATAAGATATTGTAATTTAGGGTCCACAAAAACAGATTAAGATATAGTTGTCGCTTTCGCCTGCTCATGTGCCTCGCAGGTTTTATTATTCACATTGGGTGCGCGACTAGATAACACACACCCAGTCCAGGATAGGGCAAAATTTTGGTGTATTGTTTAGACTTTTCCATAATATACGGCACCACAGCGGTGATACTTGAAGTTAATTTCAGTTAAGGGGGCGGTGGCGCTGTTTTTATGAAAAAAAATACTCATTTAACGCAGGCACGAGCATTTGGGATGCCGCGGTCCACCGTCCACTACATCATCCACCGGGTCACTGGGGAAGTGGTGGCTCTTCGCCACAGAGTCATCCACTTCCCCAACACTGCAGGAGACCTTCAGGCAGTGACCCAGGCATTTGCAGGGCTGGCGAGGCACCATGCATTTGCAAAAGTTGCTGGAGCAAAAGATGGTTGTCATGTCCGAATCAAGCCTCCAAGTGACCTTGATGGTCACGACTTATAAGAACCGCGAGCTTTACAGCAGCATAATTATGCAAGCTGTGTGTGACCATCAGAGTCGCTTTCTGGACATATTCTTGGGCTGGCCTGGATCAGTCCACGACTCCAGGGTCCTCCGCCACAGCCCCCTTTATCAAAGAGGGTTGTATCCTCCTCCAGGGCACTTCATCTTGGCAGATGGAGGGTACCTGTGCCACACGACCACTCCCCGTCATCACTCCTTACAAGCGGCCGGTGCAGGGCGTGGGGGCCCGGCGCTTCAACTTCATCATTCCAAGGCACGCTCTATTATTGAGCGTGCCTTTGGAATGATGAAGGTGAGATTCCGGGCCATCTTTTTCCGCACCCTGGAGGTGCACCACACCTTTGGCACAGAATAATCTTTAACTGAATCATCAAAGAGCACAGACACACAAACAAGGCAAAATATGAGAAGATGGAAAAATAGATTCATATAAAATGTAATGAATGGTTAATAAATCTATCCCATCTTTTGGAGTGACATGGCAGCCATCAATTGCCCCAGCCACCCCTGCAAACCCCCACGTAATGGATGATGTAGTGGACACCACAACCGGTATGATGCCCCACTTCAAGTCACGAGAGGAAGATCAGGACTCTTGCTCGTGCCCCATCCATGTCATGGGTCCTGGAAGAAAGGTTCCATCCATGCTCCAAATGAGTCCCTGCTCAGGCGAAAATTGGCAAAACAGCACTGACACACTCAGGTTTATCCTGCAACAGTTATGAACTGGGAAATGCTTTTTTATTTTCTGTGAATAGTTACTGTGAATTATAATGCATGTCTTGTTTGTCCACCAGTTTTTCAATAAATTAAATTTGTAAGCAAAACAGACATGGTGGAGTCTTCATATTATTGTAAAAGTTTTGGTCTTTCACAAACCTGGGCTTTTTCACTTTTGTCTGAAGAAGCTGATCTCAAGATGTGACTGGGATACGAACTAGTTCATCTGTTTTAAAAGTACCCCGGTTTTTGTTTACTCTTAAATGAATGTTATCTAAATTTCAGTCTTGAACACCAAGCATATTTCACTCATTTTTTATTTTGATCTATCAACTTTTCCATCAAACTGAAAAACCTTTCAAATGTCTCCCTCCTCTCAGTTGCCCTTCCCTCCTCTGCCAACCTCTGTCTCTCCAATTCCTGTCTCCGCATTGCCAAGTCGAGTCTGGATAGTTTGATCATTTCATCCTCTCTCCTTCGCTTTCTCCCTCTCGGTCGTTGCTCCGGCTGTTGGCCTCGCTCTTCTTCTTCTTCTACGACTTCTTCTTCTTCCTCCTCCTCCTCCTCCTCCTCTTGCGTCGCCCTGGCCCGACTTGGCCCTGGGAGTTCTTCAGGGATGGCCTTACTTGGCCCTGGTCTTTCCTCAGGGATGGAGGCAATTAGGACAGGGGGGGTGATGGATGGTCTCTGTCCGAGCCACCCCTTCGCCCCTGGGTTTTTGCAATCCTTTATATGGAAAGAAGCAAAAAGATAAAACAATTATATCTTCATTTTCACACACAAGAAAAAGAAATGTGGACTTCCATACTTTATACTTCATTTTTAAATTATCCCATTTTTTTTTTGCCTGCAGGGGCGTCACTTTGCCCTGCAGCTCGAGCTTTTCCACGATGGTCCTGTATTAAATAAATAAAAATGCATGCAAAAATAAAGGATGAAAAAAAGGGTAAAAAAAGATGCAAACATTCGTCAGAAATCCTGGTGTTATGGGTAACATGCAGATTATATCATTCATTAATATCAGTAATTGGGGAGCACATTGTCGGGGGTACATGGAATTTATACAGGGCACATTCTGTGCTAGAATAAACAGTTAGCGCAAATCTAATTCAAACACAAATGGCTGATGAATGGTTTAACTGCCAAAATATTATGTCATTTAATTTATTATAATTTTATTATTCATCAAACAATTGGCAAGTTGACTTTATTGATAATTTGTGTATAGTTGTCATGCAAGTTTTCTTTTCCTATTTGTGAATCGTTTGTACATGGAACAATAGGAAAGTAATTATATTGTTTGTTGCTCCGGGGACGTGTTTGAGAGTTGCACTGTTCATACTCATGCGCTCTTTACGTGGCAAGGCACGTGCCGTCGAACATGATTGACAAGCTGAGTCTGTTTGGTCGGCTGAATAAGAAGGTAAACTTTCCCCTGTAAGATTACAGGTTAATATCCTGCTGGTTTTGTGTCTATAGTGGCAATGGTTAATATTTTCCGTTCTAATTGTCAGTTTCTGAAGTGACTTTTCTGCCAGCATTTGAAGCTCATTCCCCTCAGAATTATTGTGCAGTCATCGAGGTATGTTTTGCTGCTAACAACTATGTTTACACTTGATGGTGTTGCTGTGCTTTCTTTTCATTATCTTTGTAAATATTGTATATTGCAGTTGTGTATTTATATTTTTTGTATGTTTTATAGTTTGACGGTGACAAATTAATAAATGTCAGCTGTGTAAGAAGATTCGAGACTTGTGATGATTATCTGACGGGAGTGAAAGTCAAACTCGTCTGCGTTGGATGGAGAAGTCAACTCGTCTGCGTTGGATGAAGACGTGAAACTCGTCTGCGTTGGATGAAGAAGCGATCGTCTGCGCATTCTGCTCGCACGTGCTCAACGAAGGAGGACGGCGACAGATCAAAGCTTGGAACTCAGATAAGCCTGGACACATCAGTTCACCTGTTGCTCGCTCAATTTGAGTCCATAAGACAAAGCACTTTAGTTTGTGCTCTAAAGGTGACACAAAGGAGCAGATAACAATAAGGGACTGTGTGTAGCGTGCATTATTGTTTTCCATAAGAAATAAGAACACATGTGGACAAAGTTTATGTAATTTGTGTGTTAAAGAACAAGCATCAATCAAGTGTAAAAATGTCACAAGTAGAACAGACAGAACAGCCTTTAGATATAGAAGGGTCTAAGCAGCCACTTGACTCAGAAGAAGAATCTGAGCTTGATAATTTAGATGAGGTAAAGCAGCCTAAGAATGTTACAGAGCACGTTGCAGATCTACCACGTAGAAGTGAAAGAGAGCGTACTCTTACGGAGAAGGGTAAAGAACTTCACCGTGTAAAAACGGAAGATATACTACGTCGCTTTGATAGAAGTTATGAGTACTGGAAGGCTTTAATTAAGGTAGCAAAAAAATCTGTGATTCATCAGGATTCTAGTGATGTGCTTCAGAAGCATATCAGCAATATTCAAACAGAACTCTCTGAATTGAATCAAGTGTATGATGAATACCGAAAGCTAGACAGCCCCCCACATGAAGTGTGTGTCCATCTCCAATCAAGTAGTAGGAAATGCACAATCTCAAATTGCAGGAAATAAGGAAGAACTAATGTGGCCTGATGCACCCTCTGTTTTGCAACCACAGTCTGCAATACTATAAAGTCATTCACAAAGGGCGATAGTGTTCACTCAACTCAGTCTGAAGCCAAAAGAAAGGAAGCTGCTTCTGAGTATGCAGCAACTAAAGCTGTGTTACAAATAATGTCTGAGCAAGAACAACATCGAGAGAGATTGCTAGCACTTGAAGCTGAAAATAGGTCGATAGTTGCAGCACAAGAAGCAGACGCACTATCCCGCCGGCTCGAAGCTGAGAAGGAAGACGCAGAACGTAAAATAGAGGAACAGAACCATGAAGCTGTTCTCCTAAAGAAACAGCAAGAAGAAAATGCATCAAGGCAGAAGTCGGTTGATGACTTAAAAAGACAACTAGAGCGTTTAGAAGAGCTAAAACGACTAAATGCTGCTAAAGCAAAGCTTCAAGTCTACGATGAAACTGAGTCAATTACAGACCAAGGATTCAAACCTAAGCACTCTGAATCGCCCAACGTGGAGCAAGAAGTCAAGCACGCAAACCCCGTGCATTATTATACCCAACATCCATATATAACTTCAGCGATATCTCAAAGTAACTCTCCACAAGGTGACACAAAGGACCTTGTGAAGGTTTTGGCTGAGGCCATATCAGCTAACCAGCTTCCAATCCCAGAGCCCACTGTCTTCACTGGGGATCCACTCAAGTTTAGACACTGGAAGTCATCCTTTCAGACACTCATTGAGAGGATGAATATCCCAAATACTGAGAAACTCTTTTTCCTTGAAAAATATGTTGGAGGCGAAGCTAAAGAAGGCATAGAAGGCTACTTCATGAGTGACTCTGATGATGCATATCAAGCAGCATGGGATTTGCTCCATGAACGATATGGTAAACCTTTTGTAATTGCCAAAGCGTTCCGAGACAAACGACATTCCTGGCCTAGGATTGCTTCAAAGGAGACTGGGGAGTTGAGGAAATTTGTCGACTTTTTGCGTAGTTGCGACTAGGGTTGGGCGATATGACCTAAAATCAATATCGCGATAAATTGGGCACTTTTACCTCGATAACGATAAATGTGCGATAAATTCCCCCTGAGGACCAAAATCAAAATAAATGCAGGAAATGCATATTAACTGCTTTTTTATTGACCAACTGGTACACATTCCTTTCAATGAAAAATAAAAGTGCAAAAATCATATTGAATAAACATTCAAAATAGCTTGCTTTGCATGACTTGAACAATGTCACAAAGAACAGGAGAAAAAGGGTACCTCTCACAAAATCTTTTTCTGCAAATATATTGTGCCGAGATGCTGTAATGCCATTTGCAATGGCCTAGATTTGTGTAAAGGTATCTTGTAAACAATATAAATAATGCCATCTGCAAAGGAGTTAGTCGCCTGTAAACAAAATGCTAAATAGAATGAAAAAAATGTCAATGGAATGTCAATGCCAAATAAAGTGTGCTTCATCAGGAAAATGTGCCGTCTGGTGCGCAGTCGCCACTTGTCGTCTATGTACCGCACAGTCAGGCTCAAACAGGGATCCATGTTGCGACTCGACCACAAGTCGGATGTGGATGCAAAATGCTCGACATGTCTCCGCTCCCGTCCCGATGTTGTCCATATCGGGAAGTGCTGTATGTGTGTGTAAATATTTTCGTACCTTTTGTCGTCTATGTTCATGAGGCGTTTAAATCCTGTGCGCTCCACTGTAACTAGAGGAGCTCTATCTTTCGCTATGTGCTCGGCTATCGCGTCCACCTCTGAGACGTTCTCTCGTATGGTGTCACCTCCGTTAGTGGGCTGTTGTCACTTGTCCAACCTTGCTTCTCACTTTGAACTTTTAGCACAAGCTCCAAGTCAACAGCATGGTTGTGTTGTGAGTGGTGAAAAAGAAAAGGTTGGACGCGCTGTTTCAGGTGCTTACGACGCACTTTGTAGTTCGTGTTCTTTTGCTCAGAAATCGTCTTTATGGAATCCAAAACATTTCCAAACGACAGATGTCGAATTTCTTTTTGGGACAAGCGCGACAGGAACAATTTCAACTAACGTTACTTCGTCTGCAGCCGTGTCAGCCGCTTTAGGATTTGAATCGCCAGCAACGAACGCGTCTTCTGTTTCCATTCTTCTACAGCGCATGAGTCACGTGACTAGAAGCGCTGTAGCCGCCTTAAAGAGGCATGAACATCGCCGCAGACAGAAAAGACTTTTTCTTTTTTTTTTTTAGACACCGAATTTACCAACAAGGGCACAATTATGTCGGTCACTGTAATACATTTCGGTAATGGTAAATTTTCGGTTTATCGCCCAGCCCTAGTTGCGACTCTGCTATGACGATAAATGACAGTCTAAGTATACTGAACGATGGGATCGAAAATCAGAAGCTCAGCACTAAGCTACCGGACTGGTTATGCACCAGGTGGAATCGTAAAGCTACTCAATATCAACTTGAGCATGACAAGTTCCCTAACTTCAGCTACTTTGTTACATTTCTGACAATGGAAGCAAGCATTGCATGTAATCCAATTACATCATACCAAGCTATACATCAAGGCGGACATGGAAAGGGAGAGGTCAAGAGTCAGACTGAAGAAGGATACAAGAAGTGTTCCGCAGGTGCTAATGCGCTCAGAACAAACGCTAGTGAAAAGATCATATTAACATGCATGTTTTGTAAGAAAGCAGGACATTGTATATTCAAGTGTCGCAAATTCATAAAGGAACCGGTTGAAAACAGAGTAAAATATGTCAAGAGTGAAAAACTATGTTTTGGCTGCTTGAAACCTGGCCACTTATTTAAGAATTGTAAAAAACGAATGGTTTGCGAGACCTGTTCTAAGCGACACCCTACATGCTTACACGCAGATCGCTCAAAGAAAGACCAAGACCCTCAAGAAGACCAAGAATCAACGCAAGAGCACAAAGAAGCAAGCGAAGAAACAAAATCACAATTAACACAGAAAACTGATGACGTTGCTGAAGCGACAGCGCACAGCCACAGAGTTGTTCAAGATGGCAATAACACCCAGACATCAGCAATAATACCAGTCTATTTGTCAACGCCTACTGACTCCAGTAATGAAGTGCTTGTTTATGCTCTTTTAGATTCACAAAGTGGCTCTTCTTTCATTTTAGAAGACATAGCAGATAATCTAGATGTCAACAAAGAACAAGTAAACCTTAAATTATCAACAATGTCATCGAAAAGGAAGATTGTGCACTGTAAAAGAATCAGAGACCTGCAAGTCAGAGGGATATTCTCCATGGACAGAATAACAGTTCCCACCACATACACGCGTGAGTTCATCCCTGCAAATAAGAGACACATTCCTACCCCTGAGACTGCGAAGGCATGGTCTCATCTGGAGCATCTTACAGAGAGTATCGCTCCACCAATGGATTGTGAGATTGGTCTACTGATCGCCTAAAATTGCCCACAAGCACTCATGCCCAGAGAGGTTGTATGTGGAGAAAAGAACCAGCCATTCGCACAGAAGACTGACTTAGGCTGGAGCATAGTGAGCTATGGTGAGCTTGGCGAGTATGAAGATGATACTATAGGATTGAGTCACCGCATCATTGTACGGCAAGTGACACCCAAGCCCAAACCAGCAGTCAAGCTCAAAAGTGAAGTGCACTTTGTCTGCAATACTCGGATCAAGGAAGTTTTCACTCCAGTAGATTTCCTAAGAGTACTGGAGTCCGACTTTAGTGAAAGAGTAGAAGAAGAGACACTTGTCTCTCAAGAGGATCTCAATTTTCTTACTCAGCTAAAGGAAGGCATCAAACACAAGCAGGATGGTCATTATGAGATGCCCCTCCCGTTCAAACAAGAAAGACCAAGTCTTCCTAATAAGTCATATGCTGCGCAGCGTTTAAAGAGTCTAGAGAAGAGGCTTAAGAGAGATCAGAAGTACTGCTCAGACTGTGAATTTCATGCAAGACATTATCACTCGTGGTGATTGCAGAGAAGGTTCCAGTAGAAGCACTGGAAACCCGGCCAGCGTGGTATATTCCCCACCATGGAGTCTATCACCGACAAAAACCTGGCAAAATACGTGTGGTCTTCGATTGCTCAGCGAGGTTCCAGAACACAGCATTGAATGACCACCTTCTCACCGGGCCAGAACTTACAAACACTTTGGTGGGAGTACTTTGTAGATTTCGCAAAGGTCCAGTCGCTATCATGTGTGACGTGGAACGAATGTTTCATCAGTTCCATGTAAGACTTGAAGACCAAGATTATCTGAGGTTCTTATGGTGGGAGAATGGGGATCTAGAGTCACCACCATCAGTCTTTCGTATGCGAGTGCATCTGTTCGGTGCAGCTTCTTCCCCTCGTTGCGCCAATTTTGGTCTTAAACATTTAGCCACTGAAGGGCAAGAGGAATTTAGCCATGAGACAGTGAAATTCATCCAGCGAAATTCTTATGTGCATGATGGATTGGTAAGTGTCACATCTGACACTGAGGCAGTTCAGCTCATCAAGGAGGCTCGACAGCTTTGTAGCTCAGGCAAGCTCAGACTGCACAAGTTTGTCTGTAATAGCAGGAAGGTGATGGATACAATACCAGTTGAAGAACGTTCAGAAAGTGTCAAAGAACAGGACATGGCTTTAGGAGAACCGCTTATGGAAAGAGCGCTCTGAGTTCAATGGTGTGTTTTTTCTGATGATTTCCAGTTCAGAGTTACAGTCAAAGAACACCCACTGACTAGAAGAGGAGTTTTATCCACAGTGGCATCCTTCGATGACCCCTTAGGGTTCGTTGCCCCTTTCATTCTATTAGGGAAACAGATCTTACAACAAATGTGCCGAGAGAACATCAGTTGGGACGAGCCACTCACAGAAGGGCTCAGAACACAATGGGAAGCGTGGCTACAAGATCTACAAAACCTGTCCCAAGTAAAGATCAGAAGGTGCTTCATTCCATTGCATTTCTCAGAAGGATCCAAGTACGAGCTTCACCACTTCTCAGACGCTAGCATCATAGGATACGGGGAGTGTAGCTATCTCAGAGTAGTCAACACCGATGGTCACATTAAGGATCTCCAAGACTATTTCTGGACAGAATCTAAGGTTGTCCTGGGATACATAAACAATGATGCCAGACGGTTTCACGTGTTCGTGGCGAACAGAATACAAAGAATTAAGTCTACTACAGAACCCAAGCAGTGGCGTTATATCAAGTCCGAAGATAATCCGGCTGATCATGCGTCGAGGGGCCTTAAGGCAGACCAGCTCATTGCGTCTAACTGGTTTACTGGACCAGCCCTTCTGTGGAAGAAAGAATTGCCCATCTCAGATATTAAGGTGGGAGAAGTCATCGACAGCAACCCAGAGCGACGGAAAGTCCAAGCGCTTAACACAAAGGCAGAAGAGGAGAGAACTCTACTAGACCGTCTGTCAAGGTTTTCAGACTGGAACAGAGCAGTCAAAGCTATAACTTATCTCAAGTGTTACACTAAGCAAATCAAGGGCCTCAAACCTAAAACAAGTGAAGCCACAAGTGTTGAGGAAAGACAAGAGGCAGAGCTGTTCATCATAGCACTTGCCCAAGAAGAAGCATTTCGTCATGAAATCCAGATTATCAAACAAGGAAGGGAAGTAAGCCCCAAAGACAAAACAAACAAGCTCCACAAGCTAAGTCCCTTTGTAGATGAGAAAGGTGTACTCAGGGTTGGTGGACGCCTAACAAGATCCAGTCTCCACCCTCACATCAAGCATCCTGCCATCATACCTAAAAAGAGCCATGTGTCCTCCTTACTCATAAAGCATTTCCACGAGAAGGTACAACATCAAGGAAGAGGAATAAGTGTCAATGAGTTGGGGTCCAATGGAATCTGATACCTGGTTGTAGCAGCGCAGTTGCCTCCCATATCTACAGGTGCCACCACCTGCAGAAGGTTTAGAAAGACCCACAGAATCCTAAAATGTCAGATTTGCCTGAGGACAGGATGGAAATGACACCTCCATTCATCTACTGTGGCGTAGACTGTTTCGGCCCTTTCTATGTAAAGGAAGCCAGGAGGGAACTCAAGAAGTATGGACTTGTTTTCACCTGCATGTGCTCCAGAGCGATACACATAGAAATGCTCGATGATCTCACCACAGACGCTTTCATCAACGCCTTGCGTGCATTCATAGCAATCCGTGGCAATGTACGACAGTTAAGATGTGACCAAGGAACGAACTTTGTAGGTGCAAAAAGGGAGTTCCTGAATGCTATGAAAGGCCTCGATCAAGAAGAGATGAAAAAATATGGATGCGAGTTCTTGATGAATACCCCATCTTCAAGCCACATGGGTGGGGTATGGGAGAGACAAATTAGGACGATCCGAAGTGTCCTAACGGCCATACTTGATCAGTCAGCAAAGAGGCTTGACAGTGCTTCTCTCAGAACATTTCTGTATGAAGTGATGGCAATCATAAATAGTAGACCCCTAACAACAGAACTTCTGAACGATCCAAATATAGAGCCTCTTACTCCGAACCATATTCTCATGATGAAGTCCAGCATAATCTATCCTCCACCTGGTGAATACGTGAGTCAAGACCTATACTTGCGCAAGAGATGGCGTCAGGTGCAATACCTAACGAATGAATTCTGGAGAAGCTGGAAGAAAGAGTATTTACTCAGTTTACAGCAAAGACAGGTATGGCAAAGGGATAGGAGAGATACAAAGGTTAATGACATTGTCATCCTATGTGAGGAAAGTTCTCTGAGGAATCAATGGAAGATTGCCAGAGTAGCAGATATTTATCCAAGTTCAGATGGAAGAGTCAGAAAGGTAAAACTTTAACTCAGTGACTCCTCATTAGACAGCCAAGGCAAACGCATTAAGAAGCCAATCTATCTAGATAGGCCTGTACAGAAGACAGTACTTTTGCTTGAGGCAGAATAGTAGTTATTAGTTATTTCATAAAACACTCTGTTAAGTGTTGAAAGAAAAGGAAATCACATAGCAGTTGTGATTTGGTGGGAGTTTAACTGCCAAAATATTTTAATTTATTATAATTTTATTATTCATCAAACAATTTGCAAGTTGACCTTATTGATAACCTGTGCATAGTTGTCATGCAAGTTTTCTTTTCCTATTTGTGAATCGTTTGTACATGGAACAATAGGAAAGTAATTATATTGTTTGTTGCTCCGGGGACGTATTTTAGAGTTGCACTGTTCATACTCATGCGCTCTTTACGTGGCAAGGCAAGTGCCGTCGGACATTATTGACAAGCTGAGTTTTGTTTGTCGGCTGAAAAAGAAGGTAAACTTTCCCCAGTAAGAATTAAAGGTTATTATCTTGCTAATTTTTGTGACTATAGAGTTGTGGCAATAGTTAATATTTTCCGTTCTAATTGTCAGTTTCTGAAGTGACTTTTCTGCCAACATTTGAAGCTCATTCCCCTCAGGATTATTGTGCAGTCATCGAGGTATGTTTTGCTGCTAACAAATATGTTTACACTTGATAGTGTTGTTGTGCTTTTCTTTTCATTATTTTTGTAAATATTGTATATTGCAGTTGTATATTTATATTTTTGTATGTTTTATAGTTTGACGGTGACAAATTAATAATTGTCAGCTGTGTAAGAAGATTCGAGACTGTGATGATTATCTGACGGGAGTGATAATCTTTAATTCTTTTAGGTATCCAGATTATAATGGAAGCAAAAAGTTGACTGGGATTGTAGTCATGGTGTTTACTGATGCATTCATATGCTAAATTGATATGACTTAGTTTAAATGTAAGACCTCAAACTTGCACACATAGTATTTTCATGACCCACACTCTCATTCAGAACAAACAGATTCAGTCGGCTCAGGTCAAACTGATGACAAACCAGATAGCACTTCATGGACAAATACGACGAAACACATTCTCCAAATAGGCCATGGAAGATACAAACATATCTGGGGAGGACGTCACAGGGACGCAATCAAGAACACCCAAAAACATAACAATTTGATCTGTGAAAACTTACACCACACAATCTGTACACTGACAAGATTACAGGGGAATGTGAGCAGGAGAGACGGAGAGACTGCCGCCTGCCTGAGAAGGTCAGCCTTGGACGTGGACCGGGGGAAGGAGCAAGGACGACCGATTCAACCTACATGACCCTTGACATGGGAAACCTCCTATAAAATGTCAGGCTGGGCTGAGATAAGCGCAACATTTTTCGATTGTGCTTGTCCGAGTACAGTTTCTCGTCAGATTAAGAAAAAGCCGCCCAGATACTATTTCCTGAACTCCAGAAATCGAAGAAACTAAAATATCGCAACCCTAATTAGCTGTTGTTGAGTCTTGATTTGACCCTTTTCTTCTTGAGTACAAAAAATGAACACGCATTGGAGTAAGTTTGGCTTTTCAAGTTCATTTACGAAATATTTCTCGTTTTCTCGGTGGCTCAACTCCAACAGTTTTGGTGACCCGACGTGATTTTCTCAAGGAGGGAGTCCTTGCGGCTTGTTGTTCACACTCTACAATATTCCAAGCCTGGACAATCAGAACAAAGGTAGGTGAGAGCCTGTTTATTCAAAGTCTCCTGATTTGTTATATTGTAGAGTGGAAAGACGTGGCCGATTATTAGACCGTTAAATTTTGTCAGTGTTTCTGGATATATTGTTTCTGGACTTCAGGAATGCTTTGTATAGAATGTAGATTGCGCATGGATTACTAGTAATATTGGAAGCGTACACAGGTGAAATAAGTAGGGGGCTGTTATGACTATGCGACACCAGCCCTGACATGACTACTTTTAAGGGACAAAACAGCATTCCATAAATACCAGACTGCTAACATCCGCATCCATGAGCTGTTTGACGTCACAGGTGCAGGTTCGTCAGCTACGTCCAGGAGGAACAGGAGAAACGATTTCACGGGGACTGAATGGGAAAATTCACAAACGCACAATGGTAAACTTTGGCATACGCTGGCTAAATTGAGGCAAAATTAAGGTTCTGCCAGCACAAATCTCAGTGTAATCAAGGCGGACGCGCCGAGGGAGGGGTCTCTGTGTGGAATTGGAAAGTATCTTTTTGGTGAATGAAAGTGTGACAGAAAAAGTGTTTGTATGTATGTGGTATGAGTGAATGTTTAAGGGACGGGCCACAGGAAAGAAACCTGATTGAGGGCACCGGTAAGCCCTAACAGCACGTAGGATGCAATGGGCGGACAGGTCTGATCCACCTGAATCCCTATTGCACTCCCAAGTACTGATTTTCAAATTGTTATTGGAGAAAGATTGGAGTAATCAAATTCAAGCATCAAGTGAATGATTGATTGACGTTATTACACAAAATTAATGCAAAACTGAAAAGTTTCAGAAGTGAGGTAAGTGCCACTCCTCCAGTTCTCTCCACAGGTTTGAGGTGACATGTGACCTGTGTGACCAGAAGGCCGGAGAACGCTTCAAATAGCGCCTCATCACGCCCTCAACAAGGAGGGAGATATAGGATATTCTAAGTTAGGGTCCATGAAAACAGATTAAGATATAGTTGTTGCTTTAGCCTGCTCATGTGCTCCGCAGTTTTAATATTCAGATTGGGTGCACGAATAGATAACACACACCCAGTCCAGGATAGAGCAGAATTTTGTTGTATTGTTAAGACTTTTCCATAATATACGGCACCACAGCGGTGATACTTGAGGTTAATTTCAGTTAAGTTGGCGGTGGCGCTGTTTTTATGAAAATTACTCACTTAACGCAAGGGTAGGTTCTTCGTAGAGGGGATTACAGAGTTACATGCGGGACAAAATTTACTTGTCAGGAACTGTCCTTACTTGAGGCCGAGGCCAGACCTACAGACCAGCATGACGGTCACCGGCTGAATGGGGACACCTCAGGTGAGATTGGCCGTGCCGTGCATCAGAGTATTTCTGGCCCCGTTGAGTCCGATGTTGCTGTGTCTTTCAGGTGGGGAGCGGAGGAGACAGGCCTGGTCTATGTGGCCAGGGCGAGACGTGAATGGATTGAGACTTCCGGCAGTGACCCATCCAATAATGTCGTCATTCCGCAGCTGTTCCAGTTGGCCGTCCTCAAGGGCGTGTCCTTCCGGTTACGGACATCATGGGAAACAGTCCATCAATGATGCAAAAATGCTAATCAGTCTCAGGAGAACTCATTTTTTTTTACATCATTTTGCACGACATCAGAAAAGGAAAATGTGGGATTGGATTAAGGAGCGTTACTAAAAATTGTTGTACTTGCAGGTTCAGGTGGCCAAGAGGGCTAAAAATTATAAAATAAAAAAAAAGAAAAAAAAAAGGGGTGGGGCAGCTAATGCATGCAGCTCCCATTGCACCTGCGCCTTCCGCTTCTGCTGCTCCTAGGCAAGGTTCGGGTGACGCGGCACCACAGCAGACTGGCTGTCCGTACCCGGCCGGTCAACGAGGTCGGGATTGCAGTAACAGAGGTAGGGGTGGTTATAGACGGGGGTTGTGAGTGGAGTGTGCTCTTGCTGCGGGGTCACTGGGTGATGAGCTGTCCATACCGAGCCACTTCCTGGAATATGCCATCCTCTGGTCCGGTGCCATACCTGTCGCCCAGAGCTCCACCAGCGCAGGGGGCACCACCGTTACCCACTCCCAACGCACTCTTGACACCAACCCGCTGGTACCCCATTCCATGACAGGGGGCCGCGGAGCTTTAGCGTTCGAGGACTGGCAGGTCCCTGCATTCAGGGGACGGTGGATGGACAAGTTTTCGATGGTGCTTGATACTGGGGTGAAATATTCCACGCGCTGTGAGCTCTTTCCGCATCTCCCAGTGAGTAACAACACGATCCTCCTTGTGGACTCTCGAGATTGCCTGAGTCACTGCCATTGACTGAACGAACACTGGAATTCGAGTGGCATTTCCGGATGGGACTGAACTTGACTGTGCACATCCGTTGGGGGGCGCATATGTGGTGCTCTCCTCCATTCCACTGGCTGAACTCAAACATCTGAGGGCAGCTCTGAAACCTGGTTCTCCATCCTCCCGCGGTGGGTATGCCCTGTTCCTGATCCAACCTCCACCCATTCACCAATTGACCCAGTACCTTGTACACTGTACATATGATTTGGTTTATCAAAATGCATTCATCCAAATTTAGTCAGGAGTTCATCTTGCATTAGGATTATATATGTGTTATGTCTACCGGCGTTGCCTCGCATGCGTGCCTTGTCCCTGAGCAGCAGAAATGGTATGAATTGTTTACTTTCGCTGAGCCACAAATCACATTGACTATTGATGCGCGTCTTCATACTAAAGATCTAGGCCCCATGGTAAAGCGGTGTGTAGAGGCGGTTGGCTGGGTTCAAACGTCTATTACGAATGTTGAATACGCTGCGTCACTAACAGGGTATCATACTTCAGCACCTACTACAAATTCTTCGGTTTTGGGAACGTGACTAAATTTAAAAATTTCACGAGACGGGTCACTCGGGAGAGGTAGCTCTGTGTGCGTCTCTGCCGGATGGGTTGTGGACACGGGGCCCGACTGATTTTGGGCTCTGCTCCACAGCTCCCCCAATTGTTTTACTGTCTCTACACCCTCCCCCAGTTGACAGAATCAGAGTTGGCACAGCCTGGAGGTGGAGGGAGGCATTCGGGAGACAATAGGAGGTGAAGACTGCAGCGTTCTTGGAGCTGTCTACATCTTGGAGAGCACCTATTCTTCCTGTAAAAATGGTTTAATTTGGTATCTGCGTAATTCTAGTTTGGGGATTTTTATTTATTTATTTTTTATTTTTATCATAAATGGTTACTATTTCATTTGGTTTGCTTTAAAGATTTGCCAAAAAACGGTCAAAATTGGAGCGTTAGCTCAGGGCTTAATTTATAATCTCTAAACAGTTAGATATTTGAACTCAGTGAACTAAATTTTCTTTAATTCAGGAATAATTTGCCCATCTTGCAAAGCCAAATTCTAACATTGTGCCATATTAGTTGGATATAGTTCGGACATTATTGCGAACCAACACTGCTGGATTCTGGTGATTATCGGCAAAACTAAATGTATACGTTGGAAAATTGTTTCTGGGGGCAATGCCTGTGAGGATGCCACTGTCTAGATTATATTCCAAGAAAGCTTTTACGACAGTCTGGGAATTGAAATAGATATAGATATAAAATTTGGTGGGTGTACGTTAATTACAATATCTTATTCAAGTGCCTGATACAAGCTTCACAAACAAGTTTAAAAAGGTGATTGAGTGCAATTAATGGTTACCAGACGAACAAGTGTGTATGCACATAGATGAGAATGCAAGTCAGTAAATAAAGACACACAAGCTTGCAGCATCACATTACCTGCGTGACTTCTTAGAAGACAGAACGTTACATGGTACCAGGTCGCGGGTCAAGAAAAGGACTGACGCGAGATGGACTCCGTAAGGCCACCAGAAGCGCTGAAAATGACCGTAAATGTGGACGCGAGTTCAAGCAACAATTCCTGCTCTACCTTGCCGACGTGGGAGTCGGAAACAGAGCGGACGAAAGAAAAATAGCCCTTTTGCGAACCAATGCCGGAGCCGAGGCCATCGAGGTATTCAACACCTTTGTTTATGATGAACCCGAAGATAAAGACAAGTTTGAAAAGGTCCTGTGAATTTAATTGCAGATACACTTGCAAGGACATTTTCAAGTCGGACATTTCAAGAGAAGCTATATCGTCCAACACTCACTCAGTGGTGCGTAAGTGTGTTTCTGGATATTATTTGTCCAGCCGTGGTGTCATAAATGATGGTATTTTGATGTGGATTCATTCAAGTAGGACAAAGTAGGACTTCACTGAAGGCACCTTAAATTACTTCCATACCCTGGAAGGTCACTGACCTGGCGAGAGAATTGCCCCCACCATAAACAATGCTCAGGCCTATTTTCTCTCAGGGCAGTATCTGGTTACATCGGAACTTCAGAACCAAGACTGGTCACTTCTGTGAGCTCCAGTCCCTTCATAGTTTCATAAAGAGAATTACTCCCCATGTCGATATTAGGCCATTTAAAAATCGACGACTTTTTTTCATTTATTTCAATGTATATTTAAGCTTTCTTATGTAATAATACAACATTTATTCAATTATTTTAGTGTGTAAAATTCTCAACAATTTAAACCTTTTTATTTCACACTTGAATATTTCTTAACATATTTGTTCTTTTGAATATGTGTGCAATTTAAATTATTCCATCCATCCAGCCATTTTCTGCCGCTCATCCAGGGTCGGGTTATTGAATTATTTTTTTAGTATTTTTTATAATTCAATATTTATTTCAAGATCAGGACTCTTCTCAATTAGTTCAATATTTATAAAATGTTTCTATTATTATTAATTGAAGTAAGGCTGTATGTGGTTTCCAATTTTAAATTTTAATATTTTCCTATTTCAATATATAAATAATCCAATGTATAAAAAATACAATATAGCATGAAAAAAATACTTGGTATATTTGACAAAATGATAGTTTTTCCAAAGTGAGATTCTGCTTAGCAACAAACCCCAAACGCTTGATAGAGCTCAACCTAGAAAGTGTATTTAGCCAGTCAGAAATTTATTCATAAAGCGAAATATTAAATGTATGTGAGGGGATATTTGAAGAGTTTGAGTTATGTTCAATGAACCATACATATACAAGCCAGCCAAACACAGCGAGAAAACCAGCGCTGACTCCAGTCGCCATCAAGTTGCCAACTCCTGACATACCAAAACCTTTGAGAGAAACTGAGAGTATTTGCGTTTCTCTTTCTGGTTCTTTTTATAGTTCAACTTCAAGTTCTGTTTTTCACTTTTTCACAGCGTACTGAAGGCCAGTTGAGCAAGTGGAACAAGTGTTTTTATTGATGATTGTGGAAGGCAGCAATTTCATAAGCACAGTTTCTTCACACACCTTTTCCATTAGGTACGATTAAAAAGACGTATAACGTGAACAAATGTTGTTCCAGGCAAAGGCAATTAATTTTA
The DNA here is from genome assembly GCF_059441095.1 of Idiotropiscis lumnitzeri. Lineage (NCBI taxonomy): Eukaryota > Metazoa > Chordata > Actinopteri > Syngnathiformes > Syngnathidae > Idiotropiscis > Idiotropiscis lumnitzeri. Next base: position 8,234,760 of record NC_142392.1, read on the forward strand.
TTTACATGTTTGATGTAAACACACAAAAAAAAATCATCACTCAGACACATTGGTTATTCTGGCGCTGATCCCATTGGCTTAATGTCGATAAATGAGCTTTGCAAAAGTAAATTTTTCATATTTTATTCAAAATCACATTTACATCTTACCACAAAGAGTCAGTTCCTTCAGTTTTTTTGTTTTCTTTTTTTTAAGCTTCAAGGATCGCTGCAATTCTCACCAGCACAATCGTGTCTCTCAGCAATACGTTGAGTGAAGAATTTTTTAGCACAAACGCTGCAACTGAATGGCTTTTCTCCATTGTGCGTTCTTGTGTGGCTTCGTAAATGCGACTTTAGAGAGAAACTCCTGGCACAAACTGAGCAGGAAAAAGGTTTTTCTCCACTGTGCGTTCTTGTGTGGAGTGTTAAATCAAACTTTTGAGAGAAGCTTTTGCCACAAACTGAGCAAGAAAAAGGTTTTTCTCCAGTGTGTGTTCTTGTGTGGCAAGTTAAATATGACTTTACAGAGAAGCGTCTACCACAAACAGAGCAGGAAAAAGGTTTTTCTCCAATGTGTGTTCTTGTGTGTTTTGTTAAACTTGACTTTTGAGAGAAGCATTTTCCACAAACTGAGCAAGAAAAATGTTTTTCTCCACTGTGTGTTCTTGTGTGTTCTGTTAAACTTGACTTTTGAGAGAAGCATTTTCCACAAACTGAGCAAGAAAAATGTTTTTCTCCACTGTGTGTTCTTGTGTGTGCTGTTAAATTTCCCTTTTCAGAGAATCCTTTGCCACAAACTGAGCATGAAAAAGGCTTCTCTCCACTGTGTGTTCTTGCGTGCCTTGTTAATTGTGCCTTTTGAGAGAAGCTTTTGCCACAAACTGAGCAAGAAAAAGGTTTTTCTCCACTGTGCATTCTTGCGTGCCTTGTTAATTGTCCCTTTCGAGAGAAGCTTTTGCCACAAAGTGAGCAAGAAAAAGGTTTTTCTCCCCTGTGCATTCTTGTGTGGATTGTTAAATCAAACTTTTGATAGAAGCTTTTGCCACAAACTGAGAAAGAAAAAGGTTTTTCTCCACTGTGCATTCTTGTGTGGATTGTTAAATCAAACTTTTGATAGAAGCTTTTGCCACAAACTGAGCAAGAAAAAGGTTTTTCTCCACTGTGCGTTCTTGTGTGCCTTACTAAATGAGACTTTCGAGAGAGGTTTTTGCCACAAACCGAGCAGGAAAAAGGTTTTTCACCACTGTGTGTTTTTCTGCGACTTTTTAAAGACAGCTTTGAAGTGAATGAGTCAGTGTGACATGCCCTTTCACCTTTGGCTTGCCCATCATCACCATCATCATCGTCATGAGCGTCTGATAATGTGTCCTCATTATGTACTTGTGATGGTCCCCAGTGGTCTTCATCACCTTCTGTTGTCACGTAATGACTTGAGCTGCTGCGTGTAGGCTCCGCCCCTCTGTTGTCCTCACTCTCATCCTTGTTTTCATCTTCAGTCTTTATAGGGAGAACGTTCACTGGTGACTTGTTGATCTCCTCCTCCTCCTCCTCCTTTTTCATGTGAGTCAAGTCTGGCTCCTCTTTTACATAAAGGAGATCGTTTTCACTGACGTCTGGAGGACACAGAAAGACAAATTTGGTTTGGTCAAGTCAAACCTCAGGCGGCGACTTTGTCTTATTTTCTACCGTGCTACCTTGACTTGTGCCTGCCGCATACAGAGCAATGCGTGGACCCCAACTTGGACCTGACCATGGGGGCATTTCACAAAATTCCGTCCTACGATGTAAACCTCCCTTTAGCAGCACAACTGTGATAAACGAGCATTTAAAAAGGAAGCATGTTGCGGCTGATGCCTGATTTAATTCCTGACATAGTCACAGACGTTTTTGGAATATGTATTCAAATTCAACTAAGATACACCATAATATTTTAAGAGTTCACTGAATTATTTTGGAACTGCAATGATGCTTAACAGCTATAGGGTGTCAGTAATGAGTAACAAAGTAACACAAGACCTCCCACTGATACATCATCATTGTCATTTGGATAAATTACCAGGAACTATGAGTTGTGGGGGTGATGCAAACCACCTGGGCCACAGGAACTTTATTACCAGGAACTAAATGTTCCTGGACTTGTAGGTAGAAAAGGGGGTTGTGACGTTCAGCCTTTTTAAGCCCATAGTAAGACAAAGATGCAGATGCATTCCTTGCAGCATGCGCTTGTTCACTGATGAGATCCGTGCAACCCTGGATGGATGCATTCAATGTATTTTAAATGTTTGGATGGGGTGAAACGATGCACACGTGCACAAAACAGTGCAGGGCCACCCGAGGTTCATTGACTCTCACCCGACCAAGCCAGTAAAAAGTTCATAAATCAATAAGACCAATCCGTACTTGATTTAAAAAAAAATATATATATATTTTGTGTTTTATTCACTAAAATTGATCAACCGCCATTGACGTTTTCGCGGCAGTGTGCACATTTTTAGAGTCAGGCGGAATTCCTTCCGTAAGGAATTGCTTGAACACAATATAAAAACCAGAAAATGTTATTTTGTTATTTTAAATGTAAATTTTATACTGGGAAAAACATGGAGTTCACCCCCCACTATTGGTTATTCTTTGGCATATATTTTCTGCACTTATTACATTTGACATAAACAATTGTTCAGCAGACCTGCAAGTAAAAGGCAATATTTAAAAATAAAACGGCAATAACCTTGAACGATTTCCCCAAACAACTTAATGTTGTGATGCATATTTCTAATGAAAGAAAGTCGTTCTCTACAAAGCAAATGAGAGTTAGACGTGTACAAACCTGCTTTGAGTGGCACAACACGAGGCTGGTTGCAAACTTCGTCCAGCAGTTGATGATGTTGCTCGTTCTCTTCTTTTATTCCACAAAGTTCCTCTTTGTACTTGTGTGTCGTTCTTTCACACATATTCAAATGATAATTCCAAAAAATCCGCACTTGATCTCTGCTTGGCGATGAGTCATGTGCCTCTTTTCGTTAGCGGCTAGCTAGCTAGCAAGCTAAGCTAACTACGCCGAAAAGCATCAACGCGCGAAGATGAGGTTATCGGGACACAAAGACTTAATGAATTATGTCGTAGTCCTTTAGAGTAGCACTGGACATCCTTTGAGAAAATTACAGTCAGTACCACACTAAATCAGAAGAATTTAGCGGTGGACTGCTTTTGTTCCGGTGTGGACGGGTCGGTGGATGTGGTCGAGGTCCTTCGGAAGCTGCGCGCTTGCTTATGACGTCATGCTTTAAGCGCGTATTTTCCAAATATATTTATTTGCCTCAGTGTTTTTTTTTTTACACCTGGCTGTTCTATTTGAATATTTATTTTATATAATATTTTAATTCGGTTGATTAAAAAACTTAACAAAATAACTAAATTAACGCCACATTGGCGAGTCATCTCTCGCGTCACTTCCGCCTATGCCCGGAGAAGCCGCTGCTGGAACAGCAGTGGGACGTTTAAGTTTCTCCGACCGAACTTGCAACAATGCTGTGGTTCACTCGGGCTGCAAGATTGTATGAATATAATGTCGGCATATACTCGCAGTGCCTCTCAATTATTTTACGCCCGCCCCTACCAAGAAGAAAAAGATTCGCGCCCCCCCACCACCAATTGTTTTTCTGTCTTTGTAGATTGATATTAGATTGTCAATAAAATATCCCTTAACTAACCTAAATTGATAAGAAATATAATTTTGAGAACTATTATAGTGAGGATCTCGAAACTCAGTACTCTGTTGTGCAAATATTGATGAGATGACAAATATTTGTCATGTCATGTCATTATCCACACGGCTTATCCTGAACAGGGTCGCGGGAGAGTGCTGGAGCCAATTCCAGCTGACTACGAGCGAAATGAGCACTACACCCTGAACTGGTCGCCAGCCAGTCACAGGGCAGACATAGACACCGTCACTGAGAGGGAACTGAACCCACGTTGCCTGCACACAACTCAGGCGAGTGTACCACTCCACCATAATAATAATAATGCCTTTATTAGTCCCACAATGGGGAAATTCGAGATTCGAACCCAGGCCTCCTGGGGAGACTGGGTCCTGAACGCGGCGCCTTAGACCACTCCGCCATCCTGGCAGCCACGAGATTCGAACCCAGGCCTCCTGGGGAGACTGGGTCCGGAACGCGGCGCCTTAGACCACTCGGCCATCCTGGCAGCCTCAGTGACATGATAAATATTTACGAATACGTTTTTTGTCAAAAACTTTATTAACATTAACAAACAGTTATTAATACGTACATAATATCGAAAAGACAAAAAGAAGAGCTAGGGGGATTTTAAACAAAAATTCTAAATTCTATTGGAGTAGAGTCACCGTGGAAATGAGAAGTATTTAGTAAATCAACTTTTAAAAGCCAAACTTACGCCAATGCGTGTTCGTTTTTTGTACTCAAGAAGAAAAGGGTCAAATAAAGACTCAACAACTGATTAGAGTTCCGATATTTAGTTTCTTCCATTTCTGGAGTTCAGGAAATAGTACAAAGACAGATATCTGGGCGGCTTTTTCTTAATCTCACGAGAAACTGCACTCGGGCGAGCACAGTTGAAAAATGTGCGCCATCTTTCAGCCCAGCTTCAGTTTTTATAGGAGTTTTTTTATGTCAAGGGTAATGTAGGTTGAATCGGTTGAATCGGTCGTCCTCGCTCGCTCCCACGGCACGGGTCCACGTCCAAGGGAAGGTCCTCCCCAGGTTAGTCATCGTGTGGATAGTTGATTCCCGTCTGGTCCCCAAGACTGGCACGCCAAGGCTGGCCTTCTCCGGCGGGCAGTCTCTCCGTCTCTCTCCCCGCTGGCATTCCTCTGTAATCTTGGGGGCGGGGGCGGGGGCGGGGGCGAGGGCGGGGGCGGGGGCGGGGGCGGGGGCGAGGGCGAGGGCGAGGGCGAGGGCGAGGGCGAGGGCGAGGGCGAGGGCGAGGGCGAGGGCGAGGGCGAGGGCGAGGGCGAGGGCGAGATCAGAGAGCGATCGTGACAGTCCGTAACGGAGCAATGCACCGCCAATGAGTTGTCGGAGTGAGGTGTTCATATAGTCCAGTAATTAGGGGAGCAGATGGGCATCAGGTGTGTGAGGGTAACGGGGAACAGGTGCGTGGCTGGTGGGGAACGAGTGCTGGAGGGAACGCCCCACTCAGCTGACTAAATAAACAGAATGAGCACATGGCAGGAAGGTGAAGAAAATAATAACAAAAACACTGACATGACCGACACGGGTTATGACAGCAGTATTTTTTTTATCATTGCAGTATTTTATTAATTTTCCCTCTGTACCATAGACAGACAGACATTCAGAGTGTTTCCTTACACTTGTAAATGTTGTGGGATGTAAGTGTGTATATACACATGGGGATTTGTGTGTTTACGTATATACTGTGTATATTCGCATAGGTTTGCTTTTTCTGAATATCTGCTGCTAATGTTATACATTAACGGCCACATTGCACCACCGCCTCTGTGTGATCTATATCTTTGCTGCTGTAACACTGCCAATTTCCCCATTGTGGGACTATTAAAGGACATCTTTATCGTTATCTTTAAAAACCTTGTGTTGGTGCTTGCAAAATAATTTTCCATAAGATTAAGATTGAACAAAATGGTGAAACAAAAATTTAAAAAGTAAATACTGTAACTATTAAACATTGAATACTAAATTATTCCTAAAACAGATCAATGAATCTTGAAATTAATAGTGAATTATTGTAGTTTAATAAATACTGAAACGAATAATGAAATATTACAGTACTTTAAATAAATACCGAAATCATTTTCAAACACAATAACAGTTAAGTAATAAAAGAGTGACATATTTTAATTTAAAATTCGCAAGCACATCACAACCTGGTGAAAAACCCTGTAAAAAGGCAAATATGTTGACATAAAGTATCACTTTATCATGTCAACTGTTAATAATAGGGAAATACATTTGGAATACTATCCAACCAACAACATGGTGTCAGATGTATAAATAAAACCAGCAACAAAAGTAAAATTCAATACATCTCTCAAGTTCATATTTGGGAACTAAAATGTTTCTTCATGTGCATCTTGGGTTTTTCTCTATGTTTAGAAGAAGATAACGATGATTTGCATCGCAAATGGCGACATCTGTCGGTGAGTTGGTGACAGTGCTCCACAAAGCCAGCAGCCAATCAAATCACAGCGGGGTGTGTCCTGTTCTTCCGTTTTCGTGCGGAACAGACTGCCATTTTCTCGGAGGAAATCCTTTCAGTGCGACTCTGAAAAAACGACGCCATCTTTCATTCGTCTCGTCGAACAAAGAGAAGCACACGAGTTATCGCCAAGCAGAGATCAAGTGCGGATTTGTTGAGATTGGCGTTTGAAAATGTGTGAAAGAACGACACCCAAGTACAAAGAGGAACTTTGTGGAATAAAAGAAGAGAACGAGCAACATCTTCAACTGCTGGACGAAGTTTACAACCAGCCTCGTGTTGTGCCACTCAAAGCAGGTTTGTACACGTCTTACTCTCATTTGCTTTGTAAAGAACGACTTTCTATCGTTAAAAATATGCATCACAACATTAAGTTGTTTGGGGAAATCGTTCAAGGTTATTGCCGTTTTATTTTTAAATATTGCCTTTTACTTGCCGGTTTGCTGAACATTTGTTTATGCCAAATGAAATCAGTGCAGAAAATGGATGCCAAAGAATAACCATTAGTGGGGGGTAAACTCCGTGTTTTTTTTCCCAGTTTAAAATTTGAACTGATTATTTAACATTTTACATATTCCGGTTTTTAAATGGTGTGAAACAAATTAAGTTTGTCCACTGTTGGAGTTGAGCCACCGAGAAAATGAGAAACATTTAGTAAATGAATCTTCAAAGCCAAACTTACTCCAATGCGTGTTCGTTTTTTGTACTCAAGAAGAAAAGGGTCAAATAAAGACTCGACAACAACTGATTACAGTTGCGATATTCTAGTTTCTTCGATTTCTGGCGTTCAGGAAATAGTACAAATACAGATATCTGGGTGGCTTTTTCTTAATCTCAGGAGAAACTATAATCAGACGAGCACAATCGAAAAATGGCGCGCTGATCTCAGCCCAGCCTCACATTTTATAGGTTTTCTTTGTCAAGGGTCATGTAGGTTGAATCTGTCGTCCTTGCTCCTTCCCACGTTCCACGTCCAAGGCTGACCTTCTCAGGCAGGCGGCAGTCTCTCGGTCTCTCCTGCTCACATTCCCCTGTAATCTCGTCAGTGTACAGATTGTGTGGTGTATTTTTTCCCAGATCAAATTGTTATGTTTTTGGTGTGACGTCCTTCAACTTGATATGTTTGAATCTTCGATGGCCTATGTGGAGAATGTGTTTTGTCGTATTTGTCCATGAAGTGCTATCTGGTTTGTCATCAGTTTGACCCGAGCAGACTGAATCTGTTTATTCTGAATGAGAGTGTGGGTCATGAAAATACCGTGTGTGCAATTTTGAGGTCTTACATTTAAACTAAGTCATATAAATTTAGCATATGAATGCATCAGTTAACACCATGACTACAATCCCAGTCAATCTTACCGATGCACTGTTCTTCTACTTTCCTTTGATAAATGCTTTTTGTTTAATCAATGTTTAACATATTCAGTAAATATGAACCTGCTAAATTAAATAATTGACCTTCTGTCCCGTAAGTGTTTAAAATAATGCCAGCAATCGTAATACAATGCTTCAATATTCATGTCCGGTGTGGCCATTCCCTATAAGAAGGGAAGGCCGGAGAAAGGGTACACCTTTCCCTTTTTTCTTTTTGGGGAGACTTCTTTTGACATCAGCATGTGACGAGAATAAAATCTCTTTCTCGCCAAAATGGCTGTGTCAGAGAATTTTTTTCCATCACCAATTCTGCCATGCTCGGCAACCTGTCCGGAGGGAAGCTGAGCCAGACCCACACATCAACAAAATATACCACATTTTTGGCATTTTGCTCCATTGAGGGCCTCAGGGTGCTGGGGCGCAGGCGTTCAACAGCCGACCGGCTGAACTTTAGGTGAGATGCTTTTACTCACAATGGGTGTTGTGCGCCTGTGTCCAAGCGGTCGGGGCTTTTGGGGTCGTTAAAGAGAGCTTGTGCGTGTGGGTCTGCTGGCTGGTTGGTCATGGAAAATGTCCCTGTGTTAGTTTCAATTATTGTTTAAACAAGAGGCCTCTATAAATGATTAAAAAAATTATGATGGGAACTAAGTAAATGGGACTAGTGCGGGAGAAATGTGCAGAAGATAAAGAAAAGAAAGGTCTTGTGGTTAAAGAGATGAGAAATAAGAAGTGTAAAACTATAGCTATAGACAACATAGTCGTGAATAAGCTCAGTTTGAGCACAGACCCTGGCCAGGGTGTAAATTTTAGCAGGAAAATTATGAGCTGAAAATAGAAATAATGAAGAGAAGCGTGCTTCCACGTATCGTATTGGGCACTTTGTGGCATGGAACACAGTAAGGATCGAGACGTACCGTTGTGTGGAGAGCCTGGGGCTGAGCCGACGGTTTTGCTGGTACGTAGCAATAGTAATGCATTAAGTCTGGGCCGGTTCGACTCCGCTCTTCAGATACGTACCCTGTGATTAATCGTGTTCTGGTCAAGGCTGCGCAAAATCAAAAACCTGGCTGCGGTCCGCCCTGTATTGGCACAGGATGTACGCAGGGGTTTGTGAAGAGATGAGATGAAAGTACGTGGAAGTTCGGCCTAATTAGGGGGGTTGCTGCTTCGTTTGTTTTTATTGTTATTTGTGTTGACACATGTGGGCCATGTGTCAAAGGGGGGAGATGGATGCAGTATTTTGTTTTCATAATTGTTTTTTGCATGTAAGGATTTTTAATAGGACATGTCAACAATGATCATGCAGAGATGAAAGAGTTGAAGATTGGGCCCAGCAGGAAGAATGCAAGCAGAGCGCTGTGGTCTCACTTCCATCTACTGTGGGACCAGGAAGTCAGGCAGCCCCCACGCAGGAGATAAGGGGTGATAGTTATAAACCAGTGCCAGTCCCTCCTTTGTAGAAAGAATTGCCCCTTCTAAAACCCAAATGTTATTGCATTAATATTCCGTTTTATCAGTTCAACTAACGCGTTTTCGTCCTAGTATGCATTGAAAGATGCAGCATAAAAAATTTTCAAAATTTTGGATAATAACTAAAGCAAAATTAGAATGAGAAAGATAATTGGCTACATAATCATTGGGGTGAAATTAATCTTCACTGCAAGAAGCGGTGATTTAAATAGAGAAATCTAAGATCATAAAAGGATGAATGCATGTTCCATGGAATCTGATTTGTCAACACGGAAAAGCCCTGAGTGATGAAAACGTGAACATATGGTTAAGGAACAGGTCTCTTTGACGGCAAAAGTCTGACTATGGTAAACAATTGATAATTAGACCTCAATGAAGTGATTGTGCAGTTGAAAAAGTTCATATATTGACTGTGAAAAGCTAAAGTGAGAAACGAGGATTAACTATTTGGCAAACACGAGAACGTATTCAGTCTCGAGGAAGACTGAACGCAGTAAAATTGCAATAAGAAGAACAATAAACCAGCCCAGAGTGTTACAATGTCCTGGAAACAAAAGTTTGGGATTGCCCCTGACGGTGAAATTCCTCTCTGAACTCCTCCTTTGTGCCCCCGGCAGCAACTCATGAAACAGGGAAACTGATAAGAGATACAATTTTGTTGAAACAGAACATGAAAGGTTAAAGGTTATGTAAAACGAAAAAAAAATAATAATGTTCCATACTTCAGTTTGGCGACGGATGTACGACGGTAATTCAATTAATGGAACGACATTTTGAGAAGGAAATGACAGGGATATGATGAATTATCATGTTGTGATGGATTAAATTAGATTATGAATTAAATTACAAATTTTTAGTCTGTGGATAATCCACTTCAAATTATACTGACTCATTGGTTGAGGAAAACGGGGTTATATTAGTTCAGTGGTTCTCAATTATTTCCTGTCACGCCCCCTCTACCAAGAAGAAAATAAATTAGCTCCCCCCACCACAATATTTTTACATTTCGTACTCATGTACATGTTCTTTGTATATTAATGTTGGATTGTCAATAAAATATCCCTTAACAAAGATAAATTGATTAAAAAAATATCATTTTGAGAACGACTATTGTGAGGATCTCGAAACTCAGCACTCTGTGGTGCGAATATTGACTGGATGATAAATATTTACTATACGTTTTTGTTTAGTTTTTCTGAACTTTATTAACATGAACAAACCAAACAGTTATTAATACGTACATAATATAGAAAAGACAAAAAGAGCCAGGGGGATTTCAAACAAAAATTCTATATAAATAACATAAAGCACATGTTTGAATATGTTGACTAGACATTTTTTTTTATGTTTACAATCTGACGTCAAACCGCTTCGTTTTGATGACGTCACAGCCATTTCCTCACGTAGCCATCGTCTTATTTTGTTTGGATACGTAATGGTTGCAATACAACATTTCTGTTCATAGCTGCTGGCTCTCCGCCCGAACGCAGTTCAAGTCAGACTTCTTTTAAAAGTCGAGCGTCCATCGAAGCAATTCATTTTAGCGATTAGCGCGCTTAGCGCCTCCTTGCTCGCTCTGCTGCTGCGCAAGATAGCTTGGCGCGGGGCATTTAAGGAGCGGCGAAAGAAATCACTTCCGGGTCAACGAGCGACGGGGCGACGCTTTTTGTTTTTGTTAATCAGTACTGCGTGACAGGGCGACACGTTTTTTTTTTTTTAAAACCAGTACTGCGTGAACTCGGGGCACAAACAGCTTTGACGAGCTCAAACTCGCATTGCCTGAGATCGCCTTTTTCGGTCCCAAAACCATGCAAAAAAGCATGTTCGCCAGGGTCCCACACGCCCCCCTCAGCATCGCACCGCGCGCTACTATTTGAGAATCACTGGTGCAGCACAACACGAGGCTGCTTGCAAATTTCGCCCAGCAGTTGAAGATGTTGCTCGTTCTCTTCTTTTATTCCACAAAGTTCCTCTTTGTCCATCTGCGCCCCCTGGTCAGCTCCTTAATGGACCCACTCCAGTTCGCATACCAGCCTGGCATCAGTGTGGATGATGCCATCATCTACCTGCTCCACACTTCATTCTCCCACCTGGAGAAGGCGGGGGGCACGGTGAGGATCATGTTCTTTGATTTCTCAAGTGCTTTCAACACCATCCAGCCCGCCTTATTGGGAGACAAGCTGGAGGAAGGGTCAGAGCAGACTCTTCCTACTCAGGAGGTTGAGGTCCTTTGGCGTTCGGGGAACACTCCTCAGGAACTTCTATGACTCGGTGGTTTCCTCAGTCATCTTCTATGGAGTGGTCTCCTGGGCAGGAGGCATCTCGGGCCGGGACAAAAAGAGACTGGACAAACTAGTGAGGAGGGCCAGCTCTGTCCTGGGCTGCTCCCTGGACTCTGTGGAGTCAGTGGGGGGCAGAAGGATGACGGCAAAACTGTCATCAATGCTGGATAACCCAGCCCACCCACTCAATGACACTCTGAGAACACTCCACAGCTCCTTCAGTGATAGACTTTTACACCCTCGCTGTACCAAAGAGAGATTTCGCCGCTCCTTCCTGCCGACTGCTGTCAGACTTTTTAACAAGAACATTGGGTCAGGCCTACAAACAGGAGGGCATTAGTGCAATTGTGCAGTCCTAGGATGCAATATAAACCGCTACTGCACTTTCACCCAAGGGGTACTTTAATATTGACCAATGATGTATTTTGTTTACCTTTACAGTATTCTTATTACTGTACTTCTATCTCTGCAGTATTTCTACCATTGCAGGATGTTCACTATTACAGTACTTTTATCATTGCAGTACTTTTATCATTGCAGTATTCCTATCATTGCGGTACTTTTTCTATCACAGTACTTTTATCACTTTTATCATTACAGTATTTTTCTATCATTGCAGTACTTTTACTATTACAGTACTTTTACCATTACAGTATACTTTATCATTGCAGTACTTTTACCATTACAGTATACTTTATCATTGCAGTACTTTTACCATTACAGTATACTTTATCATTGCAGTACTTTTACCATTACAGTACTTTTACTATTACAGTACTTTTACCATTGCAATATTTTTATCATTGCAGTATTTCCAATCATTCAGTAGTTTTTATCATTACAGTGTTTTCCCCCTCTGTATAATGGACAGACATTAGGAGTGTTTCCTTACACTAGATACGTTTATACTGTGTATATTTGCATGCTTATTATGAATGTCTGCTGCTAATGTTATACATTAACGGCTACATTACGCCGCCGACTCTGTGTGATCTATATCTTTACTCCTGTAACACCTCAAATTTCCCCATTGTGGGACTAATAAAGGACAACTTATCTTATCTTATCTTTGTACTTGGGTGTCGTTCTTTCACACATTTTCAAACGCCAATCTCAACAAATCCGCACTTGATCTCTGCTTAGCGATAACTCGTGTGCTTCTTTTTGTTAGACGAGAAGAATGAACGGCGTTGTCGTTTTTTAATGTCGTGCTGAATGGATTTCCTGGGTGAAAACTGCAGTCTGTTCAGCACAAAAGTGGAAAAATAGGACACGCCCCGCTGTGATATGATTAGCTACTGGCTGTGTGGAGCACTGTCATCAATTCATGCGCCCCCCTTCGCATCGCACCACGCCCCACTATTTGAGAATCACTGTCTTAGTTAGTTAAAAAAGAATAGCTAAATTATAGTTGACGTGTTCATGGGTGTTCTGAAGGTTCGCATGTTTATAGAATCATCCCTTTGAGTTGTGATTAAGAAGGGGATATTTTCCGAACTAATGTTAATTGTGATGGCTTTATGATATACACAGTTATATGGTTAATAATTGTGCATCGTTTGCTTATTTTGTCGGTCGCGGGATGTCTCGCGCAATCCCGATTGATGACGTGAGAGAGTGTGCACTTGAAGAAGGGAGATTGCGCACTTGACCAGAAGAGAAGGGGAGTGTGCGAGTCGCGGAAGGAGTCAGTTGGAAGGACAGTAAAAACCCGGTTATCGCGGTTAATGGGGACCGAGACCACCCGCGAAAACTGAAAATCCGCGAAGTAGCGGCACACCTTCAAAAATGCTTAAAAAAATATATATATACAGTGGAACCTCGGTTCTCGAACGACTCTGAGGTCGAACTAATCGGAGTTCGAACAAAAAAATGGAGAAATTCTTGCTTCGCAGTTCGAACAAACCTCGGAGTTCGAACGCCGGTATGACGCATGAGTGCGTATGCGAGGGTGGGATGCTGAGCGGCGTACGGGTGTAGATCGCTCTCTTGCTCTCTTCGTGACCAACTGTTGTCGCGTGCGGACGTGCTGCGTTTTGCTCTCGCGTTTTATAGAGGTGTACGAAGTGTTTTAGCCCCTAATCATGCCTCCGAAGAAAGTCAGTGCAAGCATCAAAGGAATGGTTTCGGTGTTCGAACAATTCGCTTTTCGAACAGGGTTCAGGAACGGATTATGGTCGAGAACCGAGGTTCCACTGTGTATGTATGTATATGTATATGTATATATATGTGTATATATATATATATTTATATATATATCTATATCTATATCTCTTTGGCTTACAATGGGCTTAAAAAGGGAGAACGTCACAACCCCCTTTTCTACCAACAAGCCCAGGAACATTTAGTTCTATCTCTAAATGCAAAAAGAAATACTTGGAAACATATTTCGCTTGAAGGATTTCTATTCTATCAATGACATTATGTTGCGATGGCCCCCAGTGGTCTGCATCAATATGTTGGGGTCCCACAACAGGTGTTCCATCAGACGCACACAATAGCCTGCGTGTGCTAACTTCAGCTCGCTTCCAGAAACGTCTGTGACCATGTCAGGAATGAAATTGGGCATCAAAAGGGAGGTTTACATCGTCGGACGTAATTTTGTGAAATGTCCCCATGGTCCGGTCCAAGTTGGGATCGCACGCATTGCTCCGTATGCGGCAGGCACAAGTCAAGGTAGCACGGTAGAAACAATATAAGACAAAGTTGCCGCCTGAGCTTTGACTTGACCAAACCAAATTTGTCTTTTTGTGTCCTGCAGACGTCAGTGAATACAATCTCCGTTCTGTGAAAGAGGAGCCAGACTGGACTCACATCAAAAAGGAGGAGGAGGAGATTAACAAGTCACCAGTGAACTTTGTCTCTATAAAGACTGAAGATGAAAACAAGGATGAGAGTGAGGACAAGAGAGGGGCGGAGCCTACAAGCATCAGCTCAAGTCATCACGTGACAACAGAAGGTGACGAAGACCACTGGGGGCCATCACAAGTACATAATGAGGACACATTATCAGACGCTCATGACAATGATGATGATACTAATGATGATGATGATGATGATGATGGGCAAGCCAAAGGTGAAAGGGCATGTCACACTGACTCATTAACTTCAAAGTTGTCTTTAAAAGGGCACAGAAAAACACACAGTGGTGAAAAACCTTTTTCTTGCTCGGTTTGTGGCAAAAGCTTCTCTCGAAAGTTTCATTTAACAATCCACACAAGAACACACACTGGAGAAAAACCTTTTTCCTGCTCAGTTTGTGGTAAAAGCTTCTCTCAAAATTCAAGTTTAACAATCCACACAAGAACGCACACTGGAGAAAAACCTTTTTCCTGCTCAGTTTGTGGAAAATGCTTCTCTCATAAGGCAAATTTAACAAGCCACACAAGAACACACACTGGAGAAAAAACATTTTCCTGCTTGGTTTGTGGAAAATGCTTCTCTCATAAGGCAAATTTAACAAGCCACACAAGAACACACACCGGAGAAAAAACATTTTCCTGCTTGGTTTGTGGTAAAAGCTTTTCTCTAAAATCAAGTTTAAAATACCACACAGGAATACACAGTGGAGAAAACCCTTTTTCCTGCTCAGTTTGTGGCAAAAGTTACTCTCGAAAGTCTCATTTAATAATTCACACAAGAACACACACTGGAGAAAAAACATTTTCCTGCTTGGTTTGTGGTAAAAGCTTCTCTCAAAAGTTTTATTTAACAATCCACACAAGAACACACAGTGGAGAAAAACCTTTTTCCTGCTTAGTTTGTGGCAAAAGTTTCTCTGATAAGTCAAATTTCACAAAACACACAAGAACACATAGTGGAGGAAAACCTTTTTCCTGCTCAGTTTGTGCCAAGAGGTTCTCTCAAAAGTCGTATTTACGAAACCACACAAGAACACACAGTGGAGACAAGCCATTCAGTTGCAGCGTTTGTGCTAAAAAATTCTCCACTAAACAGCATGCGGAGATTCACAATTGTGCTGGTGAGAAAAGCAGCGATCCTTGAAGCTTAAAAAAAAGAAAACAAAAAACTGAAGGAACTGACTCTTTGTGGTAAGATGTAAATTTTGATTTTGAATAAAATATGATAAATTCAATTTTGCAAAGCTTTTTTATTGACATTAAGCCAATGTGATCCGTGCCAGAAGAAGCAATGTGTCTGAGTGATGATGATTTTTTTTGTGTTTACATCAAACATGTAAATAAAATTAATTGCCTTTGCCTGGAACAACATTTGTTAACGTTATGCTTTTCAGTTGTCTTTTTAACCGTACTTAATGGAAAAGGTGTGAGAAGAAACGGTGCTTATGAAATCGGTGCCTTCCACAATCATCAATTAAATCACTCGTTCCACTTGCTCAACTGGCTTTCATTACGCTGTGTGAAAAGGTGAAAAACTGAACTAGAAGTTGAACTATAAAAAGAACAAGAAAGAGAAACGCAAATCATCTCAGTTTCTCTCAAAGGTTTTGGAATGTCAGGAGTTGACAACTTGATGGCGACTGGAGTCGGCGCTGGTTTTCTCGCTGTGTTTGGCTGGCTCGGGTATGAATGGTCCATTGAACAAAACTCAAACTCTTCAAATATTCCCTCACATACATTTAATATTTCGCTTTCTGAATAAATTTCTGACTGCCCAAATACACTTTCTAGGTTGAGCTCTATCAAGCGTTTGGGGTTTGTTGCTAAGCAGAATCTCACTTCGGGAAAACTCATTTTGTCAAATATAACCAAATATTTTTTTTCATGCTGTATTATATTTTTTATACATTGGATTATTTATATAGTGAAATGGGAAAATATTAAAATGTAAAATGGGGAATCACATACAGACTTAATTCAATTAATAACAAATATAGAAACATTTTATAAATATTGAACTATTTGAGAAGAGTCCTGATCTTGAAATAAATATTGAATTCTAAAAAATACTTAAAAAATTCATTCAATAACCCGACCCCGGATGAGCGGCAGAAAATGGCTGGATGGATGGAATAATTTAAATTGCACACATATTCAAAAGAACAAATATGTTAAGAAATATTCAAGTGTGAAAAAAAAAGGTTTAAATTAATATTGATATAATTTCACATATTAAAATAATTGAATAAATATTATATTATTACATATGCAAGCTTAAATATACATTGAAATAAAAAAAAGTGATGTATTTTTAAATGGCCTAATATAGATATGGGAAGTAATTCTCTTGATGAAACTATGAAGGGACTGGAGCTCACAGAAGTGACCAGTCTTGGTTCTGAAGTTCCGATGTAACCAGATACTGCCCTGAGAGAAAATAGGCCTGAGCATTGTTTATGGTGGGGGCAATTCTCTCGCCAGGTCAGTGACCTTCCAGGGTATGGAAGTAATTTAAGGTGCCTTCAGTGAAGTCCTACTTTGTCCTACTTGAATGAATCCACATCAAAATACCATCATTTATGACACCACGGCTGGACAAATAATATCCAGAAACACACTTACGCACCACTGAGTGAGTGTTGGACGATATAGCTTCTCTTGAAAGGTCCGACTTGAAAATGTCCTTGCAAGTGGATCTGAAATTAAATCCACACTTTTCCCTCCTTCGGCCATTGTGGTTTAAAAAAAGAAAGAATATGGCCGTGTCCAAATTAACAGGCTGCGACCTCCGAAGGCTGCTTTTTCGGCCGCATGACGTCACTTTCGGCGCGACACGACCGCGCGTGGTGTCCAAATTCACGCTGTCACGTGCGACCTTCGAATCCGGCCTTGGAATTGGTCTTCGTTTCCATGGAGCCAAGGCCGCTTGGCGCAACATTTACGTTACGCCCCCATATACTTTGCTCCTCTGTTCGACACAGGTGATACGTATTTGTGGTGGATTTATGAACGGCTTGGATAATCAATGGATAATCAGCGACGAGCGCCAGACCGAAGGCATCGGCTTAGCAAAACATTTGTATTATTTCATTTTAAACGATGGAACCCGAACTTTTCTTCATTTTATTTCACTTTTTAGTTTATTTCCATTTTGTTCTTGAGGAGAGGAGGATCACGCTTTCCCATCGCAGAGTTGTCCTTTATCGAAGGAATGAAGTAAGTTCTAAATCCGTCTATCAGCATTTTCACACTATTACCAACATTGACAGGTCAATAGGGTTATAACGTGATTGTTACAGATGAACTAAAAACATCAGTGGTGCAACTTCAGTAGTACATGTGTTCACTTCATAATAGAACAAATATCGAATGGAAATGATAGAATTATATACATTCTGAAAGAGTTTTTATGAATTTAGATACTTGTGACGGCTTTATTGTCCCCGTGATTAGTTTGTACATATGGCAAAACACCAGAATACCACTAGAGAGTTTAGGGCCAGAGTTATTAAAATTAAGTTGGTGATACTGTAGGAATGATGCAAGCAAACGAAACAAGTACAATAATAAATGTGTTCATGTTTTTTTTTTTATTCAAAACATTAACAGCCAAGAAGTCCATACTGCAGGATAAACCTGGGTGTGCCAGTGTTGGATCGTTTTTTCAATGGAGAGGATCTCCAAACTGACTTTCGCCTGAGCAAGGACTCATTCAGAGTGTTGCTGAACCTCCTGGACCAAGACCGACGACATGGATGGGGTGTCGAGATAGAGGTCCTTGTCTTTCTCTTCTGGCTGGCGAGTGGGGCATCATATCGGGTGGTGGCACGAGCATTTGGGATGCCGCGGTTCACTGCCCACTACATCATCCACCGGGTCACTGGGGAAGTGGTGGCTCTTCGCCACAGAGTCATCCACTTCCCCAACACTGCAGAAGACCTTCAGGCAGTGACCCAGGCATTTGCAGGGCTGGCGAGGCACCATGCATTTGCAAAAGTTGCTGGAGCAATAGATGGTTGTCATGTCCGAATCAAGCCTCCAAGTGACCTTGATGGTCACGACTAATAAGAACCGCGAGCTTTTCAGCAGCATAATTATGCAAGCTGTGTGTGACCATCAGGGTCGCTTTCTGGACATATTCTTGGGCTGGCCTGGATCAGTCCACGACTCCAGGGTCCTCCGGCACAGCCCTCTTTACCAAAGAGGGCTGTATCCTCCTCCAGGGCACTTCATATTGGCAGATGAAGGGTATCCGTGCCTCCAGCGACCACTCCCCCTCATCACTCCTTACAAGCGGCCGGTGCAGGGTGTGTGGGCCCGGCGCTTCAGAATGATGAAGGTGAGATTCCGGGCCATCTTTTTCCACACCCTGGAGGTGCAACACACCTTTGGCACAAAATAATCTTTAACTGAATCATCAAAGAGCACAGACACACAAACATGGCAAAATATGAGAAGATGGAAAAATAGATTAATATACAATGTAATGAATGGTTAATAAATCTATCCCATCTTTTGGAGTGACATGGCAGCCATCAATTGCCCCAACCATCCCTGCAAACCCCCACGTAATGGATGATGTAGTGGACACTGCAACCGGTATGATGCCCCACTTCAAGTCACGAGAGGAAGATCAGGACTCTTGCTCGTGCCCCATCCATGTCATGGGTCCTGGAAGAAAGGTTCCATCCATGCTCCAAATGAGTCCCTGCTCAGGCGAAAATTGGCAAAACAGCACTGACACACTCAGGTTTATCCTGCAACAGTTATGAACTGGGGAATGCTTTTTATTTACTGTGAATAGTTACTGTGAGTTATGATGTACTTAATTTATGCCTTGTTTGTCCACCAGTTTTTCAATGAATTAATAGTTTGTAAGCAAAACAGACATGGTGGAGTCTTCATATTATTGTAAAGGTTTTGGTCTTTCACAAACCTGGGCTTTTTCACTTTTGTCTGAAGAAGCTGATCTCAAGGTGTGACTGGGATACAAACTTGTTCATCTGTTTTGAAAGTACCCCGGTTTTTGTTTAATTTTAAATGAATGTTATCTAAATTTTAGTCTTGAACACCAAGCATTGATTTTTATTTTGATCAATCATTTTTTTCATTAAACTGAAAAACCTTCGTCTCCCTCCTCTCAGTTGCCCTTCCCTCCTCTGCCAACCTCTGTCTCTCCAATTCCTGTCTCCGCATTGCCAAGTCGAGTCTGTCTAGTTTGATCATTTCATCCTCTCTCCTTCGCTTTCTCCCTCTCGGTCGTTGGCCTCGCTCTTCTTCTTCTTCTACGACTTCTTCTTCTTCCTCCTCCTCCTCCTCCTCCTCTTGCGTCGCCCTGGCCCGACTTGGCCCTGGGAGTTCTTCAGGGATGGCCTGACTTGGCCCTGGTCTTTCCTCAGGGATGGAGGCAATTAGGACAGGGGGGGTGATGGACTCTGTCCGAGCACTCCATCCATAAGTTCGAACCAGGGCCAAGTATCGGCAGTAGCTCTCCCTGCCACCCTTCGCCAGTCCCTGGGTTTTTGCAATCCTTTATATGAAAAAAGATAAAACAATCATATCTTCATTTTCACACACAAGAAAAAAAAATGTGGACTTCCATACTTTATACTTCATTTAAAAAAAAAAATTTTTTTTGCCTGCAGGGGCGTCACTTTGCCCTGCAGCTCAAGTTTTTCCACGATGGTCCTGTATTAAATAAATAAAAATGCATGCAAAAATAAAGGATGAAAAAATGGGTAAAAAAGATGCAAACATTAGTCAGAAATCCTGGTGTTATGGGTAACATGCAGATTTATGCACTTCAGTACATTAGTTCATGACCTTTTCAGTGCGTTTTATCATGTTAATGTGGAGGGTGATTCATATATTATTCATTAATATCAGTAATTGGGGAGCACATTGCAGTGGGTACATGGAATTTATACAGGGCACATTCTGTGCTAGGATAAACAGTTAGCGCAAATCTAATTCAAACACAAATGGCTGATGAATGGAAACTAAAATTGCTATAGTGGGTCTCGCCATTCTTATGCGTTTTCCTTTTGATATTTTGAGTTTAAATGGATGGAAATAAGACAATAACCCGTCAAATATTTTTCCCGATAGAAATTGTATTTTTGCCTCCATGTTGTGGCTGCGGAGAACTTGGCCCCTGTAAAGAGGCTGTCGTACTCCCCGCGCAGCTTGATCAGCCGCGCGGTCATCTCCTTGCTCCCTAAAACATGAGGGAAAGATTAAATAAAATAATGCTAACATGCAGAAATAAGGCAATTCAAATGTTTCAGCCGTACCTCCTATGCAATAGTTCTTAGAGCTACATTAGTTATATTTGGCCGATATCGCAACTAATAAAATTATCTTAATCTGGAGCTAATTATCCAAACATTGCTGCCCAATATTTCTGATGAGTGCTGTCTTAATATTACATATAAATAACTTATACTTACATCTGAAAGTGCACTCGGATGAGGCGGAACACGTGGCTTTGGTAGTTTGCATCTTGCGAGTGTAGAACGGCGTAGAGGAAGAGCGAGGATTTCATAGGGGCAATTTAGAGTGTTCAATCGGCCTGCCATGCATGTTTTTGGAATGTGGGAGAAAACCGGAGTACCCGGAGGAAACCCACGCAGGCACGGGGAGGACATGCAAACTCCAAACCCACGCCCGATGATGTCTCTCACTGTGAGGCCATCGCGCTAACCAGTCGGCCACCGTGCCGCACTGTAGAAACAATATAAGACAAAGTCGCTGCATGAGCTTTGACATGATCAAACCAAATGTGTGTTTGTCTTTTTGTGTCCTGCAGACGTCAGTGAAAACGATCTCCGTTCTGTGAAAGAGGAGCCGGACTTGACTCACATCAAAAAGGAGGAGGAGGAGGAGATCAACAAGTCACCAGTGAACATTCTCCCTATAAAGACTGAAGATGAAAACAAGGATGAGAGTGAGGACAACAGAGGGGCGGAGCCTCCAAGCAGCAGCTCAAGTAGTCACGTGACAACAGAAGGTGATGAAGACCAATGGGGACCATCACAAGTACATACTGAGGACACATCAGACGCTCATGACAATGATGATGATACTAATGATGATGATGATGGGCAAGCTAAAGATGAAAGGGCATGTCACACTGACTCACTAACTTCAAAGTTGTCTTTAAAAGGGCACAAAAAAACACACAATGGAGAAAAACCTTTCTCTTGTTCAGTTTGTGGAAAATGCTTCTCTCAAAAGGGAAATTTAACAGAACACACAATGGAGAAAAACCTTTTTCCTGCTCAGTTTGTGCCAAGAGGTTCTCTCAAAAGTCGCATTTACGAAGCCACACAAGAACACACAGTGGAGAAAAGCCATTCAGTTGCAGCGTTTGTGCTAAAAAATTCTTTTCTAAAAAGGGTGCTGCGAGACACAATTGTGCTGTTGAGAATAGCAGCGATCCTTGAAGCTTAAAAAAAATAAAACAAAAAACTGAAGGAACTGACTCTTTGTGGTAAGATGTAAATGTGATTTTGAATAAAATATGATGAAATTGAATTTTGCAAAGCTTTTTTATTGACACAAAGCCAATGTGATCAGTGTCAGAAGAAGCAACGTGTCTGAGTGATGATCTTTTTTTTGTTTTCATATCAAACATTATTAATGAAATTAATTGTCTTTGCCTGGAACACCATTTGTTAACATTATGCTTTTCAGTTGTCTTTTTAATAGTACCTAATGGAAAAGGTGTGAGAAGAAACTGTGCTTATGAAATCGTTGCCTTCCACAATCATCAATAAAATCACTTGTTCCACTTGCTCAACTCGCCTTCATTACGCTGTGAAAAGGTGAAATACTGAACTAGAAGTTGAACTATAAAAAGAACAAGAAAGAGAAATGCAAATAGTATCAGTTTCTCTCAAAGGTTTTGGAATGTCAGGAGTTGGCAACTTGATGGCGACTGGAGTCAGCGCTGGTTTTCTCGCTGTGTTTGGCTGGCTCGTATATTTATGGTCCATTGAACAAAACTCAAACTCTTCAAATATCCCCTCACATACATTTAATTTTTCGCTTTCTGAATAAATTTCTGACTGGCTAAATACACTTTCTAGGTTGAGCTCTATCAAGCGTTTGGGGTGTGCTTCTAAGCAGAATCTCACTTTGGAAAAACGTATCCTTTTGTCAAATATACCAAATATTTTTTTTCCATGCGATATTATATTTTTTATACATTGGATTATTTATATAATGAAATAGGGAAATATTAAAATTGGCACTCACTTACAGACCTAATTTAATTAATAAGAAATATAAAACATTTTATAAATATTGAACTCATTGAGAAGAGTCCTGATCTTGAAATAAATATTGAATTGTAAAAAATACAAAAAAATTAATTCAATAACCCGACCCTGGATGAGCGGCAGAAAATGGCTGGATGGATGGAATAATTTAAATTGCATACATATTCAAATGAACAAATTTGTTCAGAAATATTCAAGAGTCAAATAAAAAGGTTTAAATTAATATTGATATAATTTAACATTAAAATAATTTAATAAATATTGTATTATTACATAAACAAGCTTAAATATAAATTCTAATCAATGAAAAAAAAAGTTGTGTATTTTTAAATGGCCTAATATAGATATGGGAAGTAATTCTCTTTATGAAACTATGAAGGGACTGGAGCTCACAGAAGTGACCAGTCTTGGTTCTGAAGTTCCGATGTAACCAGATACTGCCCTGAGAGAAAATAGGCCTGAGCATTGTTTATGGTGGGGGCAATTCTCTCGCCAGGTCAGTGACCTTCCAGGGTATGGAAGTAATTTAAGGTGGTCACGAGTAGACTGGTCGTATCAACGGGGAGACGCATCTGCTCTCCCTCTGGTGGACTTTTGGAGGGAAATCCCAAAGATTAGCGTGATGGGAATGCATATGTAACAAAGGAAAATTAGATATTCATGTCCTATTTGGGCATTCCTTGTAAGAAGGTAATGTCTGAGAGGGGGCTCACACGTGTGCGGAGCGCACACGCACACGTTTTTGGGGAGACTTCTTTTGACATCAGCATGTGACGAGAAAAAAATCTTTTTCGAACCAGTTCTTTTCCATCACCAATCCAGCCTTGCTCGGCTGCCTCTCCGGAAGGCAGCAAGGACCCACACTTCAAAGACAAAATATACGACATATTGAAAGAAAAATAATACTCAAATATTGAAATAAGTATAGAATTGAATGAATTAACAACAAAGAAATAAATACCTCCTGGAAAATATAATTATTTTCAACATTTGTCAAAGCACAACATTTCGATCAGATTGAGTTCTTGCTTGCACATTCTTAATCGTAATTTTTTTACTTTTAATTTTTAAGTTACCATATTTTCGCAGTCATAGGACGCGCTGCTTCAAAGGGCGCAACACCTGTTGAAGGTGCTATTTCTGTCTTTGAAACACACACTGGGCGCACCGCCTTACAAGGCGCTAGCTCAGCTGCTTTTAGCATAGCAATAGCTCGCACTGACTCAGCCCATGGCAATTCACCTTGCCTCAATACCATAAGCAATCGCCACATTTCAAAGAGAGTTGCCATGATACCATTGACAATCGCTATCATTAACAATGACTCTAACCAATAGTGATGGGTAGATGAGGCATCCTGTATCGTTTCGACACAGTGACACAATGTATTGACACTGTGTTGACACTGTGTTGCTGAATACTGACACCTGGTGGACTTGCAGGAAACATTTGACAGGGTCATCTGACACTGATCTGTCAAACTAATTTTATCCAATTCCATTGATTAGCGACGTGATCTGTTTTTATATATCCTATTTCGTATTACTTTCCATCACACTAATTATTCTCTCATTTATCTAATTTATATATTTAACTGAATTATTGTTGTATTGCACTGGAGAGGGGGAGCACTCTAATCTCGTTGCACACTTGAGTACAATGACAAAGGGATTTCTGATTCTGATTAGGCATTTGCTTTCACATTATTTTTACATACACGCAATTTCATAAAAAAAATCTTTGATATTCGAGACGCAGTTGATAAATTAAGAGAACATCTGTCTGAATGCCCAAGTAAAAGTGTTGTGAATGACAATGGACTCATTGTAATTAAAGATTTTTATTCCAAAAAATTAGTTTCTCCAGCGTTTTGTTATTCAGTCTATTTCTTTTTTTGAGGCAATTTCCCCCGCCTTTGAGAAGATCCTCTCACAAGGCACTGAAGAGGCCGGTGTGCACAACGCCTGTGTGGCTAATATAAATAGGTGAGGGAACGTTGCCTGCATGGACTTCCAGTATAAGAGCGGGTCTTCCGTACGTGCAACGTGTCCTGCTGACATATCGCGCTGCACCTCTGAGTGCGCATCAACAGTGACGCCTTCCATCTTGCGGATCTTTAACGCAAAGTAACGCGCCAATAACTCGATGCTTGTTTTGAGCGTCCATCCTGTTGACAGATGCGCTTCCTTATGAACACAGTTTGGCGCGCGACCGCTGTGTCGACACCATTCCGGCAGTGGTCACGTGACTTTCTTAAAGCGGTACGCGCACCGACACGGGGTTTGCCCTGGAAGCTCGGCGCGCGCATCGACTCCTCAGTGTCGCTGGACCAATCACTACCTAGGAGAAAAGAGATGTGAATTTGGTTTTCGTCACTCACTAAACGCACATATGTGACAGTTCCATAGCCTCCTTCGCTGGCGTCAGAAAAATGATGTAATTGTGCCTGCTTTACAGCTCCAAACCCAGCTGGTCTAATACACCGGTCAACTTTAAATGTAGCTAGCTGGCCCAAGTCCTCCAACCACCTTCTCCATCGCTTTAAAATGTCTTGTGGCAAAGGATCATCCTAACTGCAGCCCCTTCTACACAGCTCCTGTTGCATTATTTTGGCCTGAAGGGTCACTGGCGCCAGGAACCCCAGTGGGTCGTAAACATAACTGTTGACTGATAGCATCCCACGTCTGGTCAGAGCCCGATGCTTTATTTCCAATCCAAAGACAAAATCATCCGTCTCCACACACCACTGAAGACCAAGCGCTCTTTCTCCTAGAAGCTTGTCATTGTCCAAATCCAACATCTTCAGCTCTTTGGCTCTCCATTCTTCAGAGATGGCTTGCAAAACAACACGACTGTTGCAAATCCACTTTTCCAAAGCAAAGCCTCCTTGTTGACAGACAGCAATGTGGCCCTGTATCAGCTGGATAGCTTCTGTGACAGTGGCTGTGCTCTTCAGACAATCATCAACATAAAAGTTCTGTTGAACAGCTTCTATAACAACCGGTAGGAACTTAGACTGATTGTCTTGAGCCGTTCTTCTCAGAGCATAAGCTGCGCAACTTGGTGATGAGATGGCTCCAAATAAATGCACCATCATTCTGTAAGGGACTGGTTGTTGTGTTGTGTCTCCATTAGGCCACCACAAAAAACGTAGAAAGTCCCGATCCTCCTCTGGCACACGGACTTGATGGAACATAGCTTGAATGTCTCCCATGAAGGCTATTGGCTGTTGTCTAAACCTCATGAGGACGCCCATCAACGTGCTTGTGAGAAGGGGCCCTTGCAGCAGCTCTGTATTCACGGACAAGCCCTTAAACGGGGCACCGCAGTCAAACACGACACGCAGTGTTCCCTTTCTGGGATGATGGACACCATGATGGGGAATATACCAAACTCTTCCTGAATCAAGGTCTCTTTGATCGTCAGGTACTTGTTCTGCATAATTGCAAGTGATTATATTAGTCATGGACTTCACATATTCTTGATGGAGTTGCTGATCAAACTTAAATTTCTTCTTCAGACCTTGTAACCGTTGTTGGGCCACAGCAAAATTGTTTGGTAAGAAGACATCTTTCTTCTTAAAAGGTAAGTTTATAGTATACTTTCCATCCTGTAACTTGGCAGATGTTTCCATTATATTGAGAGACTGCTGGTCTTCTCTTGACATTTCCTGGCTTTCCATGAGCTTCTCGCAGAAATCATGATTATACTGGTTCATTAGCAGCTCCTCCAGCCTGCTGACACCAATTCTATTCACAGATACGACAGAAGCTTCCATCCTACTATTCCCATCCAGTGGGCCATTAACCACCCAGCCGAGCGCAGTTTTGACAGCATACGGACCATTATCTTGACTATTTATAACTTCCCATGGCTCCAATAGCTTGGGTGCATTGATCCCGATCAACAGGTCAACCTTGGCTTGAATGGACGGTACCTGTATACCTGACAAATACGGCCATTTAAGGAGGTCTTGAGATGTTACCATATCGTCTGTAGTGACTGGCATTTGCGCCTGTGTAAGCATTTCCGGCAGTGGATGGAACTGAGAGCTTTCCAGGCCGGCCACCTCGAGATTAAAAAGTGAAAAGGCATGACTCATCTTTGTTTGACCCATTGTTCGTATCAGGACTTGGGTTCTCTTTCCAGAGAGGTTCAAGCGATTCATCAGTTGTTCAGAACAAAATGTTCCGGTGCTGCCTGGATCCAAGAATGCATATGTTAAGATCACACAGTCACCTTTGGCAGCTTTTACTTTAACAGGCAGCACTGACAACATGGTGCGACAATTGCCGGCCCCTGTATGTCCACAAGTCGTGTGAGAAATGGGAATAAGCTCTGGTGTTTCCAACTCTTGTTGAGGAGCACTTGCCTGTCTATTTATGTGCAACACTGTTGGATGATTTTGCTTGCAAATGTCGCATTTCAATCTCATATCACAGTCACGGCTAATATGTCCATGACGAAGGCAGCCAAAACATAAACCTCTTCTCTTCAAAATAAACATCTTGTCCGTGTGCTTCTTTCTTCCAAACTGCTTACAATTTTCCGGCAAATGTTCCAGTGAGCAAAAAACACAACGGCCATTTTCATAGTCTTCGAAGGAGTGTGGCTGCTTAACCTTGGGAGGATCTGTCTCAGTCACGGTACTGGCCACCACGTTCCCCTTCACTCTACTGCCCGCATATGACCTGCCTTGACTTATTGATGTTGAGTTAGTGCTGTAATCATGCAGATCTCCAAAGAAGGGGTCCGAAAGAATTCTTACGTGCCGCTCTATGAACTGTACCAAGTCAACAAATCCAGCTCTGTATCCTGTTGATTCCATGATGTCATAGGCCTTGCCACGCCAATGTTCTCGTAATTTATAGGGCAACTTGGCCAAGATTGCCCTCAAGTTCGCAGGCATGTCCAGTTCCTGCACATACTCCAGCTCCTCCATGATGTTACAGCAGCCGCGTAGAAAAAAGGAGTAACTGTGCAGTGCCTTTGTGTCATCTGTTTTTATTGTTTGCCATGACAGAGCCTGACTAATGTATGCAGTGGCCGTTTTGTAAGGATTTCCAAAATGATCCTGGAGCAAAGCCTTGGCCACGGCATAACCACGATCTGAAGCCATGTGTTGACAACTTCGCACAAGTTCCTGAGGTTGCCCTCGGGTGTATTGCTCAAAATAATACAAACTGTCTGCTGCGGCTGCTTTACTTTCCACTCCTTGCTCAAATGCTTTAATGAAAGTTCTGTAGTGCAATGGATCACCATCAAATATTGGAATGTCTCTTGGTGGAAGTGTCATTGAACGCTGTTGGTTCATTAAAGCTGCTGTAATCTCAGTTTGTCTGCTCATAATGGTCAAAAGGTCTGCAGGAACCTGTGAAGTGGTTGATGAATGAGCTTGCGCATCACTTTGTGTTGACCGTACCTTTACTTCCATTGCTTTTCCATCTTGCTCCACCAAAGGGTGCTCCTGATTTGTGTTCCATTTCCTTTGTTCCAGGAGGTTATGCTGTTGCTTTATATTTGATGCAATCAATTTCTTTGGCCTCACATCCGTTGTTTTGTTTTCCATTTGTGGCATCCTGAATCTCTCCTTTTGTTGTGCTGTTTCCATATCATCATGATGAGGTTTAAACTCTTGGACTGTGGGGTTTAAACCTTGTCCATTCATTGCTCCATTTTTCTTTACAGTTGACTGCGCTTGAGACTGGCCCTCTTCAATGGCATTATAAATGTCCATCCGCGCTTCAAATGCCACCAGTTCCGCCTCCAAATCAAGCATCTCCATTCTTCTCCTTAGTTTTGCTTCTTCTTCTTCAATAGCATGTCGTTGTTCCAATATTTTCACACGAGCCAGCACTGCAGCTCTTTCCGCTGCTGCCTTTAGTTTAGCAGATGAAGCAGAGGACTTGGTACTTTTTTTGCTAACCCTGCTGCCCACGTTTGACACACTATCTTCAGGAGAGATTTCATCATTAGCATAACCTTTATCGGTTTCTTTTATTTGTGTTGAACCTTGAGAAAGCCATAGATTGACCCTTGAAAAACACTCATTGTTTGGGATCATTTTGACTTTAAACCATATTTCGTGCTTTTCACCCTCTTCAACAGACAACAAACCCATCATTGAATCATGTACATTTTTAGCATCAACACACAACCCTTTCAACTCATCAAGACCATTTATCACCTTGGTTTTATCACCACGAGACATGAATGCATTCAAATCGCTTCTAATTTTACTTACATTGTTAAGTTTACATTTCCTATTGTTTTGTAACCTTTCAAGTTTATCAACCAAACCCTTTTCTGTTAATTTAACAATACGTTTTTGAGTTCCCGAATCATTAAGTACTTCATTTTCATTATTTGTGTCCATGTCCGCTGCACAGGCTTCCATTGTACGTGCTGGCAGTAAACGCAACGCAAAGTTCAGCTCAGGTGATCACGCGAAGGTTGGTCAGTGAGTCACGTGATCCAGCGCAATTTGTAGAACCGCGACGTTCGAAGTAATTTTAACGCACGCAGCGTTACCAATGCATTGGATTTTTTATTTTTTTTAAGTGTGCACACAATTGGCCATCGACAGTGTAGCGCTACATATACCTCTCGTTGGGCGCCTTAGCTGTAAAAATCCACACGATGACGTCGGTGCTCCAATCCACTCGGTGGTCAGCAGCACTCCTCTGGATCAGCCATGATAGCAACCATCACGGCTGCCTGCGAAGTCGATCAACGCCAGCTGCTCCTCCACACACCGGCTTCCCTGATCGTCCCACGCCGTCTGCCGTGCTCCGTCGTTTCCTCCAACACAGTCTTTGTTTGGGCAGGTTTTTGACAGTATACTAGCCAGTATACTAGTAGGCTAGTGAGGTATTGACTGTCTGTTTGCTTAGATTGGCTTGGCTTGACGCGCTGGCGGCTTTGCTACCTGTGATTGCTTTGCGATGTTATTCACCAAAGAGTCCATGAGTATCTTGTTAAAAGGTTAGGTTTATTTATCAATCGTCAAAATTAAAATCAATCTAAAACACCATAAAGTTGCACACGCTCCGCCCAAGCGGTCAAAAACCTGTATGCCCTTTAAGTCCGTACCTGGGCATACCTTCTTCCTCTTCCCTTTTATATAATCAGTCAGAGCGCCACACAGTGCTCAACAAAAGTAATACACACACATTTGACCCCTATTTGGCGTCTACACTTATTATTTTTTTATTCCCCAGCCATTATTTTTGTATTTATTCAATTACTTCTTTTTGTATTTATTTAATTACTTCGACTTTTACCTGCTGGTACGCCGTCCGGTGTGCCCTGTGAATGTTATGATCCTCCAGCAGAACTGGAGGATTGAACAGGACTCTCCAAACGCAGACACGGGAAAAAAGGTGGTGATACAAAGATATTTATTATCACAATATAGTCAGTGTAATCAGCGCGTCTCTCGGCAGCTGACGGCATGGCGCGAGACGATCGCTGGAGGAACGCCCACACAGCTGAAAAAACAAAACACACGCGGCATGACCGCTTCAGCGCCCCCTTGTGCCGCTCGGCGAAACTACAATGCTCCCGAATATTTTTTAGACCCGCGAAGCACTGAACCCGCGAAAGGTGAACCGCGAAGTAGCGGGGGTTCACTGTAATCAGTCAGAGCGCCACACAGTGCTCAACAAAGGTCATACACACATACATTTGACCCCTATTTGGCGTCTACACTCACTCAGTGGTGCGTAAGTGTGTTTCTGGATATTATTTGTCCAGCCGTGGTGTCATAAATGATGGTGTTTTGATGGGAATTCATTCAAGAAGGAGAAAGTAGGACTTCAGTTTAATTTGAAGTTAAACTAGTGGCTGTGAATTTTGTTGTGGTACTAGACAACAGGCATCATTTTACATACTCTAAGGCTCAGGTGTGACATGCACTGAAGT
The DNA here is from genome assembly GCF_059441095.1 of Idiotropiscis lumnitzeri. NCBI lineage: Eukaryota > Metazoa > Chordata > Actinopteri > Syngnathiformes > Syngnathidae > Idiotropiscis > Idiotropiscis lumnitzeri. The sequence goes on from NC_142392.1 coordinate 8,265,149, forward strand.
AACTTAAAAATTAAAAGTAAAAAAATTTCGATTGTTGAAGAATGTGCAAGCAAGAACTCAATCTGATCGAAATGTTGTGCTTTGACAAATGTTGAAAATAATGATATTTTCCAGGAGGTATATATTTTTTGTTGCTTATTCATTCAATTCTAAACTTATTTCAATATTTGAGTATTATTTTTCTTTCAACATGTAGTATATTTTGTCTTTGAAGTGTGGGTCCTTGCTGCCTTCCGGAGAGGCAGCCGAGCAAGGCTGGATTGGTGATGGAAAAGAACTGGTTCGAAAAAGATTTTATTCTCGTCACATGCTGATGTCAAAAGAAGTCTCCCCAAAAACATGTGCGTGTGTGCGCTCCGCGCGTGTGCGAGCCCCCTCTCAGACATTCCCTTCTTATAGGGAATGCCCAAATAGGACATGAATATCTAATTTTCCCTTGTTGCTTATGCATTCCCATCCCGCTAGTCTTCGGGATTTCCCTCCAAAAGTCCCCCAGAGGGAGAGCAGATGCGTCTCCCCGTTGATACGACCAGTCTACTAGTGACCACCTTAAATTACTCTCATACCCTCAAAGGTCACTGACCTGGCGAGAGAATTGCCCCCACCATAAACAATGCTCAGGCCTATTTTCTCTCAGGGCAGTATCTGGTTACATCGGAACTTCAGAACCAAGACTGGTCACTTCTGTGAGCTCCAGTCCCTTCATAGTTTCATAAAGAGAATTACTTCCCATATCTATATTAGGCCATTTAAAAATACATGACTTATTTTTTTTTTATTTCAATGTATATTTAAGCTTGCTGATGTAATACTGCAATATTTATTCAAATATTTTAATATGCGAAATTATATCAATATGAATTTAAACCTTTTTATTTCACTCTTGAATATTTCTGAACAAATTTGTTCATTTGAATATGAATGCAATTTAAATTATTCCATCCATCCAGGCATTTTCTGCCGCTCATCCGGGGTCGGGTAATTGAATTAATTTAATATATAAGTATTTTTTATATTTCAATATTTATTTCAAGATTAGGACTCTTCTCAATTAGTTCAATATTTATAAAATGTTTCTATATTTCTTATTAATTGCATTAAGTCTGTATGTCGTTGCTAATTTTACATTTTAATATTTCTCGATTTCATTATATAAGCAATCCAAAGTATAAAAAATATAATATAGCATGAAAAAAAATATTTGGTATATTTGAGAAAATTATAGTTTTTCCAAAGTGAGATTCTGCTTTGCAACAAACCCCAAACACTTGATAGAGCTCAACCTAGAAAGTGTTTTTAGCAAGTCAGAAATTTATTCAGAAAGTGAAATATTAAATGTATGTGAGGGGATATTCGAAGAGTTTGAGTTATGTTCAATGGACCATACATGTACGAGCCAGCCAAACACAGCGAGAAAACCAGCGCTGACTCCAGTCGCCATCAAGTTGCCAACTCCTGACATACCAAAACCTTTGAGAGAAACTGAGCCGATTTGCGTTTCTCTTTAGTGTTCTTTTTATAGTTCAACTTCTAGTTCAGTTTTTCACCTTTTCACAGCGTAACGAAGGCCAGTTGTGATTTTATAAATGATTGTGGAAGGCACCGATTTCATAAGCACCGTTTCTTCTCACACCTTTTCCATTAGGTACGATTAAAAAGACAACTGAAAAGCATAACGTTAACAAATGTTGTTCCAGGCAAAGGCAATTAATTTCATTTACATGTTTGATGTAAACACACAAAAAAAAATCATCATCACTCAGACACAATGGTTCTTCTGGCACTGACCCCATTGGCTTAGTGTCAATAAAAGAGCTTTGCAAAATTCAATATTTCATATTTTATTCAAAATCACATTTACATCTTACCACAAAGAGTCAGTTCCTTCAGTTTTTTGTTTTCTTTTTTTAAGCTTCAAGGATCGCTGCAATTATCACCAGCACAATCGTGTCTCTCAGCACTACGTTTAGTGAAGAATGTTTTAGCACAAACACTGCAACTGAATGGCTTGTCTCCACTGTGTGTTCTTGTGTGGCTTCGTAAATGCGACTTTTGAGAGAAACTCTTGGCACAAACTGAGCAGGAAAAAGGTTTTTCTCCAGTGTGTGTTCTTGTGTGATCTGTTAAAATTGACTTTACATTAAAGCTTTTGCCACAAACTGAGCAGGAAAAAGATTTTTCTCCACTGTGTGTTCTTGTGTGTTCTGTTAAATATGTCTTTTTCGAGAAGCATTTTCCACAAACTGAGCAGGAAAAAGATTTTTCTCCACTGTGCGTTCTTGTGTGGATTGTTAAATTTGCGTTTTGAGAGAAACTCTTGCCACAAACTGAGCAGGAAAAAGGTTTTTCTCCACTGTGTGTTCTTGTATGTTCTGTTAAATTTTCCTTTCGAGAGAAGCATTTTCCACAAACTGAGCAGGAAAAAGGTTTATCTCCACTGTGTGTTCTTGTGTGGGTTTTTAAACTTGACTTTTGAGAGAAACTCTTGCCACAAACTGAGCAGGAAAATGGTTTTTCTCCACTATGTGTTGCTGTATGCTTTCTTAAATTAGACTTTCCAGAGAAGCGTTTGCCACAAACTGAGCAGGAAAAAGGTTTTTCTCCAGTGTGTGTTCTTGTGTGTTCTGTTAAATTTCCCTTTTGAGAGAAGCATTTTCCACAAACTGAGCATGAAAAAGGTTTTTCTCCACTATGTGTTCTTGTGTGCGGTTTTAAAGACAACTTTGAAGTTAATGAGTCAGTGTGACATGCCCTTTCACCTTTGGCTTGCCCATCATCATCATCATCATCATCGTCGTCATGAGAGTCTGATAATGTGTCCTCATGATGTGCTTGTGATGACCCCCAGTGGTCTTCGTCACCTTCTGTTGTCACGTGATGACTTGAACTGCTGCTTGTAGGCTCCGCCCATCTGTTGTCCTCACTCTCATCCTTGTTTTCATCTTCAGTCTTTATAGGAAGAACGTTCACTGGTGACTTGTTGATCTCCTCCTCCTCCTCCTCCTTTTTGATGTGAGTCAAGTCTGGCTCCTCTTTCACATAAAGGAGATCGTTTTCACTGACGTCTGCAGGACACAAAAAGACTAATTTGGTTTGGTCAAGTCAAACCTCAGGCGGCGACTTTGTCTTATTTTCTACCGTGCTACCTTGACTTGTGCCTGCCGCATACGGAGCAATGCGTGCGACCCCGATTTGGACCGGACCACGGGGACATTTCACAAAATTACGTCCTACGATGTAAACCTCCCTTTAGCAGCACAACTGTGATAAACGAGCATTTAAAAAGGAAGCACGTTGCGGCTGATGCCCAATTTCATTCCTGACATAGTCACAGATGTTTCTGGAATATGTATTCTAATTCAACTAAGATACACCATAATATTTTAAGAGTTCACTGAATTATTTTGTAACCGCAATGATGTATAACAGCCATAGGGTGTCAGTAATGAGTAACAAAGTAACACAAGACCTCCCACTGAGACATCATCATTGTTATTTGGATAAATTACCAGGAACTATGAGTTGTGGGGGTGATGCAAACCACCTGGGCCACAAGAACTTTATTACCAGGAACTAAATGTTCCTGGCCTTGTTGGTAGAAAAGGGGGTTGTGGCGTACTCCCTTTTAAGCCCATAGTAAGCCAAAGATGCAGATGCATTCCTTGCAGCATGCGCTTGTTCACTGATGAGAACCGTGCAACCCTGGGTGGATGCATTAAATGCATTTTAAATGTTTGGATGGGGTGAAACGATGCACACGTGCACAAAACAGTGCAGGGCCACCCGAGGTTCATTGACTCTCACCCGACGAAGCCAGTACAAAGTTAATAAATAAATAAGACCAATACGTGCTTGATTTTTTTAAAAAACTTAATATTTTGTGTTTTATCCACTAAAATTGATCAACCACCATTGATGTTTTCGCCCCAGTGTGCACATTTTTTAGAGTCAGGCAGAATTCCTTCCGGAAGGAATTGCTTGAACAAGATATAAATACCAGAAAATGTAAAATGTTAAATAATCAGTTCAAATTTTATAAAAAAAAACAAAACATGGCGTTCACCCCCCCCTATTGGTTATTCTTTGGCATATATTTTCTGCACTGATTTCATTTGGCAAAAACAAATGTTCAGCTGACCTGCAAGTAAAAGGCAATATTTAAAAATAAAGCGGCAATAACCTTGGACGCATTTCCCCAAACAACTTAATGTTGTGATGCATATTTTTAACGATAGAAAGTCGTTCTTGACAAAGCAAATGAGAGTAAAACGTGTACAAACCTGCTTTGAGTGGCACAACACGAGGCTGGTTGCAAACTTCGTCCAGCAGTTGAAGATGTTGCTCGTTCTCTTCTTTTATTCCACAAAGTTCCTCTTTGTACTTGGGTGTCGTTCTTGCACACATTTTCAAATGATAATTCCAAAAAATGCGCACTTGATCTCTGCTTGGCGATGAGTCATGTGCCTCTTTTCGTTAGCGGCTAGCTAGCTAACAAGCTAAGCTAACTACGCCGAAAAGCATCAACACGCGAAGATGAGGTTATCGGGACACAAAGACTTAATGAATTATGTAGTGGTACTTTAGAGTAGCACTGGACATCCTGTGAGAAAATGACAGTCAGTTCCACACTAAATCAGAAGAATTTAGCGGTGGGTGTTTTTGTTCCGGTGTGGACGGGTCGGTGGATGTGGTCGAGGTCCTTCGGAAGCTGCGCGCTTGCTTATGACGTCATGCTTTAAGCGCGTATTTTCCAAATATATTTCTTTGCCTCAGTGGGTTTTTTTACACCTGGCTGTTCTATTTTAATATATATTTTATATAATATTTTAATTCGGTTGATAAAAAAAATTAACAAAATATCTAAATTAACGCCACAGTAGCGCGTCATCTCACGCGTCACTTCCGCCTATGCCCCGAAAAGCCGCTGCTGGAACAGCAGTGGGACGTTTACGTTTCTCCGACCGAACTTGCAACAATGCTGTGGTTCACTCGGCCTGTATGATTGTATGAATATAATGTCGGCATATACTCGCATTGCCTCTCAATTATTTCACGCCCGCCCCTACCAAGAAGAAAGAGATTCGCGCCCCCCCACCACCAATTGTTTTTCTGTCTTTGTAGATTGATATTAGATTGTCAATAAAATATCCCTTAACTAAGCTAAATGGATAAGAAATATAATTTTGAGAACTATTATAGTGAGGATCTCGAAACTCAGTACTCTGTTGTGCAAATATTGATGAGATGACAAATATTTGTCATGTCATGTCATTATCCACACGGCTTATCCTGAACAGGGTCGCGGGAGGGTACTGGAGCCTATCCCAGCTGACTTCGGGCGAAAGGCGCACTACACCCTGAACTGGTCGCCAGCCAGTCACAGGGCAGACATAGACACCGTCACTGAGAGGGAACTGAACCCACGTTGCCTGCACACAACTCAGGCGAGTGTACCACACCACCATCAGTGACATGATAAATATTTACGAATACGTTTTTTGTCAAAAACTTTATTAACATTAACAAACAGTTATTAATACGTACATAATATAGAAAAGACAAAAAGAAGAGCTAGGGGGATTTAAAGTAAAAATTATATATGAATAACAAAGCAACAGCTTTAGCATTGTTGGAGTTGAGTCACCGTGGAAATGAGAAGTAGTTAGTAAATCAACTTTTAAAAGCCACACTTACGCCAATGCGTGTTCGGTTTTTGTACTCAAGAAGAAAAGGGTCAAATAAAGACTCAACAACTGATTAAAGTTCCGATATTTAGTTTCTTCCATTTCTGGAGTTCAGGAAATAGTACAAAGACAGATATCTGGGCAGCTTTTTCTTAATCTCACGAGAAAACTGCACTCGGGCGAGCACAGTCGAAAAATGCGCGCCATCTTTCAGCCCATCTTAAGTTTTTAGAGGAGTTTTTTTTATGTCAAGGGGAATGTAGGTTGAATCGGTTGAAGCGGTCGTCCCCGCTCCCTCCCACGGCACGGGTCCACGTCCAAGGGAAGGTCCTCCCCAGGTTAGTCATCGTCTGGATAGTTGATTCCTGTCTGGTCCCCAAGACTGGCACGCCAAGGCTGGCCTTCTCCGGCGGGCAGTCTCTCCGTCTCTCTCCCCGCTGGCATTCCTCTGTAATCTTGTCGGTGTGCATGTGTGCGTGTGTATGTGCACGTGTGTGTGCAGGTGTAAGGGTGTGTCTGTGTGTATGCATGCGTATGTGCATGTGCTCTGATCTCCAATTGTTCCGTCTTTCGGAATGTGTTTTTTTATAGCGTCTGTGTGAGTCCTCCAGTGCCCAATTTGGTATGTTTGCATCTCTACAGCCAATGTGGAGAATGTGCTTCGTCGTATTTGACCATGAAGTGCTGTGAATGTGAATGCAAGTCATGGAAATGCTCTGTGTGCAAATTTGTTCTCACTACCCAAAATTTCAATAAAGTTCACACATTTAAACTAAGTACTATAAATTTAGCATATGAGAAAAATATAATAAAATCAGAAAACATCAGGACTACAATCACAGTTATTCTTGTGACCCGTGCTTCTACTTTCATCTGATAAATGCTTTTTGTTTCATCAATGTTTAACATATTCCGTAAATATGAACCTGCTAAATTAAATAATTGACCTTCTGTCCCTTAAGTGTTTAAAATAATGCCAGCAATCATAATACAATCCTTCATTTACCATTGCAGTCGTCTTATCATTGCAGTTGTCAGGGTCGCCGGTCGGCGAGGAGGAGGTGGACCCAGAATGCGAGGAAGCTGGAGAAGGTGTAACTTAAGCAATTTATTAGGGGACCAAAATAATGACAGACAACGGGGCAGGGTGCAAAATAAGAAAGGCGAACTTAACGTGGCAAACTGGATCACAAGAGTGAGGAGCAAGGACAGGGACAAATGCTAGGGGGCGAGAGCGGGGGCGAGAGCGGGGGCGAGAGCGGGGGCGAGAGCGGGGGCGAGAGCGGGGGCGAGAGCGGGGGCGAGAGCGGGGGCGAGAGCGGGGGCGAGAGCGGGGGCGAGAGCGGGGGCGAGAGCGGGGGCGAGAGCGGGGAGCCGTCGTGACAGTCCGTAACGAAGGAATGCACCGCCAATGAGTTGTCGGAGTGAGGTGTTCAAATAGTCCAGTAATTAGGGGAGCAGATGGGCATCAGGTGTGTGAGGGTAACGGGGAACAGGTGCGTGGCTGGTGGGGAACGAGTGCTGGAGGGAACGTCCCACTCAGCTGACTAAATAAACAGAATGAGCACATGGCAGGAAGGTGAAGAAAATAATAACAAAAACACTGACATGACCGACACGGGTTATGACAGCAGTATTTTTTATCATTGCAGCATTTTATTAATTTTTCCCTCTGTACCATAGACAGACATTTGGAGTGTTTCCTTCCACTTGTATATGTTGTGGGATGTAAGTGTGTATAAACACCTGGGGATTTGTGTATTTACGTATATACTGTGTATATTTGCATGTTTTTTATGAATGTCTGCTGCTGTTATACATTAATGTCTACATTGCACCACCGCAGTTAAACATTGAATACTAAATTATTCCAAAAAACACTTCAATGAATCTTGAAATTAATAGTGAATTATTGTAGTTTAATAAATACTGAAACGAATAATGAAATATTACAGTACTTTAAATAAATACCGAAATCATTTTCAAACACAATAACAGTTAAGTAATAAAAGAGTGACATATTTTAATTTAAAATTCGCAATCACATCACAACCTGGTGAAAAACCCTGTAAAAAGGCAAATATGTTGACATAAAGTATCACTTTATCATGTCAACTGTTAATAATAGGGAAATACATTTGGAATACTATCCAACCAACATTATGGTGTCAGATGTATAAACAAAACCAGCAACAAAGGTAAAATTCAATACATCTCTCAAGTTCATATTTGGGAACTAAAATGTTAGTTCATGTGCATCTTAGGTTTTTCTCTGTTTAGAAGAAGATAACAATGATTTGCATCGCAAATGGCGACATCTGTCGGTGAGTTGGTGACAGTGCTCCACAAAGCCAGCAGCCAATCATATCACAGCGGGGTGTGTCCTGTTCTTCCGCCTTCGTGGCGAACAGACTGCCATTTTCTCGAAGGAAAAAAACGACGCCATCTTTCCTTCGTCTCGTCGAACAAAGAGAAGCTCGCGAGTTATCGCCAAGCAAAGACCAAGTGAGGATTTTTTGGAATTATCATTTGAAAATGTGTGCTAGAACGACACCCAAGTACAAAGAGGAACTTTGTGGAATAAAAGAAGAGAACGAGCAACATCTTCAACTGCTGGGCGAAGTTTGCAAGCAGCCTCGTGTTGTGCTACACGAAGCAAGTTTGTACACGTCTTACTCTCATTTGCTTTGTATAGAACGACTTTCTACCGTTAAAAATATGCATCACAACATTAAGTTGTTTGGGGAAATTGTCCAAGGTTATTGCCGTTTTATTTTTAAATATTGCTTGTCGGTTTGCTAAACATTTGTTTATTCCAAATAAAATCAGTGCAGAAAATAAATGCCAAAGAATAACGAATAGTGGGGGGTGAACTCCATGTTTTTCCCAGTATAAATTTTGAACTGTTAATTTAACATTTTAGATTTTCTGTTTTTTATATCTTGTTCAAGCAATTCCTTACGGAAGGAATTGAGAAACATTTAGTAAATGAATCTTAAAAGCCAAACTTACTCCAATGTGTGTTCGTTTTTTGTACTCAAGAAGAAAAGGGTCAAATAAAGACTCAACAACAACTGATTAGAGTTGAGATATTTTAGTTTCTTCGATTTCTGGAGTTCAGGAAATCGTACAAATACAGATATCTGGGCGGCTTTGTCTTAATCTGACGAGAAACTATAATCAGACGAGCACAATCGAAAAATGGCGCGCTGATCTCAGGCCAGCCTCACATTTTCTAGAAGGTTTTCAATGTCAAGGGTCATGTAGGTTGAATCGGTCGTCCTTGCTCCTTCCCACATTCCACGTCCAAGGCTGACCTTCTCAGGCAGGCGGCAGTCTCTCGGTCTCTCCGTCTCTCCTTCCCCTGTAATCTCGTCAGTGTACAGATTGTGTGGTGTATGTTTTCCCAGATCAAATTGTTATGTTTTTGGTGTGACGTCCTTCAACTTGATATGTTTGAATCTTCGATGGCCTATGTGGAGAATGTGTTTTGTCGTATTTGTCCATGAAGTGCTATCTGGTTTGTCATCAGTTTGACCTGAGCAGACTGAATCTGTTTGTTCTGAATGAGAGTGTGGGTCATAAAATTCTATGTGTGCAATTTTGAGGTCTTACATTTAAACTAAGTAAAAGAAATTTAGCATATGAATGCATCAGTAAACACCATGACTACAATCCCAGTCAATCTTATCGATGCACTGTACTTCTACTTTCATTTGATGAATGCTTTTTGTTTAATCAATGTTGAACATATTCAATAAATATGGAGCTGCTCAATTAAATAATTGACCTTCTGTCCCGTAAGTGTTTAAAATAATGCCAGCAATCGTAATACAATACCTTCAATATTCATGTCCGGTGTGGCCATTCCCTATAAGAAGGGAAGGCCAGAGAGAGGGGACACCTTTCCCTTTTTGCTTTTTGGGGAGACTTCTTTTGACATCAGCATGTGACGAGAATAAAATCTCTTTCTAACCAAAATGACTGTCAGAGAATTTTTTCCATCACCAATTCTGCCATGCTCGGCGACCTGTCCGGAGGGAAGCAGAGCCAGACCCACACATCAACAACAAAATATACCACATTTTTGGCGTCACAAAGAGGATTCTTGCTCCATTGAGGGTCTCAGGGTGCTGGGGCGCAGGCGTTCAACAGCCGGCCGGCTGAACTTTAGGTGAGATGCTTTTACTCACAATGGGTGTTGTGCGCCTGTGTCCAAGCGGTCGGGGCTTTTGGGGTCGTGAAAGAGAGCTTGTGCGTGTGGGTCTGCTGGCTGATTGGTCATGGAAAATGTCCCTGTGTTAGTTTCAATTATTGTTTAAACAAGAGGCCTCTATAAATGATTAAAAAAATTATGATGGGAACTAAGTAAATGGGACTAGTGCGGGAGAAATGTGCAGAAGATAAAGAAAAGAAAGGTCTTGTGGTTAAAGAGATGAGAAATAAGAAGTGTACAATTATAGCTATAGACAACATAGTCGTGAATAAGCTCAGTTTGAGCACAGACCCTGGCCAGGGTGTAAATTTAAGCAGGAAAATTATGAGCTGAAAATAGAAATAATGAAGAGAAGCGCGCTTCCACGTATCGTATTGGGCACTTTGTGGCATGGAACACAGTAAGGATCGAGGCGTACCGTTGTGTGGAGGGCCCGACGGTTTCGCTGGTACGTAGGAAGAGATACGCTGTTCAGATATGTACCCTGTGATTACTCGTGTTCTGGTAAAGGCCACACAAAATCAAAAACCTGGCTACCATCTACCAGGAAGTCAGGCAGCCCCCACGCAGGAGATAAGTGGTTATAGTTATAAACCAGTGCCAGTCCCTCCTTTGTAGAAAGAATTGCCCCTTCTAAAACCCAAATGTTATTGCATTAATATTCCGTTTTATCAGTTCAACTAACCTAGTGTGCATTGAAAGATGCAGCATAAAAAAATATATTTAAAAATTTGGATAATAACTAAAGCAAAATTAGAATGAGAAAGATAATTGGCTACATAATCATTGGGGTGAAATTAATCTTAATTGCAAAAAGGGGTAATTTAAATTGAGAAATCTAAGATCATAAAAGAATGAATGCATGTTCCGTGGAATGTGATTTGTCAACACGGAAAAGCCCTGAGTGATGAAAACGTGAACATATGGTTCAGGAACAGGTCTCTTTGACGGCAAAAGTCTGACTATGGTAAACAATTGATAATTAGACCTCAATGAAGTGATTGTGCAGTTGAAAAAGTTCATATCTTGACTGTGAAAAGCTAAAGTGAGAAACTAGGATTAACTATTTGGCAAACACTAGAACATATTCAGTCTCGAGGAAGACTGAATGTAGTAAAATTGCAATAAGGAGAACAACAAACCAGCCCAGTGTGTTACAATGTCCTGGAAACAAAAGTTTGGGATTGCCCCTGAGGGTGAAATTCCTCACTGAACTCCTCCTTTTTACCCCCGGCAGCAACTTGTGAAACAGGGATACTGATAAGAGATACAATTTTGTTGAAACAGAACATGCAAGGTTAAAGGTCATGCAAAACGAAAAAAAAAAAAAACATCTAATGTTCCATACTTCAGTTTGGGGACGGATGGACTACGGTAATTCAATTAATGGAACGACATTTTAAGATGGAAATGACAGGAATATGATGAATTATCATGTTGTGATGGATTAAATTAGATTATGAATTAAATTACAAATTTTTAGTCTGTGGATAATCCACTTGAAAGAATACTGACTCATTGGTTGAGGAAAACGGGGTTATATTAGTTCAGTGGTTCTCAATTATTTCCTGTCACGCCCCCCCTACCAAGAAGAAAATAAATTCCCGCCCCCCCACTCCAGTTTTTTTTTACATTTTGTACTAATGTACATGTTCTTTGTATATTAATGTTGGATTGTCAATAAAATATCCCTGAACAAAGATAAATTGATAAAAAAATATATCATTTTGAGAACGACTATTGTGAGGATCTCGAAACTCAGCACTCTGTGGTGCGAATATTGATGGGATGATAAATATTTACTATACGTTTTTGTTTAGTTTTTTTTTTTACTTTATTAACATGAACAAACCAAACGGTTATTAATGCGTACATAATATAGAAAAGACAAAAAGAGCCAGGGGGATTTCAAACAAAAATTCTATATAAATAACATAAAGCAACAGTTTTAATCTGTTGACTACACATTTTTTTTTTATGTTTACAATCTGATTGACGTCAAACCGCTTCGTTTTGATGACGTCAGCCATTTCCGTGTTCCAGCCTGAGAGCGTCTGCTAAATTGCTCACGTAGCCATCGTCTTATTTTGTTTGGATACGTAATGGTTGCAATACAACATTTCTGTTCATAGCTGCTGGCTCTCCGCCCAAACGCGGTTTGAGTCAGACTTCTTTTAAAAGTCGAGCGTCCATCGAAGCAATTCATTTTAGCGATTAGCGCGCTTAGCGCCTCCTTGCTCGCTCTGCTGCGGCGCAAGACAGCTTGGTGCGGGGCATTTAAGGAGCGGCGAAAGAAATAACTTCCGGGTCAACGAGCGGTGGGGAGACGCTTTTTTTTTTTTTTTTTTTTAATCAGTACTGTGTGACAGGGCAACACTTTTTTTTTTTAAACCAGTACTGCGTGAACCCGGGGCACAAACAACTTTGACGAGCTCAAACTTGTTGTCTGAGATCGCCTTTTTTGGTCCCAAAACCATGCAAATCATGTTCCCCAGGGTCCCACGTGCCCCCCTCAGCATCGCACCGCACCTCCCCAGGGGGGCGCACCCCACTATTTGAGAATCACTGTATTAGTTAGTTAAAAAAGAATAGCTAAATTATAGTTGACATGTTCATGGGGATTGAATATGAATCATAAACAGAAGACAAAACCAATTGGCATTGGCATTTGTAAAATATGATGAGGGATTAAGTTGGTGAGCTCTTATGGGAGACGGGGCGAGACACGAATGGATTGAAGCTTCCGCCAGTGACACGTCCAATAGTGTCACCACCACACAGCTGTGCCGGGTGGCCGTCCTCGAGGGCGTGCGCCTCCCAGTTACTGACATCATGCGAAACAGTCCGTCAATGAGAAACTGCTAATCAGTATGAGTAGAACCCCCGTTTTTGCATAGATGAAAGAAAATATTGGATTGGATGTAGAAAACGAATTGTTACACTCGCGGGTTCAGAGGGCCAAGAGTGCTAATTCACCAGGAAAGGAAAAAAGAATATGGGGGAAAAAAAATAAATAAAACCGGGGGGAAGCAGCTAATGCAGCAGCCGACGCATGCAGCTCCCATTGCGTCTGCTCTTTCCGTTTCCGCTGCTCCTGGGCCAGGTTCTGGTGACGCAGTGCCACAGCAGGATTGTTGTCCGCACCGGCCGGTCAACAAGGTCACGTAACAGAAGTAGGGGTGGTTATAGACATGGGTTGTGAGTGGGACGTGCTCTTGCTGTGGGATGTGGTGTCACTGGGTGATGAGCGGTCCAAACCGAGCCACTTCCTGAAATGTACCATCCTGTGGTCCAGCGCCATGCCTGTCACAAAGAGCTCCACTAGCACGGGGGCGCCACCGCTACCCCCTCCGGCCACGCTTCTTTGGCTTCCAAACACACACTTGATGCCTCAACCCGATTGGGACCACATTCCACGATAGGGGTGCCCGCGGAGCCTCAGCATTCAAGGACCGGCAAGTCTTAGCATTCCGATGACGTTTGATGGACAACAGTTTTAGATGGTGGAACAAGATATTCCACGCTTTGCAAGCTCCCTCTGCATATCCCAATGAGCAACAACACTGTCACGCTTGTAGGATTTTTGAGAGTCACTGCCATGGACCGAACCCGCACCTGTGAAACAAACACTGGAATTCGAGTGGGACTGAATTTCCAGAAGGGACTGAATATGACTGCACGTCCGCTGGGGGAAGCATATGTTGTCCTCCGTTCCAGTCGACTGGGCAGCTCTGAGACCAGGGTCTCCATCCTCCCGCGGGTGGTACGTCCTGTTCCTGCTCTGGTCTGCGTGGTGTAGCCGCCTCCACCCATTCAAACCACCAATTGGTCCTTTGCATTGAACATTCAGTTCTGATGATTTGGTTTTTCAGGATGCATTCACCCAAAATCGAGGGTCAGAAGTGCATCTTGCATTAGGATTATGTATTTGTGATGTCTACCGGTGCTGCCACGCATGTGTGCCTTGCCCCAGAGCAAAGGAAACGCTATGAATTGTCTCTGTTCGCTGAGCCACAAATCACATTAACTATCGGTGCGCATCATCATCCTCAAGATTTCGGCCCATTGGTGAAGACGGTTGGCAGAGTTAATTTCAGATGTTGAATACTCCATGTCACTAGCAGGGTGTGGTGTTTCAGCACCCATTCCGAATTCCTCTGTTATGAAACATTTTCCGAATTTCTTGACATTATGGTAGACAGTGAATGGGTCACTCTGAAGCGAAAGCTCTGTTTGCGTCTCTGCCGGAGGGGTCGTGGACCCGGGGTCTGACTGATGTTGTGCTCTGCTCCACAGCTTCTCCAATTTGTTTTTGCGATATCTGCGAAAGTTTTTATATTATTGTGAAAGAAATTAAGTTTGTCATGTCATCATGTTTCAAAACTATGCTTACAGGTTAATAGAAGGTCACAAAAACATGGACCTCTTAAACAGGAAAACGTTAGTTCAGTGGTAACAGGGTTGTGTCTATGCTGGCAGTTTAGCAAGAAGCCACAAAAACAGATGCACGTCTTGAACCGTGTTTGACAGAAAACTGTTTAGCTCGCATTTAAAAGAATTGTGACCCAAACATGTCTTGGAAGCTGAAACCGTTTGAACAACAGAAAGCGTATGGACGGGTGTGATAAAGTCAAAGTGTTCATGTTTTTCCATTCTTTATGAGTTTGCATATTCAAATTGCTTTGCTGTGCTTCAATAAAACGCTGCACAGGAGTGGGAAAGCTTTTCTCTTTGCCGGACTGCTCCTCGCAAGTGACAGACAATCTTGGCTGGGTGATTCATTTATGAAGGCTTGTCCCGTTTTTTACTATAACTTATCTGACATAACTAGTTCAAGCAATTCCTTATGGAATGATTCAACCTGAATCTAAAAACTGTGCACACTGCGGCAAAAATATCAATGGCGGTTGATGAATTTTAGTCGATAAAACACAAAGTTGTTTTTTTGTTTTTTTTTAAATCAAGTACGTATTGGTCTTATTTATTAACTTTGTACTGCCTCGGTCAATGAACCTCGGGTGGCCCTGCACAGTTTTGTGCACGTGCGTAGTTTCACCTCATCCAAACATTTAAAATACATTTAATGCATCCATCCAGGGTTGCACGGATCTCATCAGTGAACAAGCGCATGCTGCAAGGAATGCATCTGCATCTTTGGCTGACTATGGGTTTAAAAAGGGAGAACGTCACAACCCCCTTTTCTACCTACAAGTCCAGGAACATTTAGTTCCTGGTAATAAAGTTCCTGTGGCCCAGGTGGTTTGCATCTCATAGTTCCTGGTAATTTTTGCAAATGACAATGATGACGGAACAATGGGAGGTGTTACTTTGTTACTCATTACTGACACCCTTTGGCTGTTAAGCATCATTGCAGTTCCAAAATAATTCAGTGAACTCTTAAAATATTTTGGTGTATCTTCGTCAAATTTGAATACATATCGGATAACTTTAAAATATACAGTCATTATTCAAATATGTCAACATGAAAGTCAGAGTGAAAGTGTTGTTGCTTAATGCTTATGTGTAAGAACTTTTACTCTTCAAACGTAATTTTGTTTTAAAATTTATTTCAAAACAGAAATTTTATAGAAATAAAAAGGGTAATGTCGGAACTTACTCGCAGGATAAATATCATTTTGGGTAAAAAAAAACAAACGTAAATCATACAATAAATAGCGACTCTGATTCCAGGGCCCCTTTAATTCTTTTAGGGATCCAGATTATAATGGAAGCAAAAAGTACCCACGATGAAACTATCTATAAATGTAAAATGAAATACTTGAAAACATATTTCGCTTGAACGATTCCTATTTTATCAATGACATTATGTTGCGATGGCCCCCAGTGGCCCCCATCAATAAGTTAGGGTCCAGCAACAGGTGTTCCATCAGACGCACACAATAGCCTGTGTGTGCTAACTTCGCTTAGCTTCCAGAAACATCTGTGACTATGTCAGGAATGAAATCGGGCATCGGCCGCAACGTGCTTCCTTTTTAAATGCTCGTTTATCACAGTTATGCTGCTAAAGGGAGGTTTACATCGTAGGACGTAATTTTGTGAAATGCCCCCATGGTCCGGTCCAAGTTGGGGTCCACGCATTGCTCCGTATGCGGCAGGCACAAGTCAAGGTAGCACGGTAGAAACAATATAAGACAAAGTCGCCGCCTGAGCTTTGACTTGACCAAACCAAATTTGTCTTTTTGTGTCCTGCAGACGTCAGACAAAATGATCTCTGTTCTGTGAAAGAGGAGCCAGACTTGACTCACATCAAAAAGGAGGAGGAGGAGGAGGAGATCAACAAGTCACCAGTGAACTTTGTCCCTTTTAAGACTGAAGATGAAAACAAGGATGAGAGTCAGGACAACAGAGGGGCGGAGCCTGCAAGCAGCAGCTCAAGTCATCACATGACAACAGAAGGTGATGAAGACCACTGGGGGCCATCACAAGTACATAATGAGGACACATTATCAGACGCCCATGACAATGATGATGATACTAATGATGATTATGATGATGATGGGCAAGCCAAAGGTGAAAGGGCATGTCACACTGACTCATTCACTTCAAAGCTGTCTTTAAAACTGGGCACAAGAACACACAGTGGAGAAAAACCTTTTTCCTGCTCGGTTTGTGGCAAAAGCTTCTCTCGGAAGTCTCATTTAGTAAGGCACACAGGAACGCACAGTGGAGAAAAACCTTTTTCCTGCTCAGTTTGTGGCAAGAGTTTCTCTCAAAAGTTTCAATTAAAAATCCACACAAGAAGACACAGTGTTGAAAAATCTTTTTCCTGCTCAGTTTGTGGAAAATGCTTCTCTCAAAATTCAAGTTTAACAAGTCACACAAGAACACACACTGGAGAAAAACCTTTTTCATGCTCAGTTTGTGGAAAAAGCTTCTCTCAAAAGTCGCATTTAACAAGCCACGCAAGAAAGCACAGTGGAGAAAAACCTTTTTCCTGCTCAGTTTGTGGCAAAAGCTTTAATGTAAAGTCATTTTTAACAAATCACACAAGAACACACACTGGAGAAAAACCTTTTTCATGCTCAGTTTGTGGAAAAAGCTTCTCTCAAAAGACACATTTAACAAGCCACGCAAGAACACACAGTGGAGAAAAACCTTTTTCCTGCTCAGTTTGTGGCAAGAGTTTCTCTCGGTCTCATTTAATAATTCACTCAAGAACACACACTGGAGAAAACCCTTTTTCTTGCTCAGTTTGTGGCAAAAGCTTTTCTTTTAAGTGGAATTTAAAAACACATACTCGATTACACACTGGAGAAAACCCTTTTTCATGCTCAGTTTGTGGAAAATGCTTCTCTCGAAAGGCAAGTTTAACAGAACACACAAGAAATCACAGTGGAGAACACCCTTTTTCCTGCTCAGTTTGTGGCAAGAGTTGCTCTCGAAAGTCTGATTTAATAAATCACACAAGATCACACACTGGAGAAAAACCATTTTCTTGTTTGGTTTGTGGTAAAAGCTTTTCTCTAAAATCATATTTAACAAGTCACACAAGAACACACAGTGGTGAAAAACCTTTTTCCTGCTCAGTTTGTGGGAAATGCTTCTCTGAAAAGTCACATTTACGAAACCACACAAGAACGCACAGTGGAGACAAGCCATTCAGTTGCAGCGTTTGTGCTAAAAAATTCTTTTCTAAAACGGGTGCTGAGAGACACAATTGTGCTGGCGAGAATTGCAGCAATCCTTGGAGCTTAAAAAATGGACAAAAAAAAAACTGAAGGAACTGACTCTTTGTGGTAAGATGTAAATGTAATTTTGCAAAGCTCTTTTATTGACATTCAGCCAATGTAATCAGTGTCAGAAGAAGCAACGTGTCTGAGTGATGATGATTTTTTTTTGTGTTTACATAAAACATGTGAATAAAATTAATTGCCTTTGCCTGGAATAACATTTGTTAACATTATGCTTTTCAGTTGTCTTTTTAATCGTACCTAATGGAAAAGGTGTGAGAAGAAGCGGTGCTTATGAAATCAGTGCCTTCCACAATCATCAATAAAATCACTTGTTCAACTGGCCTTCATTACGCTGTGTGAAAAGGTGACAAACTGAACTAGAAGTTGAACTCTAAAAAGAACCAGAAAGAGAAACGCAAATAGTCTCAATTTCTCTCAAAGGTTTTGGTATGTCAGGAGTTGGCAACTTGATGGCGACTGGAGTCAGCGCTGGTTTTCTCGTTGTGTTTGGCTGGCTCGTATATGTATGGTCCATTGAAGAAAACTCAAACTCTTCAAATATCCCCTCACATACATTTAATATTACACTTTATGAATAAATTTCTGACTGGCTAAATACACTTTCTAGGTTGAGCTCTATCAAGCATTTGGGATTTGTTGCTAAGCAGAATCTCACTTTGGAAACATTTTGTCAAATATACCAAATGTTTTTTTTCATGCTTTATTATATTTTTTATACATTGGATTATTTATATAGTGAAATAGGAAAATATTAAAATGTAAAATTGGAAACCACATACAGACTTAATTCAATTAATAACAAATATAGAAACATTTTAGAAATATTGAACTCCTCATTGAGAAGAGTCCTGATCTTGAAATAAATTTTGAATTGTAAAAAATACTAAAAAAATTAATTCAATAACCCGACCCTGGATGAGCGGCAGAAAATGGCTGGATGGATGGAATAATTTAAATTGCATCCAAATTCAAATGAACAAATATGTTAAGAAATATTCAAGTGTGAAATAAAAAGGTTTAAATTGTTGATAATTTTACATGTTAAAATAATTTAATAAATATTGTATTATTACAGAAGCAAGCTTAAATATACATTGAAATAAATAAAAAAAAAAAGTCATGTATTTTTAAATGGCCTTATATAGATATGGGAAGTTCAAAGAAGTGACCAGTCTTGGTTCTGAAGTTCCGATGTAACCAGATACTGCCCTGAGAGAAAATAGGCCTGAGCATTGTTTATGGTGGGGGCAATTCTCTCGCCAGGTCAGTGACCTTTCCAGGGTATGGAAGTAATTTAAGGTGGTCACTAGTAGACTGGTCGTATCAAACGGGAGACGCATCTGCTCTCCCTCTGGGGGACTTTTGGAGGGAAATCCCGAAGACTAGCGGGATGGGAATGCATAAGCAACAAGGGAAAATTAGATATTCATGTCCTATTTGGGCATTCCCTATAAGAAGGGAATGTCTGAGAGGGGGCTCGCACACGCGCGGAGCGCACACACGCACATGTTTTTGGGGAGACTTCTTTTGACATCAGCATGTGACGAGAATAAAATCTTTCTTCTTTCTTTCGTTCTTTTCCATCACCAATCCAGCCTTGCTCGGCTGCATCTCCGGAAGGCAGCAAGGACGTACACTTCAAAGACAAAATATACTACATGTTGAAAGAAAAATAATACTCAAATGTTGAAATAAGTATAGAATTGAATGAATAAACAACAAAGAAATAAATACCTCCTGGAAAATATCCTTATTTTCAACATTTGTCAAAGCACAACATTTCGATCAGATTGAGTTCTTTCTTGCACATTCTTAAACAATCGTAAGTTTTTTACTTTTACTTTTTAAGTTACTTCAGTGCATTTCATACCTGTGCCTTCAGTGAAGTCCTTCTTTGTCCTACTTGAATAAATCCCCATTAAAATACCATCATTTATGACACCACGGCTGGACAAATAATATCCAGAAACACACTTACGCACCACTGAGTGAGTGTTAGACGATATAGCTTCTCTTGAAAGGTCCGACTTGAAAATGTCCTTGCAAGTGTATCTGCAATTAAATCCATGCTTTTCCCTCCTTCGGCCATTGTGGTTCAAAAAAAGCAAGAATATATTTTAGATTTTCGAACGGCCGCCAATTACGACTGTGTTACGAGTGTGTTGATTCGGCATCGCGCTGCCCCCTCACGAGTGAGTATCCAATCACAAAACGCGTTCATCACCCTCAGCAAAAGGCCAGCGAAAAGGCTCACTGTAACCAACTCGTGATCTGATTGGCTGTCGCAACCGTCTAACAAGGCAGTGAAATTGAAAACCTACAACAATCAGCCAATAAAAACAAAGGGATGTTGTAGGCTAAAAGTGACAGCAAAGGGAAGACAACACAAATTAACGTTCACAATTGTGCCAAGTGGACTGGAGTCAATCCTTGGAGACAGGACATCTGAAGATCTTGGATTGGTAAAAAGAATTTACCAAATCAACAGCAAGGATGTCAATAAGAACAACAAAGTGTTGCAGAGTGAAGGTAGTAAGAGTATAGTGAACAAATACTTTTCTGTCTTCAAAGGAGAAGGTACGCTACCTTACACTTATAAAATACAGCTCAAGGAAGATGCTAAACCTGTAGTTCATGCCCCGAGAAGAGTTCCAGCCCCTCTCAAAGATAGATTAAAAAAGGAACTGAGCAGAATGACACCAATACGAGTCATAGAGAAAGTGGAAGAACCCAGCGACTGGGTAAATTCCATCACGTGTGTTTAAAAGAGAAACTCCCCAGAGTTACGTGTTTGCCTCGACCCCAAAGATCTGAATGAGAACATTAAAAACGAACATTATCAGATTCCCAAGCGTGAAGAAATCCTGAGTGACATGGCAGGTGCTAAATTCTTCAGCAAATTAGATGCATCGCATAGATTTTGGCAGCTGAAGCTGGACACCGAAAGCAGCAGGTACACCACCTTCAACACACCATTTGGGCGTTTCTGTTTTCTGAGACTGCCATTTGGCATAAAGTCTGTGCCTGAGATCTTTCACAGAGCTATGGAGTCAATCATAGAAGGTCTGGAAGGAACCCGTGTGTACATTGATGATTTGGTTGTTTGGGGAAACACGGAACAAGAACACAATGAAAGACTTGAGGAACTGCTACAAAGAGTTCAAATGAATGGACTTAAACTAAAACGAGAGAAATGTCTGTTTGGAGTTACAGAATTGACATTCTTGGGAGACAAGCTCACAGCAGATGGAGTGGTGCCTGACAGGACCAAAGTGCAAGCAATACCGGACATGCCAGTTCCAACTGAGAAAAAAGGACTTCTGCGAGCAATGGGGATGATAAACTTCCGGGGCAAGTTCATTCCAAACCTCTCTTCAAGAACAAAGTTCCTAAGTTTGCTGCTGCATCACAACGTAGTCTTTGAGTGGACAACAAAACATGACGAAGAATGGCAAGATCTAAAGAGAACTGTGACAGCTGAGCCAGTCCTTGCCTACTTTGATCCATCAAAACCAACCAAAATTTCCACTGAAGCGTCGAAAGATGGGCTAGGTGCCGTACTGCTGCAAAAGGCGAGAGACACATGGCAACCTGTAGCCGATGCATCCAGGTCAATGTCAGAGACTGAAAAACGCTCTGCTCAGATCGAAAAGGAGTCACTGGGTTTAGTGTTTGGATGTGGCAAATTTCACACGTATGTTTATGGACTGCCCACGTTCATAGCAGAGACTGATCATAAGCCACTGATTTCAATTAAGAAGAAAAATCTCAATGACATGACGCCCAGAATTCAACGCATGATGATGACATTGCAGCGCTATGATTTTGAGCTAATATACACGCCTGGAAAATACATAGTGCTTGCTGATGCGTTATCCCGAGCGCCGCACCCTAACAGTGACATCAAGGACTGCGTTACGGCGGAGGAGGCTGAGGCTCACATCATCACTTCAAGCCCTTTATACCCGCAGGCAAATGGCCAGGCTGAGAAGGGAGTGCAAATCATCAAGAGACTGCTAAGGAAGGCCAAGGATGATGCATCTGATCCTTACCTTGCCCTATTGAGTGACAGAGCTGCACCTCTGGAGTGGGGAGCTTCGCCTGCTGACCTACTCATGTGCCGTAAGCTTCGCACCACAAATACCACAAGGACATGACAACAACATTTGGATTGAAAAGAAGAGAATGCTCAAACTCAAACAGAAAATTGCATATGACAGAGCTACAAAACATCTGGAACGTCTTTCTGAGAAAGACACTGTAAGGATCGAGGGACCTAATTGTTGGGACAGAAAAGTGACTGTCCTTATCGAAGCCGGACCGAGATCTTACATTGTGGAAACAAAGCATGGACAAAGAGTGAGGAGGAACAGGAGGAGTCTTCTGAAGGTTCCCGGGAACTGTAAGAAATCTTCTGATGCGGCTGAGGCTGCAAAGCAGGCGGATACATCGAAGGAGCACAGACCTCAGCCACCAGCAATTTCTGGGAGTACTGAACCTCTTCGAAGATCAACAAGAGTTAGACGACAACCGGACAGGCTGATTGAAAATGTTTAATGTTGTGTTATTGTTGCTAAAATTGTTGTAGAGCTGCTCGTTGTCAGAAAAAAAAATGGGTAGATATTGAAAAGAAGTGAAAATAATTGCGAACAAAACAAAATTATTATAATAATAATTATAAAATAAAAAAGCTTTATTAAAAAAAAGGCATAGGCATTGATTAACGTTTGAAAGGGAGATGTAATGATAGCCGTTATATCATTAGTCACTAGTTGGCAGTATTGCCTGATGTGTGTTTGGTTACCAGACGAACTCGTGTGTCTGCACAAAGACGAGAATGCAAGTCAATAAATAAAGAGACACAAGCTTGCAGCATCACGTTACCTGCGTGACTTCTTAAGATAGAAGACGGAACATTACAGTAACCATTAAAAAAAACGTATAGTAACCATAAAATTATTTTTAAAAAAACGTATCGTAAACATACTAAAGCTGTTGCTTTATGTTATTTACAAAGAATTTTTGTTTAAAATCCCCCTGGCTCTTCTTTTTGTCTTTTCTATATTATGTACGTATTAATAACTGTGTTTGGTTTGCAAATGTCAATAAAGTTGATACAAAAACTATGAGTAAATATTTATCATCTCATCAATATTTGCAAAACAGAGTACCGACTTTCGAGATCCTCACAATAATAGTTCTCAAAATTATATTTCTTATCAATTTAGCTTAGTTTATGGATATTTTATTGACAATCTAACATCAATATACAAAGACAGAAAAAAATTGGTGGTGGTGGGGCGCGAATCTTTTTCTTCTTGGAAGGGGCGGGCGTGAAATAACTGAGAGGCACTGCTAGTATATGCAGACATCATATTCATACAATCTTGCAGCCTGAGTGAACCACAGCATTGTTGCTTCGTTCGGTAGGAGAAACGTAAACGTCCCACTGCTGTTGCAGCAGCGGCTTCTCGAGGCATCGGCGGAAGTGACGTAGGAGCCGACTCGCCAATGTGGCGTTAATTTAGTTTTTTTTTTTTTTTTTTTTATCAACCGATTTAAAATATTATATAAATTATATATTGAAATAGAACAGCCAGGGGTAAAAACAAACACAGAGGCAAAGAAATATATTTGAAAAATACGTGCTTAAAGCATGACGTCATTAGCAAGCGCGCAGCTTCCGAAGGACCTCGACCACATCCACCGACCCGTCCACACCGGAACAAAAACACCCACCGCTAAATTCTTCTGATTTAGTGTGGAACTGACTGTAATTTTCTCACAGAATGTCCAGTGCTACTCTAAAGTACCACGACATAATTCATTAAGTCTTTGTGTGCCGATAACCTCATCTTCGCGCGTTGATGCTTTTCGGCGTAGTTAGCTTAGCTTGTTAGCTAGCTAGCCGCTAACGAAAAGAGGCACATGACTCATCGCCAAGCAGAGATCAAGGGCGGATTTTTTGGAATTATCATTTGAAAATGTGTGAAAGAACAACACCCAAGAACAAAGAGGAACTTTGTGGAATAAAAGAAGAGAACGAGCAACATCTTTTCCTTCTGGGCGAAGGTTGCGAGCAGCCTCGTGTTGTGCTACACAAAGCAGGTTTGTACACGTTTTACTCTCATTTGCTTTGTAAAGAATGACTTTCTATCGTTAAAAATATGCATCACAACATTAAGTTGTTTGGGGAAAGTCAGAGGGAAAGTGTTGTTGCTTAATTTATGTGTAGGGATTTTGATTCTTCACACGTAATTTTGTTTTAAAATTTATTTAGAAACAAAAATTTTATAAAAAAAAAAAGGGGGAATGTTGGAACGTACTAGCAGGCTAAATGTCAGTTTGGGAAAAAAAACAAACAAAAAACAAACATAAATCATGCAATAAATAGCGACTATGATGCCAGGGCCTAGGGCTGGGCGATAAACCGAAAATTTACCGTTACCGAAATGTATGACTATGACCGAAATAATTTTGCCCATGTCGGGAAATTCGGTGTTTAAAAAAAAGAAAAGCCTTTTCTGTCTGCGGCATTGTTCATGCCCCTTTAAAACCGCTACAGCGCCTCTAGTCACGTGACTCCACCCGCCTGATCGAGAAAGAAAACAGACGTCGCTGTCGAAGCTGGCGAATCACATCCAGAAGCTTTTTCACCACCCACAACACAACCATGCTGTGCTGAAAGTTCAAAGTGAGAAGCAAGGTTCGACAAGTGACAACAGCCCGTTAACGGAGGCAACACCATACGAGAGAATGTCTCAGAGGAGGACGCGATAGCCTAGCACATAGCTAAAGATCAAGCTCCTCTAGTTCCAGTGGCGCGCACAGGATTTAAACGCTCCATGGAAGCCATATTTCCCGATATGGACAACATCGGGCCGGAAGCTTAGACATGTCAAGCATTTTGCATCTACATCCGACTTGTGGTCGGGTCGCAACATGGATCCCTGATTGAGCCTAACTGTGCATTACATAGATGACAAGTGGCGACTGCGCACCAGAGTACTCGAGACGGCACATTTTCCCCGATGATGCACACTTGTTTATTTGTCTTGCATTGACATTTTCTTTCATTTTATTTACCATTTTTTTGTTTGGCATTATTTGCACCATGACAGCATCTTGGCGCAAGCTAATTGCAGAAAAAGATTTTGCAAGAGGTACCCTTTTTCTTTGTGACATTGTTCAAGTCATGCAAAGCAAGCTATTTCGAATGTTTATACAAAGGATTTTTGGACATTTATTTTTCATTGAAAGTAATGTGTACCAGTTGGTCAATAAAAAAAACAGTCAGTACGCATTTCCTGCATTTATTTTGATTTTAGTCCACGGGGAATTTATCGTGCATTTATCGTTATCGAGGTAAAATTGCTCAATTAATCGCGATATTGATTTTAGGTCATATCGTCCAGCCCTACCAGGGCCCCTTTAATTCTTTTAGGCATACAGATTAGAATGGAAGCAAAAAGTACCCACGATGAAACTATCTCTAAATGCAAAATGAAAAACTTGTAAACATATTTCACTTGAAGGATTCCTATTCTATCAATGACATTATGTTGCGATGGCCCCCAGTGGTCTGCATCAATATGTTGGGGTCCCACAACAGGTGTTCCATCAGACGCACACAATAGCCTGTGTGTGCTTACTTCAGCTCGCTTCCAGAAACGTCTGTGAGTATGTCAGGAATTAAATCGGCATCAGCCGCAACGTGCTTCCTTTTTAATTGCTCGTTTATCACTGTTGTTGTGCTGCTAAAGGGAGGTTTACATCGTAGGACGTAACTTTGTGAAATGCCCCCATGGTCCGGTCCAAATCGGGGTCGCACGCATTGCTCCGTGTGCGGCAGGCACAAGTCAAGGTAGCACGGTAGAAACAATATAAGACAAAGTCGCCGCCTGACCTTTGACTTGACCAAATTAAATGTGTGTTTGTCTTTTTGTGTCCTGCAGACGTCAGTGAAAACGATCTCCGTTCTGTGAAAGAGGAGCCAGACTTGACTCACATCAAAAAGGAGGAGGAGGAGGAGGAGATCAACAAGTCATCAGTGAACGTTCTCCCGATAAAGACTGAAGATGAAAACAAGGATGAGAGTGAGGACAAGAGAGGGGCGGAGCCTCCAAGCAGCAGTTCAAGTCATCACGTGAAAACAAAAGGTGATGAAGACCACTGGGGGCCATCACAAGCACACAGTGAGGACACATTATCAGACGCTCATGACAATGATGATGATAATGGGCAAGAAAACCCTTTTTCTTGCTCAGTTTGTGGTAAAAGCTTGTCTCAAAATTCAAGTTTTACAATCCACACAAGAATGCACATTGGAATGCATCTGCATCTTTGGCTTACTATGGGCTTAAAAAGGGAGACCGTCACAACCCCCTTTTCTACAAACAAGTCCAGGAACATTTAGTTCCTGGTAATAAAGTTCCTGTGGCCCAGGTGGTTTGCATCTCCCCGCAACTCAAAGTTCTTGATAATTTATGCAAATGACAATGATGATGTATCAGTGGGAGGTCTTGTGTTACTTTGTTACTCATTACTGACACCCTATGGCTGTTAAGCATCATTGCAGTTCCAAAATAATTCAGTGAACTCTAAAAAAATATTTTGGTGTATCTTAGTTGAATTAGAATACATATTCCAGAAACGTCTGTGACTATGTCAGGAATGAAATCGGGCATCAGCCGCAGCGTGCTTCCTTTTTAAATGCTCGTTTATCACTGTTGTGCTGCTAAAAGGAGGTTTACATCGTAGGACGTAATTTTGTGAAATGCCCCCATGGTCGGGTCCAAGTTGAGGTCGCACGCATTGCTCCGTATGCGGCAGGCACAAGTCAAGATAGCACGGTAGAAAATAAGACAAAGTCGCCGCCTGAGGTTTGACTTGACCAAACCAAATTTGTCTTTCTCCAGACGTCAGTGAAAACGGTCTCCGTTCTGTGAAAGAGGAGCCAGACTTGACTCACATCAAAAAGGAGGAGGAGGGGGAGCAGATCAACAAGTCACCAGTGAACGTTCTCCCTATAAAGACTGACGATGAAAACAAGGATGAGAGTGAGGACAATAGAGGGGCGGAGCCTACAAGCAGCAGATCAAGTCATCACGTGACAACAGAAGGTGATGAAGACCACTGGGGGCCATCACAAGCACAGAATGAGGACACATTATCAGACGCTCATGACCATGATGATACTAATGATGATGATGATGATGGGCAAGCCAAAGGTGAAAGGGCATGTCACACTGACTCATTCACTTCAAAGCTGTCTTTAAAAGGGCACAGAAAAACACACAGTGGTGAAAAACCTTTTTCCTGCTCAGTTTGTGGCAAAAGCTTCTCTCGAAAGTTTTATTTAACAATCCACACAAGAACGCACAGTGGAGAAAAACCTTTTTCTTGCTCAGTTTATGGCAAAAGCTTCTCTTTTAAGTCAAATTTAACAAGTCACACAAGAATACATAGTGGCGAAAACCCTTTTTCCTGCTCAGTTTGTGGAAAATGCTTCTCTCAAAAGGCAAATTTAATAGAGCACGCAAGAACACACACTGAAGAAAAACCTTTTACTTGCTCAGTTTGTGGTAAAAGCTTCTCTCAAAATTCAAGTTTAAAAATCCACACAAGAAAGCACAGTGGAGAAAAACCTTTTTCCTGCTCAGTTTGTGGTAGACGCTTCTCTGAAAAGTCAAATTTAACTTGTCACACAAGAACACACACTGGAGAAAACCCTTTTTCTTGCTCAGTTTGTGGTAAAAGCTTCTCTCAAAATTCAAGTTTAACAATCCACACAAGAATGCACAGTGGGGAAAAACCTTTTTCCTGCTCAGTTTGTGGAAGACGCTTCTCTGTAAAGTCAAATTTAACTTGTCACACAAGAACACACACTGGAGAAAAACCTTTTTCTTGCTCGGTTTGTGGCAAGAGTTTCTCACAAAATTCCCATTTAACAATCCACACAACAACACACACTGGAGAAAACCCTTTTTCCTGCTCAGTTTGTGGCAAAAGCTTCTCTGGAAAGTCTAATTTAAGAAAACACACAGCAACACATAGTGGAGAAAAACCTTTTTCTTGCTCAGTTTGTGGCAAAAACTTCTCTTTTAAGTCAAATTTAACAAGTCACACAAGAATACATAGTGGAGAAAAACCTTTTTCTTGCTCAGTTTGTGGAAAATGCTTCTCTCAAAAGGCAAATTTAACAGAACACGCAAGAACACACACTGGAGAAAAACCTTTTACTTGCTCAGTTTGTGGTAAAAGCTTCTCTCAAAATTCAAGTTTAACAATCCACACAAGAACGCACAGTGGAGAAAAACCTTTTTCCTGCTCAGTTTGTGGTAGACGCTTCTCTGAAAAGTCAAATTTAACTTGTCACACAAGAACACACACTGGAGAAAACCCTTTTTCTTGCTCAGTTTGTGGTAAAAGCTTCTCTAAAAATTCAAGTTTAACAATCCACACAAGAACGCACAGTGGAGAAAAACCTTTTACCTGCTCAGTTTGTGGAAGACGCTTCTCTGTAAAGTCAAATTTAACTTGTCACACAAGAACACACACTGGAGAAAAACCTTTTTCTTGCTCAGTTTGTGGCAAGAGTTTCTCCCAAAATTATCATTTAACAATCCACACAACAACACACACTGGAGAAAACCCTTTTTCCTGCTCAGTTTGTGGCAAAAGCTTCTCTGGAAAGTCTAATTTAAGAAAACACACAGCAACACATAGTGGAGAAAAACCTTTTTCTTGCTCAGTTTGTGGCAAAATCTTCTCTTTTAAGTCAACTTTAACAAGTCACACAAGAATACATAGTGGAGAAAACCCTTTTTCTTGCTCAGTTTGTGGAAAATGCTTCTCTCAAAAGTCAAATTTAACAGAACACGCAAGAACACACACTGGAGAAAAACCTTTTACTTGCTCAGTTTGTGGTAAAAGCTTCTCTCAAAATTCAAGTTTAACAATCCACACAAGAACGCACAGTGGAGAAAAACCTTTTTCCTGCTCAGTTTGTGGTAGACGCTTCTCTGAAAAGTCAAATTTAACTTGTCACACAAGAACACACAGTGGAGAAAACCCTTTTTCTTGCTCAGTTTGTGGTAAAAGCTTCTCTAAAAATTCAAGTTTAACAATCCACACAAGAACGCACAGTGGAGAAAAACCTTTTTCCTGCTCAGTTTGTGGAAGACGCTTCTCTGTAAAGTCAAATTTAACTTGTCACACAAGAACACACACTGGAGAAAAACCTTTTTCTTGCTCAGTTTGTGGCAAAGGCTTCTCTGTGAGGTCAAGTTTACGAAGCCACACAAGAACACACAATGGAGACAAGCCATTCAGTTGCAGCGTTTGTTCTAAAAAATTTGCCACGAAACCGGAAGCTGAGAGACACGATTGTGCTGGCGAGAATTGATGCGATCCGTGAAGCTTAAAAAAAGACAAAAAAAACTGAAGGAACTGACTCTTTGTGGTAAGATGTAAATTTTGATTTTGAATAAAATATGAAAAATTTAATTTTTCAAAGCTCTTTTATTGACTTAAAGCCAATGTGATCAGTGCCAGAAGAACCATTGTGTCTGAGTGATGATGATCGTTTTTTTTGTTTTCATATCAAACATTATAAATGAAATTAATTTCCTTTGCCTAGAACAACATTTGTTAACATTATGCTTTTCAGTTGTCTTTTTAATCGTACTTAATGGAAAAGGTGTGAGAAGAAACTGTGCTTATGAAATCATTGCCTTCCACAATCATCAATAAAATCACGTGTTCCACTTGCTCAACTGGCCTTCATTACGTTGTGTGAAAAGGTGAAAAACAGATCTCGAAGTTGGAACTAAAAAAAGAACCAGAAAGAGAAACGCAAATAGTCTCAGTTTCTCTTCAAGGTTTTGGTATGTCAGGAGTTGGCAATCTGATGGCAACTGGAGTCAGCGCTGGTTTTCTCGTTGTGTTTGGCTGGCTTGTATATGTATGGTCCATTGAACAAAACTCAAACTCTTCAAATATCCCCTCACATAAATGTAATATTTCGCTTTCTGAATAAATTTCTGACTTGCTAAAACCTCTTTCTAGGTTGAGCTCTATCAAGTGTTTGGGGTGAATTGCTAAGCAGAATCTCACTTCGGAAAAACTATAATTTTGTAAAATATACCAAATATTTTTGTTCATGCTCTATTATATTTTTTATACTTTGGATTGCTTATATAATGAAATCGGGAAATATTAAAATGTAAAATTGGCAACGGCATACAGACTTAATGCAATTAATAAATATAGAAACATTTTATAAATATTGAACTAATTGAGAAGAGTCCTTGAAATAAATATTGAATTATAAAAAATACTTACGTATTAAATTAATTCAACTACCCGACCCCAGATGAGCGGCAGAAAATGGCTGGATGGATGGAATAATTTAAATTGCATACATATTCAAATGAACAAATTTGTTCAGAAATATTCAAGAGTGAAATAAAAAGGTTTAAATTAATATTTATATAATTTCACATTAAAATAATTGAATAAATATTGTAGTATTGTATAAGCAAGCTTAAATCTACATTGAAATACATTTTTAAAAAGTTGTGTATTTTAAAATGGCCTAATCTACATATGGGAAGTATTCTCTTTATGAAACTATGAAGGGACTGGAGCTCACAGAAGTGACCAGTCTTGGTTCTGAAGTTCCGATGTAACCAGATACTGCCCTGAGAGAGAAAATAGGCCTGAGCATTGTTTATGGTGGGGGCAATTCTCTCGCCAGGTCAGTGACCTTCCAGGGTATGGAAGTAATTTAAGGTGGTCACGAGTAGACTGGTCGTATCAAAGGGGAGACGCATCTGCTCTCCCTCTGGGGGACTTTTGGAGGGAAATCCCGAAGACTAGCGTGATGGGAATGCATATGCAATAAGGGAAAATTAGATATTCATGTCCTATTTGGGCATTCCCTGTAAGAAGGGAATGTCTGAGAGGGGGCTCGCACGTTTTTGGGGAGACTTCTTTTGACATCAGCATGTGACGAGAATAAAATCTTTTTCGAACCAGTTCTTTTCCATCACCAATCCAGCCTTGCTTGGCTGCCTCTCCTGAAGGCAGCAAGGACCCACACTTCAAAGACAAAATATACTACATATTGAAAGAAAAATAATACTCAAATATTGAAATAAGTATAGAATTGAAAGAATAAACAACAAAGAAATAAATACCTCCTGGAAAATATCATTATTTTCAACATTTGTCAAAGCACAAAATTTCGATCAGATTGAGTTCTTTCTTGCACATTCTTAAACAATCATAATTTTTTTACTTTTACTTTTTAAGTTACTTCAGTGCATTTCACACCTGAGCCTTCAGGGAATTCCTACTTCGTCCTACTTGAATGAATCCACATCAAAATATCATCATTTATGACACCACGGCTGGACAAATAATATCCAGAAACACACTCCCGCACCACTGAGTGAGTGTTGGACGATATAGCTTCTCTTGAAAGGTCCGACTTGAAAATGTCCTTGCAAGTGGATCTGAAATTAAATCCACACTTTTCCCTCCTTCGGCCATTGTGGTTTAAAAAAATCAAGAATATAGTGTATTAGTCACGGTCAATTGTAAGCATGGACAACTCACTCTTTGCCCAGCAGGATGTGCTAACATGCACTCGCAACAGCCCGTTGATGACAAGAGCTGATGGTCGTGAGTGATACTTTGTCCATTTAATGAGCGTATCGCCTGACAAGGCGCTTTGTTTGTTTCGGAAAAAAATTGCGACTTTAAAGTGCGCTTTATGACTGCGAAAATACGGTCATTTTAGTTGTCCAACTTGTAAAATGGAAAAGAAAATTATGCACAAAAAGCATGAACGTGTTGAGCAGAAGGAAGAAAAAAAAGTGTCAGGTTTCGCCGTTCGGCGAAGAGGTGGGTGGACCCAAAGAGCGAGGAAGCAGGAGAAGGGTAAACTAAGGGAGTTTATTAAATAAATCTAACGAGGACAAACAACGGGGCGTGGACAAACAAACGTGGCAGGATGAAAAATAACAAGGACGCAACCAAAACGTGACTAACAGAAAAGGAAGACGAGGAACATAAGCCGGGGGCAAAACGCTGAGGGGCGTGACGGGAACGAGGACGTGAACAAGAGCATGAACTTGACAGGAACAAACGTGGTCGTGGAAGTCCGGAAAGTGCGGCAGCAATTGCATAGGGCAGGCGTAGCAGGGGCAATGTTCCGACACTGAGTTGTTGGGATGAGGTGTTTATATAGTCCAGTCATTAGGAGTGCGGATGGGCATCAGGTGTGTGAGCTGACGGGGAACAGGTGCGTGGCTGGTGAGGGCGAGGTGCTGAGGGGAAACGCCCCTACTCAGCAGATCAAAACAATAACAAGTGCACATGGCCGGGAGGTGAAGAAAACAATAACAAAACCGCATGAACATGAAAACAATAACAAAACCCCGGTCATGTCCGACGCGGATCATGACAAAAAGGGAGAAAGCAGTAAGTCTTGTTACAAACATTACTTTTTCAGGACGAGTTGTGGTAGCAACGGAGGATCACGTGACGTAAAAAACAAACATAAAAAGTGTGTGTAGAAGGAGTTCTACATCAACATGCGTTTTACTTATTAGTCCGCGATACACTGACACAATTGGACCTTTAATACAGAATCAAAAAGCAAGGGCGAATTCAAACAGACATCAAAACTTTAAAAGGGCGCATTGTTAGTGATAAGCAAAAAGAAAAAAACATTACCAGAGCCTTAAAGCCAATAACAGAGAAGTTAATGATGTTTTTATAGAAGTGTGTAATTCTTTTTGTAGCATTAATTGCAAATTACTCAGAAATCACACGACCATTGCTGGACATCGTTTATGACCAGGCAATGACATTTGCGGAAGAGAAAAATTGTTTGAACACTTAAGGCTGACAAAGCTTTTGAACTTGTCAAGCATGAACTCATTGATTACGATGTGTTAGCACTACCAACTTGATATTTAACTGCTAAATTGAGTCATGGAAATTCCCATGTCTCAACAGGGGGGATTGATATCCATCGTCCAGCTAGGACAACAAACCTTTTTAAAAAATGTTGTAGGTCATGTGTAGTGTGTAGTAAACATAATGTCCAAGGGAACATGAGACCAAAAAGGAGATTGTATGGACAAAGCATCTTAACGCACTACCAAATTACTATGAGCATTGAGCAAACAGTGACTGCAAAAAAATGGCTTCATGGACTTGTGTTGCTGCAGAAACACAGGAAAGTGAATCCATTTGCATATTAGTCACAATAATTTGATCCCGTGGTAAGAGCCACATCAGAGTGTGTTCAAGCAGTCTTGACTGCTGCTTCAGGAATTAAAAAATTACATTCTTGTCCACCACATTCACATTGCACGGCGACCTAATTGTCACAGGGACACATTACACTGATAAGGTGCGGTGCGTTTCAGCCAAGCGTCACTTTTCCCGCACCAGTAGAAGACGCCACACGACTGTGGAAGCCGCTCCAAATTATCACCAAACCGCGACTTGACCTTATGGACATTTTTTTTTAGGACAATTTTCTCCCGACTGGAGGAACATTTTTTGTTTTGGGGATTGCAAATGGAAATTTAGTTTCAAGGGATACTAAATTCTGTATGTTCAGGACAAGCAGCATGATGTTTTGCACTGATTCAGGCGTGTAAGAAAAAAAAAAACAGGTGCACATTCCAGACTGACAAGAAAGAAATGAGGTGCACATTCCGAACTGATGAGGAGTAGAAGCGTTTGAGAACCAAGGTCACAAAACAGATCATTTGTAAGAGATAAATTTTTAGAATGAGCAGGAAGAGCGTAGCAGGTGTGAGCTAATTAAAATTTAGGGTTTCCCATCTTGCATGGGTTGTATGGTTACAATGTGAACTGACAGTCAAGATAAATGTTCATGTGTTCTGTCGACATTGGGCAGACAAGGGCTTTAAAACCACAACAGGAAAAGAAAAGTTGTGCATAAAAGCACGTCAAAATAGTTATGTAAAAAAGCAAAACTTACTTAATAAAATGACCCAATTACAATTGGAAACTGCCTCGCTGACAATGCAGCGAAGGCTGCAGCCCAAGGCATGACCTCAAAGACGGCACTGCATTACTATAAGGGAAAATGAACACACACACACACACCCCCACCCCCACGCACCCAC
This sequence comes from Idiotropiscis lumnitzeri, assembly GCF_059441095.1. NCBI lineage: Eukaryota > Metazoa > Chordata > Actinopteri > Syngnathiformes > Syngnathidae > Idiotropiscis > Idiotropiscis lumnitzeri. Next base: position 8,298,942 of record NC_142392.1, read on the forward strand.
ACACACACCCACGCACACACACACGCAGCAAATCAACTTGACAATTTGATGTCACGCCAGGAAAAATACACCACTAATTGAATGCACACATTGGGGGAACAAAGGTGCAAACAAATCCTATATGGCCACCCCTATAGATTCCCAGATCTTGACTCATCAGAACCACCAGCGACTGGCACATCGGTCCCAGTCCACATGAAAAACATGTTTGACCGAAAAAGATGCAAAAGACACAATTACTGGTCAGTGTGTTCTGATCCACAGAGAAACCACGTCCGTGTGGGAGACCAACTCTTCTTCAAGGCGTTGAAACAACTTCGTTGGGACAAGTGAATGCTGAGATGGCCCTCGCCAGATGATGGCAGTGACCCCGACGCCGCAAAGGTCGCGGGGCGTGGCAGCTGGATCCACCAGTTGCAGTACAAGCTTCACCGGTTTCCAGCTAAAGGCCTAGCAACGCGAATCCCTCGAACAGGAGCTCACCTGAGTCACAATCTCGGACCACACGCACATCAGAACCACACAACCAGCCACAAATACGAATGTTGAAGCCACAGAACAAAAAGATCAGATATTGTTTGGACATTAATGACGTACATAAAGAAATTTCAGCCTTGATTGGAGAACATAACTGCATTTAAATTTTTAGTAAAATGAAACAATTATTGATGTTATGACCACTATGAAAAATTTGAAAGACACAATTTATCGGGATAATCATCAGTTTTCATTTTGTTATGTGTAGTTTGTTCATGTTGCATTGTTCCTATGACAAAGACTATGGTTAATCGTATGTTTGTTGCCCAAATGTACCATTCCAACCTGATTGATGTTGAGAATGATGAACTCGAACTGGACAATGACGAACTCGAACTGGACACTGAAACCTAAAAAACACATGGACCCTTTTTGCCCCTGACCCAACAAGTGCACACATACACCACACACGAAGATCCGGGAAGCTAGGACGGCTGTCCCATCCTACCACGAGGCAAGGGCCTCCACCAAGTCACCTCAGGGACAAGCTCTGCGTGGAGACAGTTTTTTTTTTTTTCACTAGGCATATTGAAATGTTTTTTTAATATATATATATATATATATATATGTTTTATTCCCTGATGGTCATCAAATTATGAGGATCTCGTTCCACGCCGGAAGGGAGGAGGGGAATTTTGTCCCTACTGAGGGTTTTCACCCCTCCACTGATAATCACACTGTTGTATGATTTCATTATGATGATCTGTCTTAAAGCCGTAAGGCCATGATTTAAACCCACAAACGGGGGGAAATGTAAGATGCGCTGAGGATAGGTAATCAGTTTGTGTATTCATAATCATATTTGTATACACTCATTAATGTTTAATACACACACATAGACACTTACTTGTTATTTTAACACACACACACACTGTATCCTGAAGATGTGTGTCAGGTTCGCCAATTTGACATATAGGGTTCATAGCTGAAAGAAGAGAGGCACTCAGCTCAAGTGGAGACAGAGAGGTTAATAATGTTTACTTGGCAACTTCATCTCCCTTCTGTTCCTCGATGTTTTTCACACATTCCCTTTTATAACATCGAGGAATCAGATTACACTCAAGGGTGGTACAGTTCGTCTTCTCAAAAGCTGGTTTAGTCCGGTTTATCATGAGCGTGCCGTCGTGGGTCGCAGCTGACTTTGACATCAACATCTTCTTACAGGACCCAGCACGATGCTGTTTGCGTCAGACTTTGGTGCCAACTTCTTCTATCAGGGCTCATCACGATGTTGTGTTACGGCCCTGGGCTCGGGCCCACCTACAAGGCCACGCCCTTGTTGTATTGCAGTAACTCTTCCACCCTTTTGTTTGTAAAGTCAATGGACTTGTGCCTCAGCGCTGGACTGCTTTCCCGCTCGTTCCCCATTGGTGGACTGCTTTCCCGCTCGTTCCCCATTGCTGGACTGCTTTCCCGCTCGTTCCCCATTGGTGGACTGCTTTCCCGCTCGTTCCCCATTGCTGGACTGCTTTCCCGCTCGTTCCCCATTGGTGGACTGCTTTCCCGCTCGTTCCCTGTTGGTGGACTGCTTTCCTGCTCGTTACTCATGGACGTCCCAACCAACGAGCTCCACCTGGGCAGCTGGGACCAATAAAAGGACCTCGGTTCTGCTGCTCAGGGCGGCTGGGACTTTAGAGTTCAGTTTGCCTCGCTTGCGCTTGTTGTGTCTCTTGTTTGGACTTTTGTGAATTTTGGAGACACTTGCTTTTGTTATTCATACACATTTGTCAACTTGGGTTAATACCTGTTGGTTGAGATCATTTGTTTAAACCCCACCTCTCTTCTTTACTAAAAATAAATTGTAAACTCTCTCCACACCATTTAACAGCTCGGTTTATGTTACTTCCCTCCTTCCCTAGCAGAGCCGGTCGTCACAGTTGTTTACTTCATCCTCACTTCTGAAGAAGTGCCGCCGCCCATAAATTGAAATAAAGCTGTGTCATGGCAAATGTATAATAACCTCTAAATATTATTCGAACAATGTTGTTTAGTTAAAGTAACCTTTACACCGTGAGTTGTGATTTCCTGCCTGTTGGAGTCTTCTGGTGATTAGTTTAGTCTAAAACAGACCACCATTGTCAGTTATTCTCCTGTCTTCTAGTGATTAGTTTAGACTAAACAGACTCTAATTGTATTTTAATTTCTTGTCTCCTGGTGATTCTTGAGTCAAGCTAATAAAATCAGAGCAGAGCAGAGCAGGGAGGAAGAGAGAGGAAGGAGTCACGCGGAGCTGCCTGCTCGCTTCTGCTTTGTCCCACTCTTTCCCCCACCGGCCGGTGAAAATGAACGCCATGTCTGGTTCCTCCTGGCCTCTCAGGCATATTTTTATTTCGGCCGTTACCTTTAGTAAGTTATTTCAGTAAGCTCTCCCAAAAGGCGTCAGGGCATTTAAACCTGACAAAAAGACAACTGAAAAGCATAATGTTCACAAATGTTGTTCCAGGCAAAAGCAATTTTATTTATAATTTTTGATGTAAACACAAAAAAACTCATCATCACTCAGACACAATGGTTCTTCTGGCACTGATCACATTGGCTTAGTGTCATTAAAAGAGCTTTGCAAAATTTAATTTATATTTTATTCAAAATCACATTTACATCTTACCACAAAGAGTCAGTTCCTTCAGTTTTTTGTTTTATTTTTTTTAAGCTTCAAGGATCGCTGCTATTCTCACCAGCACAATTGTGTCTCTCAGCACTATGTTTAGTGGAGAATTTTTTAGCACAAATGCTGCAACTGAATGGCTTGTCTCCACTGTGCGTTCTTGTGTGGCTTCGTAAATGCGACTTTTGAGAGAAACTCTTGGCACAAACTGAGCAGGAAAAAGGGTTTTCACCAGTGTGTGCTCTTGAGTGCACTGTTAATTGTGACTTTCGAGAGAAACTTTTTCCGCAAATTGAGCAGGAAAAAGGTTTTTCACCACTGTGTGTTATTGTGTGGCTTGTTAAATTTGCCTATAAAGAGAAACTCTTGCCACAAACTGAGCAGGAAAAAGGGTTTTCTCCAGTGTGTGTTCTTGTGTGCCTTTTTAAATTTGACTTTTTATCGAATTTCATGCCACAAACTGAGCAGGAAAAAGGGTTTTCTCCAGCGTGTGTTCTTGTGTGCCTTGTTAAACTTGACTTTACAGAAAAGCTTTTGCCACAAACTGAGCAGGAAAAAAGTTTTTCACCACTGTGTGTTCTTGTGTGTCTTGTTAAACTTGACTTTTGAGAGAAACACTTGCCACAAAATGAGCAAGAAAAAGGTTTTTCTCCAGTGTGTGTTCTTATGTGGCTTGTTAAATGCGACTTTTGAGAGCAACTCATGCCACAAACTGAGCAGGAAAAAGGTTTTTCTCCACGATGTGTCCTTATGTGCAGTTTTAAAGAGAATTTTTAAGTTAATGATTTCCCACAGTGAGAACATATCCATCTGTCAGTGTGACATGCCCTTTCACGTTTGGCTTGCCCATCATCATCATCATCAGGAGAGCGTGATAATGTGTCCTCATTATGTGCTTGTGATGGCGCCCAGTGGTCGCCGTCACCTTCTGTTGTCACGTGATGACTTGAACTGCTGCTTGTAGGCTCCGCCCCTCTGTTGTCCTCACTCTCATCCTTGTTTTCATCTTCAGTCTTTATAGGGACAACATTCAGTGGTGACTTGTTGATCTCCTCCTCCTCCTTTTTGATGTGAGTCCAGTCTGGCTCCTCTTTCACAGAAAGGAGATCGTTTTCACTGACGTCTGCAGGACACAAAGACAAACACACATTTGGTTTGGTCAAGTCAAAGCTCGTGCGTCGACTTTGTCTTATATTGTTTCTACCGTGCTACCTTGACTTGTGCCTGCCGCACACGGAGGAATGCGTGCGACCCCGATTTGGACCGGACCATGGGGGCATTTCACAAAATTACGTCCTACGATGTAAACCTCCCTTTCCTCGCAGCACAGCTGTGATAAACGAGCATTTAAAAAGGAAGCACGTTGCGGCCGATGCCCTATTTCATTCCTGACATTGTCACAGACGTTTCTGGAAGCGAGCTGAAGTTAGCACACATAGGCTATTGTGTGCATCTGATGGAACACCTGTTGTGGTACCTTAACATATTGATGCAGACCACTGGGGGCCATCGCAACATAATGTCATTGATAGAATAGGAATCCTTCAAGTGAAATATGTTTACAAGTATGTCTTTTTGCATTTAGAGATAGAACTAAATGTTCCTGGGCTTGTTGGTAGAAAAGGGGGTTGTGATGTTCTCGCTTTTTAAGCCCATTGTAAGACAAAGATGCAGATGCATTCCTTGCAGCATGCGCTTGTTCACTGATGAGATCCGAGTAACCCTGGATGGACGCATTAAATGTATTTTAAATGTTTGGCTGGGGTGAAACTACGCACATGAAGACAGAACAGTGAAGATCCACCGGAGGTTCATTGACTCTCACCCGACCGACCAAGACAGAACAAAGTTCTTCAATAAATAAGACCAATACGTACTTGATTTTTTAAAAAACGTAATAATTTGTGTTTTATTCACAAACATTGATCGACCTCCATTGATCTTATTGCTGCAGTGTGCACAGTTTTTAGAGTCAGGTCGAATCATTCCATAAGGAATTGCATGAACAAGATATGTCAGAGAAGTTATTGTCAAAAACGAGACAAGCCTTCATAAATGAATCACCCAGCCAAGATTGTCTTTGTCACTTGCGAGGAGCAGTCCTCCAAAGAGAAAAGCGTTCCCGCTCCTGTGCGGCCTTTTATTGAAGCACAGCAAAGCAATTTGAATATGAAAACTCATAAATAATGGAAAAACATGAACACTTTGACTTCATCACACCCGTCCACACTCTTCCTGTTGTTCGAACGGTTTCAGCTTACAAGACATGTTTGGGTCACACTTCTGTTAAATGCGAGCGAAACGGTTTCCTGTCAAACACGGTTCAAGACGTGCATCTGTTTTTGTGGCTTCCGGCTAAACTGCCAGCATAGACACAACTCTGTTACCACTGAACTCACGTTTTCCTGTTTAAGAGGTCCATGTTTTTGTGACTTTTTATAAACCTGTAAGCATATTTTTGAAACATGATGACATGACAAACTTCTTTAAACACATATAAAAACTGGAAAATGTGAAATGTTAAATAATCAGTTAAAATTTTAAACTAGGAAAAAAACACGGAGTTTACCCCCCACTATTGGTTATTCTTTGGCATCCATGTTCTGCACTGATTTCATTTGGCATAAACAAATGTTCAGCAAAATAGCAAGTAAAAGGCAATATTCAAAAATAAACCGGAAATAACCTTGAACGATTTCCCCAAACAACTTAATGTTGTGATGCATATTTTTAACTACAGAAAGTCGTTCTATACAAAGCAAATGAGAGTAAGACGTGTACAAACCTGCTTTGAGTGGCACAACACGAGGCTGGTTGCAACCTTCGCCCAGCAGTTGAAGATGTTGCTCGTTCTCTTCTTTTATTCCACAAAGTTCCTCTTTGTACTTGGGTGTCGTTCTTTCACACATTTTCAAACGTCAATCTCAACAAATCCGCACTTGATCTCTGCTTGGCGATGAGTCATGTGCCTCTTTTCGTGAGCAGCTAGCTAGCTAACAAGCAGCTAAGCTAACAAGCTAAGCTAACTACACCGAAGAGCATCAATCCGCGAAGATGAGGTTTTCGGGACACAAAGACTTAATGAATTATGTCGTAGTCCTTTAGAGTAGCACTGGACATCATGTGAGAAAATTACAGTCAGTTCCACACTAAATCAGAAGAATTTAGCGGTGAGTGTTTTTGTTCCGGTGTGGACGGGTCGGTGGATGTGGTCGAGGTCCTTCGGAAGCTGCGCGCTTGTTTATGACGTCATCCTTTAAGCGCGTATTTTTCAAATATATTTATAATATTATGTATATTTCTTTGCCTCTGTGTTTTGTTTATATTTTAATATATATTTTATATAACATTTTAATCGGTTAACAAAATAACTAAATAAACGCCACATTGGCGAGTCAGCTCCTATGTCACTTCCGCCGAAGCCCCGAGAAGCCGCCGCTGCTCCAGCAGTGGGACGTTTACGTTTCTCCTACCGAACTTGCAACAATGCTGTGGTTCACTCGGGCTGCAAGATTGTATGAATATAATGTCTGCATTTACTAGCAGTGCTTCTCAATTATTTCACGCCCGCCCCTACCAAGAAGAAAAAGATTCGCGCCCCCCACCACCATTTTTTTTCTGTCTTTGTAGATTGATATTAGATTGTCAATAAAATATCCCTTAACTAACCTAAATTGATAAGAAATATAATTTTGAGAACTATTACAGTGAGGATCTCGAAACTGTATTCTGTTGTGCAAATATTGATGAGATGACAAATATTTGTCATGTTATTGTTGGAGTTGGGTCACCGTGGAAATGAGAACTAGTTACTAAATCATCCTTTAAAAGCCAAACTTCCTCCAATGCGTGTTCGTTTTTTTGTGCTCAAGAAGAAAAGGGTCAAATAAAGACTCAACAACTGATTAGAGGTCCGATATTTAGTTTCTTCAATTTCTGGAGTTCAGGAAATACTACAAAGACAGGTATCTGGGCAGCTTTTTCTTAATCTCACGAGAAACTGCACTCGGGCGAGCACAGTCGAAAAATGCGCGCCATCTTTCAGCCCAGCTTCAGTTTTTATAGGAGTTTTTTTATGTCAAGGGTAATGTAGGTTGAATTGGTTGTCCTCGCTCCCTCCCACGGCACGGGTCCACGTCCAAGGGAAGGTCCTCCCCAGGTTAGTCATCGTCTGGATAGTTGATTCCCGTCTGGTCCCCAAGACTGGAACGCCAAGGCTGGCCTTCTCCGGCGGGCAGTCTCTCCGTCTCTCCAGCTGTCATTGCTCTGTAATCTTGTCGGTGTGCACGTGTGCGTGTGTATGTGCACGTGTTTGTGCAAGTGTAAGTCCGTGTCTGTGTGTATGCATGCGTATGTGCATGTGGTCCGATCTCCAATTGTTATGTCTTTCAGGATGTGTTTTTTGCGATGGCTTCTATGTGACACCTCCAGTGCCAAATTTGGTATGTTTGCATCTCTACAGCCAATGTGGAGAATGTGCTTTGTCGTATTTGTCCATGAAGTGCTGTGAATGTGAGGGCAGCTCATGGAAATGCTATGTGTGCAAATTTGTTCTCACTACCCAAAATTTCAATAAAGTTCACACATTTCAACTAAGTACTATAAATTTAGCATCTGAGAAAAATATAATAAATCAGAAAACATCAGGACTACAATCCCAGTTATTCTTGTGACCCGTGCTTCTAGTTCCATTTGATAAATGCTTTTTGTTTCATCAATGTTTAACATATTCCGTAAATATGAACCTGCTAAATTAAATAATTGACCTTCTGTCCTGTAAGTGTTTAAAATAATGCCAGCGATCATAATACAATCCTTCATTTACCATTACAGCACTTTTATCATTGCAGTATTTTCTATCATTGCAGCATTTTATTAATTTTCCCTCTGTACCATAGACAGACATTCGGAGTGTTTCCTTCCACTTGTGTATGTTGTGGGATGTAAGTGTGTACATACACATGGGGATTTGTGTATTTACGTATATACAGTGTATATTTGCATGCTTTTTCTGAATGTCTGCTGCTAATGTCATACATTAACGGCTACATTGCACCACCGCCTCTGTGTGACCCATATCTTTGCCGTCGTAACACTGCAAATTTACATTTACCCATTGTGGGACTATTGAAGGACATCTTTATCTTTATCTTTAAAAACCTTGTGTTGGTGCTTGCTAAATAATTTTCCATAAGATTAAGATTGAACAAAATGGTGAAACAAAAATTTAAAAATTAAATACTGTAACGATTAAACATTGAATACTAAATTATTCCTAAAACAGTTCAATGAATCTTGAAATTAATAGTGAATTATTATAGTTTAATGAATACTAAAACAAATAATGAAACATTAAAGTACTAAAATAAATATTGAAATCATTTTCGAACACAATAACAGTTAAGTAATAAAAGAGTGACATATTTTAATTTAAAATTCGCAACCACATCACAACCTGGTGAAAAACCCTGGAAAAAGGCAAGGGTGCAAATATGTTGACATAAAGTATCACTTTATCATGTCAACTGTTAATAATAGGGAAATAGATTTGGAATACTATCCAACCAACAACATGGTGTCAGATGTATAAACAAAACCAGCAACAAAAGTAAAATTCAATACATCTCTCAAGTTCATATTTGGGAACTAAAATGTTTGGTCATGTGCATCTTGGGTTTTTCTCTATGTTTAGAAGAAGATAACGATGATTTGCATCGCAAATGGTGACATCTGTCGGTGAGTTGGTGACAGTGCTCCACAGAGCCAACAGCCAATCATATCACAGCGGGGTGTGGCCTGTTCTTCCACTTTCGTGACGAACAGGAAATCCTTTAAGTGGGACTTTGAAAAACGATGCCATCTTTCTTTCATCTCATCGAACAAAGAGAAGCACACGTGTTATCGCCAAGCAGAGATCAAGTGCGGATTTGTTGAGATTGGCGTTTGAAAATGTGTGAAAGAACGACACCCAAGTACAAAGAGGAACTTTGTGGAATAAAAGAAGAGAACGAGCAACATCTTCAACTGCTGGACGAAGTTTGCAACCAGCCTCGTGTTGTGCCACTCAAAGCAGGTTTGTACACGTTTTACTCTCATTTGCGTTGTAAAGAACGACTTTCTATCGTTAAAAATGTGCATCACAACATTAAGTTGTTTGGGGAAATGCGTTCAAGGTTATTGCCGCTTTATTTTTAAATATTGCCGTTTACTTGCAGGTCTGCTGAACATTTGTTTTTGCCAAATGAAATCAGTGCAGAAAATATATGCCAAAGAATAACCAATAGTGGGGGGTGAACTCCATGTTTTTTTTTTATAAAATTTGAACTGATTATTTAACATTTTACGTTTTCTGGTATTTATATCTTGTTCAAGCAATTCCTTCCGGAAGGAATTATGCCGGACTCTAAAAAATGTGCACACTGCGGCGAAAACATCAATGGCGGTTGATCAATTTTAGTGGATAAAACACAAAATATTAAGTTTTTAAAAAAAATCAAGCACGTAATGGTCTTATTTATTTTTGTACTGGCTTCGTCGGGTGAGAGTCAATGAACCTCCGGTGGCCCTGCACTGTTTTGTGCATATGTGTGTAGTTTCACCCCATCCAAACATTTAAAATACATTTAATGCATCCATCCAGGGTTGCACGGATCTCATCAGTGATCAAGCGCATGCTGCAAGGAATGCATCTGCATCTTTGGCTTACTATGGGCTTAAAAAGGGAGTACGCCACAACCCCCTTTTCTACCAACAAGTCCAGGAACATTTAGTTCCTGGTAATAAAGTTCCTGTGGCCCAGGTGGTTTGCATCTCCCCCGCAACTCATAGTTCCTGGTAATTTATGCAAATGACAATGTTGTGTTACTTTGTTACTCATTACTGACACTCTATGGCTGTTATAAATCATTGCAGGTACAAAATAATTCAGTGAACTCTTAAAATATTATGGTGTATCTTAGTCGAATTTGAATAAATATTGGATAACTTTAAAATATACAGTCATTAGTCCAATATGTCAACATGAAAGGCAAAGTGAAAGTGTTGTTGCTTAATGCTTATGTGTAAGAACTTTTACTCTTCAAACGTAATTTTGTTTTAAAATTTATTTAGAAACAGAAATTTTATAAAAATAAAAAGGGTAATGTCGGAACTTACTCGCAGGATAAATATCATTTTGGGTAAAAAAAAACAAACGTAAATCATACAATAAATAGCGACTCTGATTCCAGGGCCCCTTTAATTCTTTTAGGGATCCAGATTATAATGGAAGCAAAAAGTACCCACGATGAAACTATCCATAAATGCAAAATGAAATACTTGAAAACATATTTCGCTTGAAGGATTCCTATTTTATCAATGACATTATGTTGCGATGGCCCCCAGTGGTCTGCATCAATATGTTAGGGTCCCACAACAGGTGTTCCATCAGACGCACACAATAGCCTGTGTGTGCTAACTTCAGCTCGCTTCCAGAAAAGTCTGTGACCATGTCAGGAATGAAATCGGGCATCAGCCGCAATGTGCTTCCTTTTTAATTGCTCGTTTATCACTGTTGTTGTGCTGCTAAAGGGAGGTTTACGTCGTAGGATGTAATTTTGTGAAATGCCCCCATGGTCCGATCCAAATCGGGGTCGCACGCATTGCTCCGTGTGCGGCAGGCACAAGTCAAGGTAGCACGGGAGAAACAATATAAGACAAAGTCGCCGCCTGAGCTTTGACTTGACCAAACGAAATTTGTCTTTTTGTGTCCTGCAGACGTCAGACAAAATGATCTCTGTTCCGTGAAAGAGGAGCCAGATTTGACTCACATCAAAAAGGAGGAGGAGGAGATCAACAAGTCACCAGTGAACTTTGTCCCTATAAAGACTGAAGATGAAAACAAGGATGTGAGTGAGGACAACAGAGGGGCGGAGCCTACAAGCAGCAGCTCAAGTCATTACGTGACAACAGAAGGTGATGAAGACCACTGGGGACCATCACAAGTACATAATGAGGACACATTATCAGACGCTCATGACGACGATGATGATGATGAAGATGATGGGCAAGCCAAAGGTGAAAGGGCATGTCACACTGACTCATTCACTTCAAAGCTGTCTTTAAAAGGGCACAGAAAAACTCACAGTGGAGAAAAACCTTTTTCCTGCTCGGTTTGTGGCAAAAGCTTCTCTCAAAAGTTTTATTTAACGATCCACACAAGAACACACAGTCGAGAAAAACCTTTTTCCTGCTCAGTTTGTGGTAGACGCTTCTCTGTCAAGTCAAATTTAACTTGTCACACAAGAACACACACTGGAGAAAAACCTTTTTCTTGCTCAGTTTGTGGTAAAAGCTTCTCTCAAAATTCAAGTTTAACATACCACAAAAGAATACACACTGGAGAAAAAACATTTTCCTGCTTGGTTTGTGGTAAAACCTTTTCTCTAAAATCAAGTTTAAAATACCACACAAGAATACACAGTGGAGAAAAACCTTTTTCCTGCTCAGTTTGTGGCAAAAGCTTCTCTCAAAAGTCTCATTTAATAATTCACACAAGAACACACACTGGAGAAAAACCATTTTCCTGCTTGGTTTGTGGTAAAAGCTTCTCTCAAAAGTTTGATATAACAATCCACACAAGAACGCACAGTGGTGAAAAACCTTTTTCCTGCTCAGTTTGTGGCAAGAGTTTCTCTCGAAATTCTCATTTAACAAGGCACACAAGAACACACAGTGGAGAAAAACCTTTTTCCTGCTCAGTTTGTGGCAATAGTTTCTCTCAAAGGTCTCATTTACGACGCCACACAAGAACACACAGTGGAGACAAAACATTCAGTTGCAGCGTTTGTGCTAAAAAATTCTCCACTAAACAGCATGCGGAGAGTCACAATTGTGCTGGTGAGAAAAGCAGCGATCCTTGAAGCTTAAAAAAAAAGAAAACAAAAAACTGAAGGAACTGACTCTTTGTGGTAAGATGTAAATTTTGATTTTGAATAAAATATGAAACATTGAATTTTGCAAAGCTTTTTTATTGACACTAAGCCAATGTGATCATTGCCAGAAGAACCTTTGTGTCTGAGTGATGATGATTTTTTTTGGTGTGTTTACATCAAACATGTAAAGGAAATTAATTGCCTTTGCCTGGAACAACATTTGTTAACGTTATGCTTTTCAGTTGTCTTTTTAATTGTACCTAATGGAAAAGGTGTGAGAAGAAACGGTGCTTATGCAATCGGTGCCTTTCACTATCATCAATAAAATCACTTGTTCCACTTGCTCAACTGGCCTTCATTACGCTGTGTGAAAAGGTGATAAACAGATCTCGCAGTTGAACTAAAAAAAGAACCAGAAAGAGAAACGCAAATTGGCTCAGTTTCTCTCAAAGGTTTTGGAATGTCAGGAGTTGGCAATGGGAGGTGTTGTGTTACTTTGTTACTCATTACTGACACCCTTTGGCTGTTATAAATCATTGCAGTTCCAAAATAATTCAGTGAACTCTTAAAATATTATGGTGTATCTTAGTCGAATTTGAATACATATTGGATAACTTTAAAATATACAGTCATTATTCAAATATGTCAACATGAAAGTCAGAGTGAAAGTGTTGTTGCTTAATGCTTATGTGTAGGGATTTTGACTCTTCAAACATAATGTTGTTTTAAAATTTATTTAAAAACAGAAATTTTATCAAAATAAAAAGGCTAATGTCGGAACTTACTCGCAGGATAAATGTCATTTTGGGTAAAAAAAAAAAACCCAAACGTAAATCATACAATAAATAGTGACTCTGATTCCAGGGCCCCTTTAATTCTTTTAGGCATCCAGATTATAATGGAAGCAAAAAAATACCCACGATGAAACTTTCTCGAAATGCAAAAAGAAATACTTGTAAACATTTTTCACTTGAATGATTTCTATTCTATCAATGACATTATGTTGCGGTGGCCCCCATTAATAAGTTAGGGTCCCACAACAGGTGTTCCATCAGACGCGCACAAGAGCCTGTGTGTGCTAACTTCAGCTCGCTTCCAGAAACGTCTGTGACCATGTCCGGAATGAAATTGGGCATCAGCCGCAACGTGCTTCCGTTTTAAATGCTCGTTTATCACTGTTGTTGTGCTGCTAAAGTGAGGTTTACATCGTAGGACGTAATTTTGTGAAATGCCCCCATGGTCCGGTCCAAATCGGGGTCGCACGCATTGATTGGTGTTCGGCAGGCACAAGTCAAGATAGCGCTGTAGAAAATAAGACAAAGTCGCCGCATGTGGTTTGACTTGACCAAACCAAATTTGTCTTTTTGTGTCCTGCAGACGTCAGACAAAATGATCTCTGTTCTGTGAAAGAGGACCCAGACTTGACTCACATCAAAAAGGAGGAGGACGAGGAGGAGATCAACAAGTCACCAGTGAACGTTGTCCCTATAAAGACTGAAGATGAAAACAAGGATGAGAGTGAGGACAAGAGAGGGGCGGAGCCTACAAGCAGCAGCTCAAGTCATCACGTGGCAACAGAAGATGATGAAGACCACTGGGGACCATCACAAGCACATAATGAGGACACATTATCAGACGCTCATCACGATGATGATGATGATGATGATAATGAGCAAACTAAAGGTGAAAGGGCATGTCACACTGACTCATTATCTTCAAAGTTGTCTTTAAAAGGGCACAGAAAAACACACAGTGGTGAAAAACCTTTTTCCTGCTCGGTTTGTGGCAAAAGCTTCTCTCGGAAGTCTCATTTAGTAAGGCACACAAGAACGCACAGTGTTGAAAAATCTTTTTCCTGCTCAGTTTGTGGAAAATGCTTCTCTCAAAAGGCAAATTTAATAGAACATGCAAGAACACACCGTGGAGAAAAACCTTTTTCTTGCTCAGTTTGTGGCAAAAGCTTTTCTTTTAAGCCAAATTTAAAAACACATACACGATTACACACTGGAGAAAAACCATTTTCATGCTCAGTTTGTGGAAAAAGCTTCTCTCAAAAGGCACATTTAACAAGCCATGCAAGAACACACAGTGGAGAAAAACCTTTTTCCTGCTCAGTTTGTGGCAAGAGTTTCTCTCGAAGGTCTCATTTAATAAATCACTCAAGAACACACAGTGGTGAAAAATCTTTTTCCTGCTCAGTTTGTGGCACAAGCTTTTCTTTTAAGTCAAATTTAAAAAGACATACACAATTACACACTGAAGAAAACCCTTTTTCATGCTCAGTTTGTGGAAAATGCTTCTTGAGAAAGGAAAGTTTAACAGAACACACAAGAAAACACAGTGGAGAAAACCCTTTTTCCTGCTCAGTTTGTGGCAAGAGTTGCTCGCGAAAGTCTGATTTAATAAGTCACACAAGAACACACACTGGAGAAAAACCTTTTTCTTGCTCAGTTTGTGGCAAAAGCTTTTCTTTTAAGCCAAATTTAAAAACACATACACGATTACACACTGGAGAAAAACCATTTTCATGCTCAGTTTGTGCCAAGGGGTTCTCTGTAAAGTCACATTTACAACGCCACACAAGAACACACAGAGGAGACAAGCCATTCAGTTGCAGCGTTTGTGCTAAAAAATTCTCCACTAAACAGCATGCGGAGAGTCACAATTGTGCTGGTGAGATAAGCAGCGATACTTGAAGCTTAAAAAAAGACAAAAAAACTGAAGGAACTGAGTCTTTGTGGTAAGATGTAAATGTGATTTTGAATAAAATATGAAATATTGAATTTTGCAAAGCTCTTTTATTGACATTAAGCCAATGTGATCATTGCCAGAAGAACCATTGTGTCTGAGTGATGATGATTTTTTTTTGTGTGTGTTTACATCAAACATGTAAAATAAATTAATTGCCTTTGCCTGGAATAGCATTTGTTAATGTTCTGCTTTTCAGTTGTCATTTTAATCGTACTTAATGGAAAAGGTGTGAGAAGAAACTGCTTATGAAATCGGTGCCTTCCACAATTATCAATAAAATCACTTGTTCCACTTGCTCAACTGGCCTTCATTACGCTGTGTGAAAAGGTGAAAAACAGAACTCGAAGTTGAACTATAAAAAGAACCAGAAAGAGAAACGCAAATAGTCTCAGTTTCTCTCAAAGGTTTTGGAATGTCAGGAGATGGTAACCTGATGGTGACTGGAGTCAGCGCTGGTTTTCTTGCTGTGTTTGGGTGGCTCGGGTATGAATGGTCTATTGAACATAACTCAAACTCTTCAAATATCCCCTTACATACATTTAATATTATGCTTTCTGAATAAATTTCTGCAAAATACACTTAATGGGTTGAGCTCTATCAAGTGTTTGGGGTTTGTTACTAATCAGAATCTCACTTTGGAAAAAAACTATTTTGTCAAATATACCAAATATTTTTTTTCATGCTGTATTATATTTTTTATACATTGGATTATTTAGATAGTGAAATAGGAAAATATTAAAATGTAAAATTGGAAACCACATACAGACTTAATTCAATTAACAAATATAGAAACATTTTATAAATATTGAACTAATTGAGAAGAGTCCTGATCTTGAAATAAATATTGAATTATAAAAAATACTTAAAAAATTAATTCAATAACCCGACCCTGGATGAGCGGCAGAAAATGGCTGGATGGATGGAATAATTTAAATTGCACACATTTTCAAAAGAACAAATATGTTCAGAAATATTCAAGTGTGAAATAAAAAGGTTTAAATTGTTGAGAATTTTACACACTAAAATAATTGAATAAGTATTGTATTATTACATAAGCAAGCTTAAATATACATTGAAATAAATAAAAAAAAAGTTGTGTATTTTTAAATGGCCTAATTTAGATATGGGATGTAATTCTCTTTATGAAACTATGAAGGGACTGGAGCTCACAGAAGTGACCAGTCTTGGTTCTGAAGTTCCGATGTAACCAGATACTGCCCTGAGAGAAAATAGGCCTGAGCATTGTTTATGGTGGGGGCAATTCTCTCGCCAGGTCAGTGACCTTCCAGGGTATGGAAGTAATTTAAGGTGGTCACTAGTAGACTGGTCGTATCAAAGGGGAGACGCATCTGATCTCCCTCTGTGGGACTTTTGGACGGAAATCCCGAAGACTAGCGTGATGGGAATGCATACGCAACAAGGGAAAATGAGATATTCATGTCCTATTTGGGCATTCCCTATAAGAAGGGAATGTCTGAGAGGGGGCTCACACGTTTTTGGGGAGACTTCTTTTGACATCAGCATGTGACGAGAATAAAATCTTTTTCGAACCAGTTCTTTTTCATCACCAATCCAGCCTTGCTCGGCTGCCTCTCCGGAAGGCAGCAAGGACCCACACTTCAAAGACAAAATATACGACATATTGAAAGAAAAATAATACTCAAATATTGAAATAAGTATAGAATTGAATGAATAAACAACAAAGAAATAAATACCTCCTGGAAAATATCCTTATTTATCAACATTTCTCAAAGCACAACATTTCGATCAGATTGAGTTCTTTCTTGCACATTCTTAAGCAATCATAATTTTTTTACTTTTACTTTTTAAGTTACTTCAGTGCATTTCACACCTGTGCCTTCAGTGAAGTACTACTTTGTCCTACTTGAATGAATCCCCATTAAAATACCATAATTTATGACACCACGGCTGGACAAATAATATCCAGAAACACACTTACGCACCACTGAGTGAGTGTTGACGATATAGCTTCTCTTGAAAGGTCCGACTTGAAAATGTCCTTTCAAGTGTATCTGCAATAAAATCCACGCTTTTCCCTCCTTCGGCCATTGTGGTTAAAAAAAAGCAAGAATATATTTTAGATTTTCGAACGGCCGCCAATTACGACTGTGTTACGAGTGTGTTGATTCGGCATCGCGCTGCCCCCTCACGAGTGAGTATCCAATCACAAAACGCGTTCCTCACCCTCAGCAAAAGGCCAGCGAAAAGGCTCACTTTAACCAACTCGTGATCTGATTGGCTGTCGCAACCGTCTAACAAGGCCGTGAAATTGAAAACCGACAACAATCAGCCAATAAAAACAAAGGGATGTTGTCGGCTAAAAGTGACAGCAAAGGGAAGACAACACAAATTAACGTTCACAATTGTGCCAAGTGGACTGGAGTCAATCCTTTGGGACAAGACATCTGAAGAGCTTGGACTGGTAAAAGGAATTAACCAAATCAACAGCAAGGATGTCAATAAGAACAACAAAGTGTTGCAGAGTGAAGGTAGTAAGAGTATAGTGAACAAATACTTTTCTGTCTTCAAAGGACAAGGGACGCTACCTTACACTTACAAAATACAGCTCAAGGAAGATGCTAAACCTGTAGTACATGCCCCCAGAAGAGTTCCAGCCCCTCTCAAAGATAGATTAAAAATGGAACTGAGCAGAATGACACAAATAAGAGTCAGAGAGAAAGTGGAAGAACCCACCGACTGGGTAAATTCCATCACGTGTGTTAAAAAGAGGAACGTTTGCCTCGACCCCAAAGATCTGAATGAGAACATTAAAAGAGAACATTATCAGATTCCCAAGCGTGAAGAAATCCTGAGTGACATGGCAGGTGCTAAGTACTTCAGCAAATGAGATGCATCGCATGGATTTTGGCAGCTGAAGCTGGACACCGAAAGCAGCAGGTACACCACCTTCAACACACCATTTGGGCGTTTCTGTTTTCTGAGACTGCCATTTGGCATAAAGTCTGCGCCTGAGATCTTTCACAGAGCTATGGAGTCAATCATAGAAGGTCTGGAAGGAACCCGTGTGTACATTGATGATTTGGTTGTTTGGGGAAACACGGAACAAGAACACAATGAAAGACTTGAGGAACTGCTACAAAGAGTTCAAATGAATGGACTTAAACTAAAACGAGAGAAATGTCTGTTTGGAGTTACAGAATTGACATTCTTGGGAGACAAGCTCACAGCAGATGGAGTGGTGCCTGACAGAACCAAAGTGCAAGCAATACTGGACATGCCAGCTCCAACTGAGAAAAAAGGACTTCTGCGAGCAATGGGGATGATAAACTTCCGGGGCAAGTTCATTCCAAACCTCTCTTCAAGGACAAAGTCCCTAAGTTTGCTGCTGCATCACAACGTAGTCTTTGAGTGGACAACAAAACATGACAAAAAATGGCAAGATCTAAAGAGAACTGTGACAGCTGAGCCAGTCCTTGCCTACTTTGATCCATCAAAACCAACCAAAATTTCCACTGAAGCGTCGAAAGATGGGCTAGGTGCCGTACTGCTGCAAAAGGCGAGAGACACATGGCAACCTGTAGCCTATGCATCCAGGTCAATGTCAGAGACTGAAAAACGCTCTGCTCAGATAGAAAAGGAGTCACTGGGTCTAGTGTTTGGATGTGGCAAATTTCACACGTATGTTTATGGACTGCCCACGTTCATAGCAGAGACTGATCATAAGCCACTGATTTCAATTAGGAAGAAAAATCTCAATGACATGACGCCCAGAATTCAACGCATGATGATGACATTGCAGCGCTATGATTTTGAGCTAATATACACGCCTGAAAAATACATTGTGCTTGCTGATGCGTTATCCCGAGCGCCGCACCCTATCAGTGACATCAAGGACTGCGTTACGGCGGAGGAGGCTGAGGCTCACATCATCACTTCAAGCCCTTTATACCGACAGGCAAATGGGCAGGCTGAGAAGGGAGTGCAAATCATCAAGAGACTGCTAAGGAAGGCCAAGGATGATGCATCTGATCCTTACCTTGCCCTATTGAGTTACAGAGCTGCACCTCTGGAGTGGGGAGCTTCTTCGCCTGCTGACCTACTCATGTGCCGTAAGCTTCGCACCACGCTTCCACAAATACCACAAGGACATGACCACAACATTTGGATTGAAAAGAAGAGAATGCTCAAACTCAAACAGAAAATTGCATATGACAGAGCTACAAAACATCTGGAACGTCTTTCTGAGAAAGACACTGTAAGGATTGAGGGACCTAATTGTTGGGACAGAAAAGCGACTGTCCTCAGCGAAGCCGAACCGAGATCTTACATTGTGGAAACAAAGGATGGACAAAGAGTGAGGAGGAACAGGAGGAGTTTGCTGAAGGTTCCCGAGGACTGTGAGAAATCTTCTGATAAGGCTGAGGCTGCAAAGCAGGTGGATACATCGAAGGAGCACAGACCTCAACCACCAGCAATTTCTGGGAATACTGAACCTCTTCGAAGATCAACAAGAGTTAGACGACAACCGGACAGGCTGATTGAAAATGTTTAATGTTGTGTGATTGTTGCTAAAATTGTTGTAGAGCTGCTTGTTGTCATAAAAAATGTATAGATATTGTTAAGAAGTGAAAATAATTGATAACAAAACAAAATTATTATAATAATAATAAAAAATAATAATAATGAAAAAAAAGCATAGGCATTGTTTAACGTTTGAAAGGCAGATGTAATGATAGCAGTTATATCATTGGCCACTAGTTGGCAGTATTGCCCGATGTGTGTTTTGGTTACCAGACGAACAAGTGTGTCTGCACATAGACGAGAATGCAAGTCAGTAAATTAATAGACACAAGCTTGCAGCATCACGTTGCCTGCGTGACTACTTAAGATAGAAGACGGAACATTACAGTAACCATAAAAAAAAAACGTATAGTAACCATAAAATTATTTTAAAAAAACGTATCGTAAACATACTAAAGCTGTTGCTTTATGTTATTTACAAAGAATTTTTGTTTAAAATCCCCCTGGCTCTTCTTTTTGAGTTTTCTATATTATGTACGTATTAGTAGCTGACCTTCCCACAACTCCCTGGCAGAAGGTAGGCACTGATTTTTTTCATATAAGAGAACATTATCAGATTCCCAAGCGTGAAAAAATCCTGAGTGACATGGCAGGTGCTAAGTACTTCAAATTAGATGCATCGCATGGATTTCGGTATTCATAAATGTGTTTGGTTTGCTTCTGTGAATAAAGATTTTAAAAAAAACGTATTAGTAAATATTTATCATCTCATCAATATTTGCACAACAGAGTACTGAGTTTCGAGATCCTCACAATAATAATTCTCAAAATTATATTTCTTAGCAATTTAGCTTAGTTAAGGGATATTTTATTGACAATCTAACATCAATCTACAAAGACAGAAAAAGATTGGTGGTGGGGGGGCGCGAATCTTTTTCTTCTTGGTAGGGGCGGGCGTGAAATAATTGAGAAGCACTGCTAGTATTTGCAGACATTATATTCATACAATCTCGCAGCCCGAGTGAAACACAGCATTGTTGCAAGTTCGGGAGGAGAAACTTAAACGTCCCACTGCTGGAGTAGCAGCGGCTTCTCGAGGCAAAGGCGGAAGTGACGTCAGATCTTACGCGCCACTGTGGCGTTATTTTAGTTATTTTTTATTTATTTTTTTTATCAACCGAATTAAAATATTATATAGAATATATATTGAAATAGAACAGCCAGGGGTAAAAACATACACAGAGGCAAAGAAATATATTTGAAAAATACGTGCTTAAAGCATGACGTCATAAGCAAGCGCGCAGCTTCCGAAGGACCTCGACCACATCCACCGACCCGTCCACACCGGAACAAAAACAGTCCACCGCTAAATTCTTCTGATTTAGTGTGGAACTGACTGTAAATTTCTCACAGAATGTCCAGTGCTACTCTAAAGGACTACGACATAATTCATTAAGTCTTTGTGTCCCGATAACTCATCTTCGCGCGTTGATGCTTTTCGGCGCAGTTAGCTTAGCTTGTTAGCTTAGCTTGTTAGCTTGCTAGCCGCTAACGAAAAGAGGCACATGACTCATCGCCAAGCAGAGATCAAGTGCGGATTTTTTGGAATTATCATTTGAAAATGTGTGCTAGAACGACACCCAAGTACAAAGAGGAACTTTGTGGAATAAAAGAAGAGAACGAGCAACATTTTCAACTGCTGGGCGAAGTTAACAAGCAGCCTCCTGTTGTGCTACACAAAGCAGGTTTGTACACGTCTTACTCTCATTTGCTTTGGAAAGAACGACTTTCTATCGTTAAAAATATGCATCACAACATTAAGTTGTTTGGGGAAATCGTTCAAGGTTATTGGCGTTTTATTTTTAAATATTGCCTTTTATTTGTCGGTTTGCGAAACATTTGTTTATGCCATATTAAATCAGTGCAGAAAATAAATGCCAAAGAATAACCATTAGTGGGGGGGTCAACTCCGTGTTTTTTTTCCCAGTTTAAAATTTGAACTGATTATTTAACATTTTACTTATTCCGGTTTTTAAATGTTGTTAAAGAAATTAAGTTTGTCATGTCATCATGTTTCAAAACTATGCTGACAGATGTAGTGTACTTTTATATCCACTGTTGGAGTTGAGCCACCGAGAAAATGAGAAACATTTAGTAAATGAATCTTAAAAGCCAAAGTTACTCCAATGCGTGATCGTTTTTTGTACTCAAGAAGAATAGGGTCAAATAAAGACTCAACAACAACTGAATAGAGTTCCAATATTTAGTTTCTTCAATTTCTGGAGTTCAGGAAATAGTATCTGGGCGGCTTTGTCTTCATCTGACGAGAAACTGTACTCAAGACGAGTACTATCGAAAAATGGCGCGCTGATCTCAGCCCAGCCTCACATTTTATAGGAGGCTTTTTATGTCAAGGGTCATGTAGGTTGAATCGGTCGTCCTTGCTCCTTCCCCCGGCCCGGCCCACGTTCCAGGTCCAAGGCTGACCTTCTCAGGCAGAAGGCAGTCTCTCCGTCTCTCCTGCTCACATTCCCCTGTAATCTCGTCAGTGTACAGATTGTGTGGTGTATGTTTTCCCAGATCAGATTATATTTTTGGGTCTTCTTGATAGCATCCCTGTGACGTCCTCCCGCAACTTGATATCTTTGTATCTTCTATGGCCTATGTGGAGAATGTGTTTTATCGTATTTGTCCATGAAGTGCTATCTGGTTTGTCATCAGTTTGACCTGAGCAGACTGAATCTGTTTGTTCTGAATGAGAGTGTGGGTCATGAAAATACTATGTGTGCAATTTTGAGGTCTTACATTTAAACTAAGTCATATAAATTTAGCATACGAATGCATCAGTAAACACCATGACTACAATCCCAGTCAATCTTATCGATGCACTGTACTTCTACATTCATTTGATAAATGGTTTTTGTTTAATCAATGTCGAACATATTCAGTAAATATGAAGCTGCTCAATTAAATAATTGACCTTCTGTCCCGTAAGTGTTTAAAATAATGCCAGCAATCATAATACAATCCTTCAATATTCATGTCAGGTGTGGCCATTCCCGATAAGAAGGGAAGGCCGGAGAGAGGGGACACCTTTCCCTTTTTGCTTTTTGGGGAGACTTCTTTTGACATCAGCACATGACAAAAATAACCAAAATGGCTGTGTCAGAGAATTTTTTTCCATCACCAATTCTGCCATGCTCGGCCACCTGTCCGGAGGGAAGCTGAGACAGACCCACACATCAACAACAAAATATACCACATTTTTGGCGTCACAAAGAGGATTCTTGCTCCATTGAGGGTCTCAAGGGTGCTGGGGCGCAGGCGTTCAACAGCCGGCCGGCTGAACTTTAGGTGAGATGCTTTTACTCACAATGGGTGTTGTGCGCCTGTGTCCAAGCGGTCGGGGCTTTTGGGGTCGTTAAAGAGAGCTTGTGCGTGTGGGTCTGCTGGCCGATTGGTCATGGAAAATGTCCCTGTGTTAGTTTCAATTATTGTTTAAACAAGAGGCCTCTATAATGATTAAGACATTAAAAGATGTCAAAGTAACCGCACTGTGAAAGAACATACGAAAATTTATTAAAAAATAAATAAATAAATGAAAAAAAATAATGATAGGAACTATGTAAATGGGGACTAGCGCGGGAGAAATGTGCAGAGGATAAAGAAAAGAAAGGTCTAGTGCTTAAAGAGATGAGAAATAAGAAGTGTAAAACTATAGCTATAGACAACATAGTCGTGAATAAGCTCAGTTTGAGCACAGAACCTGGCCAGGGTGTAAATTTTAGCAGGAAAATTATGAGCTGATAATAGAAATAATGAAGAGAAGCGCGCTTCCACGTATCGTATTGGGCACTTTGTGGCATGGAACACAGTAAGGATCGAGGCGTACCGTTGTGTGGAGGGCCCGACGGTTTTGCTGGTACGTAGCAAGAGATACGCTGTTCAGATACGTACCCTGTGATTACTCGTGTTCTGGTCGGATAATTCTGTCAGGGTCTTGCCAGCGAAACGCTGGGAAGAAGGTGGCAGGACTCTCCAAACGCGGACACAGGAAAATCAGTTTAACAAAGAGTGTTTATTGATTCACAATAGTGGAAGTCCAATCATCAATTAAGGCAAATATATCTATCTTAGCATTACATCCGTCGATAAATCAGGAGAAAACACAAAGCGCTGGCGGAGAAAAGCTAACACCAGGAAGGAGATAAACGACGGAACGAAAAGCGCTTGCACCGGCAAGGAAAAGGAAAAACGATCAACATAAATAGCTTGCCAAAAGGGCAAGAGGGAAAACCAATTGGAGAAAACGAGGAACAAAAAGAGACCGAGCAATAGCTGGCCAAACGTGGAACACAAAGAGATCGCAAGAGCAAAAATGCATGAACATGAGAACAATCGATACCAGGGTCATGAACGTGAGCAGTGCAGGAAAATTATCCGACGCCGGGCAGTCAGTGTAGGTGGCTTAAATAGTGTGTGTAATTAGTCAGTGGATGGATGTCAGGTGCGGCGCCGGTGGGCTGATCTCCCACTCGTGATGACGCGGGCGGAGTCGGTTGTTGGAGGAGACGCCTCTGCTCAGCTGAGAAACATAAACAAAAGTGCACATGGCAGGAAGGTGACGAAAACAACAACAAAACAGGCGTGACCGGCACGGGTCACGACAACTGGGGGAAGCAGTTAATCCAGCAGCCGACGCATGCAGCTCCCATTGCGTCTGCTCTTTCCGTTTCCGCTGCTCCTGGGCCAGGTTCTGGTGACGCAGTGCCACAGCAGGCTTGTTGTCCGCACCTGCCGGTCAACAAGGTCACGTAACAGAAGCTGCGGTGGTTATAGACATGGGTTGTGAGTGGGGCGTGCTCTTGCTGTGGGGCGTGGGGTCACTGGGTGATGAGCGGTCCAAACCGAGCCACTTCCTGAAATGTGCCATCCTGTGGTTCAGCGCCATGCCTGTCACAAAGAGCTCCTCTAGCACGGGGGCGCCACCGCTACCCCCTCCTCCGACAACGCTTCTATGGCTTCCAAATGCACACTTGACGCCTCAACCCGATTGGGACCACATTCCACGATAGGGGTGCCCACGGAGCCTCAGCATTCAACGACCGGCAGGTCTTGGCATTCCGGTGACGATTGATGGACAACAGTTTTTGATGGTGGAACAAGATATTCCACGCTTTGCAAGCTCCCTCTGCATATCCCAGTGAGCAACAACACTGTCACGTTTGTGGGACTCTTGAGATTGGCCGAGTCAGTGCCGTGGACCGAACCCGCACCTGTGAAACAAACACTGGAATTCGAGTGGGACTGAATTTCCAGAAGAGACTGAATTGTGAACATCCGGCGGGGGAAGCATATGTTGTCCTCCGTTCCAGCAGATTAGGCAGCTCTGAGACCAGGGTGGTGTTTCAGCACCCATTACGAATTCCTCTGTTATGGAACATTTTCCGAATTTCTCAGCACTGTGGTAGACAATGAATGGGTCACTCTGAAGCGAAAGCTCTGTTTGCGTCTCTGCCAGAGGGGTCGTGGACCCGGGGTCTCACTGACGTTGTGCTCTGCTCCACAGCGTCTCCAATTTGTTTTTGCTATATCTGCGCCTTCCCCATTTGACAGAGTTAATGCCGGCACACCTTGGGGGCAAAGGGGGGCATTCTGGAGATAATGGCTGGGATGAGGACTGCACTGCTCTTGGTGCCCTCCACATCCTGGAATGGACTCTTTCCTGTGGAAAATGGATTTCATTGGCATCTCTAGTGCTCAATTTTTGTGTGGAGTGTGTCTGCTTGTTGTATTTCATGTGGAGTGTAGATGGAGTTGGATGTAGACTGCAATCTCACTTGGAGCAAGCGACGAGGAGGACTCCTATGAGGGTCATAAAATGTGGACGTGATAATCTGAAACAATACTGTTTGCAAGAGCTCGTCGGTGACGAGGGGTTGGCAGCTCTCGAGCGAGACGATGCCATGGGATTCTCACGCTGGAGCGTGGCCTCAACTATGTTTTTGCATATCATTGGACTCGTGTTTGTGTTTTGTATGTTAATGTGTCTTGTCCTATCATGCTTTTATTACGCTGTGGATTTATTCTGTTCTGTAACAGTGTTCCTTCATCCTACTTGCCTTGTGGATATAGGTTAACTAGAAAGTGTTAGAAAGGATCTCCCTCTTTTTCCCCCCCACTCATTCGAAGGGGTCGGGGTGTTCCGACAAAGGTTCAGCGAAGCTTTGATGCCTCCATATGGACTAAACTGGAAATTGTTAGTCTGACTGCCGGATTGCTTAAAGATCTATCATTGCCGGGGGAACTCCTTCGTGACCGAGGTGGTTGATTTGGGATTTTTTGGAATTATTGCTGGATTTATGTGTGGT
Source organism: Idiotropiscis lumnitzeri (assembly GCF_059441095.1). Classification (NCBI taxonomy): domain Eukaryota; kingdom Metazoa; phylum Chordata; class Actinopteri; order Syngnathiformes; family Syngnathidae; genus Idiotropiscis; species Idiotropiscis lumnitzeri. The sequence continues at coordinate 8,324,621 of NC_142392.1, forward strand.
CCTGCAGGAGGTGTTAGAGTGACACCAGGGAGCAATTTGGCCTTATTATACTTAGTTTTCCTAGTTAAACTACCCTTATGTAGCATGCCTTGAGCATGATTTAGGTTTTAGTCAATTAGGTTTCCCAAATTTTCGATAATGGATTCATATAAAAGGTTGGAATGGGATTTTTGGTGACATGCTGGTGTCGTTTTTGCTTTATCAGGACAAGATTTCCTCAAAGGGGGAAATATGTAGTGTATTTTTTTATTCACTCTTATGAACATTTTAGTAATTCTATTAAATAACTATGAGGGAATTGGAGACTAAAGAAGTGACCAGTCACCTATTCTGTCATGGGAAGCTGAGCCAGACCCACACATCAACCACACAGGTTAATAGAAGGTCACAAAAACATGGACCTCTTAAACAGGAAAACGTGAGTTTAGTGGTAACAGAGTTGTGTCTATGCTGGCAGTTGAGCAGGAAGCCACAAAAACAGATGCACGTCTTTAACCGTGTTTGACAGGAAACCGTTTTGCTCGCATTTAATAACAGAAGTGTGACCCAAACATGTCTGGTAAGCTGAAACCGTTCGAACAACAGAAAGCGTGTGGACGGGTGTGATGAAGTCAAAGTGTTCATGTTTTTCCATTCTTTATGAGTTGACATATACAAATTGCTTTGCTGTGCTTCAATAAAACGCCGCACAGGAGCGGGAAAGCTCTTCTCTTTGGCGGACTGCTCCTCCTCAATCTTGGCTGTGTGATTCATTTGTGCAGGCTTGTCTTGTTTTTTACAAAAAAATTATCTGACATACCATGTTCAAGCAATTCCCTAAGGAATGATTCGACCTGACTCTAAAAACTCTGCACACTGCGGCAAAAAGATCAATGGCGGTTGATGAATTTTAGTGGATAAAACACAAAGGGTTAAGTTTTAAAAAAAATCAAGTACGTATTGGTCTTATTTATGAACTTTGTACTGGCTTACAATGGTCTTAAAAAGGGAAAACGTCAACCCCCTTTTCTACCAACAAGCCCGGCCGGGAACATTTAGTTCTATCTCTAAATGCAAAATGAAATACTTGTAAACATATTTTATCAATGACATTATGTTGCGATGGCCCCCATTAATATGTTAGGGTCCCACAACAGGTGTTCCATCAGACGCACACAATAGCCTGTGTGTGCTAACTTCAGCTCGCTTCCAGAAACGTCTGTGGCCATGTCAGGAATGAAATCGGGCATCAGCCGCAGCGTGCTTCCTTTTTAAATGCTTCTTTTATCACTGTTGTGCTGCTAGGAAAGGGAGGTTTACTTCGTCTGACGTAATTTTGTGAAATGTCCCCATGGTCCGGTCCAAATCGGGGTCGCACGCATTGCTCCGTATGCGGCAGGCACAAGTCAAGGTAGCACGGTAGAAACAATATAAGTCAAAGTTTCCGCCTGAGCTTTGACTTGATCAAACCAAATTTGTCTTTTTGTGTCCTGCAGACGTCAGTGAATACAATCTCCGTTCCGTGAAAGAGGAGCCAGACTTGACTCACATCTAAAAGGAGGAGGAGATCAACAAGTCTCCAATGAACGTTGTCTCTATAAAGACTGAAGATGAAAACAAGGATGAGAGTGAGGACAACAGAGGGCCGGAGCCGACAAGCAGCAGTTCAAGTCATCACGTGACAACAGAAGGTGATGAAGACCACTGGGGGCCATCACAAGCACATAGTGAGGACACATTATCAGATGCTCTTGACGATGATGATACTAATGATGATGATGGGCATGGCAAAGGTGAAAGGGCATGTCACACTGACAATTGGGTATGTTCTCAGTGTGGGAAATCATCAACTTCAAAGTTGTCTTTAAAATGGCACACAGGAACACACAGTGGAGAAAAAACGTTTTCATGCTCTGTTTGTGGAAAATGCTTCTCTGAAAAGTCACATTTACAAATCCACACAAGAACACACAGTGGAGAAAAACCTCTTTCCTGCTCAGTTTGCGGTAAATGCTTCACTCAAAAGTCTCATTTAGTAAGGCACACAAGAACACACAGTGGAGAAAAACCCTTTTCATGCTCAGTTTGTGGCAAAAGCTTCTCTCGAAAGTTTGATGTAACAATCCACACAAGAACACACAGTGGAGAAAAACCTCTTTCCTGCTCAATTTGCGGTAAATGCTTCACTCAAAAGTCTCTAGTAAGGCACACAAGAACACAGTGGAGAAAAACCCTTTTCATGCTCAGTTTGTGGCAAATGCTTCTCTCGAAAGTCTCCTTTAGTAAGGCACACAAGAACGCACACTGGAGAAACACCTTTTTCTTGCTCAGTTTGTGGCAAAAGCTTCTCTCGAAAGTTTGATATAACAATCCACACAAGAACGCACAGTGGAGAAAAACCTTTTTCTTGCTCAGTTTGTGGAAAATGCTTCTCTCAAAAGGCACATTTAACAGAACACGCAAGAACCCATAGTGGAGAAAAACCTTTTTCCTGCTCAGTTTGTAGGAAAAGTTTCACTCAAAAATCAACTTTAACAAGGCATGCAAGAACGCACGGTGGCGAAAAACCCTTTTCCTGCTCAGTTTGTGGAAAGAGTTTCTATCGTAAGTCGCATTTAACGAGCCACACACACTGGAGACAAGCCATTCAGTTGCAGCGTTTGTGCTAAAAAATTCTTTTCTAAAAGTGGTGCTGAGAGTCACAATTGTGCTGGTGAGAATTGCAGCGATCCTTGAAGCTTAAAAAAAGACAACAAAAAACTGAAGGAACTGTCTCTTTGTGGTAAGATGTAAATGTGATTTTGAATCAAATATGTTATATTGAATTTTGCAAAGCTTTTTTATTGACATTAAGCCAATGTGATCAGTGCCAGAAGAACCATTGTGTCTGAGTGATGATGATTTTTTTTCTGTTTACATCAAACATTTAAATGAAATTAATTGCCTTTGCCTGGAACATTTGTTAACATTATGCTTTTCAATTGTCTTTTTAAACGTACTTCATGGAAAAGGTGTGAGAAGAAACTGTGCTTATGAAATCGTTGCCTTCCACAATCATCAATAAAATCACTTGTTCCACTTGCTCAACTGGCCTTCATTACGCTGTGTGAAAAGGTGAAAAACTGAACTAGAAGTTGAACTATAAAAAGAACCAGAAAGAGAAACGCAAATAGTCTCAGTTTCTCTCAATGGTTTTGGTATGTCAGGAGTTGGCAACTTGATGGCGACTGGAGTCAGCGCTGGTTTTCTCGCTGTGTTTGGCTGGCTCGTATATGTATGGTTCATTGAACATAACTCAAACTCTTAAAATATGCCCTCACATACATTTAATATTTCACTTTCTGAATAAATTTCTGACTTGCTAAAACCACTTTCTAGATTGAGCTCTATCAAGCGTTTGGGGTTTGTTGCTAAGCAGGATCTCACTTCGGAAAAAACGTATCATTTTGTCAAATATACCAAATATTTTTTTTCATGCTATATTATATTTTTTATACATTGGATTACCTTATTTTCGCAGTCATCAGGCGCACTTTAAAGTCCTGAAACTCGTCCAAGAAAGCCAGGGCGCCTTTTGAGGTGGAGCGCCCATTATGTGGACCAAGTGCAACAAGTGCACTGCTGGGCTGACTGCAAACATTTACTGCATGCACACCGCTTATATAGAGAGAGAAGGCGGGCGTGGCTAACGACAGCAGGGGGCGTGAGAGGGGAACGATGGGCGTGAACGACAACAGGCGGATATGAGAGGGGAGATGGGCGTGAATGACAATGCAAAGGCACCCCCCCAGTGCAAAGCAGCCCCGATGCCTCTTTGTTTACCAGGTGCAACACGTTGCTCAGGCAATTAATCAGCAAAAATGGCATCAAAGAAGAGACACTCTTACGAAGCACAGTTCAAGCTACAAGCTATCAGCTACGCAAATGTTCATGGGAATCGAGCAGCTGCGAGGGAATTAAAAATCAACGAATCCATGGTTCGCAAGACGAGGAAGCAGGAAGACAGAGTCAAGAAAGTCAAGAAAACTACACTGAGTTTTCGTGGAAGCAAGGCAAGATGGCCCGTGTTGGAAGACCAGCTCGAGCAATGGATTGCTGCTCACAGAACAGCTGGGAGAAGCGTATCTACCATCACCATTCGACAGAAGGCAGTAACGCTTGCTGGCGAATTGAACATCGAACATTTCCAAGGAGGGGCGTCTTGGTGTTTTCGTTTTATGAAACGGCGCCATCTATCCATCCGGGCAAAGACGACCGTCGCGCAGCAACTCCCAGAGGATTACAAGGAGAAGATGGTCGCCTTCCGCTCTTACTGCAGCAAAAAGATTGCCGACAAACGTATCCAGCCCAGCCACATCACCAACTTGGACGAGGTGCCGCTAACTTTCGACATCCCGGCGAGCCGCACTGTGGAGAAGAAGGGGGTCAGCACGGTAGCAATCCGCACAACGGGGCACGAGAAGTCGGCTTTTACTGTTGTCCTAGCTTGCCATCCTAACGGACAAAAATTACCAGCTATGGTGATTTTTAAGCGGAAGACGCTGCCTAAAGAGAAGTTTCCTGCCGGCGTTATCATCAAGGCCAATCAAAAGGGCTGGATGGACGAGGACAAAATGAGAGAGGGGCTGAGTGAGGTGTACGTAAAGAGACCCGTTGGTTTTTTCCACGCGTCACCGTCGCTGTTGGTCTGACTCCATGCGTGCCCATCTGACAGCCGCTGTGAAAGGTCAAGTCACGCATATGAACTCAGAGCTTGCCATCATCCCGGGAGGCTTGACAAAGGAACTCCAACCACTCGACATTAGTATAAACAGGGCGTTCAAAGTGAAGTTGCGTGCTGCGTGGGAGCGATGGATGGCGGAGGGCGAACACAGCTTCACAAAGACTGGGAGACAGCGAAGAGCAAGTTATGCCACAATTTGCGAGTGGATTGTAGGTGCTTGGACGAACGTGTCTGCTAGCTCTATTGTAAGAGCTTTCGCGAAAGCCGGCATTACATCCGAGGAGCCGCTCAGCAGTGACACAGAATTGGACAATGACGAGAGGGAACCTGGCGTGTTTGTGGGAGAACTTGCCCAACTGTTTGTATCTGATACGGAAGAATCTGATTTTGAAGGATTTGTGGATGACTGATCAATATTAATGTGAGTACCTTGTTAAATAAAATACAACCAAACTCAGTTTTGCTCCTGTTGCCTTTTTCAAAACAGCTAGCCACGCTAGCCGTGCTATCTTCTGTTTTAGTGTGCATGCATGTTAACTAAGCTAGTGTATGGTAATCTGGGAGGTGTAATTTTGCTGGGCCGACACTATTATGCTATTCAGTTGATTTGGGGTGATAGTTTTAGTTTTGATGTAACTCCGTGACCGCACATCGTTTGTTGATTAGTGACTTGCTCACGCCGGCATTGTGTCGGCATCCCATCTGAGGGGCTGCGCCGCAGCGAGATGGCGAGGCAGATTGATAATGACTCTCGTGTTTAATGGCGAAGTGTCCAGCTGTTTATCTTGGATACAGAAGACAAGGACTTGGTGCATTTTTGGATGAGGACAACTTCAGCACGTTGTTAAAAGCTAAAATAAAGTACCACTGAACTCCCGCTGCCATTTTAAAAACACGCTAGCGCGACTGAGCAGCCAGCGAGACTGCTCGGTTCTGTTAGCGCCCAATGAGACGGCGTGTTCTATCTATGTAACAAATACAGAAATAGCACCCTCCACTGGTACTGCGCCCTTTGACTCGGCGCGTCTTTTGGGTGCGAAAATACGGTAATTTAAATTGGCCAACTTGTAAAATGGAAAAGAAAATTCTAAATTATGCACAAAAAGCATGAACGCGTTGAGCAGAAGAAAAAAAAAAAAAAGGAGAAAGCAGTAAGTCTTGTTCCAAACATTAACTTTTCAGGACGAGTTGTGGTAGCAACGGAGGATCACGTGACATAAAAAACAAACATAAAAGTGTGTGTAGAAGGAGTTCTACATCAACATGCGTTTTACTTATTTGGCTGTGATACACTGATACAATTAGACTTTAATATCAGAATCAATAAGCAAGGGCGAATTTACACAAACATCAAAACTTTAAACGGGCGCATTGTCAGTGATAAAAAAAAAAAAGATATTGCCAGACCACTTTTCTGTAAACTCCTTCCTTGGGACGCCTCGGTGACCCCAATTAAATCCCTGACCCTTCATAGATAAAGTTGAGGCCCAGTGCCTCTCAGGGCTGTAATTTATGTGGCAGAGAAAGGTCCAACAAGCCTTGGTAATCTTTAAAACAACGGTATCGTCATGGCCATGGAATGGGTCGTGTAGGTTGGAAGTTGAGAAGATACACTACAAGATTGTATTAACAAAGCATCTTAACACTGCCAAATTATTATTATAAGCCATTTGAGCAGTGATTGCAAAAAATGCTTTTATGACCTTGTTTGGCTGCAGACACACAGGGCTCATGAAATCATTTGCATGTTAATCACAACAATTGGATTTCCGTGTGTTCGAGCAGGCCTCACCGCTGCTTTAATAGTTGAAATGAAAAAAAATAAAATGACATTCCATCACACAACATCCACATTGCACGGCGACTTAATTGTAACAGGGACATTACACTGATAAGGTGCGATGCATTTCAGCCCAGCGTCATTCTGTTTTTCCGCACCAGTAGAAGGCATCACACAAATTGTGGATGCCGCTCCAAAATTAACACCAAAACCATGACTTGACCTTTTTGACATTTTTTCCTTCCTCCCGACTGGAGGAGCTAAGATTGGTGAGACACAGACCAGGTGCGCTTTCAGACTGATAAGAAGTAAAAGTGTTTGAGAACCAAGGTTGCAGGAAGAAATCACACTGACTTTTATGCGATGGGAGTATTAGTAGTGTGATACCAACAGATAACTTGTAAAAGAGAGGAATTGTTCGGATAAGTAGGAAGAGCGTAGGCGGTTGTGAGCTAATTAAAATTTGGGGTTTCCCATCCTGTATGAGCTGTATGGGTACAATGTGGACTGACAGTCAAGATAAATGTTTGTGTTCTGTCGACATTGGGCAAACGGCGCTTTAAAAAAATCACAGATGAAAGAAAAATTGTGCATAAAGCACGTCTAAATAAGTATTTGTAAATGCAAAATTCTCTTAACAGAAAATGACACGATTACGATTGAATAAAGGCTGGAGCCAAGCCATAATCCCAAGGTCGGCATAGCACAAGAGGTTTAATGAAAGCACACACACACACACACAGTAAATCAACTTGACAAGTTGATCTCAGGCCAGGTAAAAGACCTGCAAATGGGGGGCCAACTTCACGCAGGTCTTTTACCTGCGTGAAGTTGGCCCCCCATTTGTTGCAAAAATAGGGGGAAATAGTTTGTTTCGTTTGTGCTGCGTTTGTGCCCGTTTGTGCTGTTAAAATTTTCGTTTGTGCTGCTTCGGTTCGAAAGATATTACACTTTGTTTTATTTCGAGTGTGACGTCACCCAGCCCCCCATTTTCATCCAAATGAGTCGGTAATGGTGTCATTCGTTTGTGCTACGTTTGTGCCCGTTTGTGCTGTTAAAATTTTCGTTTGTGCTGCTCCGGTTCGAAAGCTATTACACGTTTTAATTTCGAGTGGTGACGTCACCCAGCCCCCCATTTTCATCCGATTGACTCGGGAATGGTGTCATTCGTTTGTGCTACGTTTGTGCCCGTTTGTGCTGTTAAAATTTTCGTTTGTGCTGCTCCGGTTCGAAAGATATTACACTTTGTTTTATTTCGAGCGTGACGTCACCCAGCCCCCCATTTTCATCCGATTGACTCGGGAATGGTGCCATTCGTTTGTGCTACGTTTGTGCCCGTTTGTGCTGTTAAAATTTTCGTCTGTGCTGCTCCGGTTCGAAAGATATTACACGTTTTAATTTCGGGTGTGACGTCACCCAGCCCCCCATTTTCATCCGATTGACTCGGGAATGGTGTCATTCGTTTGTGCTACGTTTGTGCCCGTTTGTGCTGTTAAAAGTTTCGTTTGTGCTGCTTCGGTTCCAGAGATATTACACTTTTTTATTTCGAGTGGCGACGTCACCCAGCCCCCCATTTGCATCCAAATGAGTCGGGAATGGTGCCGTTCGTTTGTGCTGCGTTTGTGCTCGTTTGTGCTGTTAAAATTTTCGTTTGTGCTGCTTCCGTTCCAGAGATATTACACTTTTTTATTTCGAGTGGTGACGTCACGACCACGAGCGCAGGTGCTGTGGCGTCAGTCTACCTTCGTTTTGGATGCCGTCGAATTAGGTTGGTATCGTGCTACTGCGATCAGTGACGCATATAAATCACTCGTATTTGTTATTAATTCCAGGTTATATACGGTCTGGAGAAAGTACCCTTCAAAGCTGAGACAACTCGAGCTGTTTGCTGATGAAGAGTGGCCCATTATACCTGTTGAGAAGCGCAGAAGTCCATTAAAGTTACCATAATGTGTCCAGTGATTGTCTCAAAACGTTTTGCATCAAATAGTTTGAAAATAAGGACGGGCATCGTCATCTTTGTCGACGTCTGTTTCATGAGTTGGATTTCTTAATGCCTTGTTGATCTCCTGAAATAAACCTGAAATTTTACCAATCGTTTTTGCTGTAAAAACGTCCGCTTTTTGGTTGAAATAGTCTATTTCGTTTGTGCTGTTTTGTGTCGTAAGAACTTGTATTCGTGCGGCTACTTTTTCAATTAGAAATTATTTTTAAGTCATCGAGAATTTATCCAGCCGCTCCTCCAAACAGGCATAACTGTCGACCTTGCACGTTAAGGTTGCTGAAATACTGCATCACTGCAGAGAGAGATTCAGGTTTATGTCACACATGAGAACATTTGTGTATTATTTAAACTTGCAGAAAAGGCTGGTTTTCGGCATTGCTACTCAAGTCCAGCCTACTGGGGCACGTGCGCAAAATACAACAGCAATACAACAACATTCACTTGACTGGTATTCGTCTACTCTTTTTGGTCCGTTTTCAAACCAACCAGCTAACTTTTTTCAAGGTTTATTTCATTGTAAGTATAACTTGTACAAACTGATTTAACTATAGAATAAAATGCATCAGATAGTCAAATAACAGTGCAAAACGATTTAAAATGTTTAACTCTTGCTAGCTAGTTAGCTGTTATTCCCATTAGACACTCGTAATTTGGCAAATACACTGATGAGGGTAAAAACTAAAAAAAAAAGCTAAGTATGTTTTAATGATACATTTATATGCATTGTTCTGTGCACTGATATCAGCATTAAAACTGGGAAAAAAGCTAAATACGTTTTGATGATAGATTATAATTATATATATATATATATATATATATATATATATATATATATATATATATATATATATATATATAGTTTTGGTCGAGACCAGTTCCATTTATATTTGAGAGGATAATATGACTCCCAGGGAAAAAAATTTCAAGCAATAAATCCAGGTTATATTTGTGTCCTTATACTAGATGCCTAAACGACCAGCAGTCGACAAGGACTCAATTTGTGCAGTTCTCTGCTCATCAAAAGAGGCCATAATACAAAATGGCAACATAGCCACACCAAATCAATCTGTGTGGACGGATCTGAGTGAAGAGCTGGGAAAAAAGGTGACTGCAAAGGCTCTGTACACCTTTGTTAAATCAAACAGACACAACGTCTGGTCAGCTTTGGGCTTCAGTCAACTTGAAACAGATGCTGAAACGAGTGACACTGGCTCTGAATTAGATCCCCTTTTTCCTAAACGATCAGTTCAGCTTCAAATGCCTTTTGACAAAGGGAAGGAATTTATTCCAGAAAAGGCTTCATACAACGACAAGTATTGCCAAACCCAAAAGAGAAGCTATACAATTTTGAAGCCTGGCACCTGGAGCCACATTATAAATGAGGTAATCTGGAAAGCAGTAAAAATTCCTTGCACATTTGTTTTTAAAAGAGCCATGGTCTATCCATTAGTCACAAATAATTATATTGAAATTAGAGGACACTGCAAGGAATGTCATGGCCATCTTGACATCAATTGCGACAGAGAGCCTGAACTCAACAGTCCAATGATGCTCAACTGTTACATCAAGAACATTGATGACTCCCAGCACACTGGCAGCTCAAAGCGATTCCTGTCTGGGCAGTTGCGTGTGAAGATAGCCAAGGAACTTGTTGAGGGCAGGATGGAACCACATGTATGGCGGGCATCGCAGGCAACAACACTAATGGACTTCGGAGATCCTGAGCCAAGCCACCTCCCAAATTTGGCCACCCTGCGCAAGGCAAAACAAGAGAGAAATGATTTGGCATTAGGTGATAAAAATCCAATTTTGTCGTTGCAGCTGTTAAAGTACAGTACACCTCACAGTGGGAGCATCAAAGACATTGGACTTGACAAATTCTTCATGACTGGAGTCAAACACAAATGCATGTGTACAAGACATTGTCAAAAAAACCTCATCCAACTGTATGCTTTGATGCTACTGGCTCAGTAGTTAAGAAACTGGTGAGACCGAATGGCTCGTCCGGCCACATCTTCCTTTATCAGGGTGTTCTGACGGGAAATAACAGCTGTAGTGTCCCAGTGGTGCAGATGTTATCAGAGAAGCATGATGTTAGCGCTATCACAGGGTGGCTAAAAGAATGGATACATGCAGGTGCACCGGTCCCAAAAGAAGCTGTAAGTGATTTCTCTCTCTCTGGTCAAAGCTTTTACCCCACATCCCGATTTGAAGAGCTACATTAATGAGTGCTTTAATGTCTTGCTTGGGAATCAGCATGCAAACCTGCCGCCATGCTTTGTCAGGGTAGATGTTGCACATTGCATCAAAATGATCTGCCAATGGGACTGCCTGAAAAATAAAAGACATCGTGTTAAAGAGTTTTATGTGAGATCATTAGCACAACTACTCAAGTCACAATGTGTGGAACATTCAACAGAACTTCTACGTGCCATCACTATTGTGGCACTGAGTGAGTCCGAAGGTAATGACAGTTCTGCAACCCCTCTCCCATCAGAAAAGTGGAAGAAATACCTAAAAGCTCAAATTGCACAAGAAGACTGTATCAGCATGCCAGACACAGAGGTTCAGGCACAGGAACCCGTCGAGGCGCATCAACAGATCCACACTAATGCTCGACAGTGGGTGACTGAATTATGCGAGGAGAGCAGGTCACTTGCCATGGCTGAGGGAGACAGAGATAACATCCACTTCCTCCCTGAGATTATTCCCCACATCATCAGACTGGGAAGTTACTTACCACTCTGGACAGGAGTAATGAATGGTCCCTCTCTTCCGAAGCACCACCATCACTGCAAGTTCGGCAGCTGTTGAAGCAGAGTTTAAAAACATAAAAAATGGGCTTTTCAAGCATGAAAGCCTTCCCATTCGTGTCGACCGGTTTGTTGCTCGTCATCTTGCCTTCATTGACGGAAACATGCGGATTTCTGCTGCAAAACAAAAAAGAGAAAAGGCTGATGTAGGTGATGCTACGACTGTCTTAAGACCTGACGATGTCTCTACTTCCCAGAGCGGGGGAAAAAAATTTAAAAAAGGATGCTGACCTTGGTGATGAATCTGATGCTGCTGCAAACAATCTTCAAATTACCGAAGTTGAGAACTGGAGAGGCTTAGAAGTTCCACCCAAAAAAGGAAGATGAGTTCATATCTCTCTCCTTGTCCTGAGTGGCTGCATGTGGATTCATCCGTGGAACGTAAAAAAGTCAAGGTGCAATTGTTGAAAAATGGAAACCAACAACAGCCTGTTAAACTTTCCAAGTTGAAAGTTGCTGTGCTCAACACTTGTGCATTTGATGCCGTGTTTCAGTGTCTTTCTTGCTCTTATTGTGACAGCTTTTCATTTGAAAAGGCTTGTAAGCAGCAAGACCTGTGACAATCCATTCCTCCACTTGGTAAAAACCATCGCAACACGAGGTGTGACACAACACGTGTATTCCAAGAGGGCAGAACTCCTGAAAGAAATATTCAAGCCTGTCCACCTAACCTCTGGTTCTCTCCAAATAGATGCACCATGCCAAATCTCGACAGTGATTGAGAGAGCCACGAGGAATCTTCCAAGTGTATACTTGAAAAAACAATGTTCCTCACCGTACTGCAGCCTAAGCACTCAAGTAATAAGGGAAGTTCCGCTTGTGTGTACCAATATTGCTGTCCTGCAGACTTGTGGCATGACTTATCTTCAGACTGCTGCTGAAGAAGGACTGAGCCTTCCTGACTCTACTTGCCTCCGACCAATCCAAAATGCATCTCAGTGTCCATCTACATTTAAAAAGCAAGACAACAGTACAGGAAAGGCTCTGTGTTCGGCAAATGTTTCCCACAGCTACAGTCTTGGAGAATGTTTGTGGATTGACACCGACCTTGGTACGAGTGGGACAGAAGTTGCCCTGCTTGAAATTCCCTCTAGTCTGGTGCTGCAAGAGAATATGTTTACTTTGAGAGCAGTCATAGGATTTCAAAGAGGCTTGACCCAGGATTCTCTTGGACATTATGTGGCATACTGCAGGAGGGCTGCTTTTGCCTAGGAGATGTACAATGACCTGGAAAGTGGAGTGAAAGCAGCATCAGATAGGACAAAGATCTTCCCACATGCTTTGTTCTTCACAAAGCAGTGATTGCTTAATTGTTGCAATGTAAATAGTTTGGTGTTTTGTTTGTTGCTGTTTGTTTTTACATATAAAGCTTTCTCTGCAGGCTCTCATCAATTACGCATGGACTGTTTTTATATTAATTCAGTTGTTCTCAAATGAGGGAATGCTACATCGAGGGGTGTGTTTATGTTGTTTTTATTTCAAAATAGATCAAGGGATATGTTTCGGCCTCACGTCTGCTATAATTTAAGAAATAATCACATAGCTTTAATGACTACTGATGAAATAAACACGTGAGCAGCAGAACAACATATTAAAAGAAATAAGATCGAATTTAAAGTAATGGACAGCAGTGAAAACAGGAAGATTTTAAGATTATTGCATGCTAGCAAAAAAAAGCTACAACAGTGAGTGTGACATGTTTACCTGAAGTTCGTCCGGCAACAGTTGCTTTCCAGGATCATGAAGAATGTAAAATGCGCAGAAACATGCAAAACATCGGTTCATTCCAGGAACTAGTTTATAACCTGGAATTAATAACAAATACGAGTGATTCAAGTGATTAGCTGAACGCGGTAGCGCGATACCTAGCTCCTTGTTCGACAGCATCCAAAACAAAATAGACTGACGCCGGAGCGTTAGTGTTTGTGACATCACCGCGTGAATTAAAACGTGTAATATCTATCGAACCGGAGCAACACAAACGAAACTTTTAACAGCACAAACAAGCACAAACGAAGCACAAACGAATGGCACCATTCCCGACCCATTTGGATGAAAGTGGGGGGCTGGGTGACGTCACCACTCGAAATAAAAAAGTGTAATATCTCTGGAACCGAAGCAGCACAAACGGAAATTTTAACAGCACAAACGAGCACAGATGCACTCTTAACTATTTCACCCTATTTTTGCAAGAAATGGAGCGCCAACTTCACGCTGATGGACTAGGCGCGCGCCGTTGACCAGTACGGTGTGATAAACTGGATCGTGCTAGTCTAAAGAGTTATATCAATGGAATTAGGCCATAACTCATTGAGAAACTGGGTTTCTCGGGAAACTGGGTTTCCCCTGCGGATAGCACGGTAGTGTAAATTAAGGGTTCTGCGGTCCCTCTAAAACCGAATCGTGTTATTCAAGGAGTTATATAAATGGTATTAGGTCGTAACTCGTTTAGAAACATGTTATCTCGGTGCGGAAAACTGTCTCGTGTCCGAGATCTTACATTGTGGAAACAAAGGATGGACAAAGAGTGAGGGGGAACTGGAGGAGTCTTCTGAAGGTTCCCGAGGACTAGTGATGGGTCCAGCGACACTGAGGCGCCGTTGCGTGCGCCGAGCTTCCAGGGCAAGAAAGTCACGTGACCACTACCAGAACCGTGTCGACACAGCGGTCGCGCACCAAACTGTGTTTATAAGGATGCACATCTGTCAACAGGATGCACGCTCAAAACAAGCATCGAGTTATTGGCGCATTACTCTGCGTTAAATATCCGCAAGATGGAAGACGTCACTGGTAAACGCAAGTTTTCTGCCTTGTGCGCACTCAGAGGTGCAGCGCTATATGTCAGCAGGACACGTTGCACGTACGGAAGACCCGCTCTTATACTGGAAGTCCATGGAGGCAACGTTCCCTCATCTATTTCTATTAGCCACACAGGCGTTGTGCACACCGGCCTCTTCAGTGCCTTGTGGGAGGATCTTCTCAAAGGCGGGGGAAATTGCCTAAAAAAAAAAAGATATAAATAGACTGAATAACAAAACGCTGGAGAAACTATTTTTTTTAATAAAAATCTTTAATTACAATGAGTCCATTGTCATTCACAACACTTTTACTTAGGCATTCAGACAGATGTTCACTTAATTTATCAACTGCGTCTTGAATATCAACGATTTTTTTATGAAAGTACGTATATGTAAAAATAATGTGAATGCAAATGCCTAATCAATGGAATTGGATAAAATTAGTTTGACAGATCAGAGTCTGATGACCCGGTCAAATTTTTCCTGCAAGTCCACCAGGTGTCGGTATTCAGCAACACAGTGTCAACACAGTGTCAATACAGTGTGTCACTGTGTCAAAACGATACAAGATGCCTCATCTACCCATCACTACCGAGGACTGCAAGAAATCTTCTGATAAGGCTGAGGCTGCAAAGCAGGCGGATACATCGAAGGAGCACAGACCTCAACCACCAGCAATTTCTGGGATTACTGAACCTCTTCGAAGATCAACAAGAGTTAGACGACAACCGGACAGGCTGATTGAAAATGTTTAATGTTGTGTTATTGTTCCTAAAATTGTTGTAGAGCTGCTTGTTGTCATCAAAAAATGGATAGATATTGATAAGAAGTGAAAATAATTGATAACAAAACAAAATTATTATTATTATAATAATAATATTTTAAAAAAATAATTAAAAAAGTCATAGGCATTGTTTAACGTTTGAAAGGGAGATGTAATGATAGCAGTTATGTCATTAGTCACTAATTGGCAGAATTGCCTGACGTGTGTTTGGTTACCAGACGAACAAGTGTTTACGCACATAGACGAGAAGTCAATAAATAAAGAGGCACAAGCTTGCAGCATCACGTTACCTGCGTGACTTCTTAAGATAGAAGACAAAACTTTACAGTAACCATAAAAAAAACGTATAGTCACCATAAAATTAAAAAAAAAACGTATCGTAAACATACTAAAGCTGTTGCTTTATGTTATTTACAAAGAATTGGTGTTTAAAATCCCCCTCGCTCTTCTTTTTGTCATTTCAATATTATGTACGTATTAATAACTGTGTTTGGTTTGCTAATGTCAATAAAGTTTTTTTTTTTTTTTTACCAAAACGTGAAATAATTGAGAAGCACTGCTAGTATATGCAGACATTATATTCATAGAATCTTGCAGCCCGATTGAACCACAGCATTGTTGCAAGTTCGGTAGGAGAAACTTGAACGTCCCACTGCTGTTCCAGCAGCGGCTGCTCGGGGCATAGGCGGAAGTGACGTAGAAGCTGACTCGCCAATGGGGTGTTAATTTAGTTTTTTTTTTTATCAACCGATTTAAAATATTATATAAAATACATATTAAAATAGAACAGTCAGGGTTAAAAAACAAACGCAGAGGCAAAGAAATATATTTGAAAAATACGTGCTTAAAGCATGACGTCATTAGAAAGCGCGCAGCTTCCGAAGGACCTCGACCACATGCACCGACCCGTCCACACCGAAATAAAAACAAACACCGCTAAATTCTTCTGATTTAGTGTGGAACTGGCTGTAATTTTCTCACAGGATTTCCAGTGCTACTCTAAAGGACTACGACATAATTCATTAAGTCTTTGTGTCCGATAACCTCATCTTCGCGCGTTGATGCTTTTCGGTGTAGTTAGCTTAGCTTGTTAGCTAGCTAGCCGCTAACGACTCATCGCCAAGCAGAGATCAAGTGCAGATTTTTTGGAGTTATCATTTGAAAATGTGTGAAAGAACGACACCCAAGTACAAAGAGGAACTTTGTGGAATAAAAGAAGAGAACGAGCAACATCTTCAACTGCTGGACGAAGTTTGCAACCAGCCTCGTGTTGTGCCACTCAAAGCAGGTTTGTACACGTTTTACTCTCATTTGCTTTGTAAAGAACGACATTGCATGCATCACAACATTAAGTTGTTTGGGGAAATGCGTTCAAGGTTATTGCCGTTTTATTTTTAAATATTGCTTGTCGGTTTGCCAAACATTTGTTTATGTCAAATGTAATCAGTGCAGAAAATATATGCCAAAGAATAACCAATAGTGGGGGGTGAACTCCATGTTTTCCCAGTATAAAATTTGAACTGATTATTTTACATTTTCAATTTTCTGGTTTTTATATCTTGTTTAAGCAATTCGTTACGGAAGGAATTCTGCCTAACTTACAAAATGTGCACACTGCGGCGAAAACATCAATGGCGGTTGATCAATTTTAGTGGATAAAACACAAAATATTAAGTTTGTTTAAACCTCGGGTGGCCCTGCACAGTTTTGTGCACGTGTGCATAGTTTCACCTCATCCAAACATTTAAAATACATTGAATGCATCCATCCAAGGTTGCACGGATCTAATCAGTGAACAAGCGCATGCTGCAAGGAATGCATCTGCATCTTTGGCTTACTATGAGCTTAAAAAGGGATACCGTCACAACCCCCTTTTCTACCAACAAGCCCAGGAACATTTAGTTCCTGATAATAAAGTTCCTGTGGCCCAGGAGGTTTGCATCTCCCCCACAACTCAAAGTTCTTGATAATTTATGCAAATGAAAATGATGACGGAACAATGGGAGGTGTTGTGTTACTTTGTTACTCATTACTGACACCCTATGGCTGTTAAGCATCATTGCAGTTACAAAATAATTCAGTGAACTCTAATAATATTATGGTGTATCTTAGTCTAATTTTAATACATATTGGATAACTTTAAAATATACAGTCATTATTCAAATATGTCAACATGAAAGTGTTGTTGCTTAATTTATGTGTAGGGATTTTGATTCTTCACACGTAATTTTGTTTTAAAATTTATTTAGAAACAGAAATTTTATTTAAAAAAAAAATCAAAAGGGGAATGTTGGAACGTACTAGCAGGCTAAATGTCATTTTGGGAAAAAACAAAAAAAACCCAAAAAAACAAACATAAATCATGCAATAAATAGCGACTATGATGCCAGGGCCCCTTTAATTCTTTTAGGCATACAGATTAGAATGGAAGCAAAAAGTACCCACGATGAAACTATCTATAAATGCAAAATGAAAAATTTGTAAACATATTTCATTTGAAGGATTTCTATTCTATTAATGACATAATGTTGCGATGGCCCCCAGTGGTCTGCATCAATATGTTAGGGTCCCACAACAGGTGTTCCATCAGACGCACACAAGAGCCTGTGTGTGCTAACTTCAGCTTAGCTTCCAGAAACGTCTGTGACTATGTCAGGAATGAAATAGGGCATCAGCCGCAACGTGCTTCCATTTTAAATACTCGTTTATCACTGTTGTGCTGCTAAAGGGAGGTTTACATCGTAGGACGTAATTTTGTGAAATGCCCCCATGGTCCGGTCCAAATCGGGGTCGCACGCATTGATTCGTGTTCGGCAGGCACAAGTCAAGGTAGCACGGTAGGAACTATATAAGACAAAGTCGCCGCATGAGCTTTGACTTGACCAAACAAAATGTGTGTTTGTCTTTGTGTCCTTCAGACGTCAGTGAAAACGATCTCCGTTCTGTGAAAGAGGAGCCAGACTTGACTCACATCAAAAAGGAGGAGGAGGAGGAGGAGATCTACAAGTCACCAGTGAACGTTGTCCCTATAAAGACTGAAGATGTAATCAAGGATGAGAGTGAGGACAAGAGAGGGGCGGAGCCTCCAAGCAGCAGTTCAAGTCATCACGTGACAACAGAAGGTGATGAAGACCACTGGGGGCCATCACAAGCACATAATGAGGACACATTATCAGACGCTCATGACAATGATGATGATACTAATGATGATGATAATGGGCAAGCTCAAGGTGAAAGGGCATGTCACACTGACTCATTAACTTCAAAGCTGTCTTTAAAACCGCACACAAGAACACACAGTGGAGAAAAACAGTTTTCTTGCTCGGTTTGTGGCAAAAGCTTCCTGCATAAGTCAATGTTAACAATCCACACAAGAACACACAGTGGAGATAAACCTTTTTCATGCTCAGTTTGTGGAAAATGCTACTCCCAAAAGGGAAATTTAACAGAACACACAAGAACACACACTGGAGAAAAACCTTTTTCCTGCTCAGTTTGTGGCAAAAGCTTCTCTGGAAAGTCTAATTTAAGAAAACACACAACAACACATAGTGGAGAAAAACCTCTTTCTTGCTTAGTTTGTGGTAAAAGCTTCTCCCAAAAGCCTCATTTAACAAGCCACACAAGAACACACAGTGGGGAAAAATATTTTTACTGCTCAGTTTGTGGCAGAAGCTTCTCTCATAAGTCAACTTTAACAAAACATAGAAGAACTCACAGTGGAGAAAAACCGTTTTCCTGCTCAGTTTGTGGAAAATGCTTCTCTGCAAAGTCAACGTTAACAAGCCACACAAGAACACACAGTGGAGAAAAACCTTTTTCCTGCTCAGTTTGTGGTAAATGCTTCTCTGAAAAGTCTAATTTAATTAAACACACAACAACACATGGTGGAGACAAGCCATTCAGTTGCAGCGTTTGTGCTAAGAAATAAAGATAAAGATAAAGATGTCCTTTATTAGTCCCACAATGGGGAAATTTGAAGTGTTACAGCAGCAAAGATATAGATCACACAGAGTCAGCTGCGTAATGTAGCCGTTAATGTGTAACATTAGCAGCAGACATTCATAAAAAGCATGCAAATATACACAGTATAAACGTATCTAAGTGTAAGGAAACACTCCTAATGCCTGTCCATTATACAGAGGGGGAAACACTGTAATGATAAAAGCTACTGAATGATTGAAAATACTGCAATGATAAAGATATTACACTGATAAAAGTACTGTAATGGTGAGAGTACTGAAATGACAGGAAAGTACTGCAATGATAGAAAATACTGCAATGATAAAAGTACTGTAATAGTAAAAGTACTGCAATGATAAAAGTACTGTAATAGTGAACATCCTGCAGTGGTAGAAATACTACAGTGATAGAAGTATTGTAATAAGAATACTGTAATGGTAAACAAAATACATCATTGGTCGATGTTTAAGTACACCCTTGGCTGAAAGTAAAGTAGTAGTGTATATTGCATTCTAGGACTGCACAATTGCACTAATGCCCTCCTGTTTGTAGGCCTGACCCAATGTTCTTGTTAAAAAGTCTGACAGCAGTCGGCAGGAAGGAGCGGCGAAATCTCTCTTTGGTACAGCGAGGGTGTAAAAGTCTGTCACTGAAGGAGCTGTAAAGTGTTCTCAGAGTGTCATTGAGTGGGTGGGCTGGGTTGTCCAGCATTGATGACAGTTTTGCCGTCATCCTCCTGCCCCCCACTGAGTCCACAGAGTCCAGGGAGCAGCCCAGGACAGAGCTGGCCCTCCTCACCAGTTTGTCCAGTCTCTTTTTGTCTCGGCCCGAGATGCCTCCTGCCCAGGAGACCACTCCATAGAAGATGACTGATGAAACCACAGAGTCATAGAAGTTCCTGAGGAGTGTTCCCCGAACGCCAAAGGACCTCAGCCGCCTGAGTAGGAAGAGTCTGCTCTGACCCTTCCTATAGAGAGCGTCTGTGTTGTCGCTCCAGTCCAGTTTATTGTTCAGATGAACACCCAGGTACTTGTAAGTTGAGACCCTCTCAACGTCTGTTCCCTGGATATTCACTGGTGCAGGTGGAGAGTGCCGACGCTTGCGGAAATCCACCACCAGCTCTTTGGATTTCCCAGCGTTGATTTGGAGGCGGTTCTGCTGACACCAGTCCACGAACCCCTGCGTAACCCCTCTGTACTCCCGATCGTCATCGTCAGTGATGAGGCCGACAATCGCAGAGTCATCAGAGAACTTCTGCAGGTGACAGGTTGTGGAATTGTATTTGTAGTCCGAGGTGTAGAGGGTGAACAGGAAGGGAGCCAGCACAGTTCCCTGCGGCGCTCCCGTGCTGCAGAGGAGCACGTCAGACACACAGTCCTGTGTTCTCACGTACTGTGGCCGGTTTGTGAGGTAGTTGTGAATCCATGTGATGAGGTGGTGGCCACTCCCGCCTGCTCCAGCTTGTCTCCCAATAAGGCGGGCTGGATGGTGTTGAAAGCACTTGAGAAATCAAAGAACATGATCCTCACCGTGCCCCCCGCCTTCTCCAGGTGGGAGAATGAAGTGTGGAGCAGGTAGATGATAGCATCATCCACACTGATGCCAGGCTGGTATGCAAACTGGAGTGGGTCCATTGAGGAGCTGACCAGGGGGCGCAGATGGACGAGGACCAGTCTCTCCAGGGTCTTCATCAGATGAGACGTCAGCGCCACTGGTCTGAAGTTGTTGAGCTCCTTCGGATGGGGTGTCTTTGGAACCGGAACCAGGCAGGATGTTTTCCACAGCTGGGGGACTCTGCCCAGCTTCAAGCTCAGGTTGAACATGTGCTGGACGATTCCACACAGCTGGTCTGCGCAGGATTTGAGGAGCTGGGAGCTGATCCCATCTGGGCCTGCCGCCTTCCTCGCCTTCATCTTCCTCAGCTGATTCTTCACCTGAGATGTTGTGAGGAACAAGGCTGAGCAGGAGGAAGTGGTGGTTGTCTGATGAGGCTGGGAACTGGAGCCTGTGGAGAGAGAGAGGGGCGAGAGAGGGGGAGAGAGGTTCTGTCCTGTTGCGCCCTATTTCGTCCTCATTGTTTTGTTATTTTGTCCCTAGTACCTTGTTGCCTTTTGGTTTCGTTTTGTTGAATAAATTCCCTTTAAGTTACCCTAATCCGGCTTCCTCGCATTTTGGGTCCACCCCCTCCTCGCCGACCGGCGAACCTAACAGAAATACTTGTAAACATATTTTACTTGAAGGATTCCCATTTTATCAATGACATTATGTTGCGGTGGCCCCCATTAATAAATTAGGGTTCCACAACAGGTGTTCCATCAGACGCACACAATAGCCTGTGTGTGCGAACTTCAGCTCGCTTCCAGAAACGTCTGTGACTATGTCAGGAATGAAATCGGGCATCAACCGCAACGTGCTTCCTTTTTAAATGCTCGTTTATCACTGTTGTGCTGCTAAAAGGAGGTTTACATCGTAGGATATCTGTGACCATGTCAGGAATGAAATCGGGCATCAAAAGGGAGGTTTACATCGTCGGACGTAATTTTGTGAAATGCCCCCATGGTCCGGTCCAAGTTGGGGTCGCACGCATTGCTCCGTGTGTGGCAGGCACAAGTCAAGGTAGCACGGTAGAAAATAAGACAAAGTCGCCGCCTGAGATTTGACTTGACCAAACCAAATTTGTCTTTTTGTGTCCTGCAGACGTCAGACAAAATGATCTCTGTTCTGTGAAAGAGGAGCCAGATTTGACTCACATCAAAAAGGAGGAGGAGGAGGAGATCAACAAGTCACCAGTGAATGTAGTCCCTATAAAGATTGAAGATGAAAAAAAGAATGTGAGTGAGGACAACAGAGGGGCGGAGCCTCCAAGCAGCAGCTCAAGTCATCACGTGACAACAGAAGGTGATGAAGACCACTGGAGGCCATCACAAGTACATAATGAGGACACATCAGACGCTCATGACGATGATGACGTTGACGGTGGGCAAGCTAAAAGTGAAAGGGCATGTCACACTGACTCATTCACTTCAAAGCTGTCTTTAAAAGGGCACAGAAAAACACACAGTGGTGAAAACCCTTTTTCCTGCTCGGTTTGTGGCAAAAGCTTCTCTCGAAAGTCTCATTTTGTAAGGCACACAAGAACACACAGTGGAGATAAACATTTTTCCTGCTCATTTTGCGGAAAAGGTTTCTCTGAAAAGGCAAGGTTAATAGCACACAAAAGAATACACAGTGGAGAAAAACCTTTTTCCTGCTCAGTTTGTGGTAGACGCTTCTCTGTAAAGTCAAATTTAACTTGTCACACAAGAACACACAATGGAGAAAAACCTTTTTCCTGCTCAGTTTGTGGCAAGAGTTTCTCTCAAAAGTCTCAATTAATAATTCACACAAGAACACACAGTGGAGATAAACCTTTTTCCTGCTCAGTTTGTGGAAAATGCTTCTCTCATAAGGCAAATTTAACAAGCCACACAAGAACACACACTGGAGAAAAAACATTTTCCTGCTTGGTTTGTGGTAAAAGCTTTTCTCTAAAATCAAGTTTAAAATACCACACAAGAACACACACTGGAGAAAACCCTTTTTCCTGCTCAGTTTGTGGCCAAGGATTCTCTCGAAAGTCTCATTTAATAATTCACACAAGAACACACACTGGAGAAAAACCATTTTCCTGCTTGGTTTGTGGTAAAAGCTTTTCTCGAAAATCAAGTTTAAAATGCCACACAGGCACACACACTGGAGAAAACCCTTTTTCCTGCTCAGTTTGTGGCCAAGGATTCTCTCAAAAGTCTCATTTAATAATTCACACAAGAACACACACTGGAGAAAAACCATTTTCCTGCTCAGTTTGTGGCAAGAGTTTCTCTGGAAAGTTTCAATTAACAATCCACACAAGAGCACACAGTGGTGAAAAATCTTTTTCCTGCTCAGTTTGTGGAAAATGCTTCTCTCATAAGGCAAATTTAACAAGCCACACAAGAACACACAGTGGTGAAAAACCTTTTTCTTGCCCAGTTTGTGGCAAAAGCTTCTCTCAAAAGTTTGATTTAACAATCCACACAAGAACTCACAGTGGAGAAAAACCTTTTTCATGCTCAGTTTGTGGCAAGAGTTGCTCTCGAAAGTCTCATTTAATAACTCACACAAGAACACACACTGGAGAAAAAACATTTTCCTGCTTGGTTTGTGGAAAAAGCTTTGATCTAAAATCAAGTTTAAAATACCACACAAGAACTCACAGTGGAGAAAACCCTTTTTCCTGCTCAGTTTGTGGCAAGAGTTGCTCTCGAAAGTCTCATTTGATAATTCACACAAGAACACACACTGGAGAAAAACCATTTTCCTGCTTGGTTTGTGGTAAAAACTTTTCTCTAAAATCAAATTTAACAAGTCACACAAGAAAGCACAGTGGCGAAAAACCTTTTTCCTGCTCAGTTTGTGGCAAAAGCTTCTCTCAAAATTCAACTTTAACAAACCATAGAAGAACACACAGTGATGAAAAACCTTTTTCCTGCTCAGTTTGTGGCAAGAGTTTCTCTCGAAAGTCTCATTTAATAATTCACACAAGAACACACAGTGGTGAAAAATCTTTTTCCTGCTCAGTTTGTGGAAAATGCTTCTCTCAAAAGGAAGGTTTAACACGCCACACAAGAACACACACTGGAGAAAAAACATTTTCCTGCTTGGTTTGTGGTAAAAACTTTTCTCTAAAATCAAGTTTAACAAGTCACACAAGAATACACAGTGGTGAAAAACCTTTTTCCTGCTCAGTTTGTGGAAAAAGTTTCTCTCAAAAGTCGCATTTACGAAACCACACAAGAACACACAGTGGAGACAAGCCATTCAGTTGCAGCGTTTGTGCTCAAAAATTCTCCACTAAACAGCATGCGGAGAGTCACAATTGTGCTGGTGAGAAAAGCAGCGATCCTTGAAGCTTAAAAAAAAGAAAACAAAAAACTGAAGGAACTGACTCTTTGTGGTAAGATATAAATGTGATTTTTAATAAAATATGATATTGAATTTTGCAAAGCTTTTTTATTGACATTAAGCGTGTGATCCGTGCCAAAAGAACCATTGTGTCTGCGTATTTGTATTTGTTTTTATTTTCGAAAGTATACAGGGACTGTGCATATTAATCAAACTGTTTCCTGTAAATATGCCAGATTATAGCCAATGGCTAATTTGCATCCGTTGTCCCTGAGTGATGATTTTTTTTTGTTTTCATATCAAACATTATTAATGAAATTAATTGTCTTTGCCTGGAACAACATTTGTTAACATTATGCTTTTTCAGTTGTCTTTTTAATCGTACTTAATGGAAAAGTTGTGAGAAGAAACGGTGCTTCTGAAATCGGTGCCTTCCACTATCATCAATAAAATCACTTGTTCCACTTGCTCAACTGGCTTTCATTACGCTGTGTGAAAAGGTGAAAAAGAGAACAATAAGTTGAACTATAAAAAGAGCCAGAAGGAGAAACGCAAATAGTCTCAGTTTCTCTCAAAGGTTTTGGAATGTCAGGAGTTGGCAACTTGATGGCGACTGGAGTCAGCGCTGGTTTTCTCGCTGTGTTTGGCTGGCTTGTATATGTATGGTCCATTGAACAAAACTCAAACTCTTCAAATATCCCCTCACATACATTTAATAATTACGGTTTCTGAATAAATTTCTGACTGCCCAAATACACTTTCTAGGTTGAGCTCTATCAATTGTTTGGGGTTTGTTGCGAAGCAGAATCTCACTTCGGAAAAAAACTATAATTTTGTCAAATATACCAAATATTTTTGTTCATGCTTTATTATATTTTTTATACATTGGATTATTTATATAGTGAAATAGGTAAATATTAAAATGTAAAATTGGAAATCACATACAGACTTAATTCAATTAATAACAAATATAGAAACATTTTATAAATATTGAACTCATTGAGAAGAATCCTGATCTTGAAATAAATCTTGAATTATAAAAAATACAAAAAAATTAATTCAATAACCCGACCCTGGATGAGCGGCAGAAAATGGCTGGATGGATGGAATAATTTAAATTGCATACATATTCAAATGAACAAATATGTTAAGAAATATTCAAGTGTGAAATAAAAAGGTTTAATTTAATATTGATATAATTTTGCATATTAAAATAATTGAATAAATATTGTAGTATTGTATAAGCAAGCTTAAATATACATTGAAATAAATAAAAACAAAAGTTGTGTATTTTTAAATGGCCTAATTTAGATATGGGAAGTAACTCTCTTTATGAAACTATGAAGGGACTGGAGCTCACAGAAGTGACCAGTCTTGGTTCTGAAGTTCCGATGTAACCAGATACTGCCCTGAGAGAAAATAGGCCTGAGCATTGTTTATGGTGGGGGCAATTCTCTCGCCAGGTCAGTGACCTTCCAGGGTATGAGAGTAATTTAAGGTGGTCACGAGTAGACTGGTCGTATCAACGGGGAGACGCATCTGCTCTCCCTCTGGGGGACTTTTGGAGGGAAATCCCGAAGACTAGCGGGATGGGAATGCATATGCAACAAGGGAAAATTAGATATTCATGTCCTATTTGGGCATTCCCTATAAGAAGGGAATGTCTGAGAGGAGGCTCGCACGTTTTTGGGGAGACTTCTTTTGACATCAGCATGTGACGAGAATAAATCTTTTTCGAACCAGTTCTTTTCCATCACCAATCCAGCCTTGCTCGGCTGCCTCTCCGGAAGGCAGCAAGGACCCACACTTCAAAGACAAAATATACTACATATTGAAAGAAAAATAATACTCAAATATTGAAATAAGTATAGAATTGAAAGAATAAACAACAAAGAAATAAATACCTCCTGGAAAATATTATTTTCAACATGTGTCAACATTTTTCTTTCTTGCACATTCTTAAACAATCATAATTTTTTTACTTTTACTTTTTAAGTTACTTCAGTGCATTTCACACCTGAGCCTTCAGGGAATTCCTACTTCGTCCTACTTGAATGAATCCACATCAAAATACCATCATTTATGACACCGCGGCTGGACAAATAATATCCAGAAACACACTCCCGCACCACTGAGTGAGTGTTGGACGATATAGCTTCTCTTGAAAGGTCCGACTTGAAAATGTCCTTGCAAGTGGATCTGAAATTAAATCCACACTTTTCCCTCCTTCGGCCATTGTGGTTTAAAAAAATCAAGAATATAGTGTATTAGTCACGGTCAATTGTAAGCATGGACAACTCACTCTTTGCCCAGCAGGATGTGCTAACATGCACTCGCAACAGCCCGTTGATGACAAGAGCTGATGGTCGTGAGTGATACTTTGTCCATTTAATAAGCGTATCGCCTGACAAGGCGCTTTGTTTGTTTCGGAAAAAAATTGCGACTTTAAAGTGCGCCTTATGACTGCGAAAATACGGTCATTTTAGTTGTCCAACTTGTAAAATGGAAAAGAAAATTATGCACAAAAAGCATGAACGTGTTGAGCAGAAGGAAGAAAAAAAAGTGTCAGGTTTCGCCGTTCGGCGAAGAGGTGGGTGGACCCAAAGAGCGAGGAAGCAGGAGAAGGGTAAACTAAGGGAGTTTATTAAATAAATCTAACGAGGACAAACAACGGGGCGTGGACAAACAAACGTGGCAGGATGAAAAATAACAAGGACGCAACCAAAACGTGACAAACAGAAAAGGAAGACGAGGAACATAAGCCGGGGGCAAAACGCTGAGGGGCGTGACGGGAACGAGGACGTGAACAAGAGCATGAACTTGACAGGAACAAACGTGGTCGTGGAAGTCCGGAAAGTGCGGCAGCAATTGCATAGGGCAGGCGTAGCAGGGGCAATGTTCCGACACTGAGTTGTTGGGATGAGGTGTTTATATAGTCCAGTCATTAGGAGTGCGGATGGGCATCAGGTGTGTGAGCTGACGGGGAACAGGTGCGTGGCTGGTGAGGGCGAGGTGCTGAGGTGAAACGCCCCTACTCAGCAGATCAAAACAATAACAAGTGCACATGGCCGGGAGGTGAAGAAAACAATAACAAAACCGCATGAACATGAAAACAATAACAAAACCCCGGTCATGTCCGACGCGGATCATGACAAAAAGGGAGAAAGCAGTAAGTCTTGTTACAAACATTACTTTTTCAGGACGAGTTGTGGTAGCAACGGAGGATCACGTGACGTAAAAAACAAACATAAAAAGTGTGTGTAGAAGGAGTTCTACATCAACATGCGTTTTACTTATTAGTCCGCGATACACTGACACAATTGGACTTTAATACAGAATCAAAAAGCAAGGGCGAATTTACACAAATGTCAAAACTTTAAAAGGGCGCATTGTCAGTGATAAGCAAAACATTGCCAGAGCCTTAAAGCCAATAACAGACGAGTAAATGTTTTTATAGACGTGTGTAATTCTTTTTGTAGCATGAATTGCAAATTACTCAGAAATCACACAAGCATTGCTGGACATCATTTATGACCAGGCAATGACATTTGCTGAAGAGAAAAATTGTTTGAACACTTAAGGCTGACAAAGCTTTTGAACTTGTCAAGCATGAACTCATTGATTACGATGTATTAGCACTACCAACTTGATATTTAACTGCTAAATTGAGTCATGGAAATTCCCATGTCTCAACAGGAGGGATTGATATCCATACTACAGCTAGGACAACAAACCTTTTTAAAATTTTTGTAGATCATGTTTAGTGTGTAGTAAACATAATTTTCAAGTGAATATGAGACCAAAAAGGAGATTGTATGGACAAAGCATCTTAACGCACGACCAAATTACTATGAGCATTGAGCAAACAGTGACTGCAAAAATGGCTTCATGGACTTGTGTTGCTGCAGAAACACAGGAAAGTGAATCCATTTGCACATTAGTCACAATAATTTGATCCCGTGGTGAGAGCCACGTCAGAGTGTGTTCAAGCAGTCTTCACTGCTGCTTCAGGAATTAAAAAATTACATTCTTGTCCACCACATTCACATTGCACGGCGACCTCATTGTCACAGGGACACATTAAACTGATAAGGTGCGGTGCGTTTCAGCCCAGCGTCACTTTTCCCGCACCAGTAGAAGGCGCCACACGACTGTGGAAGCCGCTCCAAATTATCACCAAACCGCGACTTGACCTTGTGGACATTTTTTCTTTTTTTTTTTTTAAGGACATTTTTCTCCCGACTGGAGGAACATTTTTTGTTTTGGGGATTGCAAATGGAAATTTTGTTTCAAGGGATGCTAAATTCTGTATGTTCAAGACAAGCAGCATGATGTTTTGCACCGATTCAGGCGTGTAAGACACAAAAACCAGGTGCACATTCCAGACTGATAAGAAAGAAATGAGGTGCACATTCCGAACTGATGAGGAGTAGAAGCGTTTGAGAACTAAGGTCACAAAACAGATCATTTGTAAGAGAGAAATTGTTAGAATGAGCAGGAAGAGCCTAGGCGGGTGTGAGCAAGTCAAAATTTGGGGTTTCCCATCTTTGATGGGTTGTATGGTTACAATGTGAACTGATAGTCAAGATAAATGTTCATGTGTTCTGTCGACATTGGGCAGACAAGGGCTTTTAAAACCACAACAGGAAACGAAATGTTGTGCATAAAACATGCCTAAATGGTTATTTGAAAAGCAAAACTTACTTAATAAAATGATCCAATTACAATTGGAAACTGCCTCGCTGACAATGCAGCGAAGGCTGCAGCCCAAGGCATGACCTCAAAGTCGGCACTGCATTACTATAAAGGAAAATGAACACACACACACACACTCACAGCAAATCAACTTGACAATTTGATATCACGCCAGGAAAAATACACCACTAATTGAATGCACACATTGGGATAACAAAGGTGCAAACAAATCCTATATGGCCACCCCAATAGATTCCCAGATCTTGACTCATCAGAACCACCAGCGACTGGCACATCGGTCGCAGTCCACATGAAAAACATGTTTGACCGAAAAAGATGCAAAAGACACAATTACTGGTCAGTGTGTTCTGATCCACAGAGAAACCACGTCCGTGTGGGAGACCAACTCTTCTTCAAGGCGTTGAAACAACTTCGTTGGGACAAGTGAATGCTGAGATGGCCCTCGCCAGATGATGGCAGTGACCCCGATGCCGCAAAGGTCGCGGGGCGTGGCAGCTGGATCCACCAGTTGCAGTACAAACTTCACCGGTTTCCAGCTAAAGGCCTAGCAACGCGAATCCCTCGAACAGGAGCTCACCTGAGTCACAATCTCGGACCACACGCACATCAGAACCACACAACCAGCCACAAATACGAATGTTGAAGCCACAGAACAAAAAGATCAGATATTGTTTGGACATTAATGACGTACATAAAGAAATTTCAGCCTTGATTGGAGAACATAACTGCATTTAAATTTTTAGTAAAATGAAACAATTATTGATGTTATGACCACTATGAAAAATTTGAAAGACACAATTTATCGGGATAATCATCAGTTTTCATTTTGTTATGTGTAGTTTGTTCATGTTGCATTGTTCCTATGACAAAGACTATGGTTAATCGTATGTTTGTTGCCCAAATGTACCATTCCAACCTGATTGATGTTGAGAATGATGAACTCGAACTGGACAATGACGAACTCGAACTGGACACTGAAACCTAAAAAACACATGGACCCTTTTTGCCCCTGACCCAACAAGTGCACACATACAACACACACGAAGATCCGGGAAGCGAGGACGGCTGTCCCATCCTACCACGAGGCAAGGGCCTCCACCAAGTCACCTCAGGGACAAGCTCTGCGTGGAGACAGTTTTTTTTTTTTTTCACTAGGCATATTGAAATGTTTTTTTAATATATATATATATATATATATATATGTTTTATTCCCTGACGGTCATCAAATTATGAGGATCTAGTTCCACGTCGGAAGGGAGGAGGGGAATTTTGTCCCTACTGAGGGTTTTCACCCCTCCACTGATAATCACACTGTTGTATGATTTCATTATGATGATCTGTCTTAAAGCCGTAAGGCCATGATTTAAACCCACAAACGGGGGGAAATGTAAGATGCGCTGAGGATAGGTAATCAGTTTGTGTATTCATAATCATGTTTTTATACACTCATTAATGTTTAATACACACACATAGACACTTACTTGTTATTTTAACACACACACACACAGTATCCTGAAGATGTGTTTAGTTAAAGTAACCTTAACACCGTGAGTTGTGATTTCCTGCCTGTTGGAATCTTCTGGTGATTAGTTTAGTCTAAAACAGACCACCATTGTCAGTTACTCTCCTGTCTTCTAGTGATTAGTTCAGACTAAAAAGACTTTCTTTGTATTTTAATTTCTTGTCTCCTGGTGATTCTTGAGTCAAGCTAATAAAAGCAGAGCAGAGCAGGGAGGAGGAGAGAGGAAGGAGTCACGCTGAGCTGCCTGCTCGCTTCTGCTTTGTCCCACTCTTTACCCCGCCGGCTGGTGAAAATGAACGCCATGTCTGGTTCCTCCTGGCCTCTCAGCCATATTTTTATTTCGGCCGTTACCTTTAGTAAGTTATTTCAGTAAGCTCTCCCAAAAGGCGTCAGGGCATTTAAACATGACAAAAAGACAACTGAAATGTTTGATGTAAACACAAAAATCTCATCATCACTCAGACACAATGGTTCTTCTGGCACTGATCACATTGGCTTAGTGTCAATAAAAGAGCTTTGCAAAATTCAATTTATCATATTTTATTCAAAATCACATTTACATCTTACCACAAACAGTCAGTTCCTTGAGTTTTTTTCGTCTTTTTTTTAAGCTTCAAGGATCGCTGCTATTCTCGCCATCACAATCGTGTCTCTCAGCACCGTTTTTAGAAAAGAATTCTTTAGCACAAACGCTGCAACTGAATGGCTTTTCTCCACTGTGTGTTCTTGTGTGGCTTCGTAAATGCGACTTTTGAGAGAAACTCTTGGCACAAACTGAGCAGGAAAAAGGTTTTTCTACAGCGTGCTTTCTTGTGTGGCTTGTTAATGTTGACTTTACAGAGAAGCATTTTCCACAAACTGAGCAGGAAAAAGGTTTTTCACCAGTGTGTGCTCTTGAGTGCGCTGTTAATTGTGACTTTCGAGAGAAACTTTTTCCGCAAATCGAGCAGGAAAAGGTTTTTCACCACTATGTGTTATTGTGTGGCTTGTTAAATTTGCCTTTAGAGAGAAACTCTTGCCACAAACTGAGCAGGAAAAAGGCTGCTCTCGACTGTGCGTTCTTGTGTGATATGTTAAAGTTGACTTTACAGTAAAGCTTTTGCCACAAACCGAGCAAGCAAAAGGTTTTTCACCACTGTGTGTTCTGGAGTGCTTTACTAAAGTAGACTTTCGAGAGAAACTTTTTCCGCAAACTGAGCAGGAAAAGGGTTTTTCTCCAGTGTGTGTTCTTGTGTGTTCTGTTAAACGCGCCTTATGAGAGAGACTCTTGCCACAAACTGAGCAGGAAAAAGGCTTTTCTCCGCTGTGTGTTCTTGTGTGTTCTGTTAAACGCGCCTTATGAGAGAGACTCTTGCCACAAACTGAGCAGGAAAAAGGCTTTTCTCCACTGTGTGTTCTTGTGTGTTGTGTTAAACTTGACTTTTGAGTGAAACACTTGCCACAAAATGAGCAAGAAAAAGGTTTTTCTCCAGTGTGTGTTCTTATGTGGCTTGTTAAATGCGACTTTTGAGAGCAACTCTTGCCACAAACTGAGCAGGAAAAAGGGGTTTCTCCACTGTGTGTTCTTGTGTGGCTTCGTAAATTTGACTTTTGAGAGAAACTCTTGGCACAAACTGAGCAGGAAAAAGGTTTTTCTCCAGTGTGTGTTCTTGTGTGTTCTGTTAAACTCGTCTTTTGAGAGAAGCATTTTCCACAAACTGAGCAGGAAAAATGTTTTTCTCCACTATGTGTTCTTATGTGCCGTTTTAAAGAGAATTTTGAAGTTAATGATTTCCCACAGTGAGAACATACCCAACTGTCAGTGTGACATGCCCTTTCACATTTGGCTTGCCCATCATCATTATCATCAGGAGAGCGTGATAATGTGTCCTCATTATGTACTTGTGATGGCCCCCCGTGGTCTTCGTCACCTTCTGTTGTCACGTGATGACTTGAGCTGCTGCTTGGAGGCTCCGCCCCTCTGTTGTCCTCACTCTCATCCTTGTTCGCATCTTCAGTCTTTATAGGGAGAACATTCACTGGTGACTTGTTGATCTCCTCCTCCTCCTCCTCCTCCTCCTTTTTGATGTGAGTCAAGTCTGGCTCATCTTTCACAGAACGGAGATCGTTTTCACAGACGTCTGTAGGTCACAAAAAGACAAACACACATTTGGTTTGGTCAAGTCAAAGCTCGTGCGGCGACTTTGTCCTATTTTCTACAGTGCTACCTTGACTTGAGCCTGCTGCACACGGAGCAACGCGTGCGACCCCGAATTGGACCGGACCATGAGGGCATTTCACAAAATTACATCCTACAATGTAAACCTCCCTTTTGATCCCCAATTTCATTTCTGACATCGTCACAGACGTTTCTGGAAGCGAGCTGAAGTTAGCACACGCAGGCTATTGTGTGCGTCTGATGGAACACCTGTTGTGGGACCCGAACATATTGATGCAGACCACTGGGGGCCATCGCAACATAATGTCATTGATAGAAAATAAATCCTTCAAGCGAAATATGTTTACAAGTATTTCTTATTGCATTTAGAGATAGAACTAAATGTTCCTGGGCTTGTTGGTAGAAAAGGGGGTTGTGACGTTCTCCCTTTTTAAGCCTATAGTAAGCCAAAGATGCAGATGCATTCCTTGCAGCATGCGCTTGTTCACCGATGAGATCCGTGCAACCTTGGATGGATGCATTCAATGTATTTTAAATGTTTGGATGGGGTGAAACTACGCACATGTGCACAAAACTCGACAGGGCCACCCGAGGTTCATAAATAAGACCATTACGGACTTGATTTTTTTTTTTTTTTTAAACTTAATATTTTGTGTTTTATTCACTAAAATTGATCAACCGCCATTGACGTTTTCGCGGCAGTGTGCACATTTTTAGAGTCAGGCGGAATTCCTTCCGTAAGGAATTGCTTGAACAAAATATAAAAACCAGAAAATGTTATTTTGTTATTTTAAATGTAAATTTTATACTGGGAAAAACATGGAGTTCACCCCCCACTATTGGTTATTCTTTGGCATATATTTTCTGCACTGAATACGTACTTGATTTAAAAAAAAAAAAATAATATTTTGTGTTTTATCCACTAAAATTGATCAACCGCCATTGACGTTTTCGGCGCAGTGTGCACATTTTTTAGAGTCAGGCAGAATTGCTTCCGCAAGGAATTGCTTGAACAAGATATAAAAACCAGAAAGTGGAAAATTTTAAATAATCAGTTCAAATTTGATACTGGGAAAAAACATGGAGTTTACCCCCCCACTATTGGTTATTCTGTGGCATTTATTTTCTGCACTGATTTCATTAGGCATAAACAAATGTTTAGCAAACCGACAAGTAAAAGGCAATATTTAAAGATAAAAAGGGCAATAACCTTGAACGCATTTCCCCAAACAACTTAATGTTGTGATGCATATTTCTAACGATAGAAAGTCGTTCTTTACAAAGCAAATGAGAGTAAAACGGGTACAAACCTGCTTTGTGTGGCACAACACGAGGCTTGTTGCAAACTTCGCCCAGCAGTTGATGTTGCTCGTTCTCTTCTTTTATTCCACAAAGTTCCTCTTTGTACTTGGGTGTCGTTCTTTCACACATTTTCAAACGCCAATCCCAAAAAATCCTCCCTTGATCTCTGCTCGGCGATGAGTCATGTGCCTCTTTTCGTTAGCGGCTAGCTAGCTAACAAGCTAAGCTAATTACGCCGAAAAGGATCAACGAGCGAAGATGAGGTTATCGGGACACAAAGACTTAATGAATTATGTCGACGTCCTTTAGAGTAGCACTGGACATCCTGTGAAAAAATTACAGTCAGTTCCACACTGAATCAGAAGAATTTAGCGGTGGGTGTTTTTATTTCGGTGTGGATGTGGTCGAGGTCCTTCGGAAGCTGCGCGCTTGCTTATGACGTCATGCTTTAAGCACGTATTTTTCAAATATATTTCTTTGCCTCTGTGTTTGTTTTTACCCCTGGCTGTTCTATTTTAATATATTATTTATATAATATTTTAATTCGGTTGATAAAAAAAATGTAACAAAATAATTAAATTGACGCCACATTGGCGAGTAATCTCGCGCGTCACTTCCGCCTATGCCCGGAGAAGCCGCTGCTGGAACTGCAGTGGGACGTTTACGTTTCTCCTAACGAACGAAGCAACAATGCTGTGGTTCACTCGGGCTGCAAGATTGTATGAATATAATGTCTGCATATACTAGCAGTGCTTCTCAATTATTTCACACCCGCCCCTACCAAGAAGAAAAAGATTCGCGCCTCCCCACCACCAATTTGTTTTCTGTCTTTGTAGATTGATGTTAGATTGTCAATAAAATATCCCTTAACTAAGCTACATTGACAAGAAATATAATTTTGAGAACTATTATCGTAAGGATCTCGAAACTCAGTACTCTGTTGTGCAAATATTGATGAGATGACAAATATTTGTCATGTTATTGTTGGAGTTGGATCACGGTGGAAATGAGAAGTAGTTAGTAAATCAACCTTTAAAAGCCAAACTTCCTCCAATGCGTGTTCGTTTTTTGTGCTCAAGAAGAAAAGGGTCAAATAAAGACTCAACAACTGATTAGAGGTCCGATATTTAGTTTCTTCAATTTCTGGAGTTCAGGAAATAGTACAAAGACAGCTATCTGGGCGGCTTTTTCTTAATCTCACGAGAAACTGCACTCGGGCGAGCACAGTCGACAAATGTGCGCCATCTTTCAGCCCAGCTTCAGTTTTTATAGGAGTTTTTTTATGTCAAAGGTAATGTAGGTTGAATCGGTTGTCCTCGCTCCCTCCCACGGTACGGGTCCACGTCAGAGGGAAGGTCCTCCCCAGGTTAGTCATCGTCTGGATAGTTGATTCCCGTCTGGTCCCCAAGACTGGCACGCCAAGGCTGGCCTTCTCCGGCGGGCAGTCCCTCCGTCTCTCTCTCCGCTGGCATTCTTTTGTAATCTTGTCGGTGTGTGCGCGTGTATGTGCAAGTGTATGCGCGTGTATGTGCACGTGTATGTGCAGGTGTATGTGCAGGTGTATGTATTTGTCTGTGTGTGTGTATGCGTATGTGCATGTGCTCCGATCTCCAATTGTTCTGTCTTTCGGAATGTGTTTTTTTGATAGCGTCTGTGTGAGTCCTCCAGTGCCCAATTTGGTATGTTTGCATCTCTACAGCCAATGTGGAGAATGTGCTTCATCGTATCTGTCCATGAAGTGCTGTGAATGTGAGGACAGCTCATGGAAATGCTATGTGTGCAAATCTATTCTCACTACTGAGAATTTCACTCAAGTTCATACATTTAAACTAAGTACTATAAATTTAGCATATGAGAATAATATAATAAATCAGTAAACATCAGGCCTACCATCCCAGTCATTCTTGTGACCCGTGCTTCTAGTTCCATTTGATAAATGCTTTTTGTTTCATCAATGTTTATCATATTCCCTAAATATGAACCTGCTAATTTAAATAATTGACCTTCTGTCCTGTAAGTGTTTAAAATAATGCCAGCAATCATAATACAATCCTTCATTTATCATTGCAGTATTTTCTATCATTGCAGTATTTTTTTATCATTGCAGCATTTTTATTAATTTCCCCTCTGTACCATAGACAGACATTCGGAGTGTTTCCTTACACTTGTATATGTTGTGGGATGTAAGTGTGTATATACACATGGGGATTTGTGTATTTACGTATATACTGTGTATATTTGCATAGGTTTGCTTTTTTCTGAATGTCTGCTGCTAATGTCATACATTAACGGCTACATTGCACCACCGCCTCTGTGTGATCTATTTCTTTGCTGCTGTAACACTGCAAATTTCCCCATTGTGGGACTATTGAAGGACATCTTTATCTTTATCTTTAAAAACATTGTGTTGGTGCTTCTTAAATAATTTTCCATAAGATTAAGATTGAACAAAATGGTTAAACAAAAATTTAAAAAGTAAATTTTGTAGCAATTAAACATTGAATACTAAATTATTCCTAAAACAGTTCAATAACTCTTGTAATTAATAGTGAATTATTGTAGTTTAATGAATACTAAAACGAATAATGAAATATTAAAGTACTTTTTCCGGTTCCGGCGCCGCGCGAGTGGCTGCCTGTTTACAGCAGCGTGGCTCACTATTGAGCCTTTTTCGTGTGTTTTTTCCCTTTACCCTTTTTTATTTTATTTTTACCTCACCTCAGCAATGGACATCCAATTTGCGGTGGTTTTACTACTGTTGGGGGCTGTTTTTTGCGCGATCGTGTCCGGAGACGAAACTCGGAGCTACGGATCGATCGTGTACACAAGAGATCAGCTGTTAGCACTCCGTGCTAACCCCGCGTGGGCTCCCGGAGCGAGACCCGATATTCCCCGCGAGCTGAGGAGGAAGAGACGGGGATGTCGTGCGGGGGCTAAACGCCAGGCAAGGAGGAGACGATATCACCCCGTCCTCCCGTCCGTTATTATGGGGAATGTTCGATCCCTCTCCAACAAAATGGACGAGCTAACAGCGCTAACCCGGCACGAGAGGATTTTCCGGGAGGCTAGCTTGCTGGTGTTCACGGAGTCGTGGCTAACAGAGCTAACGCCGGACGCCGTCGTGGAATTGGACGGCTTCCAAATACTAAGCGCGGACAGGACACTGGAGAGCGGTAAGAGAAAAGGGGGAGGGCTGGCTGTGTTTGTTAATGATAGATGGTGTAACCCTGGGCATATAACTGTTAAGGATCAACTTTGCAGTCGGGACATTGAGATGATAGCTGTTAGCATGCGTCCGGTCTATTTACCGCGAGAGTTCAGTCATGTGATCGCGGTAGCGGCGTACGTGCCTCCCTCTGCTAACGGTGAGACAGCCTGTGATGTACTGAATGCAGCTGTGAGCAGGCTACAAACACAGCACCCAAATGCCTTGTTCCTTATCTCTGGTGACTTCAATCATGCTTCTCCTTCCTCCTCTCTGCCTTCATTCACACAATATGTAACATGCCAAACCAGAGACAATAAAATATTGGACCTCTTCTATGCCAACACCAAGGAGGCGTACACGTCACTGCCCCTCCCCCCGCTGGGCAAAGCTGACCACAACTTGGTTGCTCTCCTGCCTGTGTACAAACCTCTCGTCCGCAGGCAGCCAGCTGTGACACGCACAGTTCAGCGATGGTCCGGAGAAGCCGAGGAGGCCTTGAAGGACTGTTTCAACACAACTGTGTGGGAGGTATTCAGCGAAGCTCACGGTGAGGACATTAATGGTCTAACAGACACAGTTACAGACTATATTAACTTCTGCATGGAGAACACCATTCCCACCAGGACTGTAAGATGTTTCTCCAACAACAAACCCTGGATCACACCGGACATTAAAGCTCTCCTGAAGGAGAAAAAGAGGGCTTTTGTTTCAGGCGACAAGGACGAGCTGAAGAGAGTGCAGCGTCAGCTGAGAAGGAGGATCCGAGAGGGGAAAAAGTCCTACAGGATGCGGATGGAAGAACAACTGCAGCGGAACAATGCCAGGGATGTCTGGAGGGGCCTGAAGACCATCTCAGGCCACGGACAAGCAGGTAAGACCCAGAAGGGGGGGGGGGCTTCAGTGGGCAAATGAGTTGAACCTATTTTTCAATAGGTTTGATCAAATGTCTGACCCCGCTCAGGCTTCCCTGATGCAGCCCCCACCCACCCCTCCTGCCACTGCGAACAAGACCCTCTCTCCCCCTCTCTCGCCCCTCTCTCTCTCCACAGGCTCCAGTTCCCAGCCTCATCAGACAACCACCACTTCCTCCTGCTCAGCCTTGTTCCTCACAACATCTCAGGTGAAGAACCAGCTGAGGAAGATGAAGGCGAGGAAGGCGGCAGGCCCAGATGGGATCAGCTCCCAGCTCCTCAAATCCTGCGCAGACCAGCTGTGTGGAATCGTCCAGCACATGTTCAACCTGAGCTTGAAGCTGGGCAGAGTCCCCCAGCTGTGGAAAACATCCTGCCTGGTTCCGGTTCCAAAGACACCCCATCCGAAGGAGCTCAACAACTTCAGACCAGTGGCGCTGACGTCTCATCTGATGAAGACCCTGGAGAGACTGGTCCTCGTCCATCTGCGCCCCCTGGTCAGCTCCTCAATGGACCCACTCCAGTTTGCATACCAGCCTGGCATCAGTGTGGATGATGCCATCATCTACCTGCTCCACACTTCACTCTTCCACCTGGAGAAGGCGGGGGGCACGGTGAGGATCATGTTCTTTGATTTCTCAAGTGCTTTCAACACCATCCAGCCCGCCTTATTGGGAGACAAGCTGGAGCAGGCGGGAGTGGCCCACCACCTCATCACATGGATTCACAACTACCTCACAAACCGGCCACAGTACGTGAGAACACAGGACTGTGTGTCTGACGTGCTCCTCTGCAGCACGGGAGCGCCGCAGGGAACTGTGCTGGCTCCCTTCCTGTTCACCCTCTACACCTCGGACTACAAATACAATTCCACAACCTGTCACCTGCAGAAGTTCTCTGATGACTCTGCGATTGTCGGCCTCATCACTGACGATGACGATCGGGAGTACAGAGGGGTTACGCAGGGGTTCGTGGACTGGTGTCAGCAGAACCGCCTCCAAATCAACGCTGGGAAATCCAAAGAGCTGGTGGTGGATTTCCGCAAGCGTCTGCACTCTCCACCTGCACCAGTGAATATCCAGGGAACAGACGTTGAGAGGGTCTCAACTTACAAGTACCTGGGTGTTCATCTGAACAATAAACTGGACTGGAGCGACAACACAGACGCTCTCTATAGGAAGGGTCAGAGCAGACTCTTCCTACTCAGGCGGCTGAGGTCCTTTGGCGTTCGGGGAACACTCCTCAGGAACTTCTATGACTCGGTGGTTTCATCAGTCATCTTCTATGGAGTGGTCTCCTGGGCAGGAGGCATCTCGGGCCGAGACAAAAAGAGACTGGACAAACTGGTGAGGAGGGCCAGCTCTGTCCTGGGCTGCTCCCTGGACTCTGTGGAGTCAGTGGGGGGCCGGCAAAACTGTCATCAATGCTGGACAACCTAGCCCACCCACTCAATGACACTCTGAGAACACTTTACAGCTCCTTCAGTGATAGACTTTTACACGCTCGCTGTACCAAAGAGAGATTTCGCCGCTCCTTCCTGCCGACTGCTGTCAGACTTTTTAACAAGAACATTGGGTCAGGCCTACAAACGGGCGGGCATTAGTGCAATTGTGCAGTCCTAGGATGCAATATAAACCGCTACTGCACTTTCACCCAAGGGGTACTTTAATATTGACCAATGATGTATTTTGTTTATATTACATTATTCTTATTACTGTACTTCTATCTCTGCAGTATTTCTACCATTGCAGGATGTTCACTATTACGGTACTTTTATCCTTGCAGTACTTTTATAATTGCAGTACTTTTACCATTACAGTACTTTTATCATTGCAGTATTTTTCTATCATTGCAGTACTTTTACTATTACAGTACTTTTACTATTACAGTACTTTTACCATTGCAGTACTTTTACCATTACAGTAATTTTATCATTGCAATATTTTTATCATTGCAGTATTTCCAATCATTCAGTAGTTTTTATCATTACAGTGTTTTCCCCCTCTGTATAATGGACAGACATTAGGAGTGTTTCCTTACACTAGATAAGTTTATACTGTGTATATTTGCATGCTTTTTATGAATGTCTGCTGCTAATGTTATACATTAACGGCTACATTACGCCGCCGACTCTGTGTGATCTATATCTTTACTCCTGTAACACCTCAAATTTCCCCATTGTGGGACTAATAAAGGACAACTTATCTTATCTTATCTTTGTACTTGGGTGTCGTTCTTTCACACATTTTCAAACGCCAATCTCAACAAATCCGCACTTGATCTCTGCTTAGCGATAACTCGTGTGCTTCTTTTTGTTAGACGAGAAGAATGAACGGCGTTGTCGTTTTTTAATGTCGTGCTGAATGGATTTCCTGGGTGAAAACTGCAGTCTGTTCAGCACAAAAGTGGAAAAATAGGACACGCCCCGCTGTGATATGATTAGCTACTGGCTGTGTGGAGCACTGTCATCAATTCATGCGCCCCCCTTAGCATCGCACCGCGCCCCACTATTTGAGAATCACTGTATTAGTTAGTTAAAAAAGAATAGCTAAATTATAGTTGACGTGTTCATGGGTGTTCTGAAGGTTCGCATGTTTATAGAATCATCCCTTTGAGTTGTGATTAAGAAGGGGATATTTTCCGAACTAATGTTAATTGTGATGGCTTTATGATATACACAGTTATATGGTTAATAATTGTGCATCGTTTGACATTCTGCTGTATTGTTAATACTGCTTACCTTTGATTGGTGTGGCGCATGTAATGGACAATGTGCTTATTTTGTCGGTCGCGGGATGTCTCGCGCAATCCCGATTGATG
The DNA here is from genome assembly GCF_059441095.1 of Idiotropiscis lumnitzeri. Classification (NCBI taxonomy): domain Eukaryota; kingdom Metazoa; phylum Chordata; class Actinopteri; order Syngnathiformes; family Syngnathidae; genus Idiotropiscis; species Idiotropiscis lumnitzeri. The sequence goes on from NC_142392.1 coordinate 8,365,026, forward strand.
ACGTGAGAGAGTGTGCACTTGAAGAAGGGAGATTGCGCACTTGACCAGAAGAGAAGGGGAGTGTGCGAGTCGCGGAAGGAGTCAGTTGGAAGGACAGTAAAAACCCGGTTATCGCGGTTAATGGGGACCGAGACCACCCGCAAAAACTGAAAATCCGCGAAGTAGCGGCACACCTTCAAAAATGCTTAAAAAAATATATATATACAGTGGAACCTCGGTTCTCGAACGACTCTGAGGTCGAACTAATCGGAGTTCGAACAAAAAAATGGAGAAATTCTTGCTTCGCAGTTCGAACAAACCTCGGAGTTCGAACGCCGGTATGACGCGTGAGTGCGTATGCGAGGGTGGGATGCTGAGCGGCGTACGGGTGTAGATCGCTCTCTTGCTCTCTTCGTGACCAACTGTTGTCGCGTGCGGACGTGCTGCGTTTTGCTCTCGCGTTTTATATAGGTGTACGAAGTGTTTTAGCCCCTAATCATGCCTCCAAAGAAAGTCAGTGCAAGCAGCAAAGGAATGTTTCGGTGTTTGAACAATTTGCTTTTCGAACAGGGTTCAGGAACGGATTATGGTCGAGAACCGAGGTTCCACTGTGTATATATATACAGTGGAACCTCGGTTCTCGAACGACTCTGAGGTCGAACTAATTGGAGTTCGAACAAAAAAAATAGAGAAATTCTTGCTTCGCAGTTCGAACAAACATCGGAGTTCGAACGCCGGTATAACGCGTGAGTGAGCACGCGAGGGTGGGATGCTGAGCAGCCAATTGACCAATTGTTGTCGCGTGCTACGTGCTGGGAAGTGTTTTAGCCCCTAATCATGCCTCCTAAGAAGGTCAGTGCAAGCAACAAAGCTGCTACTAGCGAAAAAAGAAAAGTAGTGCGTACAACTATTGCATTTGATTCGGTGTTCGAACAAATCGGTTCTCGAACAGGGTTCTGGAACAGATTATGGTCGACAACCGAGGTTCCACTGTATATATATCTCTTTGGCTTAGGATGGGCTTAAAAAGGGAGAACGTCACAACCCCCTTTTCTACCAACAAGCCCAGGAATATTTAGTTCTGTCTCTTAATGCAAAAAGAAATACTTGTAAACATATTTTGCTTGAAGGATTTCTACTCTATCAATGACATAATGTTGTGATGGCCCCCAGTGGTCCCCATCAATAAGTTAGGGTCCCACAACAGGTGTTCCATCAGACGCACACAATAGCCTGTGTGTGCTAACTTCAGCTCGCTTCCAGAAACGTCTGTGACTATGTCAGGAATGAAATCGGGCATCGGCCGCAACGTGCTTCCTTTTTAAATGCTCGTTTATCACTGTTGTGCTGCTAAAAGGAGGTTTACATCGTAGGACGGAATTTTGTGAAGTGTCCCCATGGTCCGGTCCAAGTTGGGGTCGCACGCATTGCTCCGTGTGCGGCAGGCACAAGGCAAGGTAGCACGGTAGAAACAATATAATACAAAGTCGCCGCCTGACCTTTGATTTGACCAAACCAAATTTGTCTTTTTGTGTCCTACAGACGTCAGTGAAAACGATCTCCGTTCTGTGAAAGAGGAGCCAGACTTGACTCACATTAAAAAGGAGGAGGAGGAGGAGGAGATCAACAAGTCACCAGTGAACATTGTCTCTATAAAGACTGAAGATGAAAACAAGGATGAGAGTGAGGACAAGAGAGGGGCGGAGCCTACAAGCATCAGCTCAAGTCATCATGTGACAACAGAAGGTGATGAAGACCACTGGGGGCCATCACAAGCACATAATGAGGACACATTATCAGACGATCATGACGATGATTATGATGATGATGATGATGGGCAAGCCAAAGGTGAAAGGGCATGTCACACTGACTCATTCACTTCAAAGCTGTCTTTAAAAGGGCACGTAAAAACGCACAGTGGAGAAAAACCTTTTTCCTGCTCAGTTTGTGGTAAAAGCTTCCCTCAAAATTCAAGTTTAACAATCCACACAAGAACGCACACTGGAGAAAAACCTTTTTCCTGCTCAGTTTGTGGAAAATGCTTCTCTCAAAATTCAAGTTTAACAATCCACACAAGAACGCACACTGGAGAAAAACCTTTTTCCTGCTCAGTTTGTGGCAAAAGTTACTCTCGAAAGTCATATTTAATAATTCACACAAGAACACACACTGGAGAAAAAACATTTTCCTGCTTGGTTTGTGGTAAAAGCTTCTCTCAAAATTCAAGTTTAACAATCCACACAAGAACGCACAGTGGAGAAAAACCTTTTTCCTGCTCAGTTTGTGGAAAATGCTTCTCTCAAAATTCAAGTTTAACAATCCACACAAGAACGCACACTGGAGAAAAACCTTTTTCCTGCTCAGTTTGTGGTAAAAGCTTCTCTCAAAATTCAAGTTTAACAATCCACACAAGAACGCACACTGGAGAAAAACCTCTTTCCTGCTCAGTTTGTGGAAAATGCTTCTCTCATAAGGCAAATTTAACAATCCACACAAGAACACACACTGGAGAAAAAACATTTTCCTGCTTGGTTTGTGGTAAAAGCTTCTCTCAAAAGTTTGATTTAACAATCCACACAAGAACACACAGTGGAGAAAAACCTTTTTCCTGCTTAGTTTGTGGCAAAAGTTTCTCTGATAAGTCAAATTTCACAAAACACACAAGAACACATAGTGGAGAAAAACATTTTTCCTGCTCAGTTTGTGCCAAGAGGTTCTCTCAAAAGTCGTATTTACGAAACCACACAAGAACACACACTGGAGAAAAGCCATTCAGTTGCAGCGTTTGTGCTAAAAAATTCTCCACTAAACAATATGCGGAGAGTCACAATTGTGCTGGTGAGAAAAGCAGCAATCCTTGAAGCTTAAAAAAAAGAAAACAAATAACTGAAGGAACTGACTCTTTGTGGTAAGATGTAAATTTTGATTTTGAATAAAATATGATAAATTCAATTTTGCAAAGCTTTTTTATTGACATTAAGCCAATGTGATCTGTGCCAGAAGAAGCAATGTGTCTGAGTGATCATGATTTGTTTTGTGTGTTTACATCAAACATGTAAAGGAAACTTTGCCTGTAACAACATTTGTTAATATTATACTTTTCAGCTGTCTTTTTAATCGTACCTAATGGAAAAGGTGTGAGAAGAAACTGTGCTTATGAAATCGGTGCCTTCCACAATCATCAATAAAATCACTTGTTCCACTTGCTCAACTGGCCTTCATTACGTTGTGAAAAGGTGAAAAACAGATCTAGAAGTTGAACTATAAAAAGAACAAGAAAGAGAAACGCAAATCGTCTCAGTTTCTCTTCAAGGTTTTGGCATGTCAGGAGTTGGCAATTTGATGGCGACTGGAGTCAGCGCTGGTTTTCTCGGTGTGTTTGGCTGGCTCGTATATGTATGGTCCATTGAACAAAACTCAAACTCTTCAAATATTCCCTCACATACATTTAATACAGTGAACCCCCGCTACTTCGCGGTTCACCTTTTGCGGGTTCAGTGCTTCGCGGGTCTAAAAAATATTCGGGAACATTGTAGTTTCGCCGAGCGGCACAAGGGGGCGCTGAAGCGGTTAGACGGCCGGCGTGCGCCGAAGAGGAGAGTGGACGAAGAAGAGAGTGGCCGAAGAAGAGCAGGTTCCCCCGGACACGATTGGTGGCGACATACACGATCGGACACCGTGCGTGAGCTCCGAAGGAGACCGGCCGGCGTGTGTGGCTGTCAAGCCGAAGATAAACAACTTTCGCCCGGGCACTCGCGCGGCGACATTTGGCTTCGTTCGGGACCGTGCGTGAGCTCCGAAGGAGACCGGCCGGCGTGCGTGGTAGTTAAGCCGAATAGGAGCACCTTCCGCCCGGGCAACGGCGGAGAGCGAGGCTGTCAGTTATGAATGAATAAATGAATAAATAAATAAATGAAGAATGCCACCTTTCATTTCACTGTCATGATCCGTGCCTGTCATGCCGCGTGTGTTTTTGTTTTTTCAGCTGTGTGGGCGTTCCTCCAGCGATAGTCTCGCGCCATGCCATCAGCTGCTGCGAGACGCGCTGATTACACTGACTATATTGTGATTATAATAAATATTGTAACGTTGTATAATATCAGGCCAATTTGTCCATCAGCGAACGCTTTTATTATTAAGCCAAAAACGGCTGCTGTTGGCCGCAACCACGCCGATCAGAGAGAGAGCAACACAACAACAACATAAAGTTCACTCCCCTGCTGCCTTCACAGCCTCCACAGAAAAGAGGAAAACACAGAACCCTTGAACTATTTACAAAGTCGCTACACTATCTTTGTATCACCACCTTTTTTCCGTGTCTGCGTTTGGAGAGTCCTCTTCAACCCTCCAGTTCTGCTGGAGGATCATAACATTCACAGGGCACACCGGATGGCGTACCAGCAGGTAAAAGTCGAAGTAATTGAATAAATACAAAAATAATGGCTGGGGAATAAAAAAATAATAAGTTTTAATATTTGTTTTTTTGTTATAACATGAATTCGCTGGTCAGCTTAATACATATTTTTTAACATTATGCTTTTCAGTTGTCTTTTTAATCGTATTTAATGGAAAAGGTGTGAGAAGAAACTGTGCTTATGAAATCGGTGCCTTCCACAGTCATCAATAAAATCACTTGTTCCACTTGCTCAACTGGCTTTCATTACGCAAGCATAAGTTTAAATGTTTTACTTTTTCCGGACATTGGCTTTCTATAAATTTCTAGTCCTTACACGTCAATTGTTGTTTCGGATCCTTTTTTTCTAGCTTTTTACTGTTTGATTTCCCCATGTTTCCCTTAACTGTTCTCCAATCCCTGAACAGGTTGACAATTACTCTGTTTTAGGTAATTCCCAAGCTTCTGCTTCCCAGACAGTTGTTAGTTAAATTTCCCGTTCCAAAATGAGGTTGCAAGCCTCCATGCACATGTTACACAGCTTGAAATGATGGGCCAACTCATCTGCCGTGCAACGTATTTATTTTTCTCCAATCAGCAGCACTTCTCCCTGTCAGGGCACAATAGTAACATTCAGAAATGTTCTTGAAGCGTAGCTTCTCTTGCGTCATCACAAATTGACTGTTCTTCTGCTACGGTAGTCAGCGTCGGCTCTGATGAGCAAGGTCCTAGGCACCCTCTGCTGGCGAAGCTAATATTGCACCCTGATAAACATACAGACACTAAACCCTCATGTTCTCATTGGAAAATGACATTCAGCCCAACGACAATAAAATTTCGGGGGGGGGCAACCATTTCTATGTATCCATTTATCGCATAGCGCCACACACACTTATTCATTCACACTATTTTTCCCCCTATTTTTCCTTGATTTTCCCTCTTGACTTTTATTTTTCCCCTTTTTTCTTTTTCCCCTTATCTCTCTCTTTTCCCTTATTTCTCTTCCCCTTATTTTTCCCCCTTCAAACGCGCGTGGAGGATACACCCCTGTTATCCTCTATCAGTTTTATAGACTATCTCTGTCTCTTCACGTAACATTGACTAGTATTCTTACGGTTTTACACAGTTTTAAAGACTTACTCTGTCTATTCGTAGTGGAGTCCGCCCTCCAATATCCCCACGGAATTTAACTACGTACCCCTTCAAATGCCCACATTTATCCCATTCGGAAATGACACACTCACCCAAGATGAGCTGAACGTCTCTCTCCGCAGCCTCCCTTCAACTTTCAGCCTTCCAGCAGCAAAGTCGAGGACCAGGTCCAAAAAAAGAAACACAAAAAAACAAAAAGAAAAAGGGGAAAAGAAAAATAAATCCTGGAAAAAAAAAAGAAATCCTCGTCGTGGCCACGATTGTCCCCGGTCGTCGGCTTCGCCCCCGGACGCTTCCAGTATGTTGGGTTCACGGCTCTCGAAGGACCAATTATATGTCAGGTTCGCCAATTTGACATATCGGGTTCATAGCTGGAAGGAGAAAGACGCACAGCCCAAGTGGATACTGAGAGGTTAACAAAGTTTATTTGACAACTTTATCTCCCCCCTGTTCGTCAATGCTTTTCACACATTCCCTCTTATAACATCGGGGAATCAGATTACACTTCAAGAAATCAGATTACACTAAAGGGTGGTACAGTTCCTCTTCTCAAAAGATGGTTTAGTCCGGTTCATCATTGGCGTGTCGCCGTGGGTCGCAGCTGACTGCAGCTGACTTTGACGTCAACATCTTCTATCAGGACCCCGCATGTTGTTGTTTGCGTCAGACTTTGGGGCCAACTTCTTCTTATCAGGGCTCATCACGACGTTGGTTACTTCATCCTCACTTCTGAAGAAGTGCCACCGCCCTGCCAATTCCTAGAAGCCCCTCTCTGCAGTAGAGAGGCCCCCCTGTATCACCCCCCACACTGCAAACACTCAGCACAGTTCACTCCACTGCAACATGATATGTGCACTATGTATTGAAATAAAGTTGCGTCATGGCAAATGTAGAATAACATCTGATAAAATCCATGGTCATGTGGCATCATAGGATTATACCTTGATGCCCAGTCGCAGCAGAAGAATAATTCTGATATGTAGACAACTTCTCTCGTTAGCCAACTGGCGTAGTTTATTTCAGCAACACACACGAACTGCTCTTCTCCAGAGCCAAAAGCAGAGAGAGAGAAATAAGGCTTGAACACCTGCCTAACATGGCATCGTCTGTTAGCGACAGCACCCCTTGTGGCAAATAAGCACATTACAGTAACAAGCAGTCATACAATAACACTCAACACTCCCACTTATGAATGGCTTGTATACTGTACAACTTTCACAAAGACATAAAAAAATAACATGACATTTGAATGTCAAATATTTACATGCCAAACAGGACCCCTGTAAATTTCTTCAATTTAGATTTGGTAACAGGCTTGGTCATAACATCTGCTGCCATGTCATTTGTGGGACAGTAAACAAGTATCATCTTCTCGTCTTTTATAATGGATCTAATAAAATGATATTTGATGTCCACATGTTTACACCTCTGCCTGTATACAGGGTTCCTCGCAAGTGCGATAGCCCCTTGATTGTCCTCATGAATGATAGTTTTCGTGTACACATAGTCATCAATACCTTTTAACAGTTGTTCCAAATAAATACACTCCTGTATTGTTAAGGCTAAAGCCATGTATTCTGCCTCACACACACTAAGATTGTGCTACTGTTTGTTGTTTCTTGGTCCTTCATGAGACCAGTGCACTGTCATCACACATACTCACACAATACCCCGTGGTACTGCATCCGTCAGTAGCGTCTGACGCCCAATCTGCATCACTGTAAGCGCGAAGGCCTAGACCCTCGCAGCTCTTTTGGACACAGAGCTGTCCGTCGGTTGTACCTCTGAGATAACGCAAGACATGTTTGACCGTGATCCAGTGCTCATCTGTGGGTTCAGAAAAATGTTGCGATAGTCGGCTCACCACAAAACATAGATCAGGGCGTGTGCCGGTGGCCAAATATATGAGACTGCCAACCGCTTCTCTGTACATTTTTACATCAGTCATTCTCGGCGCATCTTCAGTGTAGTCTAGTTTTTGTTCGCAGGGTGTTTCCCTTGTTCTACACATTTGCATGTCAAAATGGTTTAGGACCTTTTCCACATACTTGTTTTGTGTCACATCTACACAGCCTTCCGAGTGGCTGAAGACCATGCCAAGGAAATGTTTTAACCTGCCTAGGTCCTTCATTTTAAACTTGGTGGATCGCATGCTCTTCACTTGCTCGAAGCCACTTTTGTGTTATTGGCGGCAATGATGAGGTCATCAGCCCAGATAACAATTATCACTTTCCCTTCTACTTTAGACTCTTTCGTGTATACACAGTGGTCTGCTGGGTTCTGGATAAATTTGTTCTCGGTTAGGTATTTGTGAAGTAATAAATTCCAATTACGTCCAAATTGATTTCGGCCGTAAATGGACTTCTCCAGCTTATTCACTAGCCCATCTCTTCCTTTCTCATAACCCTCAGGTTGTTCCATGTATATTTCTCTATCAATGGGGGCGTGCAAATATGCTGTTTTTACGTCCATTTGGTGTAAGATTAAGTCATCCTGGGCAGCCTTTTGCATTACTACCCGTACACTAGTCAGATTCGCTGTCGGTGAGAATGTTTCGCCATAGTCTATTCCTGCTCTCTGGCTATATCCCTTAGCCACAAACCTGGCCTTGTACATCTCACGTCCATCACTGTTTTCCTTGATTGAATAGACCCACTTTCCTCCCACTGTCTCCCGGCCTTCTGGCAATTTAGTCAAAGTAAAAGTTTGGATGTCCTCTAAGGACTTCATCTCCTCATCCATTGCTTTCTTTCATCTTTCTGACTCAGTTGATGTCATGGCCTCTTTAAAGTTTTGGGGAATATTACACATTACTCTGTAGCAGTAGTCTATACTCACGAGTGTACTGTCCTCCTCCTCACTGCTGTCTTGACTATAATCTTTTAGATAACCCGGTGGTCTATGCTCTCGAGTAGGATATCTCCCACAGCTTGGAACCTGTGGTGTCCCTTTAAGGTGCTTGTCATCATCGTCCTTCGGTAGTTTTGAACCACCAGTTTGTATGTCTGTGCTCACACTTGATTGTGTGGTGTCTTTGACTTCACAACTCACTCTAGGTTCCAGTTCTAACTCATAAGTCTGCGTTTTGTCCTCACATGTTGTCCTGGTGACAAACTTTACCAGTCTATGCTTTTGTACTTTTCTGTCGCTGGGATAATAAACTAGAAAGGCTGGACTGCCTTTGTCGTGCCCCACAAAATGTCCTTTTTCGCATCTAGAGTCTAGTTTACCCCTGTCTTGTTGATAGGCATAGCATATTGACCCGAATTTGTGCATCCTAGATAAGTTACACATTTTCCCTGTCAGTGCTGTGTATGGTGTGGTGCCAGTATGCTTATTAAAACACCTATTTCTTGTATATGCTGCCTCCTGAACAGCATAGTGCCAGAGGCTTTTTGGTAAGTTGCAGTCAATAAGATTACACCTGGCCATATCAAAGAGAGTACGCCATTTCCTCTCTGCTACGCCATTCTGGTGTGGGGAATAAGGGCAGGAGGTTTCATGTCTAATCTTGTTCTTTCGTAGCAGTGTCTTAAAGTCTCCGTTTGTGAAATCTGTTCCATTGTCTGACCGTATGCACTTCACAGTGCCGTAAGGTGCTACATCAGATAAGAACTTCTCTGTAGCTTGAAGAGCATCACTCTTTGCTTTAAAAAAATAAACATATACAGCCCCTGTGTACACATCTGTAAAAGATTGCACATACTTAAAACCATCAATGTATTTGTTGCTTATCGGACCAGCTAAATCTGTGTTCACCAGTTCTAGCGGTGTCTTTACCTTGTCAGTTGGAGTTCGGTTTCTCGTTTGGGCGAACTTCCCTTTTATGCATACATCACATTCTTTAACAGGCTTGTGTTTTGCACCACTAATGTGCATGCCAACTGTTACATTTTGCAATTTCAATATATCCTCATAGTTGCAGTGCCCCATTATCTCATGCCATGTCTGAATATCATGGCTGACTTTACACACATCGTTTTCATCACACGCTGTTTTCAAGTAGTACATTCTGTTCTGCACATAAATGTCAAATGTTGTCCCATCAGGTGCCGTAAGAACGTCTTCACCTTCCTTGAAGAACACTTCGGCACCGTTAGCCGTAGCTGACTTCACAGAAAACAGTTCTTGAGGGAAGGATGGGATGTATAGGGCGTTCTTTAACGCGACTTTACACCGACGCCCCTTACTGTCGATTAAACATACCTGTGCATCTCCCTTGCCTTGTGCCAGCCCAAAAACACGTTTTCCATCTGCTAGTTCCATGCTGTGTTTCTCCGGCCTGAAATCACTCACAAAGTTCTTAAACCGTCTTTTGTCATTCATAATGTGGGACGATGCACCTGTGTCCACAATCAGTACCGTTCGTTGTAATTACTGTGTTGTCCAGCTGGTATCCTCAGTCTCCATCCTGAAGGAGTAATCCTCATCTCCAGTTGCTCTGCTGGCGTCATCATGTTGCATTTCATGGCTGCCACCGCCGTCATCTTCTCCGCCATCTTGGACGCACGCGTACCGAGCGCTTTGTCCGCGCTTCTTCCGGCATGCTTTGTCCGCGTGTCCCGTGTGTTTACAGAAACTACACCAAACAGTCTTTGAGCAGTCATCTTTACGGTGACCCCTTTCGCCGCATCGCCAACACGCCAGCCCCGTCGGCGGTCCGCTTTTCTTCTTTTGCGCCGCCCGTGCTTTCATCAATCTCTCTTCCGCCTCCTCGGCGAGCGATCCTGTGTCTTCCGCTGCCTCGAAGTTCCGTAATTTGGCCTTGAACTCCCCCAGCGAAACGTCCGTTGAGCCGTGCGTCACCATTAACGTGAACGGCTTATATTTTTCCGGTAGCCCTCTCATAATCATTGCCATCATCAACCCTTCGCTCGGCGCTTCACCCGCGCGTCTCAGTGCCGTGATAATCTGTTCAGCTCTGATGATATATTCAGTCACAGTCTCTGTGTCCGCTTTCTTCAGCGCCGTCATCGTAATGTATAGGGAGACGATGCGGGGCCTACCTTTGCCGATATAGTGTTCTCGCAACACTCTGAGACTTTCCCGGCCCTTGTCTTTTGTGTCTCTGAATATGAGTCCTCAACTTGTGTTGTCAAGGAGTGGTGCCAGCGCACAATATGCGTCGGCATTCAGCTTGTCCTCCTGGGCCCTGGCTTCCTCTGTCAGCGGGCCGGTCGGCTCTTTCAAAATCGTCTCTTTCAAACCCACTCCGTGCATACAGCACAACATCCTCTCTTCCCAGAGCTCGTACTCATCTGCTCTCCCATCGAAGGTGGGCCACTTGCTTTTGCTTCTGTTCGCCATGGCTTGTGTGTTCGTAGCTCCGCTTTACTGTCCGTTAGCCTAGCTTTAGCTTCCCGCGGTACTCCCGCCGCTAAACTAGCTATACCTTGCAGCTAACTCGCTACCGTTGCTTCACCGTGCTAACGTGCACTTCGTTACTGCATTCAGAATCTATTCTCGCGACTCTGGGCCCATAACCTGATAAAATCCATGGTCATGTGGCATCATAGGATTATACCTTGATGCCCAGTCGCAGCAGAAGAACAATTCTGATATGTAGACAACTTCTCTCGTTAGCCAACTGGCGTAGTTTATTTCAGCAACACACACGAACTGCTCTTCTCCAGAGCCAAAAGCAGAGAGAGAGAAAAAGGGCTTGAACACTGGCCTAACATCGCATTGTCTGTTAGCGACAGCACCCCTTGTGGCAAATAAGCACATTACAGTAACAAGCAGTCATACAATAACACTTAACAAGTTCTCATTTCCACTGTGACTCAACTCCAACAATAACATGACAAATATTTGTCATCTCATCAATATTTGCACAACAGAGTACTGAGTTTCGAGATCCTCACTATAATATTTCTCAAAATTATATTTCTTATTAATTTAGCTTAGTTAAGGGATATTTTATTGACAATCTAACATCAGTACACTCAGACAAAAATATAATGGTGGTTGGGGGGCGCGAATCTTTTTCTTCTTGGTAGGGGTGGGTGTGAAATAATTCATCATCATATCGTGTCACACCAGTGGTTTATCCATATTTTTGCCCTGTCTGTGACCTTTTGTAGGTCTGGTGGAGTGATATATACAGTGCTTATTGGACATTCAAGGATATGTTTCATATTTTGGTTTAGGAAACCACAGTCACATACTGAGGATGTGGCAAGGCCCCATTTTGTTAGGTTGTCTTTGGTTTTCCCAACACCAGATCTTGCACGGTTTAGGGTACACCATTTTTTCCTTTCAAGGTTTGTGCCCTTGGGTAGTTTTTCTTTTGGTTTTGGGACACACGGTTGTTCTGGTCCCATGTTTTCTTTTTCTCTCCATTTATTCATTCTGTACCGTCTAGGGGTGATGTTTTCAGGCAGACTTTCAGTTGAAATGAAACTTTTCCTAGATTTCAGCCTGGGAGGGACTGGTACATGGGAGAAGAGTGGATGGCGATTATCATTTTCTTGCTTGCGTTTTTCCACTTTGGTGTGTGTTTCTCTTCTCAAGGCAGGAGGTGGAATGCCCGAGAGCCTGTGGAGGATATTGACTGGTGTTGGTCTTAATGCTCCAGTTATCACACGGCAAGCTTCATTAAGGATAGGATCTATTTTGCTGGCATGGGCAGATCGAGACCATACGGGGGCACAATATTCTGCTGTTGAGAAACACAGAGCCAAAGCAGTTGTTCTCAATGTCTTTGGATCTGTGCCCCATTTTGTTCCAGCCAGCTTTTTCAATAAGTTGACTCGAGAGGACACCTTGCTCCTAAGTTTCTCTAGGTGTTGTTTGAAGGAGAGAGTCCTGTCTAGTGTTACACCCAGATAAGTTGGATGGTCATCATGGGTGAGATTTTTCCCATTCCATTCAATATTTAGTTTTCGATATGCTTCCCGGTTGTTTAGGTGGAAAGCACATATCTTTGTTTTCCCTGGGTTGGCATTTAATGACCATTGCTGGTAATATTTGCCAGTTACACTTAGTGCTCCAGTCAGAAAGTTTTCAATGTCTTTAAAGTCCTTTGCTTGGGTGGCAATGCAAAGATCATCTGCATAAATGAAGCGTTTAGTGTTGGGATATGATGGTTGGTCATTAGTGTAAATGTTGAAGAGCAGAGGGGACAGCACTGATCCTTGTGGGAGTCCGTTCTTTTGACTTCTCCATCTGCTCCTTTTGCCATCCATTTCAACATAAAATCTCCTGTTGTTAAGGATGGTTCTGATGACATTTACAATGTGGCCATTTATTCCCATTGTGGCCATTTTCATCAGTAGGCTTCGGTGGTTGACTGTGTCATATGCTGCTGTTAGATCAACCAGGACTATTCCTGTTTTGAGGTTTTTCTCGAATCCATCCTCAATGAATTGGACAAGGTTGAGGACTTGGCCACAGCAGGAGCATCCTTGTCTGAAGCCTGCTTGTTCTTCAATAAGCTGGTCTTCGACTGATGGAGTTAGCCTATTGAGGAGGAGTTTTTCGAAGAGTTTATAGGTGGTACAAAGAAGTGAAATTGGGCGATAGCTCTCAGGCTTCTCTGGGTCTTTGCCTGGTTTAAGTAGACCTACGATTTTGGCCTTCTTCCACTTCTTTGGGAGCTTTAGTGAAGTTAGGCATTGGTTGAAGAGAGAGAGAAGCCACTTCTTTGCTCTTGGCCCAAGCTGTTTTATTAATTCATTGTGAATCCCATCTATTCCAACTGCTTTATTTGTTTTAAGTAATTTGATTTCTGATGTCAGTTCTCTTATTGTGAAAGGGGGAAGGGTTTCATGTCGGTTTATGCATTCTTTAATCATATTATTGTAAGCTTTGGTTTGTTTTATTGGATTATGTTGAGGTTTTCCATATTTGAGAAGTTGGTTTGCGACCTGGTTGGGAGTTACGGCTGCTGTCCGGGATGGGGGTTTGCCTTCACAGTTTAGTTTCCGAATGGTTGCCCAGCCCTTCTTGCTGTTTTTGCTTAGGTCTATACTTGTTATCATCTCATTCCATCTTCTCCTTCTTTCTTCCCCAATGTCATTCATCAAAGCTTCTCCCATTTCAATAGTTGATTCATCAAAAGGATCTTCATCATATAGTTTTATATACTCTACATATAACTCTTTGGTCTCTGGATTCATCCCTGGGATGTACTTTGTCCTACATCCCCTTGGGATGCTTTTTTGAGCAGCTTTCCACATTTGCTTTACCCAAACATCATAGTTTTCTGGTCTTGGAGCTATGGTGTTTGTTCTTACTTCCATGTCCTCCATGAAAGATTCCCAGTTTGCTTTTTTGAAATTAAACCTGGGGAGGTAATCAAATACAATTGGTCTTATAATTTGTTGTGTCCTTACTTCAACTGGTCGGTGTTGGGATCTGGGGATGTGACCCAGAACAGTTCTTCGGAACACTTGTCTTTGGTTGTTAGAAATAAACACCAAATCAGGATTGTATCCTCTTCTCCAGCGGGCACTAGAAAAGGTAGGGGGATCTTTACTTTCATAAAGAAGTGTTAGATCATTGTTAATGGCCCATGAGATAACTTGTTCTCCGTTCTGATTATCTTCTCTGTATCCCCATTGGGTACTGTGGCTATTGAAGTCACCAATTATTAGATGTGTCTTACAGGATATATTTAAGTTTGTTGGCCATTGAAACTCAGCATTAGGTGGTTTATAGACTGAGATTACAACCATGTACTCAGTCTCAAGCTTTAATAGTTCCATTTCCCCAGCTGGGATTTGTTCCGTTTTTATGACTTTTGCTGGGTCCTTTACAAAGATGGTACTTCCATAAGTGCGGCTGGGTATTGAGACCGCCATTGCCATTCCTGGAACTACAGGTGGATTGTGTAGTTCCCTGTGTGTTTCTTGAATGCATAAGATGTCAGGTTGCATGGAAGGTCTACAAATGGGCGGGCATTAGTGCAATTGTGCAGTCCGAGGATGCAATACAAACTACTACTGTGCTTTATCCAATGCTGTACTTAAATATTGACCAATGCTGTATTTTGTTTACCATTGCAGTAGTCTTATCATTGCAGTACTTTTACCATTACAGCACTTTTATCATTGCAGTATTTTCTATCATTGCAGTATTTTTTATCATTGCAGCATTTTTATTAATTTCCCCTCCGTACCATTGACAGACATTTGGAGTGTTTCCTTACACTTGTATATGTTGTGGGATGTAAGTGTGTATATTCAGGGGGATTTGTGTATTTACGTATATACAGTGTATATTTGCATGCTTTTTATGAATGTCTGCTGCTAATGTTATACATTAACGGCTACATTACGCCGCCGCCTCTGTGTGATCTATACCTTTGCTCCTGTAACACTGCAAATTTCCCCATTGTGGGACTATGAAAGGACATCTTTATCTTTCTCTTTAAAAACCTTGTGTTGGTGGTTGTTAAATAATTTTCCATAAGATTAAGATGGTGAAACAAAAATTTAAAAAGTAAATTCTGTAACAATTAAACATTGAATACTAAATTATTCCTAAAACAGTTCAATGAATCTTGAAATTAATAGTGAATTATTGTAGTTTAATGAATACTAAAACGAATAATGAAATATTCAAGTACTTAAATAAATACCCAAATCATTTTAGAACACAATAACAGTTAAGTAATAAAAGAGTGACATGTTTTAATTTAAAATTTACAACCACATCGCAACTTGTCGAAAAAGCCTGGAAAAAGGCAAAGGTGCAAATATGTTGACATAAAGTATCACTTTATCATGTCAACTGTTAATAATAGGAAAATACATTTGAAATACTATCCAACCGACGACATGGTGTCAGATGTATAAACAAAATCAGCAACAAAAGTAAAATTCAATACATCTCTCAAGTTCATATTTGGGAACTAAAATGTTCGTTCATGTGCATACGGTTCAAATCGTACGTTTTTCCAATGTTTAGAAGAAGATAACGATGATTTGCATCGCAAATGGTGACATCTGTCGGTGAGTTGGTGACAGTGCTCCACAAAGCCAGCAGCCAATCATATCACAGCGGGGTGTGTCTTGTTCTTCCGCTTTCGTGCCGAACGGACTGCGGTTTTCTCGAAGGAAAAAAACGACGCCATCTTTCATTCGTCTCGTCGAACAAAAAGAAGCACACGAGTTATCGCCAAGCAGAGATCAAGTGCGGATATTTTGGAATTATCATTTGAAAATGTGCGCAAGAACGACACCCAAGTACAAAGAGGAACTTTGTGGAAAAAAAGAAGAGAACGAGCAACATCTTCAACTTCTGGGAGAAGGTTGCAAGCAGCCTCGTGTTGTGCTACACAAAGCAGGTTTGTCATATGCTTCTGGCCATTTCGGAAAATAGTCCAAAGCAGCTAGGACATAACGGTTGCCTGTGTTAGTGCGTGAAAATGGGCCCATTCTGGCCCCCGCAATCCTCTCCATCGGCGCGCCCACTGCTAGCTGTTGGAGGTGGGCACGAGACCGGCCTGGTGGACCCTTGTGCGCTGTGCAGAGGTCACAACGGCGACAAAAGTCCTCAACATGCCGCCTTAATTGACCCCAATAGAAACTTTGCCGGAGTCTGCGAAGTGTTTTTGACACACCAAAGTGTCCTGCCTCTGCAGGCCCATGAGAGGCTTTCAACACAGCCTCTCTCAGAGCCCTGGGGATGACCACCTGCCATCTATCCTCCCCAGTAGCAGGCTCCTTCCAAGCTCTCTGGAGCACCCCATCCTTGACCTGAAGAGTCCCAATCTTTGAATACAGTCCTTTAGTGGCAGGCGAGTGTCCAGTGACCTTCTCCCACTTAGGGTTTTGACCCGACTCGACCCACTTTAATACAGGTCGGAGGTCAACATCCTGTTGCTGCTGCTTCCTCCATTCAGGTGCCTCCACAACCTGCACCTCCCTACATACGGGGTCGACATGATCATGCGCGGGACTTTGCTCATCACCACAAAGTTCCTTCTCTCGGGTTTCTCTGTTCTCGCAGAAGCGGTAGCCAGCAAGAGCACAAGGGCGTCGAGACATAGCGTCAGCGTTGGCATGGCAATTTCCAGTCCTGTGCTCCACTTGGAAGACATATGGCGCCAGTTCTTCAAGCCAGCGTGCAATCTGTCCTTCAGGCTCCTTAAAAGACAAAAGCCACTGAAGTGCCGCATGGTCAGTGTGTACAGTGAAGGGTAAACAGGACAGATAATATCGAAAATGGCTAATGGCTCTCACAATTGCCAGCAGTTCCCTTTGTGTGACACAATAACGCCGTTCAGCCTTGTTCAAGGTTTTGCTGAAGTATGCCACTACTCTCTCCCCGTCTGCCCCCACTTCACTCAAAACCGCCCCAATTCTGACATTGCTGGCATCAGTGTCCAGGACAAACGGCAGGTTGGCGTCTGGGGGGACGAGAATGGGTGCCTCCGTCAGCACCTTCTTTAGCGAGCTGAAGGCTCGTCTGCACTCGGGCCCAAGGGTTGTCAGATGGCTCAATGATACCAGCTTTCAGCATCTCGTCAATTGCGCTGTCCGCATCTGCCTGATGTGCTAGGGGAAGGCGGCGGGGGCGTGCTTTGATAGGTCGTGCATACCCCGTGTCAATTTCGTGCTGCACCAAGTCTGTTCTGCCCACCTCCTCTTCTGTCAGGGCAAAAATGTCCTTAAAGTCCCACAACAGTTGCCACAGCTCGTCCTGTTGCTTGGGTTCTAAACCATCACTGTTGCGCTTCCACACTTCGCGCACTGCCGTCAATCTGTCCACTCCACCTGTCATTGACCACGGGGCCGGGGGAGAGGAATGCTCATCAATGTGGGCATCTGATGTGGGTGGAGAAGTCATAGGAGCCAGCGGTTCATGGGTGGGATCAGACTCCTGCTGTGCAAAGGCTGCGCTCAACGTCGGAAGGAATGACTTTTCAGGCTGTGTAGGGCGCACCATTTCAACTGTGGGGCCTCCTGGAAAAGCCAACGTGTTCCTCCCCAAGTCAAGGACGCACTGGGCTGTTCGTAGAAAGTCCAGTCCTATGATGCAGGGGTCGCGTACCGCGGCAACCCACACCCGAAAGTTCATGCATAGTCCCCCCACTTGGATAGTCACCACCCCCCTTCCAAGCATAGGGGTGAGCTTTGTTCTTTTTATAGTTCAACTTCTCGTTTAGTTTTTCACCTTTTCACACGGCGTAATGAAGGCCAGTTGAGCAAGTGGAACAAGTGATTTTTATTGATGATTGTGGAAGGCAACGATTTCATAAGCACAGTTTCTTCTCACACCTTTTCCATTAAATACGATTAAAAACACAACTGAAAAGCATAATGTTAACAAATGTTGTTCCAGGCAAAGGCAATTAATTTTATTTACATGTTTGATGTAAACACCAAAACAAATCATCACTCAGACACATTGCTTCTTCTGGCACGGATCACATTGGCTTAATGTCAATAAAAAAGCTTAGCAAAATTAAATATATTATATTTCATCCAAAATCACATTTACATCTTACCACAAAGAGTCAGTTCCTTCAGTTTTTTGTTTTATTTTTTTCAAGCTTCAAGGATCGCTGCTATTCTCACCAGCACAATTGTGACTCTCAGCACCCTGTTTAGTGAAGAATTTTTTAGCACAAACGCTGCAACTGAATGGCTTGTCTCCATTGTGTGTTCTTGTGTGGCTTCGTAAATGCGACTTTTGAGAGAAACTCTTGCCACAAACTGAGCAGGAAAAAGGTTTTTCACCACTGTGTCTTCTTGTGTGGATTGTTAAATGCGACTTTCGAGAGAAACTCTTGCCACAAATTGAGCAGGAAAAAGGTTTTTCACCACTGTGTGTTCTTGTGTGCCTTGTTAAATGTGCCTTTTTAGAGAATCCTTTGCCACAAACTGAGCAGGAAAAGGGTTTTTCTCCACTGTGTGTTGTTGTGTGGATTGTTAAATGTGCCTTTTGAGAGAATCCTTTGCCACAAACTGAGCAGGAAAAGGGTTTTTCTCCACTGTGTGTTCTTGTGTGGATTGTTAAAAGCGACTTTCGAGAGAAACTCTTGCCACAAACTGAGCAGGAAAAGGGTTTTTCTCCACTGTGTGCACTTGTGTGGATTGTTAAAGGCGACTTTCGAGAGAAACTCTTGCCACAAACTGAGCAGGAAAAGGGTTTTTCTCCACTGTGTGTTGTTGTGTGGATTGTTAAATGTGCCTTTTGAGAGAATCCTTTGCCACAAACTGAGCAGGAAAAGGGTTTTTCTCCACTGTGTGTTCTTGTGTGGATTGTTAAAAGCGACTTTTGAGAGAAACTCTTGCCACAAACTGAGCAGGAAAAGGGTTTTTCTCCACTGTGTGTTCTTGTGTGGATTGTTAAATGAGACTTTTGAGAGAATCCTTTGCCACAAACTGAGCAGGAAAAAGGTTTTTCTCCACTGTGTGTTCTTGTGTGCCTTTTTAAACTTGACTTTCGAGAGAAACTCTTGCCACAAACTGAGCAGGAAAAGGGTTTTTCTCCACTGTGTGTTCTTGTGTGCGGTTTTAAAGACAACTTTGAAGTTAATGAGTCAGTGTGACATGCCCTTTCACCTTTGGCTTGCCCATCATCGTCATCATCATCATCAGGAGAGCATGATAATGTGTCCTCATTTTGTGCTTGTGATGGCCCCCAGTGGTCTTCGTCACCTTCTGTTGTCACGTGATGACTTGAGTTGCTGCTTGTAGGCTCCGCCCCTCTGTTGTCCTCACGCTCACCCTTGTTTTCATCTTCAGTCTTTATAGGGACACCGTTCAGTGGTGACTTGTTGATCTCCTCCTCCTCCTCCTCCTTTTTGATGTGAGTCAAGTCTGGCTCCTCTTTCACAGAACGGAGATCATTTTGTCTGACGTCTGCAGGACACAAAAAGACAAACACACATTTGGTTTGGTCAAGTCAAACCTCATGCGACGACTTTGTCTTATATTGTTTCTACCGTGCTACCTTGACTTGTGCCTGCCGCACACGGAGCAATGCGTGCGACCCCAACTTGGACCGGACCATGGGGGCATTTCACAAAATTACGTCCTACGATGTAAACCTGCCTTTAGCAGCACAACAGTGATAAACGAGCATTTAAAACGGAAGCACGTTGCGGCCGATGCCCTATTTCATTCCTGACATGGTCACAGACGTTTCTGGAAGCGAGCTGAAGTTAGCACACACAGGCTATTGTGTGCGTCTGATGGAACACCTGTTGTGGGACCCTAACTTATTAATGGGGGCGACTGGGGGCCATCGCAACATAATGTCATTGATAGAAAAGAAATCCTTCAAGTGAAATATGTTTACAAGTATTTCATTTTGCATTTCGAGATAGAACTAAATGTTCCTGGGCTTGTTGGTAGAAAAGGGGGTTGTGACGTGTTCCCTTTTTAAGACCATTGTAAGCCAGTACAAAGTTCATAAATAAGACCAATACGTACTTGATTTTTTAAAAAAACTTAACCCTTTGTGTTTTATCCACTAAAATTTATCAACCGCCATTGATATTTTTGCCGTAGTGTGCAGAGTTTTTAGAGTCAGTTTGAATCATTCCAGAAGGAATTGCTTGAACAAGATATGTCAGAGAAGTTATTGTAAAAAAACGAGACAAGCCTGCACAAATGAATCACCCAGCCAAGATTGAGGAGGAGCAGTCCGGCAAAGAGAAAAGCGTTCCCGCTCCTGTGCGGCGTTTTATTGAAGCACAGCAAAGCAATTTGTATATGCAAACTCATAAAGAATGGAAAAACATGAACACTTCGACTTCATCACACCCGTCCACACGCTTCCTGTTGTTCGAACGGTTTCAGCTTACAAGACATGATTGGGTCACACTTTTGTTAAATGCGAGCGAAACGGTTTCCTGTCAAACACGGTTAAAGACGTGCATCTGTTTTTGTGGCTTCCTGCTAAACTGCCAGCATAGACACAACTCTCTTACCACTGAACTCACGTTTTCTTGTTTAAGAGGTCCATGTTTTTGTGACCTTCTATTAACCCGTAAGCATAGTTTTGAAACATGATGACATGACAAACTTAATTTCTCTCGCGATAATATAAAAACTTTTGCAGATATAGCAAAAACAAATTGGAGAAGCTGTGGAGCAGAGCACAACATCAGTCAGACCCCGGGGTCCACGACCCCTCTGGCAGAGACGCAAACAGAGCTTTCGCTTCAGAGTGAACCATTCACTGTCTACCATAGTGCCGAGAAATTCGGAAACTGTTCCGTAACAGAAGAATTCGGAATGGGTGCTGAAACACCACACCCTGCTAGTGACGGAGTTTCTACATCTGAAATTAACTCTGCCAAAAGTCTTCACCAATGGGCCGAAATCTTTAGTATGATGATGCGCACCGATAGTTAATGTGATTTGTGGCTCAGCAAACAGAGACAATTCAAACAGTTTCCTCTGCTCTGGGGCAAGGCACACATGCGAGGCAGCACCGGTAGACATCACAAATACATAATCCTAATGCAAGATGCACTTCTGACCCTCGGAATTGGGTGAATGCATTCTGATAAACCAAATCATCATAACTCAGTGTTCAATGCAAAGGACCAATTGGTGGTTTGAATGGGTGGAGGCGGCTACACCACGCAGACCAGAGCAGGAACAAGACGGACCAGCTGCGGGAGGATGGAGACCCTGGTCTCAGAGCTGCCCAGTCTACTGGAACGGAGGACAACATATGCTTCCCCGCCGGGTGTGCACAGTCAAATTCAGTCCCACTCGAATTCCAGTGTTTGTTTCACAGGTGCGGGTGGCAGTGACTCGGCCAATCTCAAGAGTCCCACAAGCGTGACAGTGTTGTTGCTCACTGGGATATGCAGAAGAAGCTTGCAAAGCGTGGAATATCTTGTTCCACCATCAAAAACTGTTGTCCATCAATCGTCACCGGAATGCCAAGACCTGCCGGTCCTTGAATGCGGAGGCTCCGCGGGCACCCCTATCGTGGAATGGGGTCCCAATCGGGTTGAGGCGTCAAGTGTGCATTTGGAAGCCATCGAAGCGTTGTCGGAGGGGGTAGCGGTGGCGCCCCCGTGCTAGTGGAGCTCTTTGTGACTGGCATGGCGCTGGACCACAGGATGGCACATTTCAGGAAGTGGCTCGGTTTGGACCGCTCATCACCCAGTGACCCCACAGCAAGAGCACGTCCCACTCACAACCCATGTCTATAACCACCCCTACTTCTGTTACGTAACCTTGTTGACCGGCCGGTGCGGACAACAAGCCTGCTGTGGCGCTGCGTCACCAGAACCTGGCCCAGGAGCAGCGGAAACGGAAAGAGCAGACGCAATGGGAGCTGCATGCGTCGGCTGCTGCATTAGCTGCTTCCCCCCGGTTTTATTTATTTATTTTTCCCATATTCTTTTTTCCGTTCCCGGTGAATTAGCACTCTTGGCCCTCTGAACCCACGAGTGTAACAATTCTTTTTCTACATCCAATACAATATTTTCTTTCATCGATGCAGAAACGGGGGTTCTTCTCATACTGATTAGCAGTTTCTCATTGACGGACTGTTTCGCTTGATGTCAATAACTGGGAGGCGCGCGCCCTCGAAGACGCACAGCTGTGTGGTGGTGACACTATTGGACGTGTCACTGGCGGAAGCTTCAATCCATTCGCGTCTCGCCCCGTCTCCCATAAGAGCTCACGAACTTAATCCCTCATCATATTTTACAAACGCCAATACCAATTGGTTTTGTTTTCTGTTTATGATTCATATTCAATTCCCATTGTGCCGGAGCCTATAGAGGACTGTATATTTACCTGAGGGGATGACCTATTTACCAAATTAACAATCAAATAATTTTACTCTTCGCTTATCACTATAATAATTGAGGGAAATTAACATGCAATAATGACAATCATTTTGGCACAATAACACCATGAATATTCGATTAGCAAGAATACACATTTAAGGAAGCGCCGGTGGGAGCGGAGAATTATCTTCATCCGAGAGGGGGGGGCGAAGGTCGATCCTCACTGGCGAGGGAAAGGCTGGGTGAACTGTCCGAGGAAAACGGGGCTCTGCCGCGAGGGAGAATGGCCGTACTTAGCCCACTGAAGCTCACAAGCCTGGATGCTCGCTAGCTTGATCTCCGACAGAGACGCCACACACAAGGCAGCACAATCCACCGCAACGAATCCTCCTTTCCCGAGGCGACAGTTTGTTCGATGGACGACGTGGGTTAACGTCACCAATCCACTTTGCTGGCGTACGAGTTAGCGATCCTTCTTGGTGATGAGAACAGTATAATTCCAACTGACTCCTTCCGCGACTCGCACACTCGCCTTCTCTTCTGGTCAAGTGCACAATCTCCTTTCTTCAAGTGCACAATCTCCTTTGTTCAAGTGCACACTCTCTCACGTCATCAATCGGGATTGCGTGAGACAACCCGCGACCGACAAAATAAGCACATTGTCCATTATATGCGCCACACCAATCAAAGGCAAACAGTATTAACAATACAGCAGAATGTCAAACGATGCACAATTATTAACCATATAACTGTGCATATCATAAAGCCATAACAAATAACATTCATTCAGAAAATATCCCCTTCTTAATCACAATTCAAATGGATGATTCTATAAACATGCGAACCTTCAGAACAACCATAAACACGTCAACTATAATTTTGCTATTCTTTTTTTAACTAACTAATACAGTGATTCTCAAATAGTGGGGCGCGGTGCGATGCTAAGGGGGGCGCATGAATTGATGACAGTGCTCCACACAGCCAGCAGCTGATCATATCGCAGCGTGGCGTGTCCTATTTTTCCACTTTTGTGCTGAACAGACTGCAGTTTTCACCCAGGAAATCCATTCAGCACGACATTAAAAAACGACAACGCCGTTCATTCTTCTCGTCTAACAAAAAGAAGCACACGAGTTATCGCTAAGCAGAGATCAAGTGCGGATTTGTTGAGATTGGCGTTTGAAAATGTGTGAAAGAACGACACCCAAGTACAAAGATAAGATAAGATGTCCTTTATTAGTCCCACAATGGGGAAATTTGAGGTGTTACAGGAGTAAAGATATAGATCACACAGAGTCGGCGGCGTAATGTAGCCGTTAATGTATAACATTAGCAGCAGACATTCATAAAAAGCATGCAAATATACACAGTATAAACTTATCTAGTGTAAGGAAACACTCCTAATGCCTGTCCATTATACAGAGGGGGAAACACTGTAATGATAAAAACTACTGAATGATTGGAAATACTGCAATGATAAAAATATTGCAATGGTAAAAGTACTGTAATAGTAAAAGTACTGTAATGGTAAAAGTACTGTAATGGTAAAAGTACTGCAATGATAAAGTATACTGTAATGGTAAAAGTACTGTAATAGTAAAAGTACTGCAATGATAGAAAAATACTGTAATGATAAAAGTGATAAAAGTACTGTGATAGAAAAAGTACCGCAATGATAGGAATACTGCAATTATAAAAGTACTGCAAGGATAAAAGTACTGTAATAGTGAACATCCTGCAATGGTAGAAATACTGCAGAGATAGAAGTACAGTAATAAGAATACTGTAATATAAACAAAATACATCATTGGTCAATATTAAAGTACCCCTTGGGTGAAAGTGCAGTAGCGGTTTATATTGCATCCTAGGACTGCACAATTGCACTAATGCCCTCCTGTTTGTAGGCCTGACCCAATGTTCTTGTTAAAAAGTCTGACAGCAGTCGGCAGGAAGGAGCGGCGAAATCTCTCTTTGGTACAGCGAGGGTGTAAAAGTCTGTCACTGAAGGAGCTGTGGAGTGTTCTCAGAGTGTCATTGAGTGGGTGGGCTGGGTTGTCCAGCATTGATGCCAGTTTTGCCGTCATCCTCCTGCCCCCCACTGAGTCCACAGAGTCCAGGGAGCAGCCCAGGACAGAGCTGGCCCTCCTCACTAGTTTGTCCAGTCTTTTTTTGTCCCGGCCCGAGATGCCTCCTGCCCAGGAGACCACTCCATAGAAGATGACCGGTGAAACCACCGAGTCATAGAAGTTCCTGAGGAGTGTTCCCCGAACGCCAAAGGACCTCAACCTCCTGAGTAGGAAGAGTCTGCTCTGACCCTTCCTCCAGCTTGTCTCCCAATAAGGCGGGCTGTATGGTGTTGAAAGCACTTGAGAAATCAAAGAACATGATCCTCACCGTGCCCCCCGCCTTCTCCAGGTGGGAGAATGAAGTGTGGAGCAGGTAGATGATGGCATCATCCACACTGATGCCAGGCTGGTATGCGAACTGGAGTGGGTCCATTAAGGAGCTGACCAGGGGGCGCAGGAACTTTATTACCGGGAACAAAATGTTCCTGGCCTTGTTGGTAGAAAAGGGGGTTGTGGCGTACTCCCTTTTAAGCCCATAGTAAGCCAAAGATGCAGATGCATTCCTTGCAGCATGCGCTTGTTCACTGATGAGATCCGTGCAACCCTGGATGGATGCATTAAATGTATTTTAAATGTTTGGATGAAGTGAAACTATGCACACGTGCACAAAACAGTGCAGAGCCACCCGAGGTTCATTGACTCTCATACGACCAAGCCAGTACAAAGTTCATAAATGAAAAAGACCGATACGTACTTGACTTTTTAAAAAAAAAAAACTTAATATTTTGTGTTTTATTCACCAAAATTGATCGACCGTCATTGATGTTTTCGCCACAGTGTGCACATTTTGTAGAGTTAGGCAGAATTCCTTCCGGAAGGAATTGCTTGAACAAGATATAAAAACCAGAAAATGTAAAATGTTAAATAATCAGTTCAAATTTTATACTGGGAAAAAACACGGAGTTCACCCCCCACTATTGGTTATTCTTTGGCATACATTTTCTGCACTGATTTTATTTGGCATAAACAAATGTTGAGCAAAACGACAAGTAAAAGGCAATAATTAAAAATAAAACGGCAATAACCTTGAACGCATTTTCCCAAACAATTTAATATTGTGATGCATATTTTTAACGACAGAAAGTCGTTCTTTACAAAGCAAATGAGAGTAAAACGTGTACAAACCTGCTTTGAGTGGCACAACACGAGGCTGGTTGCAAACTTCGTCCAGCAGTTGATGATGTTGCTCGTTCTCTTCTTTTATTCCACAAAGTTCCTCTTTGTACTTGGGTGTCGTTCTTTCACTCATTTTCAAATGATAATTCCAAAAAATCCGCACTTGATCTCTGCTTGGCGATGAGTCATGTGCCTCTTTTCGTTAGCGGCTAGCAAGCTAACAAGCTAAGCTAACAAGCTAAGCTAACTACGCCGAAAAGCATCACCGCGCGAAGATGAGTTATCGGGACACAAAGACTGAATGAATTATGTCGTAGTCCTTTAGAGGAGCACTAAGGATCGAGAGACCTCGTTGTTGGGACAGAAAAGCGACTGTCCTCAGCGAAGCCGGACCGAGAACTTACATTGTGGAAACAAAGTATGGACAAAGAGTGAGGAGGAACAGGAGTCTTCTGAAGGTTCCCGAGGACTGTAAGAAATCTTCTGATACGGCTGAGGCTGCAAAGCAGGTGGATACATCGAAGGAGCACAGACCAAAACCACCAGCAATTTCTGGGAGTACTGAACCTCTTCGAAGATCAACAAGAGTTAGACGACAACCGGACAGGCTGATTGAAAATGTTTAATGTTGTGTGATTGTTGCTAAAATTGTTGTAGAGCTGCTTGTTGTCATAAAAAATGGATAGATATTGTTAAGAAGTGAAAATAATTGATAACAAAACAAAATTATTATAATAATAATAAAAAATAATAAGAATGAAAAAAAAGCTTAGGCATTGTTTAACGTTTGAAAGGGAGATGTAATGATAGCAGTTATATCATTGGCCACTAGTTGGCAGTATTGCCCGATGTGTGTTTTGGTTACCAGACGAACAAGTGTGTCTGCACATAGACGAGAATGCAAGTCAGTAAATTAAGAGACACAAGCTTGCAGCATCACGTTGCCTGCGTGACTTCTGAAGATAGAAGACGGAACATTACAGTAATCATTAAAAAAAACGTATAGTAACCATAAAATTATTTTTAAAAAACGTATCGTAAACAAACTAAAGCTGTTGCTTTTTGTTATTTACAAAGAATTTTTGTTTAAAATCCCCCTGGCTCTTCTTTTTGTGTTTTCTATATTATGTACGTATTAGTAGCTTCCCACAACTCCCTGGCAGAAGGTAGGCACTGATTTTTTTCATATAAGAGAACATTATCAGATTCCCAAGCGTGAAAAAATCCTGAGTGACATGGCAGGTGCTAAGTACTTCAAATTAGATGCATCGCATGGATTTCTGTATTCATAAATGTGTTTGGTTTGCTTCTGTGAATAAAGATAAAAAAAAAAACGTATTAGTAAATATTTATCATCTCATCAATATTTGCACAACAGAGTACTGAGTTTCGAGATCCTCACAAAAAATAATTCTCAAAATTATATTTCTTAGCAATTTAGCTTAGTTAAGGGATATTTTATTGACAATCTAACATCAATCTACAAAGACAGAAAAAAAATTGGTGGTGGGGGGGCGCGAATCTTTTTCTTCTTGGGAGGGGCGGGCGTGAAATAATTGAGAAGCACTGCTAGTATTTGCAGACATTATATTCATACAATCTCGCAGCCCGAGTGAAACACAGCATTGTTGCAAGTTCGGGAGGAGAAACTTAAA
Source organism: Idiotropiscis lumnitzeri (assembly GCF_059441095.1). NCBI lineage: Eukaryota > Metazoa > Chordata > Actinopteri > Syngnathiformes > Syngnathidae > Idiotropiscis > Idiotropiscis lumnitzeri. The sequence goes on from NC_142392.1 coordinate 8,392,164, forward strand.
CGTCTCACTGCTGGAGCAGCAGCGGCTTCTCGAGGCAAAGGCGGAAGTGACGTCAGATCTTACGCGCCAATGTGGCGTTATTTTAGTTTTTTTTTTTTTTTATCAACCGAAATAAAATATTATATAGAATATATATTGAAATATAACAGCCAGGGGTAAAAACATACACAGAGGCAAAGAAATATATTTGAAAAACACGTGCTGAAAGCATGACGTCATAAGCAAGCGCGCAGCTTCCGAAGGACCTCGACCACATCCACCGACCCGTCCACACCGGAACAAAAACCGTCCACCGCTAAATTCTTCTGATTTAGTGTGGAACTGACTGTAAATTTCTCACAGAATGTCCAGTGCTACTCTAAAGGACTACGACATAATTAATTAAGTCTTTGTGTCCCGATAACTCATCTTCGCGCGTTGATGCTTTTCGGCGTAGTTAGCTTAGCTTGTTAGCTTGCTAGCCGCTAACGAAAAGAGGCACATGACTCATCGCCAAGCAGAGATCAAGTGCGGATTTTTTGGAATTATCATTTGAAAATGAGTGAAAGAACGACACCCAAGTACAAAGAGGAACTTTGTGGAATAAAAGAAGAGAACGAGCAACATCTTCAACTGCTGGGCGAAGTTTGCAACCAGCCTCGTGTTGTGCCACTCAAAGCAGGTTTGTACACGTTTTACTCTCATTTGCTTTGTAAAGAACGACTTTCTGTCGTTAAAAATGTGCATCACAATATTAAATTGTTTGGGAAAATGCGTTCAAGGTTATTGCCGTTTTATTTTTAATTATTGCCTTTTACTTGTCGGTTTGCTAAACATTTGTTTATGCCAAATAAAATCAGTGCAGAAAATGTATGCCAAAGAATAACCAATAGTGGGGGGTGAACTCCGTGTTTTTTCCCAGTATAAAATTTGAACTGATTATTTAACATTTTACATTTTCTGGTTTTTATATCTTGTTCAAGCAATTCCTTCCGGAAGGAATTCTGCCTGACTCTACAAAATGTGCACACTGTGGCGAAAACATCAATGACGGTCGATCAATTTTGGTGAATAAAACACAAAATATTAAGTTTTTTTTTTTTTTTTTTAAAAGTCAAGTACGTATCGGTCTTTTTCATTTATGAACTTTGTACTGGCTTGGTCGTATGAGAGTCAATGAACCTCGGGTGGCTCTGCACTGTTTTGTGCACGTGTGCATAGTTTCACTTCATCCAAACATTTAAAATACATTTAATGCATCCATCCAGGGTTGCACGGATCTCATCAGTGAACAAGCGCATGCTGCAAGGAATGCATCTGCATCTTTGGCTTACTATGGGCTTAAAAAGGGAGAACGTCACAACCCCCTTTTCTACCAACAAGCCCAGGAGCATTTAGTTCTATCTCTTAATGCAAAAAGAAATACTTGTAAACATATTTCACTTGAACGATTCCTATTTTATCATTGACATTATGTTGCGATGGCCCCCAGTGGCCCCCATTAATAAGTTAGGGTCCCACAACAGGTGTTCCATCAGACGCACACAATAGCCTGTGTGTGCTTACTTCAGCTCGCTTCCAGTAACGTCTGTGACTATGTCAGGAATGAAATTGGGCATCAGCCGCAACGTGCTTCCTTTTTAAATGCTCGTTTATCACGGTTGTGCTGCTAAAGGGAGGTTTACATCTGTTTTGAAACAATTCTGATACTGCTTATGATCAATTGCAGCATCAATAAGAGTGACTAGTAGCGAGACTGATGCCCAATCGCCAGGCTACAATGGGTTAAGCTGTCTGTTATATCCAATCAGACAAGCGTGAGCCCTTGAGTAGACACTGCTTACAATCAATTACAGTATCAAATAATATAATAGTCACAACTCAGATCAATTGCTATGACTTATTATTAACTTCAGGATCGCGGATCGTCGGCGACTTACATGGACAACAAACACTTCACTGCGTTAAACAAGCGGCACATTTTATTTAACCCACAGTATAAAGTGTACAAGCAAGCAAGCAAGCAACAATTGTATTTCAGCTCATAGATTACATGCAAGACATAAATCTCATTACCGTGTGCTGGAAGGACGGAGAGCCCCGGCGTCCTCAGTAATGCGAGCAAAAAATACGATGCTGGGCGTCCGCGCGTAAAACCCTCAGCCGACTCTACTTTCGTTTTGCCTTCGTCACATTCTTATAGCCAATATCGCACCCCATCCCCTCCCGTTCGAGTGCGCTTTGATGGTTCGCATGGCCCTTCGCACAACTTTGGCCTCTGCCAATCCTCACTCCCTTTTCGTTATCGACTGTACCTTTTCACATGAGTCAGACATTCCTGGTGCTTAGGCCCTGTACGAATTCTTTCCAATTATTCCCGTTCTCATAACACATAGATGTAGCCTGTGCAAATTCTCATAACACATAGATGCAGCTTGTGCAAATTCTCATAACACATAAACACAGACATCTACTAACGCGTGTATATAGGTATAAAATGGTTATTATGCAGCATTTATGTGGTAAAACAACATTAATAAACCATATTTCACTTCAACATCGTAGGACGTAATTTTGTGAAATGCCCCCATGGTCCGGTCCAAGTTGGGGTCGCACGCATTGCTCCGTGTGCAGCAGGCACAAGTCAAGGTAGCACGGTAGAAACAATATAAAACAAAGTCGCCGCCTGACCTTTGATTTGACCAAACCAAATTTGTCTTTTTGTGTCCTGCAGACGTCAGTGAAAACGATCTCCGTTCTGTGAAAGAGGAGCCAGACTTGACTCACATTAAAAAGGAGGAGGAGGAGATCAACAAGTCACCAGTGAACATTGTCTCTATAAAGACTGAAGATGAAAACAAGGATGAGAGTGAGGACAAGAGAGGGGCGGAGCCTACAAGCAGCAACTCAAGTCATCACGTGACAACAGAAGGTGACGAAGACCACTGGGGGCCATCACAAGTACATAATGAGGACACATTATCAGACGATCATGACGATGATGATGATGATGGGCAAGCCAAAGGTGAAAGGGCATGTCACACTGACTCATTCACTTCAAAGCTGTCTTTAAAAGGGCACGTAAGAACGCACAGTGGAGAAAAACCTTTTTCCTGCTCAGTTTGTGGTAAAAGCTTCCCTCAAAATTCAAGTTTAACAATCCACACAAGAACGCACACTGGAGAAAAACCTTTTTCCTGCTCAGTTTGTGGAAAATGCTTCTCTCAAAATTCAAGTTTAACAATCCACACAAGAACGCACACTGGAGAAAAACCTTTTTCCTGCTCAGTTTGTGGCAAAAGTTACTCTCGAAAGTCGTATTTAATAATTCACACAAGAACACACACTGGAGAAAAAACATTTTCCTGCTTGGTTTGTGGTAAAAGCTTCCCTCAAAATTCAAGTTTAACAATCCACACAAGAACGCACACTGGAGAAAAACCTTTTTCCTGCTCAGTTTGTGGAAAATGCTTCTCTCAAAATTCAAGTTTAACAATCCACACAAGAACGCACAGTGGAGAAAAACCTTTTTCCTGCTCAGTTTGTGGTAAAAGCTTCTCTCAAAATTCAAGTTTAACAATCCACACAAGAACACACACTGGAGAAAAACCTCTTTCCTGCTCAGTTTGTGGAAAATGCTTCTCAGATAAGGCAAATTTAACAATCCACACAAGAACACACACTGGAGAAAAAACATTTTCCTGCTTGGTTTGTGGTAAAAGCTTCTCTCAAAAGTTTGATTTAACAATCCACACAAGAACACACAGTGGAGAAAAACCTTTTTCCTGCTTAGTTTGTGGCAAAAGTTTCTCTGATAAGTCAAATTTCACAAAACACACAAGAACACATAGTGGAGAAAAACATTTTTCCTGTTCAGTTTGTGCCAAGAGGTTCTCTCAAAAGTCGTATTTACGAAACCACACAAGAACACACACTGGAGACAAGCCATTCAGTTGCAGCGTTTGTGCTAAAAAATTCTCCACTAAACAATATGCGGAGAGTCACAATTGTGCTGGTGAGAAAAGCAGCAATCCTTGAAGCTTAAAAAAAAGAAAACAAATAACTGAAGGAATTGACTCTTTGTGGTAAGATGTAATTTTGAATAAAATATGATATATTGAATTTTGCAAAGCTTTTTTATTGACATTAAGCCAATGTGATCTGTGCCAGAAGAAGCAATGTGTCTGAGTGATCATGATTTGTTTTGTGTGTTTACATCAAACATGTAAAGGAAATTAATTGCCTTTGCCTGTAACAACATTTGTTAATATTATACTTTTCAGCTGTCTTTTTAATCGTACCTAATGGAAAAGGTGTGAGAAGAAACTGTGCTTATGAAATCGGTGCCTTCCACAATCATCAATAAAATCACTTGTTCCACTTGCTCAACTGGCCTTCATTACGTTGTGAAAAGGTGAAAAACAGATCTAGAAGTTGAACTATAAAAAGAACAAGAACGAGAAACGCAAATCGTCTCAGTTTCTCTTCAAGGTTTTGGTATGTCAGGAGTTGGCAACTTGATGGCAACTGGAGTCAGCGCTGATTTTCTCGCTGTGTTCGGCTGGCTCGTATATGAATGGTCCATTGAACAAAACTCAAACTCTTCAAATATTCCCTCACATACATTTAATACCGCTACTTCGCGGTTCACCTTTTGCGAATTCAGTGCTTCGCGGGTCTAAAAAATATTCGGGAACGTTGTAGTTTCGCCGAGCGGCACAAGGGGGCGCTGAAGCGGTTAGACGGCCGGCGTGCGCCGAAGAGGAGAGTGGACGAAGAAGAGAGTGGCCGAAGAAGAGCAGGTTCCCCCGGACACGATTGGTGGCGACGTACACGATCGGACACCGTGCGTGAGCTCCGAAGGAGACCGGCCGGCGTGTGTGGCTGTCAAGCCGAAGATAAACAACTTCCGCCCGGGCACTCGCGCGGCGACATTTGGCTTCGTTCGGACCGTGCGTGAGCTCCGAAGGAGACCGGCCGGCGTGCGTGGTAGTTAAGCCGAATAGGAGCACCTTCCGCCCGGGCAACGGCGGAGAGCGAGGCTGTCAGTTATGAATGAATAAATAAATAAATGAAGAATGCCACCTTTCATTTCACTGTCATGATCCGTGCCTGTCATGCTGCGTGTGTTTTTGTTTTTTCAGCTGTGTGGGCGTTCCTCCAGCGATAGTCTCGCGCCATGCCATCAGCTGCTGCGAGACGCGCTGATTACACTGACTATATTGTGATTATAATAAATATTGTAACGTTGTATAATAAATCAGGCCAATTTGTCCATCAGCGAACGCTTTTATTATTAAGCCAAAAACGGCTGCTGTTGGCTGCAACCACGCCGATCAGAGAGAGAGCAACACAACGACAACAACATAAAGTTCACTCCCCTGCTGCCTTCACAGCCTCCACAGAAAAGAGGAAAACACAGAACCCTTGAACTATTTACGAAGTCGCTACACTATCTTTGTATCACCACCTTTTTTCCGTGTCTGCGTTTGGAGAGTCCTCTTCAATCCTCCAGTTCTGCTGGAGGATCATAACATTCACAGGGCACACCGGACGGCGTACCAGCAGGTAAAAGTCGAAGTAATTGAATAAATACAAAAATAATGGCTGGGGAATAAAAAAATAATAAGTTTTAATATTTGTTTTTTTGTTATAACATGAATTCGCTGGTCAGCTTAATACATATTTTTTAACATTATGCTTTTCAGTTGTCTTTTTAATCGTATTTAATGGAAAAGGTGTGAGAAGAAACTGTTCTTATGAAATCGGTGCCTTCCACAGTCATCAATAAAATCACTTGTTCCACTTGCTCAACTGGCTTTCATTACGCAAGCATAAGTTTAAATGTTTTACTTTTTCCGGACATTGGCTTTCTATAAATTTCTAGTCCTTACACGTCAATTGTTGTTTCGGATCCTTTTTTTCTAGCTTTTTACTGTTTGATTTCCCCATGTTTCCCTTAACTGTTCTCCAATCCCTGAACAGGTTGACAATTACTCTGTTTTAGGTAATTCCCAAGCTTCTGCTTCCCAGACAGTTGTTAGTTAAATTTCCCGTTCCAAAATGAGGTTGCAAGCCTCCATGCACATGTTACACAGCTTGAAATGATGGGCCAACTCATCTGCCGTGCAACATATTTATTTTTCTCCAATCAGCAGCACTTCTCCCTGTCAGGGCACAATAGTAACATTCAGAAATGTTCTTGAAGCACAGCTTCTCTTGCGTCCTCACAAATTGACTGTTCTTCTGCTACCGTCACACCAAAACCATTTCTATTACAATTTCTGACAATTCTATGACAATGGTTTTATATCTTAGACCACATAACTTGCTGTATTATGTTAGCGAGGAAAACACAATATGCACGTTTAATAACAAAGACTATAATTTAATGAAATATAATTAAATTAAAGGGTTTTAGCTGTTGCTCTTACAATACTTTTTCACATACTGAACTGGTTTAATCTACTTTACTACAGTTGTCTTAAACATTGAGAACTTCAGGATGAGCATTGTATATCTTTGTGATGAAACCTAAGAATTAATAGATTTCTAAAACATTAAATGTGGGCAATGGTTTCCAGCACTGGCTAATGGGTTAGTGCTAATAGAAGCCCACAACATGCACTTTGGAGCTTAGCTTGGCAAAACACTAAGATTAATACTGGCACCTCATGACACAACCTATCCTGTTTCACATTAACTTTGGCCACAACTTCAACTTCTAAACACCTCGCACCGTCAGTTACCAAATTACACATATCATGCTGTATTGTTTCGTCTCCCGCGATCGCGTCGCACAACGTATCCGCCATTGCAAACGTACGTCGTCACGAATCATATTCAAAAACTAATTTATATACACACATCTTCTATCTAACTAGACATCTACAACACCTGCAATGTTTGTGACCATTGTCTACTCCTGCTTATCCATTTTAGCTTATTTACAATAGATTTTACCTGTCAGGGCACAATAGTAACATTCAGAAATGTTCTTGAAGCGCAGCTTCTCTTGCGTCATCACAAATTGACTGTTCTTCTGCTACGGTAGTCAGCGTCGGCTCTGATGAGCAAGGTCCTAGGCACCCTCTGCTGGCGAAGCTAATATTGCACCCTGATAGACATACAGACATTAACCCCTCATGTCATGTTCTCATTAGAAACTGACATTAAGAGCAACGTCAATAAAATTGTGGGGGGGGGGGCAACTATTTCTATGTATCCATTTATCGCATAGCGCCACACAAGCAATACTGGACATGCCAGTTCCAACTGAGAAAAAAGGACTTCTGCGAGCAATGGGGATGATAAACCTCCGGGGCAAGTTCATTCCAAACCTCTCTTCAAGTCAAAGTCCCAAAGTTTGCTGCTGCATCACAACGTAGTCTTTGAGTGGACAACAAAACATGACGAAGAATGGCAAGATCTAAAGAGAACTGTGACAGCTGAGCCAGTCCTTGCCTACTTTGATCCATCAAAACCAACCAAAATTTCCACTGAAGCGTCGAAAGATGGGCTAGGTGCCGTACTGCTGCAAAAGGCGAGAGACACATGGCAACCTGTAGCCTATGCATCCAGGTCAATGTCAGAGACTGAAAAACACTATGCTCAGATCGAAAAGGAGTCACTGGGTCTAGTGTTTGGATGTGGCAAATTTCACACGTATGTTTATGGACTGCCCACGTTCATAGCAGAGACTGATCATAAGCCACTGATTTCAATTAGGAAGAAAAATCTCAATGACATGACGCCCAGAATTCAACGCATGATGATGACATTGCAGCGCTATGATTTTGAGCTAATATACACACCTGGAAAATACATAGTGCTTGCTGATGCGTTATCTCGAGCGCCGCACCCTAACAGTGACATCAAGGACTGCGTTACGGCAGAGGAGGCTGAGGCTCACATCATCACTTCAAGCCCTTTATACCCACAGGCAAATGGCCAGGCTGAGAAGGGAGTGCAAATAATCAAGAGACTGCTAAGGAAGGATGATGCATCTGATCCTTACCTTGCCCTATTGAGTTACAGAGCTGCACCTCTGGAGTGGGGAGCTTCTTCGCCTGCTGACCTACTCATGTGCCGTAAGCTTCGCACCACAAATACCACAAGGACATGACCACAACATTTGGATTGAAAATAAGAGAATGCTCAAACTCAAACAGAAAATTGCATATGACAGAGCTACAAAACATCTGGAACGTCTTTCTGAGAAAGACACTGTAAGGATCGAGGGACCTAATTGTTGGGACAGAAAAGTGACTGTCCTTATCGAAGCCGGACCGAGATCTTACATTGTGGAAACAAAGCATGGACAAAGAGTGAGGAGGAACAGGAGGAGTCTTCTGAAGGTTCCCGGGAACTGTAAGAAATCTTCTGATGCGGCTGAGGCTGCAAAGCAGGCGGATACATCGAAGGAGCACAGACCTCAACCACCAGCAATTTCTGGGATTACTGAACCTCTTCGAAGATCAGCAAGAGTTAGACGACAACCGGACAGGCTGATTGAAAATGATTAATGTTGTGTTTTTGTTGCGAAAACGGTTGTCGAGCTGCTTGTTGGCATAAAAATGTGTGGATATTGATAAGAAGTGAAAATAATTGATAACAAAACAAAATTATCAAAATAATAATAATAAATAATAATAATGAAAAAAAGGCACAGGCATTGTTTAACGTTTGAAAGGGAGATGTAATGATAGCAGTTATATCATTGGCCACTAGTTGGCAGTATTGCCTGATGTGTGTTTTGGTTACCAGACGAACAAGTGTGTACGCACAAAGACGAGAATGCAAGTCAATAAATAAAGAGACACAAGCCAGCAGCGTCACGTTACCTGCGTGTAGTGATGGGTAGATGAGGCATCCTGTATCGTTTCGACACAGTGACACAATGTATTGACACTGTGTTGACACTGTGTTGCTGAATACTGACACCTGGTGGACTTGCAGGAAACATTTGACAGGGTCATCTGACACTGATCTGTCAAACTAATTTTATCCAATTCCATTGATTAGCGACGTGATGTGTTTTTATATATCCTATTTCGTATTACATTCCATCGCACTATTTATTTTCATATTTATCTAATTTATATATTTAACTGAATTATTGTTGTATTGCACTGGAGAGGGGAGCTCTCGAATCTCGTTGCACACTTGAGCACAATGACAAAGGGATTTCTCATTCTGATTAGGCATTTCATTTCACATTATTTTACATACATGCAATTTCATAAAAAAAATCTTTGATATTTGAGACGCAGTTGATAAATTAAGTGAACATCTGTCTGAATGCCCAAGTAAAAGTGTTGTGAATGACAATGGACTCATTGTAATTAAAGATTTTTATTAAAAAATTAGTTTCTCCAGCGTTTTGTTATTCAGTCTATTTCTTTTTTTGAGGCAATTTCCCCCGCCTTTGAGAAGATCCTCTCACAAGGCACTGAAGAGGCCGGTGTGCACAACGCCTGTGTGGCTACTATAAATAGGTGAGGAAACGTTGCCTCCCTGGGCTTCCAGTATAAGAGCGGGTCTTCCGTACGTGCAACGTGTCCTGCTGACATATAGCGCTGCACCTCTGAGTGCGCATCAACAGTGACGTCTTCCATCTTGTGGATATTTAACGCAAAGTAATGCGCCAATAACTCGATGCTTGTTTTGAGCGTCCATCCTGTTGACAGATGCGCGTCCCTATGAACACGGTTTGGCGCGCGACCGCCGTGTCGACACGATTCTGGTAGTGGTCACGTGACTTTCTTAAAGCGGTACGCGCACCGACACGGGGTTTGCCCTGGAAGCTCGGCGCGCGCATCGACGTCTCAGTGTCGTTGGACCCATCACAAGTTCCCGCTCTTGCCCTTCCTTGCCGACATCACTGCCCTCGCTGTTTGCGATCCTTCAGTCCACTGCTACTCTCGCTCCCGTTCATGTCCCCAGCTCATGTTCTCTGTTACTATCACGTCTCATAGCCTCGTTAAGTTTAGCCCTAGTGTTTGTCACGGTCCTCTTTGCTTGTCATTTTTGTTCTGCTTGGTCAAGTTAAGTTTGTCTTTGTTTTGCACCCTGCCACGTTTGTTTGTCCACGCCACGTTGTTTGCCCTCAGCTGATTAATTTAATAAATTCCCTTTAGTTTACCCTTTGCCCTGCTTCCTCGCATTTTGGGTCCACCTCCTCCTCGCCGAACGGCGACTCCTGACAATTTCCTGAACTCCAGAATCTGAAGAAACTAAATATCGGAACTCTAATCAGTTGTTGAGTCTTTATTTGACCCTTTTTTTCTTGAGTACAAAATGAACACGCATTGGAGTGAGTTTGGCTTTTAAAGGTTGATTTACTAACTAGTTCTCATTTCCACGGTGACTCAACTCCAACAATGCTAAAGCTGTTGCTTTATGTTATTCATATAGAATTTTTGTTTAAAATCCCCCTGGCTCTTTTTGTCTTTTCTACATTATGTACGTATTAATAACTGTTTGTTAATGTTAATAAAGTTTTTTTTCACAAAAACAAATATTTTTAAATATTTATCATCTCATCAATATTTGGACAACAGAGTACTGAGTTTAGAGATGCTTACGATAATCGTTCTCAAAATTGTATTTCTTATCAATTTAGCTTCGTTAAGGGATATTTTATTGACAATCTAATATCAATATACAAAGACAGAAAAAATTGGTGGTGGGGGGGCACGAATCTTTTTCTTCTTGGTAGGGGCGGGCGTGAAATAATTGAGAGTCATTGCTAGTATATGCAGACATTATATTCATGCAGCCCGAGTGAACCACAGCATTGTTGCAAGTTCGGTAGGAGAAACGTAAACGTCCCACTGCTGGAGCAGCAGCGGCTTCTCGGGGCAAAGGCGGAAGTGACGTAAGAGCTGACTCGCCAATGAGGCGTTAATTTAGTTATTTTGTTAATTTTTTCATCGACCGAATTAAAATATTATATAAAATATATATTAAAACAGAACAACCAGGGGTAAAACAAACACAAAGGCAAATAAATATATTTGAAAAATACGTGTTTAGATCATGACGTCATTAGGAAGCGCGCATCTTCGACCTCGTCCACATCCACCGACCCGTCCACACCGAAATAAAAACAACCACCGCTATTTTTTTCTGATTTAGTGTGGAACCGACTGTAATTTTCACACAGGATGTCTGTCCAGTGCTACTCTAAAGGACGTCGACATAATTCATTAAGTCTTTGTGTCCCGATAACCTCATCTTCGCGCGTTGATGCTTTTCGGTGTAGTCAGCTTAGCTTGTTAGCTTAGCTTGTTAGCTAGCTAGCCGCTAACGAAAAGAGGCACACGAGTTTTCGCCAAGCAGAGATCAAGTGCGGATTTTTTGGAATCATCATTTGAAAATGTGTGAAAGAACGACACCCAAGTACAAAGAGGAACTTTGTGTAATAAAAGAAGAGAACGATCAACATCTTCCACTGCTGGACGAAGTTTGCAACCAGCCTCGTGTTGTGCTACACAAAGCAGGTTTGTACACGTCTTACTCTCATTTGCTTTGTAAAGAACGACTTTCTATCGTTAAAAATATGCATCACAACATTAAGTTGTTTGGGTAAATGCGTTCAAGGTTATTGCCGTTTTATTTTTTAATATTTCCTTTTAATTGTTGGTTTGCTGAACATTTGTTTATGCCAAATGAAATCAGTGCAGAAAATAAATGCCAAAGAATAACCAATATTGGGGGGTGAACTCCATGTTTTTCCCAGTATAAAATTTGAATTCATTATTTTACATTTTCAATTTTCTGGTTTTTATATCTTGTTCAAGCAATGACTTAGGGAAGGAATTATGCCTGACTCTAAAAAATGTGCACACTGCGGTGAAAACATCAATGGCGGTTGATCAATTTTAGTGGATAAAACACAAAATATTAAGTTTTTCTTTTTAAAAATGAAGTGCGTATCTGTCTTTTTTATTTATGAACCTTGTACTGTCTTGGTCGGGTGAGAGTCAATGAACCTCCGGTGGCTCTGCACTGTTTTGTGCACATGTGCGAAGATTCACCCCATCCAAACATTTAAAATACATTTAATGCATCCATCCAGGGTTGCACGGATCTCATCAGTGAAAAAGCGCATGCTGCAAGGAATGCATCTGCATCTTTGGCTTACAATGGGTTTAAAAAGGGAGTACGTCACAAACCCCTTTTCCACCAACAAGTCCAGGAACATTTTGTTCCTGGTAATAAAGTTCCTGTGGCCCAGGTGGTTTGCATCTCCCCCGCAACTCAAAGTTCTTGATAATTTATGCAAATGATAATGATGATGTATCAATGGGAGGTGTTGTGTTACTTTGTTACTCATTACTGACACCCTATGGCTGTTATACATCATTACGGTTACAAAATAATTCAGTGAACTCATAATATTTTGGTGTATCTTCGTCGAATTTGAATACATATTGGATAACTTTAAAATATACAGTCATTATTCAAATATGTCAACATGAAAGTCAGAGTGAAAGTGTTGTTGCTTAATGCTTATGTGTAAGAACTTTTACTCTTCAAACGTAATTTTGTTTTAAAATTTATTTCAAAACAGAAATTTTATAAAAATAAAAAGGGTAATGTCGGAACTTACTCGCAGGATAAATGTCATTTGGGGTAAAAAAAAAAACAAACGTAAATCATACAATAAATAGCGACTCCTTGAATTCTTTTAGGTATCCAGATTATCATGAAAGCAAAAAGTACCCACGATCAAACTATCTCTAAATGCAAAAACAAATACTTGTAAACATATTTCACTTGAACGATTCCTATTCTATCAATGACATTATGTTGCGATGGCCCCCATCAATGTTAGGGTCCCACAACAGGTGTTCCATCAGACGCACACAATAGCCTGTGTGTGCTGACTTCAGCTCGCTTCCATAAACGTCTGTGACTATGTCAGGAATGAAATAGGGCATCGGCCGCAACGTGCTTCCTTTTTAAATGCTCGTTTATCACTGTTGTGCTGCTAGAAAATGGAGGTTTACATCGTAGGACGTAATTTTGTGAAATGCCCCCATGGTCCGGTCCAAATCGGGGTCGCACGCATTGATTCGTGTTCGGCAGGCACAAGTCAAGGTAGCACGGTAGAAACAATATAAGACAAAGTCGCCGCCTGACCTTTGACTTGGCCAAACCAAATTTGTCTTTTTGTGTCCTGCAGACGTCAGACAAAATGATCTCTGTTCTGTGAAAGAGGAGCCAGACTTGACTCACATCAAAAAGGAGGAGGAGGAAGAGATCAACAAGTCACCAGTGAACGTTCTCCCTATAAAGACTGAAGATGAAAAGGATGAGAGTGAGGACAACAGAGGGGCGGAGCCTACAAGCAGCAGCTCAAGTCATCACGTGAACACAGAAGGTGATGAAGACCACTGGGGGCCATCACAAGCACATAATGAGGACACATTATCAGATGCTCATGACGATGATGATGATACTAATGATGATGATAATGGGCAAGCTAAAGGTGAAAGGGCATGTCACACTGACTCAATAACTTCAAAGTTGTCTTTAAAAGGGCACAAAAAAACACACAGTGGTGAAAAACCTTTTTCCTGCTCGGTTTGTGGCAAAAGCTTCTCTCGAAAGACTAATTTAGTAAGGCACACAAGAACGCACAGTGGAGAAAAACCTTTTTCTTGCTCAGTTTGTGGAAAATGCTTCTCTCGAAAGGCAAATTTAACACAACATACAAGAACACACAGTGGAGAAAAACCTTTTTCCTGCTCAGTTTGTGGCAAAGGATTCTCTCTAAAATCAACTTTAACAAAACATAGAAGAATACACAGTGGAGAAAAACCTTTTTCCTGCTCAGTTTGTGGCAAGAGTTTCTCTCAAATGTCTCATTTAATAATTCACACAAGAACACACAGTGGTGAAAAATCTTTTTCCTGCTCTGTTTGTGGAAAATGCTTCTCTCGAAAGGAAAATTTAACACAACATACAAGAACACACAGTGGAGAAAAACCTTTTTCATGCTCAGTTTGTGGCAAGAGTTTCTCTGACAAGTGTAATTTAACAAGCCACACAAGAATACACAGTGGTGAAAAAACTTTTTCTTGCTCTGTTTGTGGAAAATGCTTCTCTCAAAAGACAGGTTTAACATATCACACAAGAAAGCACAGTGGAGAAAAACCTTTTTCATGCTCAGTTTGTGGCAAGAGTTTCTCTGACAAGTCTAATTTAACAAGCCACACAAGAACACACAGTGGTGAAAAACCTTTTTCTTGCTCGGTTTGTGGCAAAAGCTTCCTGCGTAAGTCGCATTTAACAAGCCACACAACAACACACAGTGGTGAAAAATCTTTTTCCTGCTCAGTTTGTGGAAAATGCTTCTCGAAAAAGACATATTTAACAGAACACACAAGAACACACAGTGGTGAAAAACCTTTTTCCTGCTCAGTTTGTGGCAAAAGCTTTAATGTAAAGTCAATTTTAAAAGATCACACAAGAACACACACTGGAGAAAAACCTTTTTCCTGCTCAGTTTGTGCCAAGAGTTTCTCTCAAAAGTCACATTTACGAAACCACACAAGAACACACAGTGGAGACAAACCATTCAGTTGCAGCGTTTGTTCTAAAAAATTCTTCACTAAACAGGGAGCTGAGAGACACAATTGTGCTGGCGAGAATTGCAGCGATCCTTGAAGATTAAAAAAAGGAAAAAAATTGAAAGAACCGACTCTTTGTGGTAAGATGTAAATGTGATTTTCAATAAAATATGATGAAATTGAATTTTGCAAAGCTCTTTTATTGACACAAAGCCAATGTGATCAGTGCCAGAAGAACCATTGTGTCTGAGTGATGATTTGTTTTGGTGTTTACATCCAACATGTAAATAAAAAAATTAATTGCCTTTGCCTGGAATAACATTTGTTAACATTATGCTTTTCAGTTGTCTTTTTAATCGTACTTCATGGAAAAAGTGTAAGAAGAAACGGTGCTTATGAAATCGGTGCGTTCCACAATCATCAATAAAATCACTTGTTCCACTTGCTCAACTGGCCTTCATTACACTGCGTGAAAAGGTGAAAAACAGATGTAGAAGTTGAACTATAAATAGAACAAGAAAGAGAAACGCAAATAGTCTCAGTTTCTCTCAAAGGTTTTGGAATGTCAGGAGTTGGCAACTTGATGGCGACTGGAGTCAGTGCTGGTTTTCTCGCTGTGTTTGGCTGACTCGTATATGTATGGTCCATTGAACAAAACTCAAACTCTTCAAATATCCCCTCAGATACATTTAATATTTCGCTTTCTGAATAAATTTCTGACGAGCTAAAACCTCTTTCTAGGTTGAGCTCTATCAAGGGTTTGGGATGTGTTGCTAAGCAGAATCTCACTTCGGAAAAAACTATAATTTTGTCAAATATACCAAATATTTTTTTTCATGCTATATTATATTTTTTATACTTTGGATTGCTTATATAATGAAATCGGGAAATATTAATGTTCTGTTACGCAGTAAAAGTTGTGTTTGTTTCTGTGTGTCGGTGTTCTGAGACTGTTTGAAAATATTCAAATGCCTTTGGTGCTCTCTAGAGGAAATTACGGGTAACTACAACTAGTGTGCCTTTTTTTTTACAATGCGGAAGTGACGTGCCGTATTGCAAATAGACGACAACGACGCACGACGACTCACGTTTCTCTGCGGTCCTGAGAGATCGCACATGTCTTTATTTCGAGGTTGCATCGCCGGTGCGTATAATTCATTTGTGTTTAAAAGCGGAATTGTTTGGTTTGATGTATATTTGCCGGCTGTAAATTTCAAATGGCCCGTAGCAGTGTTGTTTGTAGCTTGCTACTCACGAACATGAGAGTGCTTAAGATGGTGTCTAGGATGCTTATATACAGCATAATGTGATGTACAATTTGTTTATACATTTTGTAATTGTATTTCATTTCTGATTTTCACAGTTTTACCCTTTTGAGTATCAGTAAACCTGCTTTGACAACAGCCATGTCTGCAGAGTCATTGATATAAGAAAGGTGTTCCTCGCTATAACGGCACAACGATGTTGAGAGCCCTTCTGAGGTACCGGGCGGTGTAGATGTCCGACAGTGAGGGGCGTTGGTAGAGACTCGGCAGTGGTTGCCTGTGGGGCTGCCGTTGCAGCCGTAGCAAGACACCGAACCTGCAGCCCCGCTTCTGCTTCCTCTCCCTGCGTCGCCTGCGCCGCCTCCCGGTCCCGATGACAAGCCACAGTGAGCCGGGCGGCCTCGCCAGTTCGTCCGGAATTTTGCGATCATATAGCAACATTCCTCTGTGATGGTTATTTCGCATCGATATCCAATGTCCACGATGTCCTGGCGGGTTCAATCTTAATGTTATGGAAAAATATTGAGCAAGTAAGGTTTTTATTTATTGTGGCCACCTGCTTTTGAAGAAAGTGACTTTCGCTTCTTGTACTCGAGGATTCTTTGTGAAGCCAAAAGAACACGACCTTGACTGATAAGTAGGCTCAACGCAGAAAAAGTATCTGTAAGGAATTGCTTGAACAAGATATAAAAACCAGAAAATGTAAAATGTTAAATAATCAGTTCCAATTTTATCCTGGGAAAAACATGGAGTTCACCCCCCACTATTGGTTTTTCTTTGGCGTTTATTTTCTGCACTGATATCATTTGGCATAAACAAATGTTCAGCAAAAGGTGAAGGATTGTATTACAGTTACTGATATTATTTTGAACACATACGGGACAGAATGTCGATTATTAAAGTTAGCAGGTTCATATTTACTGAATATTTTTAACATGGATGAAACAAGAAGCATTTATCAAATGAAACTAGAAGCACTGGTCACAAGAAAGACTGGGATTTTAGGCCTGATGTTTACTGATTTCTTATATTATTCTCATATGCTAAATTTATTCTACTTAGTGTGTGAACTTTATTGAAATTCTCAGTCGTGGGAACAACTTTGCGCACATAGCATTTCCATGACTTGCATTCACATTCACAGCACTTCATGGTCAAATACGACGAAGCACATTCTCCACATTGGCTGTCGAGATGCAAACATACCAAATTGGGCACTGCAGGACTCACACAGACGCTATAAAAAAAACACATTCCGAAAGACGGAACAATTGGAGATTAGAGCACATGCACATACACACGCGCACACACAGACATATAATTACACCTGCACATACACTTGCATTTACACATACACGCACACACCGACAAGATTACAGAAGAATGCCAGCGGAGAGAGAGACGGAGGGACGGCCCGCCGGAGAAGGCCAGCCTTGGCGTGTCAGTCTTGGGGACCAGACGGGAATCAACTATCCAGACGATGACTAACCTGGGGAGGACCTTCCCTCGGACGTGGACCCGTGCCGTGGGAGGGAGCGAGGACGACCAATTCAACCTACATTACCCTTGACATAAAAAAACTCCTATAAAAACTGAAGCTGGGCTGAAAGATGGCGCGCATTTTTCGACTGTGCTCGCCCGAGTGCAGTTTCTCGTGAGATTAAGAAAAAGCCCCCCAGATATCTGTCATTGTACTATTTCCTGAACTCCAGAAATTGAAGAAACTAAATATCGGAACTCTAATTGTTATGTATTTGTGGTCTGTGTTGAATCACGTGGTTATGCGTGACGTCATCAAGCAGCGCGTGCGGTTGAGCAATGTAAATGAGAGCTCTTCAAGTCTTCCTGTTTTGCTTCGTTGTAATTAAAAAGTCATCCGTCTACACCTGAGCCTCCATTCATCCTTACCCGAATTAATAGTAGAGGATACAACAAAAGTGGCGACGAGGACGTCTGAACCTGCGACGTTTTTTTTTTTTCTCTCTCGGGGTGGACTTTGCGCTGAGTGCGGAGGAGAAGTGGCGGCACAAGGTTTTTGGAAGCCGCGGACATTAAAAGTTTTGAGGAAGACAGTCAAGTAAGTGGCAGGCTGATTAACCAGGCGCAGAATGGCGGGAGTTATCGGCTGTATTGGCCCCTTTGATGAGGACGTTGAGCAGTGGAGCTCGTACACGGAACGTTTTGGCTATTTCGTTCAAGCTAATGCTATTGAGGACGAAAGGAAAGTACCAACGTTTTTGAGTGTGATGGGCCCGAAGACATTTACTTTGCTTCGTAGTCTGGTACAACCAGCTGCTCCGGGGAGTAAAACATATGAAGAGATAGTGGGTGTTCTCACTGGACATTTTTCACCAAAACCTCTTGTAATTGCCGAGAGATATAGATTTCACAAGCGCTGTCAAGAGGAGGGGGAGTCCGTAACCATGTTTGTGGCAGCTTTGAGAAAGCTAGCTGAACATTGTGAGTTCAAAGAGGTGCTAAATGACACACTAAGGGACAGACTAGTGTGTGGATTAAGGAATGAAGCAGCACAGAAAAAGTTGCTGACTGAAAGTGACCTGACCCTGGAAAAGGCTATCAACATCAGTGTTACAATGGAAATGGCGTCCAGAGAGAGGCTCAGCAACTAAATGCTACAGGAAGAGTGCACAACGTTGCCGGCAGTCAGAGCAGCTCTCCGGGACCGTGCTATAGGTGTGGTAACACAGGTCATCTTGCATCTACCTGCTGGTGTAAAGAAATGGACTGTCGTCAATGTGGCAAGAAAGGACATGTGGAAAGAGCATGTCGGAACAGAAAAACTATGGAAAAGAGTAAGAAACGGGATTTAAAAGACAAATTCAGAAATAAAAAAAAAGTGTACACTGTAAAAAATGACAAAAGCTCATCTTCTGATGAAGAAATGAACGTCAACACAGTGCGTATAATGAATGCAGATGAAAGCTCAGATTGCTATTGGGCTCAGACTAACCTAGAAGGGCATCCAGTTAAAATGCAGATAGACACAGGGTCCAAGGCATCACTAGTGTCATATCAGATCTACAAACGGTGCATGAAACATGTTCCTTTACGCCCCTCTGACACTGTTTTCAAGGCATATACAGGACACAAAGTGCACATTAAAGGAATGACCGATATAACGGTTGAGTGTAACAGTCAAACTGCTAAGCTACCAGTGTATGTTACGAGAGGAAACTTTGCACCAATCATGGGGCGTGTGTGGCTGAAAGCATTACGTCTTGATTGGCAAGAAGTCAGACAGTTGTCAAACGAGAATTTACAACTGCAAACCATCCTTGACAAGAATGAGGAGGTTTTCCGACCAGAGTTGGGCAGCATGAAAAATATCACAGTGAAACTCCACATTAAGCAAGGAAGCAAACCAGTGTTTAT
This sequence comes from Idiotropiscis lumnitzeri, assembly GCF_059441095.1. Taxonomy (NCBI): domain Eukaryota; kingdom Metazoa; phylum Chordata; class Actinopteri; order Syngnathiformes; family Syngnathidae; genus Idiotropiscis; species Idiotropiscis lumnitzeri. The sequence goes on from NC_142392.1 coordinate 8,411,383, forward strand.
GAAGGCTAGAACAGTGCCTTATGCCATTCGTGACAAAGTCGAGGCAGACTTGGAAGCATTGGTCAAAAGTGGAGTGCTGGAACCTGTTTCAACAAGTGAATGGGCAACTCCCATTGTGCCAGTACCCAAAAAGAATGGAGGAATACGCACATGTGGAGATTTTAAAGTGACTGTCAATCCGGTGTTGAGTGCGGAGCAATATCCACTCCCACTGATTGATGATTTGTTTGCTGGACTGAGCGGTGGACAAAAGTTCAGTAAGATTGACTTAAACCAAGCATATCTGCAAATGCATGTGGAGGAAGAGTCACGTGAAATACTAACCATAAACACTCAAAAAGGACTGTTTAGGTATTGCAGACTGCCATTTGGTATTACATCGGCTCCAGCAATATTTCAGCGTGCCATGGATCAAATTCTCAGTGGATTACGTGGTGTACAGTGTTATTTGGATGACATACTGTGCACCGGAGCAACCGATGAAGAACATCTTCAAAATTTGGATGCCACACTGCAAAGATTACGTGATTATGGACTCAGAGTTCGCAAGGAGAAATGTGACTTCCTGAAACCACCTGTGGAGTATCTAGGGCACGTCATCGATGGGAAAGGCCTGCATACGTCACCTTCAAAGATCACAGCCATTGTGGACGCCCCGCCACCTGAGAACGTGAGTCAGCTGCGATCTTTTCTCGGATTGTTGAATTATTATGGAAGGTTCATACCGAATTTAGCTTCACTGCTACGACCGCTACATGAACTGTTATGTCAAGACAAGAAATGGAAATGGACTAGTGAATGTCAACAAGCATTTCATGATGCTAAAAATGCATTAACCACGTCTAAGGTGTTAACACATTTCAATCCGTCATTACCAATCCAACTGGCATGCGACGCGTCACCCTATGGAGTGGGTGCTGTCATCTCTCATGTGTTTCCAAATGGTGAGGACAGACCTATTGCGTTTGCCTCCAGGACATTGAACAAGGCAGAGTCAAACTATGCTCAACTGGAACGAGAAGCACTGGGCATTGTTTTTGGCGTGAGAAAATTTCACCAATACTTATATGGAAGGAAGTTTACTCTGCTCACAGATCATCGACCTCTGACAACTATCTTGGGACCACGCACAGGAATACCATCTCTGGCAGCTTCGCGTCTCCAGCGATGGGCTTTACTGTTGTCGGCTCACTCCTACGACATTAAGTATCGGAAATCAGTCTCTCATGGCAACGCAGATGGACTTTCAAGGTTGCCACTCCCTGTCACGAAACATGAGTCGAACACCGTGGACATCTTCTACTTCAGGAGCGTTGAAAGAGCGCCTATAACTGCATCCCAAGTGAAAAAGGCGACACATACTGACCCTGACTTGTCAGTGGTTATGGACATGGTCATGAATGGACGTTCAGTAGGTGATAGTGCTACACTGAAACCTTACAGTAATAGGAGGTGGGAACTTACTGTCCAGTCCGGGTGTCTGCTGTGGGGAAGGAGGGTCATCATTCCACAGTCACTGCGTGCTAAAATGTTGGAGCAGCTTCATGCGGGACACAGTGGAATAGTGAAAATGAAGGAGATGGCCAGAAGCTACTTTTGGTGGCCAGGGCTAAACAAGGAAGTCGAGCATATGGCCATGAGTTGCCCATCCTGTCACAAAACCCGTAACAATCCTCCAGCAGCACCACTCCATCCATGGGATTTTCCTCAGGACCCTTGGTATCGGATTCATATCGATTTTGCGGGTCCATTTGAAGACAGAATGTTCCTGATTGCTGTTGATGCACACAGTAAGTGGCCAGAGGTGGCTATAATGAAATCCACAACTGCCGAAAAGACAGTTGAGGAATTGGGAGAAATCTTTAGTAGATTTGGTGCTCCTGCCCAACTTGTTTCAGATAATGGCCCTCAACTTGTGTCAAAAGAAATGTCAGACTTTCTGCATGTCAATGGAGTACAGCACATCAAGTCAGCTCCATACCACCCTGCAACGAATGGGTTAGCAGAGAGGTTCGTGCAAACACTAAAAAATGCACTTAAAACATCACAAGGACAAGGAACGCTCCACCAGAGACTACATGAGTTTCTTCTCAAATACCGGACCACTCCACATTCAACTACCAAGACATCACCCGCCAGCCTGATGTTCAACAGAGAACTACGGACCAACTTGGATCTTCTTAAGCCTGCAGCAGTGAAAGACATTGTTCGGGCAAGTCAAAGGAAACAAATAATGCAACGGGACATTCATGCAAAAGACAGAGTTTTCACACCAGGAGAGAAAGTGCTCGCAAGGAATTATCAAGGCAAAACTAAGTGGATTCCTGCTACTGTGATTGCCCAAACAGGACCTGTCTCCTACACAGTTCAGTCAGCTGATGGTGTTTGGCGCCGCCATGTGGACCAACTTTTAAGGGCGTCTCCAAGCACCCCTGAATTGTCTGTGACTATCGATTGTGACAAAAATGTTGAGGAATGTTTACCTGAACCCTGTAATGTACCTTTACCTGTGGCAAATTCCGTTAGCCCTGCTGTTGTTCATGGTTCAGATAAATCTGTGGAAGAGAGCGCACCAGTACTAGAACCTAGTCATATGGAAAAGACTGCTGTAGCGCTAGAACGTCGCTATCCTACTCGGGAAAGGAAGGCACCTGATCGTTTGAATTTGTAGGTCAGAAAGGTGTTGGGAAAAAAAAAAAATGTTCTGAGTTGTTGGTGTTTTCTTACCTAGTTAAAGAGTCTAAAGAAAAAAAGCTGAAAAAGGGAATTTACTGCTTCTGATGTAAGAGGGGAGGAGATGTTATGTATTTGTGGTCTGTGTTGAATCACGTGGTTATGCGTGACGTCATCAAGCAGCGCGTGCGGTTGAGCAATGTAAATGAGAGCTCTTCAAGTCTTCCTGTTTTGCTTCGTTGTAATTAAAAAGTCATCCGTCTACACCTGAGCCTTCATTCATCCTTACCCGAATTAATAGTAGAGGATACAACACCGTGCGTCACCATTAACGTGAAAGGCTTATATTTTTCCGGTAGCCCTCTCATAATCATTGCCATCATCAACCCTTCGCTCGGCGCTTCACCCGCGCGTCTCAGTGCCGTGATAATCTGTTCAGCTCTGATGACATGTTCAGTCACGGTCTCTGTGTCCGCTTTCTTCAGCGCCGTCATCAATGTATAGGGAGACAATGCGGGGCCTACCTTTGCCGATATAGTGTTCTCTCAACACTGAGGGTTTCCGGGCCCTTGTCTTTTGTGTCTCTGAATATGAGTTGTTAGCGCCATTTCACAAATGTTTATATTTTTATGGATAATGATTGCAAATATTTGTTTTTTGCCATTTATATGTTTGTGAGAAGAAATTATACATTTCTTTGTCTTTTGTAATTATTTTGATTTGTGGAGTGAAATGTGTCAACGTTAGAGGGCGCAATTCTTTATTTACTGTAATGCACGAAGAAGAAAGTGTTTTTTGGTTGAAGAAGAAATAAAGATGATGGCGAAGGAGCAACACGGTCTTTTTGCCGTGCTTCGACCATCAGTGTTTGTTCACGCGTAGAAAGTTGTTTTTATTCGCCACCAAACGAAGAGGTTGAACAACGAAAATAAGAAGAAACTAATTGAATCTAAAATAACCTCTACACATAGCATTTCCATGAGCTGCCCTCACATTCACAGCACTTCATGGACAAATACGACGAAGCACATTCTCCACATGGGCTGTAGAGGGAAATATACCAAATTGGGCACTGGAGGACTCACACAGACGCTATCAAAAGAAACACATTCCGAAAGACAGAACAATTGGAGATCGGAGCTCATGCACATACACATACACACACAGACAAATACATACACCTGCACATACACTTGCACATACACGCGCACACACCGACAAGATTACAAAAGAATGCCAGCGGAGAGAGAGACGGAGGGACTGCCCGCCGGAGAAGTCCAGCCTTGGCGTGCCAGTCTTGGGGACCAGACGGGAATCAACTATCCAGACGATGACTAACCTGGGGAGGACCTTCCCTTGGACGTGGACCCGTGCCGTGGGAGGGAGCGAGGACGACTGATTCAACCTACATTACCCTTGACATAAAAAAACTCCTATAAAAACTGAAGCTGGGCTGAAAGATGGCGCGCATTTTTCGACTGTGCTCGCCCGAGTGCAGTTTTCTCGTGAGATTAAGAAAAAGACGCCCAGATATCTGTCTTTGTATTATTTCCTGAACTCCAGAAATTGAAGAAACTAAATATCGGAACTCTAATCAGTTGTTGAGTCTTTTTTTTTTACCCTTTTCTTCTTGAGCACAAAAAACGAACACGCATTGGAGTAAGTTTGGCTTTTAAAGGTTGATTTACTAACTACTTCTTATTTCCACGGTGACCCAACTCCAACAATAACAAGACAAATATTTGTCATCTCATCAATATTTGCACAACAGAGTACTGAGTTTCGAGATCCTCACTATAATAGTTCTCAAAATTATATTTCTAATCAATTTAGGTTAGTTAAGGGATATTTTATTTACAATCTAATATCAATCTACAAAGACAGAAAAACAATTGGTGGTGGGGGGGAGCGAATCTTTTTCTTCTTGGTAGGGGCGGGCGTGAAATAATTGAGAGGCACTGCGAGTATATGCCGACATTATATTCATACAATCTTGCAGCCCGAGTGAACCACAGCATTGTTGCAAGTTCGGTCGGAGAAACGTAAACGTCCCACTGCTGTTCCAGCAGCGGCTTCTCGGGGCATAGGCGGAAGTGACGCGAGAGATGACTCGCCAATGTGGCGTTAATTTAGTTATTTTGTTAATTTTTTTTATCAACCGAATTAAAATATTATATAAAATAAATATTAAAATAGAACAGCCAGGTGTAAAAAAACCCACTGAGGAAAATAAATATATTTGGAAAATACGCGCTTAAAGCATGACGTCATAAGCAAGCGCGCAGCTTCCGAAGGACCTCGACCACATCCACCGACCCGTCCACACCGGAACAAAAGCAGTCCACCGCTAAATTCTTCTAATTTAGTGTGGAACTGACTGTAATTTTCTCAAAGGATGTCCAGTGCTACTCTAAAGGACTACGACATAATTCATTAAGTCTTTGTGTCCCGATAACCTCATCTTCGCGCGTTGATGCTTTTCGGCGTAGTTAGCTTAGCTTGCTAGCCGCTAACGAAAAGAGGCACATCGCCAAGCAGAGATCAAGTGCGTATTTTTTGGAATTATCATTTGAAAATGTGTGAAAGAACGACACCCAAGTACAAAGAGGAACTTTGTGGAATAAAAGAAGAGAACGAGCAACATCATCAACTGCTGGACGAAGTTTGCAACCAGCCTCGTGTTGTGCTACACAAAGCAGGTTTGTCCACGTGTTACTCTCATTTGCTTTGTATAGAACGACTTTCTTTCATTAGAAATATGCATCACAACATTAAGTTGTTTGGGGAAATCGTTCAAGGTTATTGCCGTTTTATTTTTAAATATTGCCTTTTACTTGCAGGTCTGCTGAGCAATTGTTTATGTCAAATGTAATCAGTGCAGAAAATATATGCCAAAGAATAACCAATAGTGGGGGGTGAACTCCATGTTTTTCCCCAGTATAAAATTTACATTTAAAATAACAAAATAACATTTCCTGGTTTTTATATTTTGTTCAAGCAATTCCTTACGGAAGGAATTCCGCCTGACTCTAAAAATGTGCACACTGCCGCGAAAACGTCAATGGCGGTTGATCAATTTTAGTGAATAAAACACAAAATATATAAATATTTTTTTTTTAAATCAAGTACGGATTGGTCTTATTTATTTATGAACTTTTTACTGGCTTGGTCGGGTGAGAGTCAATGAACCTCGGGTGGCCCTGCACTGTTTTGTGCACGTGTGCATCGTTTCACCCCATCCAAACATTTAAAATACATTGAATGCATCCATCCAGGGTTGCACGGATCTCATCAGTGAACAAGCACATGCTGCAAGGAATGCATCTGCATCTTTGTCTTACTATGGGCTTAAAAAGGCTGAACGTCACAACCCCCTTTTCTACCTACAAGTCCAGGAACATTTAGTTCCTGGTAATAAAGTTCCTGTGGCCCAGGTGGTTTGCATCACCCCCACAACTCATAGTTCCTGGTATTTTATCCAAATGACAATGATGATGTATCAGTGGGAGGTCTTGTGTTACTTTGTTACTCATTACTGACACCCGAAAGCTGTTAAGCGTCATTGCTGTTCCAAAATAATTCAGTGAACTCTTAAAATATTATGGTGTATCTTAGTTGAATTTGAATACATATTCCAAAAACGTCTGTGACTATGTCAGGAATGAAATCGGGCATCAGCCGCAACGTGCTTCCTTTTTAAATGCTCGTTTATCACAGTTGTGCTGCTAAAAGTAGGTTTACATCGTAGGACGTAATTTTGTGAAATGCCCCCATGGTCCGGTCCAAGTTGGGGTCCACGCATTGCTCCGTATGCGGCAGGCACAAGTCAAGGTAGCACGGTAGAAAATAAGACAAAGTCGCCGCCTGAGGTTTGACTTGACCATACCAAATTTGTCTTTCTGTGTCCTTCAGACGTCAGTGAAAACGATCTCCTTTATGTAAAAGAGGAGCCAGACTTGACTCACATGAAAAAGGAGGAGGAGGAGGAGGAGGAGATCAACAAGTCACCAGTGAACGTTCTCCCTATAAAGACTGAAGATGAAAACAAGGATGAGAGTGAGGACAACAGAGGGGCGGAGCCTACACGCAGCAGCTCAAGTCATTACGTGACAACAGAAGGTGATGAAGACCACTGGGGACCATCACAAGTACATAATGAGGACACATTATCAGATGCTCATGACGATGATGATGATGATGATGATGATGGGCAAGCCAAAGGTGAAAGGGCATGTCACACTGACTCATTCACTTCAAAGCTGTCTTTAAAAAGTCGCAGAAAAACACACAGTGGTGAAAAACCTTTTTCCTGCTCGGTTTGTGGCAAAAACCTCTCTCGAAAGTCTCATTTAGTAAGGCACACAAGAACGCACAGTGGAGAAAAACCTTTTTCTTGCTCAGTTTGTGGCAAAAGCTTCTATCAAAAGTTTGATTTAACAATCCACACAAGAATGCACAGTGGAGAAAAACCTTTTTCTTGCTCAGTTTGTGGCAAAAGCTTCTCTCGAAAGGGACAATTAACAAGGCACGCAAGAATGCACAGTGGAGAAAAACCTTTTTCTTGCTCAGTTTGTGGCAAAAGCTTCTCTCAAAAGGCACAATTAACAAGGCACGCAAGAACACACAGTGGAGAGAAGCCTTTTTCATGCTCAGTTTGTGGCAAAGGATTCTCTGAAAAGGGAAATTTAACAGCACACACAAGAACACACAGTGGAGAAAAACCTTTTTCTTGCTCAGTTTGTGGAAAATGCTTCTCTCAAAAGTCAAGTTTAACAGAACACACAAGAACACACAGTGGAGAAAAACCTTTTTCCTGCTCAGTTTGTGGTAGACGCTTCTCTGTAAAGTCATATTTAACTTGCCACACAAGAACACACACTGGAGAAAAACCTTTTTCTTGCTCAGTTTGTGGCAAAGGATTCTCTGAAAAGGGAAATTTAACAGCACACACAAGAACACACAGTGGAGAAAAACCTTTTTCTTGCTCAGTTTGTGGAAAATGCTTCTCTCAAAAGTCAAGTTTAACAGAACACACAAGAACACACAGTGGAGAAAAACATTTTTCTTGCTCAGTTTGTGGAAAATGCTTCTCTCAAAAGTCAAGTTTAACAAAACACACAAGAACACACAGTGGAGAAAAACCTTTTTCCTGCTCAGTTTGTGGTAGACGCTTCTCTGTAAAGTCATATTTAACTTGCCACACAAGAACACACACTGGAGAAAAACCTTTTTCCTGCTCAGTTTGTGCCAGGAGTTTCTCTCTAAAGTCGCATTTACGAAGCCACACAAGAACGCACAATGGAGAAAAGCCATTCAGTTGCAGCGTTTGTGCTAAAAAATTCTTCACTCAACGTATTGCTGAGAGACACGATTGTGCTGGTGAGAATTGCAGCGATCCTTGAAGCTTAAAAAAAAGAAAACAAAAAAACTGAAGGAACTGACTCTTTGTGGTAAGATGTAAATGTGATTTTGAATAAAATATGAAAAATTTACTTTTGCAAAGCTCTTTTATCGACATTAAGCCAATGGGATCAGCGCCAGAATAACCAATGTGTCTGAGTGATGATTTTTTTTTGTGTGTTTACATCAAACATGTAAATAAAATTAATTGCCTTTGCCTGGAACAACATTTGTTCACGTTATACGTCTTTTTAATCGTACCTAATGGAAAAGGTGTGAGAAGAAACTGTGCTTATGAAATTGCTGCCTTCCACAATCATCAATAAAAACACTTGTTCCACTTGCTCAACTGGCCTTCATTACGCTGTGAAAAAGTGAAAAACAGAACTTGAAGTTGAACTATAAAAAGAACCAGAAAGAGAAACGCAAATAGTCTCAGTTTCTCTCAAAGGTTTTGGAATGTCAGGAGTTGGCAACTTGATGGCGACTGGAGTCAGCGCTGGTTTTCTCGCTGTGTTAGGCTGGCTCGTATATGTATGGTCCATTGAACAAAACTCAAACTCTTCAAATATCCCCTCACATACATTTAATATTACACTTTATGAATAAATTTCTGACTGGCTAAATACACTTTCTAGGTTGAGCTCTATCAATCGTTTGGGGTTTGTTGCTAAGCAGAATCTCACTTTGGAAAAACTCATTTTGTCAAATATACCAAATATTTTTTTTCATGCTTTATTATATTTTTTATACTTTGGATTGCTTACATAATGAAATCGGGAAATATTAAAATGTAAAATTAGCAACGACATACAGACTTAATGCAATTAATAAGAAATATAGAAACATTTTATAAATATTGAACTCATTGAGAAGAGTCCTATTCTTGAAATAAATATTGAAATATAAAAAATACTTATGTATTAAATTAATCAATAACCCAACCCCGGATGAGCGGCACAAAATGCCTGGATGGATGGAATAATTTAAATTGCACACATATTCAAATGAACAAATATGTTAAGAAATATTCAAGAGTGAAATAAAAAGGTTTAAATTAATATTGATAATTTTACATATTAAAATAATTGAATAAATATTGTAGTATTACATAAGCAAGCTTAAATATACATTGAAATGAATTTTAAAAAAGTCGTATATTTTTAAATGGCCTAATATAGATCTGAGAAGTAATTCTCTTTATGAAACTATGAAGGGACTGGAGCTCACAGAAGTGACCAGTCTTGGTTCTGAAGTTCCGATGTAACCAGATACTGCCCTGAGAGAAAATAGGCCTGAGCATTGTTTATGGTGGGGACAATTCTCTCGCCAGGTCAGTGACCTTCCAGGGTGTGACAGTAATTTAAGGTGGTCACGAGTAGACTCGTCGTATCAACGGGGAGACGCATCTGCTCTCCCTCTGGGGGACTTTTGGAGGGAAATCCCGAAGACTAGCGGGATGGGAATGCATATGCAACAAGGGAAAATTAGATATTCATGTCCGATTTGGGCATTCCCTAAAAGAAGGGAATGTCTGAGAGGGGGCTGCACATGCCGGAGCGCACACACGCACACGTTTTTGGGGAGACTTCTTTTGACATCAGCATGTGACGAGAAAAAAATCTTTTTCGAACCAGTTCTTTTCCATCACCAATCCAGCCTTGCTCGGCTGCCTCTCCGGAAGGCAGCAAGGACCCACACTTCAAAGACAAAATATACGACATATTGAAAGAAAAACAATACTCAAATATTGAAATAAGTATAGAATTGAATGAATAAACAACAAAGAAATAAATACCTCCTGGAAAATATCATTATTTTCAACATTTGTCAAAGCACAACATTTCGATCAGATTGAGTTCTTGCTTGCACATTCTTAAACAATCATAAGTTTTTTACTTTTAATTTTTAAGTTACTTCAGTGCATTTCATACCTGTGCCTTCAGTGAAGTCCTTCTTTGTCCTACTTGAATAAATCCCCATTAAAATACCATCATTTATGACACCACGGCTGGACAAATAATATCCAGAAACACACTTACGCACCACTGAGTAAGTGTTCGACGATATAGCTTCTCTTGAAAGGTCAGACTTGAAAATGTCCTTGCAAGTGTATCTGCAATTAAATCCACACTTTTCCCTCCTTCGGCCATTGTGGTTAAAAAAAAGCAAGAATATATTTTAGATTTTCGAACGGCCGCCAATTACGACTTTTGGGTGTGTCGATTCGGCATCGCGCTGCCCCCTCACGAGTGAGTATCCAATCACAAAACGCGTTCCTCACCCTCAGCATAAGGCCAGCGAAAAGGCTCACTGTAACCAACTCGTGATCTGATTGGCTGTCGCAACCGTCTAACAAGGCCGTGAAATTGAAAACCGACAACAATCAGCCAATAAAAACAAAGGGATGTTGTAGGCTAAAAGTGACAGCAAAGGGAAGACAACACAAATTAACGTTCACAATTGTGCCAAGTAGACTGGAGTCAATTTTTGGAGACAAGACATCTGAAGATCTTGGATTGATAAAAAGAATTTACCAAATCACCAGCAAGGATGTCAATGAGAACAACAAAATGTTGAACAGTGAAGGTAGTAAGAGTATAGTGAACAAATACTTTTCTGTCTTCAAAGGACAAGGTACGCTACCTTACACTTACAAAATACAGCTCAAGGAAGATGCTAAACCTGTAGTTCATGCCCCGAGAAGAGTTCCAGCCCCTCTCAAAGAGAGATTAAAAAAGGAACTGAGCAGAATGACACGGATCGGAGTCATAGAGAAAGTGGAAGAAAATTCCATCACGTGTGTTAAAAAGGGGAACTCCCAAGAGTTACGTGTTTGCCTCGACCCCAAAGATCTGAATGAGAACATTAAAAACGAACATTATCAGATTCCCAAGCGTGAAGAAATCCTGAGTGACATGGCAGGTGCGAAGTACTTTAGCAAATGAGATGTATCGCATGGATTTTGGCAGGTGAAGCTGGACACCGAAAGCAGCAGGTACACCACCTTCAACACACCATTTGGGCGTTTCTGTTTTCTGAGACTGCCATTTGGCATAAAGTCTGCGCCTGAGATCTTTCACAGAGCTATGGAGTCAATCATAGAAGGTCTGGAAGGAACCCGTGTGTACATTGATGATTTGGTTGTTTGGGTAAACACGGAACAAGAACACAATGAAAGACTTGAGGAACTGCTACAAAGAGTTATAATGAATGGACTTAAACTAAAACGAGAGAAATCTCTAATCTCGTTGCACACTTGAGTACAATGTCAATAAAGGGATGTCTGATTTCTGAAATGTCTGTTTGGAGTTACAGAATTGACACAGCAGATGGAGTAGTGCCAGACAGAACCAAAGTGCAAGCAATACTGGACATGCCAGCTCCAAATGAGAAAAAAGGACTTCTGCGAGCAATGGGGATGATAAACCTCCGGGGCAAGTTCATTCCAAACCTCTCTTCAAGTCAAAGTCCCAAAGTTTGCTGCTGCATCACAACGTAGTCTTTGAGTGGACAACAAAACATGATGAAGAATGGCAAGATCTAAAGAGAACTGTGACAGCTGAGCCAGTCCTTGCCTACTTTGATCCATCAAAACCAACCAAAATTTCCACGCTTGCGTCGAAAGATGGGCTAGGTGCCGTACTGCTGCAAAAGGCGAGAGACACATGGCAACCTGTAGCCTATGCATCCAGGTCAATGTCAGAGACTGAAAAACGCTCTGCTCAGATCAAAAAGGAGTCACTGGGTCTCGTGTTTGGATGTGGCAAATTTCACACGTATGTTTATGGACTGCCCACGTTCATAGCAGAGACTGATCATAAGCCACTGATTTCAATTAGGAAGAAAAATCTCAATGACATGACGCCCAGAATTCAACGCATGATGATGACATTGCAGCGCTATGATTTTGAGCTAATATACACGCCTGGAAAATACATAGTGCTTGCTGATGCGTTATCCTGAGCGCCGCACCCTAACAGTGACATCAAGGTCATCATGGTCACAGCCGTACTTCCTGCTACTGACGCTATGCTGCAACAAATTGTTGCAGAGACGGCTACGGACCCAGTCTTGAACAAAGTGTCACAATGTATGAACAATGGATGGTCAAAAGGGAACTACCCTCAGTTTTACCCTATGAGAGCGGAGGCTTGCAAAAGGCAAGGAACAAAATGAACAAAAATCGCTTACCGCAGAAGGGCAAGAGAAACCAATTGAGCGCAACCGAGAAGATCAATAAATGAAAACGGAAACACAAACAATGAACGGGAACAAGGTACACGGAATGCAATAACAAGGTGTCTAGAATTCACAACTTGGGACATGAGCATGAGCAAGATGAATATTCAGACGCTGAGTAGTCAGCGTGGAGTGTTTAAATAGTGCAGTAATCAATGACTTGACGAGTGACAGGTGCGTGGCTGGTGGGCGCGTCTCTCCAGCCATGACGACATGAACAGGAACAAGCGCTGGAAGGAAACGCCCCCACTCCAGCTGGGCAAACACAAAACAAAAACATGACAGGACAAAACGGACCATGACACAAAAGGATTAGGTTTTTGGGACAGGTTTTAATTGAAACATTTTATGATCATGTTTAAAGAAAATCTTTAGAACAGGAGATGTCTAGCAATTGATGAGAGGTTTGCCAAGTATAAAGTTGGATTAAATAGTTCGGCAGCTGATTTATTAACTGATGTGTATCAAATGTAACAAAGGTGGACGACAGATATTTTATGACTTTGCAACACCAGCCCTGAGATGACAACTTTTAAGGGACAAGACAGCATTCCACAAATACCAGACTAACATCCGCATCTATGAGCTGTTTGACGTCACAGGTGCAGGATCGTCAGCTACGTCCAGGAGGAACAGGAGAAACGATTTCACAGAGACTGAATGGGAAAATCCACAAACGCACAGTGGTAAACTTTGGCATATGCTGGCTAAATTGAGGCTAAATTAGCGCCGAGGGAGGGGTCTCTGTGTGGAATTGGAAAGTATCTTTTTGGTAAATGAAAGTCTGACAGAAAAAGTGTTTGGATGTCTAAGTGGTTTGAGTGAATGTTTAAGGGACGGGCCACAGGAAAGAAACCTGATTGAGGACACCAGTAAGCGCTAACAGCACGTAGGAAGCAATGGGCGGACAGGTCTGATCAACCTGAATGCCTTTTGCACTCCCAAGTACTGATTTTCAAATTGTTATTGGAGACAGATTGGACTAATCAAATTCAAGCATCAAGTGAATGGTTGATTGACGTTATTACACAAAATTTATGCAAAACTGAAATTTTCAGAAGGGAGGTAATTTACCCCTTCTCACTGGCAAGTGCCACTCCTCCAGTTCTCTCCACAGGTTTGAGGTGACATGTGACCTGTGTGACCAGAAGGTCGGAGAACGCTTCAAATAGCGCCGCATCACGCCCATCCCGGAGTTTCTCCTCAACAAGGAGGGAGATATAAGATATTCTAAGTTAGGTTCCATGAAAACAGATTAAGATATAGTTGTTGCTTTAGCCTGCTCATGTGCTCCGCAGTTTTAATATTCACATTGGGTGCACAAATAGATAACACACACCCAGTCCAGGATAGAGCAGAATTTTGTTGTATTGTTAAGACTTTTCCAGAATATACGGCACCACAGCGGTGATACTTGAGGTTAATTTCAGTTAAGTGGGCGGTGGCGCTGTTTTTATGAAAATTACTCACTTAACGCAAGGGTAGGTTCTTCGTAGAGGGGATTACAGAGTTACATGCGGGACAAAATTTACTTGTCAGGAACTGTCCTTACTTGAGGCCGAGGCCAGACCTACAGACCAGCATGACGGTCACCGGCTGAATGGGGACACCTCAGGTGAGATTGGCCGTGCCGTGCATCAGATATTTCTGGCCCCGTTGGGGCCGATGTTGCTGTGTCTTTCAGGTGGGGAAGGGGAGGAGACAGGCCTGGTCTTTGTGGCCAGGGCGAGACGTGAATGGAGTGAGACTTCCGGCAGTGACCCATCCAATAATGTCGTCATTCCGCAGCTGTTCCAGTTGGCCGTCCTCACGGCGTGTCCTTCCGGTTACGGACATCATGTGAAACAGTCCATCAATGACAAAATGCTAATCAGTCTCAGGAGAACACATTTTTTTTTACATCATTTTGCACGACATCAGAAAAGGAAAATGTGGGATTGGATTAAGGAGCGTTACTAAAAATTGTTGTACTTGCAGGTTCAGGTGGCCAAGAGGGCTAAAAATGATAAAATAAAAAAAAAGGGGTGGGGCAGCTAATGCATGCAGCTCCCATTGCACCTGCGCCTTCCGCTTCTGCTGCTCCTAGGCAAGGTTCGGGTGACGCGGCACCACAGCAGATTGGCTGTCCGTACCCGGCCGGTCAACGAGGTCGGGATTGCGGTCACAGAGGTAGGGGTGGTTATAGACGGGGGTTGTGAGTGGGGTGTGCTACGATTAAGAATGTGCAAGAAAGAAAAATGTTGACAAATGTTGAAAATAACGATATTTTGCAGGAGGTATTTATTTCTTTTTTTGTTTATTCATTCAATTCTATACTTATTTCAATATTTGAGTATTATTTTTCTTTCAATATGTAGTATATTTTGTCTTTGAAGTGTGGGTCCTTGCTGCCTTCCGGAGAGGCAGCCGAGCAAGGCTGGATTGGTGATGGAAAAGAACTGGTTCGAAAAAGATTTTATTCTCGTCACATGCTGATGTCAAAAGAAGTCTCCCCAAAAACGTGCGAGCCCCCTCTCAGACATTACCTTCTTACAAGGAATGCCCAAATAGGACATGAATATCTAATTTTCCTTTGTTACATATGCATTCCCATCACGCTAATCTTTGGGATTTCCTTCCAAAAGTCCCCCAGAGGGAGAGCAGGTGCGTCTCCCCGTTGATACGACCAGTCTACTCGTGACCACCTTAAATTACTTCCATACCCTGGAAGGTCACTGACCTGGCGAGAGAATTGCCCCCACCATAAACAATGCTCAGGCCTATTTTCTCTCAGGGCAGTATCTGGTTACATCGGAACTTCAGAACCAAGACTGGTCACTTCTGTGAGCTCCAGTCCCTTCATAGTTTCATAAAGAGAATTACTTCCCATATCTAAATTAGGCCATTTAAAAATACACAACTTTTTTTTTTATTGATTTCCATGTATATTTAAGCTTGCTTATGTAATACTACAATATTTCTTTAATTATTTTAATGTTAAATTATATCAATATGAATTTAAACCTTTTTATTTAACTCTTGAATATTTCTGAACAAATTTGTTCATTTGAATATGTATGCATTTTAAATTATTCCATCCATCCAGCCATTTTCTGCCGCTCATCCGGGGTCGGGTAATTTAATTTATTTAATATATAAGTATTTTTTATAATTCAATATTTATTTCAAGATTAGGACTCTTCTCAATTAGTTCAATATTTATAAAATGTTTCTATATTTCTTATTAATTGAATTAAGTCTGTATGTGGTTTCCAATTTCATTATATAAATAATCCAATGTATAAAAAATATAATACAGCATGAAAAAAAATATTTGGTATCTTTGACAAAATGATAGTTTTTCCAAAGTGAGATTCTGCTTAGCAACACACCCCAAACACTTGATAGAGCTCAACCTAGAAAGTGGTTTTAGCCAGTCAGAAATTTATTCAGAAAGCGTAATATTAAATGTATGTGAGGGGATATTTGAAGAGTTTGAGTTTTGTTCAATGGACCATACATATACGAGCCAGCCAAACACACCGAGAAAAACCAGCGCTGACTCCAGTTGCCATCAAGTTGCCAACTCCTGACATACCAAAACCTTTGAGAGAAACTGAGACGATTTGCGTTGTAGTGTATAAAAAACATGATTAAAAATACACAAACTATTTACATACTCTCACATGTGTACTTGTTCACTTTAAGGTACAACTGGTTGAAGTAAAATGAGTCACAAAATTAGAAAAAATAGGAAATAAAATAGAATTAACATGTTCACTTTTGTGATAAGAAACATGTGATTAGGTGAAAAAGAAAAAGAAAATTACAGGCTTTTCAAATAAAACTATAATTTAAATTGGACCTTAATATCAGAGTCAATAAGCAAGGGCCATTAAGGCATGCAAATTATTTGGCATCGGGTGACGCTTATCAACGTTTGCTGACAGACTTTCCGTCGCTATCGACTCCCGCTTTTTCCACCACCGACACAAAGCACGGGGTGGAGCATTTCATTCCCACGGTTGGCCCGCCAGTTTTTGCCTTGACGCGTCAAATTGGCTATTGCGAAAGGGGAGTTTGGAGCGTTTGGGGATTGTGAGGCGTTCGAACAGTCCGTGGTCCTCGCCCTTACACATGGTGCCTTAAAATTATGGTTCTTGGCGGCCTTGTGGTGATTTTTGTCGGCTTAACAATGCGACCACGCATGAACGTTACCCCATTCCACACATTCAAGATTTTTCCGCTCGTTTGGCGTTCAAAAGTGGACTTGGTCCGTGGTTCCCTCCAGGTGCCTGTGTGAGCAGATGATGTGCCCAAAACCGCGGTGATAACTCCGTTCGAGCTTCTTGAATTCCTGTGCATGCCTTTTGAACTAAAAGGGGCAGCACAGACTTTTCAAAGATTGATGGAATTTGTGTTGCGCGACCTTGACTTTGTGTTCGTATATCTCGACGACGTTCTGGTGGCCAGTTCTTCACCAGAGGAACATGTGTCACACTTAGCAGAGGTTTTCAAGCGTCTTGATTCACATGGCCTGATCGTTAAACCAGCGAAATGTCTGTTTGGTCTGCCTGAGCTCGATTTCTTCGGCCACCGGATTTCAGCACAGGGCGCGGTCCGCTTGCCCGCCAAGGTGAAGGCAGTGGTGGATTTCCCTCGGCCAGCCTCGGTTAAGGCGCTGCAGGAGTTTTTGGGCATGGTTAATTTTTATAACCGGTTCCTTCCACGTGCAGCCCACCTCCTGCAGCCTCTTTACGGTGCGCTAAAAAACAAGAAGACTAACAATCCTATCGAGTGGTCTCCGCAGTGAGAAAAGGCTTTTCGACACGCTAAGGACGCCCTTGAAGGTGCAACCCTCCTGGTCCACCCGATCGCGACTGCGCACGTGGCTTTGACTACAGATGCATCTGATATGGCTGAAGGGGCAGTGGTTGGTCAGCTCGTGACGAATGTTTGGCAGCCTCTTGCGTTTTTCAGTCGTAAGCTGCGGGATAACGAGTATAGCGTTTTTGACCGAGAGTTGTTGGCATTGTACCTTGTGACGCGCCACTTTCGTTTCCTTCTTGAGGGATGCCGTTTCACAGCTTATGTGGATCATAAGCTAGAGAGGAGGTAAAGAGACTGACAGCTTGGTGCAAGGACAACAGACTTCACCTTAACACTGCAAAAACAAAGGAGATTGTCGTCGACTTCAGGAGGAACAAGACGGTGCCGCCCCCCCTCTGCATCGAAGGCGTGTGTGTGGAGAGGGTCCACACGTTCAAGTTCCTGGGAGTACAGATCTCCGACGACCTTTTTTGGACTCACAACACCACAGCAGTGGTAAAGAAGGTCCACCAGCGTCTGCACTTCCTGAGAGTCCTCAGGAAATTCAACCTGGACAGGAAGCTGCTGCTGGCCTTCTACCACTCGTCCATCAAGAGCCTGCTGACGTACTGTGTCTCCACCTGGTACAGCGGCTGCACTGAGGCGGACAGAGTGAGGCTCCAGAGGACAGTCAAAACAGCGTGAAGACGCCAATAGGGGTCAAATGTGTGTGTGTATTACTTTTGTTGAGCACTGTGTGGCGCTCTGACTAATTATATAAAAGGGAAGAGGAAGAAGGTATGCCCAGGTACGGACTTAAAGGGCATACAGGTTTTTGACCGCTTGGGCGGAGCGTGTGCAACTTTATGGTGTTTTAGATTGATTTTAATATTGACGATTGATAAATAAACCTAACCTTTTAACAAGATACTCATGGACTCTTTGGTGAATAACATCGCAAAGCAATCACAGGAAGCAAAGCCGCCAGCGCGTCAAGCCAAGCCAATCTAAGCAAACAGACAGTCAATACCTCACTAGCCTACTAGTATACTGGCTAGTACATTGTCAAAAACCTGCCCAAACACAGACTGTGTTGGAGGAAACGACGGATCAGCTGGAGCACGACAGACGGCGTGGGACGATCGGGGAAGCCGGTGTGTGGAGGAGCGGCTGGCGTTGATCGACTTCGCAGGCAGCCGTGATGGTTGCTATCATGGCTGATCCAGAGGAGTGCTGCTGACCACCGAGTGGATTGGAGCACCGACGTCATCGTGTGGATTTACAGCTAAGGCGCCCAACGAGATGTATATGTAGCGCTACTCTGTCGATGGCCAATTGTGTGCACACTTTAAAAAAAAAAAAATTAAAATCCAATGCATTGGTAACGCTCCGTGCGTTAAAATTAATTTGATCGTCGCGGTTCTACAAATTGCGCTGGATCACGTGACTCACTGACCAACCTTCGCGTCATCACCGGAACTGAATTTTGCGTTGCGTTCACTGCCAGCACGTACAATGGATGCCTGTGCTTCGGACATGGACACAAATAATGAAAATGAAGTACTTAATGATTCGGGAACTCAAAAACGTATTGTTAAATTAACAGAAAAGGGTTTGGTTGATAAACTTGAAAGGTTACAAAACAATAGGAAATGTAAACTTAACAATGCGAGTAAAGTTAGAAGCGAATTGAATGCATTCATGTCTTGTGGTGATAAAACCAAGGTGATAAATGGTCTTGATGAGTTGAAAGGGTTGTGTGTTGATGCTAAAAATTTACATGATTCAATGATGGGTTTGTTGTCTGTTGAAGAAGGTGAAAAGCACGAAATATGGTTTAAAGCCAAAATGATCCCAAACAATGAGTGTTTTTCAAGGGTCAATCTATGGCTTTCTCAAGGTTCAACACAAATACAAGAAATCATAAAAGAAACCGATAAAGGTTATGCTAATGATGAAATCTCTCCTGAAGATAGTGTGTCAAACATGAGCAGCAGGGTTAGCAAAAAAAGTACCAAGTCCTCTGCTTCATCTGCTAAACTAAAGGCAGCAGCGGAAAGAGCTGCAGTGCTGGCTCGTGTGAAAATATTGGAACAACGACATGCTATTGAAGAAGAAGAAGCAAAACTAAGGAGAAGAATGGAGATGCTTGATTTGGAGGCGGAACTGGTGGCATTTGAAGCGCGGATGGACATTTATAAAGCCAATGAAGAGGGCCAGTCTCAAGCGCAGTAAACTGTAAAGAAAAATGGAGCAATGAATGGACAAGGTTTAAACCCCACAGTCCAAGAGTTTAAACCTCATCATGATGATATGGAAACAGCACAACAAAAGGAGAGATTCAGGATGCCACAAATGGAAAACAAAACAACGGATGTGAGGCCAAAGAAATTGATTGCATCAAATATAAAGCAACAGCATAACCTCCTGGAACAAAGGAAATGGAACACAAATCAGGAGCACCCTTTGGTGGAGCAAGATGGAAAAGCAATGGAAGTAAAGGTACGGTCAACACAAAGTGATGCGCAAGCTCATTCATCAACCACTTCACAGGTTCCTGCAGACCTTTTGACCATTATGAGCAGACAAACTGAGATTACAGCAGCCTTAATGAACCAACAGCGTTCAATGACACTTCCACCAAGAGACATTCCAATATTTGATGGTGATCCATTGCACTACAGAACTTTCATTAAAGCATTTGAGCAAGGAGTGGAAAGTAAAGCAGCCGCAGCAGACAGTTTGTATTATTTGGAGCAATACACCCGAGGGCAACCTCAGGAACTTGTGCGAAGTTGTCAACACATGGCTTCAGATCGTGGTTATGCCGTGGCCAAGGCTTTGCTCCAGGATCATTTTGGAAATCCTTACAAAATGGCCACTGCATACATTAGTCAGGCTCTGTCATGGCAAACAATAAAAACAGATGACACAAAGGCACTGCACAGTTACTCCTTTTTTCTACGCGGCTGCTGTAACATCATGGAGGAGCTGGAGTATGTGCAGGAACTGGACATGCCTGCGAACTTGAGGGCAATCTTGGCCAAGTTGCCCTATAAATTACGAGAACATTGGCGTGGCAAGGCTCATGACATCATGGAATCGACAGGATACAGAGCTGGATTTGTTGACTTGGTACAGTTCATAGTGCGGCACGTAAGAATTCTTTCGGACCCCTTCTTTGGAGATCTGCATGATTACAGCACTAACTCAACATCAATAAGTCAAGGCAGGTCATATGCGGGCAGTAGAGTGAAGGGGAACGTGGTGGCCAGTACCGTGACTGAGACAGATCCTCCCAAGGTTAAGCAGCCACACTCCTTCGAAGACTATGAAAATGGCCGTTGTGTTTTTTGCTCACTGGAACATTTGCCGGAAAATTGTAAGCAGTTTGGAAGAAAGAAACACACGGACAAGATGTTTATTTTGAAGAGAAGAGGTTTATGTTTTGGCTGCCTTCGTCATGGACATGTTAGCCGTGACTGTGATATGAGATTGAAATGCGACATTTGCAAGCAAAATCATCCAACAGTGTTGCACATAAATGGACAGGCAACTGCTCCTCAACAAGAGTTGGAAACACCAGAGCTTATTCCCATTTCTCACACAACTTGTGGACATACAGGGGCCGGCAATTGTCGCACCATGTTGTCAGTGCTGCCTGTTAAAGTAAAAGCTGCCAAAGGTGACTGTGTGATCTTAACATATGCATTCTTGGATCCAGGCAGCACCGGAACATTTTGTTCTGAACAACTGATGAATCGCTTGAACCTCTCTGGAAAGAGAACCCAAGTCCTGATACGAACAATGGGTCAAACAAAGATGAGTCATGCCTTTTCACTTTTTAATCTCGAGGTGGCCGGCCTGGAAAGCTCTCAGTTCCATCCACTGCCGGAAGTGCTTACACAGGCGCAAATGCCAGTCACTACAGACGATATGGTAACATCTCAAGACCTCCTTAAATGGCCGTATTTGTCAGGTATACAGGTACCGTCCATTCAAGCCAAGGTTGACCTGTTGATCGGGATCAATGCACCCAAGCTATTGGAGCCATGGGAAGTTATTAATAGTCAAGGTAATGGTCCGTATGCTGTCAAAACTGCGCTCGGCTGGGTGGTTAATGGCCCACTGGATGGGAATAGTAGGATGGAAGCTTCTGTCGTATCTGTGAATAGAATTGGTGTCAGCAGGCTGGAGGAGCTGCTAATGAACCAGTATAATCATGATTTCTGCGAGAAGCTCATGGAAAGCCAGGAAATGTCAAGAGAAGACCAGCAGTCTCTCAATATAATGGAAACATCTGCCAAGTTACAGGATGGAAAGTATACTATAAACTTACCTTTTAAGAAGAAAGATGTCTTCTTGCCAAACAATTTTGCTGTGGCCCAACAACGGTTACAAGGTTTGAAGAAGAAATTTAAGTTTAATCAGCAATTCCATCAAGAATATGTGAAGTCCATGACTAATATAATCACTTGCAATTATGCAGAACAAGTACCTGATGATCAAAGAGACCTTGATTCAGGAAGAGTTTGGTATATTCCCCATCATGGTGTCCATCATCCCAGAAAGGGAACACTGCGTGTCGTGTTTGACTGCGGTGCCACGTTTAAGGGCTTGTCCGTGAATACAGAGCTGCTGCAAGGGCCCCTTCTCATAAGCACGTTGATGGGCGTCCTCATGAGGTTTAGACAACAGCCAACGGCCTTCATGGGAGACATTCAAGCTATGTTCCATCAAGTCTGTGTGCCAGAGGAGGATCGGGACTTTCTACGTTTTTTGTGGTGGCCTAATGGAGACACAACACAACAACCAGTGCCTTACAGAATGATGGTGCATTTATTTGGAGCCATCTCATCACCAAGTTGCGCAGCTTATGCTCTGAGAAGAATGGCTCAAGACAATCAGTCTAAGTGCCTACCGGTTGTTATATAAGCTGTTCAACAGAACTTTTATGTTGATGATTGTCTGAAGAGCACAGCCACTGTCACCGAAGCTATCCAGCTGATACAGGGCCTCATTGCTCTCTGTCAACAAGGAGGCTTTGCTTTGAAAAAGTGGATTAGCAACAGTCGTGTTGTTTTACAAGCCATCTCTGAAGGGTGGAGAGCCAAAGAGCTGAAGATGTTGGATTTGGACAATGACAAGCTTCCAGTAGAAAGAGCGCTTGGTCTTCAGTGGTGTGTGGAGACGGATGCTTTCGTCTTTGGATTGGAAATAAAGCATCGGGCTCTGACCAGACGTGGGATGCTATCAGTCAACAGTTCTGTTTACGACCCATTGGGTTTCCTGGCGCCAGTGACCCTTCAGGCCAAAATAATGCAACAGGAGCTGTGTAGAAGGGGCTGCAGTTGGGATGATCCTTTGCCACAAGACATTTTAAAGCGATGGATAAGGTGGTTGGAGGACTTGGGCCAGCTAGCTACATTTAAAGTTGACCGGTGTATTAGACCAGCTGGGTTTGGAGCTGTAAAGCAGGCACAATTACATCATTTTTCTGACGCCAGCGAAGGAGGCTATGGAACTGTCACAGATGTGCGTTTAGTGAGCGACGAAAACCAAGTTCACGTATCCTTTCTCCTTGGCAAGGGTAGAGTAACACCCTTAAAGGTTGTGACTATTCCCCGACTTGAACTGTCTGCAGCTTTTCTCGTTGTGAAGATGGATGCTATGATCAAGGCTGAGCTTGGAATGCACCTTAATAGGTCTGTGTTTTGGACCGATAGCACATCCGTGCTGAAGTATGTTTGCAATGAAGATCGGCGATTTTATACAGTTGTTGCAAATCGAGTTGCCGTAATACGAGACTTGTCTGAGCCTGCACAATGGAGAGATGTTGGTACAAGGGAGAATCCAGCTGATTATGTGTCGCGAGGTCTGAGTGTTTCTGACTTTTTGAAAAGCAGAAGATGGCTGGAAGGACCAGAATACCTGTGGAGGGAAGAGGATCAGTGGCCACAGACACTGCTGGATGTCTCTTTGGACGTGGAAGATAAAGAAGTCAGGAAGGAGGCAGCAGCTCATGCTGTCAGTGTGTGCACTCCTGTACCAACAGATCAGCTGATCCTATTCTTCTCAGATTGGAGAAGGCTAAAAAGAGCAGCGTCTGGGTATTCAAAGTTGAAATCATGGTTGAAGGAAAAGTGCAAGGGGAACAAGCAGGTGCTTCCCTCAAGAAATGTCACCGTGTTATGTGATAAGCCCATCAGAAAGTCACAAAGACCCATTTTAGCATTATAAGATTTACAAGATGCTGAAATTTCCATCATCCGTTACTGTCAGCATCAGAGGTTTAAGTTGGAAATAGAAGCTCTTGCAAAGGGTTCGAGTGTGAGCCGCCATAGCCCTATCTGTAAATTGGACCCTACCTTAGATGATGGGCTGCTAAGAGTTGGAGGTAGGCTAGGCAAAGGTCCAATGCCAGAGGAGGCCAAGCATCCAGTCATCCTTGGTAAAGGTCTGCATATTTCTAGCCAATTTGGATCAGGCAGCGATAACAGGACATCTTGCACAAGTTGGAGTTAATTGGACTTTTAACCCACCTCCGTGCTCCCACTTTGGCGGCGTTTGAGAGAGGATGATTTGTTCAGTGAGAAGGGTCCTAAACTCTGTTTTACGTCAACAAACCTTGGATGATGATGGACTGGCAATAGTGTTATGTGAGGCAGAAGCTATCTTGAATGATAGACCAATCACCAAGCTGTCAGATGACCCCAATGACTTGGAACCACTCACGCCCAATCATATTCTCCTGTTACGAGGGAAGCCGTCAATTTCGCCTGGTGTCTTTTCGGCTGAGGACCAGTATGGGAAAAGGAGGTGGAAGCAAATCCAATTCCTTGCTGATTTATTTTTGAAGAGATGGGTTCGTGAGTACTTGCCATTGCTTCAACAAAGACAGAAATGGAATGACAAGAAAAGGAACCTGGCTGTCGGAGACATTGTGACCATTATGGATCCATCTGCTCCACGGGGATCCTGGCTTCTAGGGAGAGTCTTGGAAGTTTATGCAGATGCACTTGGGTTAGTGAGATCCGTAAAATTGAGAACAAAATCCAATATAGTTGAAAGACCAATTTCCAAATTATGCTTAGTCTGTGAGACCTAATTTATTTAAAATGTTCGGGGGGGGGGGAATATATTTTAGGAATTGCCATGTTTGTGAACCATGTCAATTAGGGGCCGGTGTGTAGACGCCAAATAGGGGTCAAATGTGTGTGTGTGTATTACTTTTGTTGAGCAATGTGTGGCGCTCTGACTGATTATATAAAAGGGAAGAGGAAGAAGGTATGCCCAGGTACGGACTTAAAGGGCATACAGGTTTTTGACCGCTTGGGCGGAGCGTGTGCAACTTTATGGTGTTTTAGATTGATTTTAATATTGACGATTGATAAATAAACCTAACCTTTTAACAAGATACTCATGGACTCTTTGGTGAATAACATCGCAAGGCAATCACAGGTAGCAAAGCCGCCAGCGCGTCAAGCCAAGCCAATCTAAGCAAACAGACAGTCAATACCTCACTAGCCTACTAGTATACTGGCTAGTATAGCGGCTATGTTTTACAAAGATACACCAGGACATATGGATTCAACAGCCTTAACGGGGGATGCTGTTAACAAAGGTTTGATACGCCGATCGGAATTTGTGACGGGTTCCCGACCATTCACCGTGATAGGACCTCTACACACCGACATATTCTTTTGTGAGAGACATCTTCTCAATAACGTGGATCTACGAGTGAAACTCATCAAAGCCAACGACCAATTTTGTTTTATGAGTCCTCCCGATATGAACTATCATCTGAAAATCATGGGCGCATCCCTCTTTGTGAAAAGAGTCGCCGTCTCACCGGCCATCTCTATCGGTCATGCTGCGGCGCTCAACAAAGAAAATGCTTTATACCCGTTATCAAGAATTAATGTGAAAACTTATTCTATCCCCCAACATTCCAGAACATGTCAACAAGACAACCTTTTCCTCGGCCATACACCTCGATATGTGGTGTTAGGGCTTGTCAACCACAACGCCTTTGTGGGCAGAAAAGATTTGAATCCATTTAATTTTGCTCATCATCATTTGGAATATTTAGCGCTATGTCAAGAAGGGAGACAGATTCCAGCCAAAGCCTTCCAACCCCAATTTAATGCGGGAAACGCGGTTCGAGAGCTTCATAACTTGTTTACAGCGACAGGAAGACATTTGAAAGATTTACCTCTTTGTATGAACCGCGAGGACTTTTCAGGCGGATACGCGCTCTATGTTTTTAACTTAAACCCCAACGATGATTCGGGAGCTCTCGCACCCGTCTTCAACGGGAGTTTGAGGTTAGAGATGAGATTCAGAGTCCCACTCCCACACACAACCACCCTTATTGTGTACGCCTGCTACGATTCCATCTTGGAAATTAATTCAAAACGACAAGTCTTAGTGGATTATTACTGATGAACGGGAGAGAGCTGGAGAAACTCATGAAACGTCTACAAGGGCGTTTATTTGGAGGCGTCTACGCTTCGGATGAAATAAATTCGCTGCAACCTACCCCACCAATCTTCTACATCGTCAACACACATCCTCGCAACCTACCTGGAGAGCATTGGCTAGCTCTAACGCTGGAAAAAGATGGAACGAGTACTTTTTTGATGCTTTTGGAATTCCCCCGGAATTTCAATATTATCCGCAAACCATAAACATTTTTGAAAAAACATTCCCGACGTATTTTGTACCATAAGAGACGGCTACAACACGAACTGTCAATCACCTGTGGTCAACATTGCGTCTATTATTTAACCCATAGAGGTTGCGGGTCGAGTTATCAGGATGTGCTAGCATGCTACAAGGATGATGTGTTACAGAACGACGCCATGGTGTCTACTTTTGTTAAACATTATCAAACGTGTGTAGAAAAGCCATGTATCGGACAGGCGGTGTGTTCTTTTCACAAATTTAAAACATGTCATTGTCTGTAATGATTTCAAAATGTTTTTTATTGAATAAAACATGTAAAAACATAAACATTTCCGATTTTTCATTGACACTTGAGGGGGTATAACCCAACCACTTTACAGAAGCAGGTCTTCTTTTTCTACTCATCTTCTTCCTAATGGCTGTCCTCTTCTCGATATCACCATCATCAGAGCTTAACGACCCTCGGAGTTTCAATCTTCTGAATTCATCGCAGGCGTGGGGGTTGACGATGGTGGTTTCAGGAATATTGAGTTCGTATAGAGTGTGCAGAAACTCCTTCCAGCCACTCGGTGTTTGAGTCGCGATGTTTTTGCCCGTCACAGTAATCTGTCTGAGTAAATCGGTCATATGAGATCCTTTTATCGGTTTATCTTGATACATAAATTCGTGACGAGGGATCCAACTTCTATGGGCGTCCTCGAGTTTTCTCAAAACATAGTTGTCGTTTTTCCGATAACGAGTCGGAACGTTTTTCAGGATATCGAACCAGGACTCAGTTTCATCCCCCACCTTTTTGTCTTGCACTTCGACAACCGAGCTCTTTGAAGAGTTCAAAACTTCTGGTGTTAGCGGTAGGGTCATTGCCAGGGGTCGTTCTTCCTTTTCTTCTTGTTTGAGAAGAGTTAAATAACGGTGCAGTTAAGACTGATACTTTGTTATATTTTCATGCTGGGTTAACGATCGATCTTCTAAAATGGCTTTCATCTTCACATCCAAAGCCTGTTCAGCCGTTTGTCTGATGGTAGGTTCGGGTTTTTTCAGTCGTTCCAGTTGTTGAGGCGATAGAAGAAAAATCTTCTGAGTTGCTTTCAAACTCATGATGGTTAGTTTTTGTTGATTAATCCTCCTAAAAGATTACCTAGGAGGGGTACAACAGTCCCCAGCAGAGGAAGAATAAATCCACCCCTTTGAGTCAAAGCGGCGCGTTTTTTTATGGGCCAATAGTCTAATAATTTTCTTTTGTTTTTCTAATTTCTTAAACTGTGCAGGTGAAAGGGGTATATGACCTTTCAACAGATTGAAAGCAATTTCGCACAATACCTTGATCAAAGAGGCCGGACCCTTGGTCAGTATGTCTTTACGCTTCTTGGTCGAGGCTTTAAACAGGGTCTTGAGGAGCGGAGCGTTTGTTTTTAAAAGCTTAGACATGTTAGCCTTTGGGGATGTAGACGGTAGGCCACTGATCCGGAAGTACACCCGTTGTTCTGGACATGAAGGATTTAAATCCACCAATAAATACCCATGAGCGTCTTTGGTAGCATCTTCAAAACTTTCTAAAAAGTATCTTTTCTTCGCAGGGAAAATCTGATTCGCCAAAATACTGGTATGGAATTTATCCCGAGGATTTTTGAACTGACTCCAGTCGCCATCAAGTTGCCAACTCCTGACATACCAAAACTTTTGAGAGAAACTGAGACTATTCACGCTTCTCTTTTTTGTTCTTTTTATAGTTCAACTTCTAGTTCAGTTTTTCACCTTTTCACACAGCGTAACGAAGGCCAGTTGAGCAAGTGGAACAAGTGATTTTATTGATGATTGTGGAAGGCAACGATTTCATAAGCACTGTTTCTTCTCACACCTTTTCCATTAGGTACAATTAAAAAGACAACTGAAAAGCAAAACATTAACAAATGTTGTTTCAGGCAAAGGCAATTATTTTTATTTACATGTTTGATGTAAACACCAAAACAAATCATCATCACTCAGACACAATGGTTATTCTGGCACGGATCACATTGGCTTAATGTCAATAAAAAAGCTTTGCAAAATTCAATATATCATATTTTATTCAAAATCAAAATTTACATCTTACCACAAAGAGTCGGTTCTTTCATTTTTTTTTCTTTTTTTAATCTTCAAGGATCGCTGCAATTCTCGCCAGCACAATCGTGTCTCTCAGCTCCCTGTTTAGTGACAAATTTTTTAGAACAAACGCTGCAACTGAATGGCTTGTCTCCATTGTGTGTTCTTGTGTGGTTTCGTAAATACGACTTTTGAGAGAACCTCTTGGCACAAACTGAGCAGGAAAAAGGGTTTTCTCCACTGTGCGTTCTTTTGTGGATTGTGAAATCAAACTTTTGAGAGAAGCTTTTGCCACAAACTGAGCAGGAAAAAGGTTTTTCACCACTGTGCTTTCTTGTGTGACTTGTTAAATTTGATTTTCGAGAGAAGCTTTTGCCACAAACTGAGCAAGAAAAATGTTTTTTCTCCAGTGTGTGTTCTTTTGTGGCTTGTTAAATTTGCCTCATGAGAGAAGCATTTTCCACAAACTGAGCAGGAAAAAGATTTTTCACCACTGTGCGTTCTTGTGTGCCTTACTAAATGAGACTTTCGAGAGAAGCTTTTGCCACAAACTGAGCAAGAAAAAGGTTTTTCTCCACTGTGCGTTCTTGTGTGCCTTACTAAATGAGACTTTCGAGAGAAGCTTTTGCCACAAACCGAGCAGGAAAAAGGGTTTTCACCACTGTGTGTTTTTCTGTGCCCTTTTAAAGACAGCTTTGAAGTGAATGAGTCAGTGTGACATGCCCTTTCACCTTTGGCTAGCCCATCATCATCATCATTAGTATCATCATCATTGTCATGAGCATCTGATGTGTCCTCATTATGTACTTGTGATGGCCCCCAGTGGTCTTCATCACGTTCTGTTGTCACATGATGACTTGAGCTGCTGCTTGTAGGCTCCGCCCCTCTGTTGTCCTCACCCTCACCCTTGTTTTCATCTTCAGTCTTTATAGGGACAACGTTCAGTGGTGACTTGTTGATCTCCTCCTCCTCATCCTCCTTTTTGATGTGAGTCAAATCTGGCTCATCTTTCACAGAACGGAGATCGTTTTCACTGACATCTGTAGGACACAGAAAGACAAACACACATTTGGTTTGGTCAAGTCAAACCTCATGCGGCGACTTTGTCTTATATTGTTTCTACCGTGCTACCTTGACTTGTGCCTGCCGCATACGGAGAAATGCGTGCGACCCCAACTTGGACCGGACCATGGGGGCATTTCACAAAATTACGTCCTCCGACGTAAACCTCCCTTTAGCAGCACAACAGTGATAAACGAGCATTTAAAAAGGAAGCACGTTGCGGCCGATGCCCGATTTCATTCCTGACATAGTCACAGATGTTTCTGGAATATGAATTCAAATTCAACTAAGATAAACCATAATATTTTTTTAGAGTTCACTGAATTATTTTGGAACTGCAATGACGCTTAACAGGGTGTCAGTAATGAGTAACAAAGTAACACAACACCTCCCACTGTTCCGTCGTCATTGTCATTTGCAAAAATTACCAGGAACTATGAGTTGTGGGGGAGATCCAAACCACCTGGGCCACAGGAACTTTATTACCAGGAACTAAATGTTCCTGGACTTGTAGGTAGAAAAGGGGGTTGTGACTTTCAGCCTTTTTGAGCCCATAGTAAGACAAAGATGCAGATGCATTCCTTGCAGCATGCGCTTGTTCACTGATGAGAACCGTGCAACCCTGGATGGATGCATTCAATGTATTTTAAATGTTTGGATGGGGTGAAACTACGCACACGTGCACAAAACAGTGCAGGGCCACCCGAGGTTCATTGACTCACCCGACCAAGCCAGTAAAAAGTTCATAAATAAATAAGACCAATCCGTACTTGATTTTTAAAAAAAAAACTTAATATTTTGTGTTTTATTCACTAAAATTGATCAACCGCCATTGACGTTTTCGCGGCAGTGTGCACATTTTTAGAGTCAGGCGTAATTCCTTCCGTAAGGAATTGCTTGAACAAAATATAAAAACCAGAAAATTGTATTTTGTTATTTTAAATGTAAATTTTATACTGGTTAAAACATGGAGTGCACCCCCCACTAATGGTTATTCTTTGGCATTTATTTTCTCTACTGGTTTCATTTGGCAGAAACAAATGCTCAGCAAACCGACAAGTAAAAGGCAACAATTAAAAATACAACGGCAATAACATTGAACGATTTCCCCAAACAACTTAATGTTGTGATGCATAATTCTAATGAAAGAAAGTCGTTCTATACAAAGCAAATGAGAGTTAGACGTGTACAAACCTGCTTTGAGTGGCACAACACGAGGCTGGTTGCAAACTTCGTCCAGCAGTTGATGATGTTGCTCGTTCTCTTCTTTTATTCCACAAAGTTCCTCTTTGTACTTGGGTGTCGTTATTTCACACATTTTCAAATGATAATTCCAAAAAATCCGCACTCGATCTCTGCTTGGCGATGAGTCATGTGCCTCTTTTCGTTAGCGGCTAGCTAGCTAACAAGCTAAGCTAACTACGCCGAAAAGCATCAACACGCGAAGATGAGGTTATCGGGACACAAATACTTAATGAATTATGTCGTAGTCCTTTAGAGTAGCACTGGACATGCTTTGAGAAAATTACAGTCAGTTCCACACTAAATCAGAAGAATTTAGCGGTGGTTGTTTTTGTTCCGGTGTGGACGGGTCGGTGGATGTGGTCGAGGTCCTTCGGAAGCTGCGCGCTTGCTAATGACGTCATGCTTTAAGCACGTATTTTTCAAATATATTTCTTTGCCTCTGTTTGTTTTTACACCTGGCTGTTCTCTTTTAATATATATTCTATGTAATATTTTAATTCGGTTGATAAAAAAAATGTAACAAAATAATTAAAATAACGCCACAAAAGCGAGTCAGCTCCAACGTCACTTCCCCCCTATGCCCGGAGAAGCCGCTGCTGGAACAAGCGTGGGAAGGTTACGTTTCTCCTACCGAACGAAGCAACAATGCTGTGGTTCAATCGGGCTGCAAGATTGTATGGATATAATGTCTGCATATACTAGCAGTGCTTCTCAATTATTTCACGCCCGCCCCTACCAAGAAGAAAGAGATTCGCGCCCCCCCACCACCAATTGTTTTTCTGTCTTTGTATATTGATGTTGGATTGTCAATAAAATATCCATAAACTAAGCTAAATTGATAAGAAATATAGTTTTGAGAACTATTATAGTGAGGATCTCGAAACTCAGTACTCTGTTGTGCAAATATTGATGAGATGACAAATATTTGTCATGTCATTATCCACACGGCTTAACCTGAACAGGGTCGCGGGAGAGTACTGGAGCCGATCCCAGCTGACTACGGGCGAAAGGCACACGACACCCTGAACTGGTCGCCAGCCAGTCACAGGGAAGACATAGACACCGTCACTGAGAGGGAACTGAACCCACGTTGCCTGCACACAACTCAGGCGAGTGTACCACTACACCATCAGTGACATGATAAATATTTACTAATACGTTTTTTGTCAAAAACTTTATTAACATTAACAAACACAGTTATTAATACGTACATAATATAGAAAAGACAAAAAGAAGAGCCAGTGGGATTTTAAACAAAAATTCTACATGACTAACATAAAGCAACAGCTTTAGCATTGTTGGAGTTGAGTCACCGTGGAAATGAGAAGTACTTAGTAAATCAACCTTTAAAAGCCAAACTTGCGCCAGTACGTGTTCGTTTTTTGTACTCAAGAAGAAAAGGGTCAAATAAAGACTCAACAACTGATTAAAGTTCCGATATTTAGTTTCTTCCATTTCTGGAGTTCAGGAAATAGTACAAAGACAGATATCTGGGCAGCTTTTTCTTAATCTCACGAGAAAACTGCACTCGGGCGAGCACAGTCGAAAAATGCGCCCCATCTTTCAGCCCAGCTTCAGTTTTTATAGGAGTTTTTTATGTCAAGGGTAATGTAGGTTGAATTGGTTGAATCGGTCGTCCTCGCTCCCTCCCACGGCACGGGTCCACGTCCAAGGGAAGGTCCTCCCCAGGTTAGTCATCGTCTGGATAGTTGATTCCTGTCTGGTCCCCAAGACTGGCACGCCAAGGCTGGCCTTCTCCGGCGGGCAGTCTCTCCGTCTCTCCAGCTGGCATTGCTCTGGAATCTTGTCGGTGTGCATGTGTGCGTGTGTATGGGCACATGTATATGCAGGTATACGTGTATGTGCAGGTGTAAGGGTGTGTCTGTGTTTATGCATGCGTATGTGCATGTGCTCTGATCTCCAATTGTTCCGTCTTTCAGAATGTGTTTTTTTATAGCGTCTGCGTGAGTCCTCCAGTGCCCAATTTGGTATGTTTGCATCTCTACAGCCAATGTGGAGAATGTGCTTCGTCGTATTAGACCATGAAGTGCTCTGAATGCAGCTCATGGAAATGCTATGTGCGCAAATTTGTTCTCACTACCCACAATTTCAATAAATTTCACACATTTAAACTAAGTACTATAAATTTAGCATATACTTTCATCTGATAAATGCTTTTTGTTTCATCAATGTTTAACATATTCCGTAAATATGAACCTGCTAAATTAAATAATTGACCTTCTGTCTTGTAAGTGTTTAAAATAATGCAAGCAATCATAATACAATCCTTCATTTACCATTGCAGTCGCTTATCATTGCAGTTGTCAGGGTCGCCGGTCGGCGAGGAGGAGGTGGACCCAGAATGCGAGGAAGCTGGAGAAGGTGTAACTTAAGCAATTTATTAGGGGACCAAAATAATGACAGACAACGGGGCAGGGTGCAAAATAAGAAAGGCGAACTTAACGTGGCTAACTGGATCACAAGAGTGAGGAGCCAGTAGTGATGGGTCCAGCGACACCGAGACGTCGATGCGCGCGCCGAGCTTCCAGGGCAAACCCCGTGTCGGTGCGCGTACCGCTTTAAGAAAGTCACGTGACCACTACCAGAATCGTGTCGACACAGCGGTCGCGCGCCAAACTGTGTTCATAGGGAAGCGCATCTGCCAACAGGATTGACGCTCAAAACAAGCATCGAGTTATTGGCGCATTACTTTGCGTTAAATATCCACAAGATGGAAGACGTCACTGTTGATGCGCACTCAGAGGTGCAGCGCTATATGTCAGCAGGACACGTTGCGCGTACGGAAGACTCGCTCTTATACTGGAAGCCCAGGGAGGCAACGTTTCCTCACCTATTTCTATGAGCCACACAGGCGTTGTGCACACCGGCCTCTTCAGTGTCTTGTGAGAGGATCTTCTCAAAGGCGGGGGAAATTGCCTCAAAAAAAGAAATAGACTGAATAACAAAACGCTGGAGAAACTATTTTTTTTAATAAAAATCTTGAATTACAATGAGTACATTGTCATTCACAACACTTTTATTGTTCACTTAATTCATCAACTGCGTCTCGAATATCAAATATTTTTTTTATGAAATTGCCCCCCGTGAGCAGTCACCTTATCGTGGTGGAGGGGTTTGCGTGTCCCAATGATCCTAGGAGCTAAGTTGTCGGGGCCTTTTGCCCCTGGTAGGGTCACCCATGGCAAACAGGTCCTCAGTGAGGGTCCAGACAAAGCACGGCTCGCCAAAACCCCTTATGATGTTAAAAATGATTGGACCACGTCCTCCCTTGCCCGGACGCGGGTCACCGTGGCCCCCCTCTGGAGCCAGGCCTGGAGATGGGGCTCGTCGGCGAGCGCCTGGTGGCCGGGCCTGCACCCATGGGGCTCGGCCGGGCACAGCCCGAAAAGGCAACGTGGGTCCCCCTTCCCATGGGCTCACCACTTGTGGGAGGGGCCAAAGGGGTCGGGTGCAGTGTGAGTCGGGCGGCGGCAAGAGGCAGGGATCTTGGCGCTCTGATCTCCGGCTACAGAAACTAGCTCTTGGGACATGGAATGTCACCTCTCTGGCGGGGAAGGAGCCTGAGCTGGTGTGCGAGGAAGAGAAATTCCGATTAGATATAGTTGGGCTCACCTCCACACACAGCTTAGGCTCTGGTACCAGTCCTCTTGAGAGGGGTTGGAAACTCTTCCACTCTGGAGTTGCCCAAGGTGAGAGTCGCCGAGCAGGTGTGGGCATACTTATTGCCTCCCGGCTTGGCGCCTGTACACTGGGGTTCACCCCGGTGGATGAGAGGGTAGCCTCCCTCCGCCTCAAGGTGGCGGGACGGGTGCTGACTGTTGTTTGCGCTTAGGCACCAAACAGCAGTTCAGAGTACCCACCCTTTTTGGAGTCTTTGGAGGGTGTGCTGGAGAGCGTTCCCCCTGGAGACTCCCTCGTTCTGCTGGGGGACTTCAATGCTCACGTGGGTAATGACAGTGAGACCTGGAAGGGCGTGATTGGGAGGAATGGCCCCCCCCAATCTGAACGCGAGCGGTGTTCTGTTACTAGACTTCTGTGCTCGTCATGGATTGTCGATAACGAACACCATGTTCAAACATAAGGGTGTTCATATGTGCACTTGGCACCAGGACACCCTCGGCCGCAGTTCGATGATCGACTTTGTAGTCGTGTCAACGGATTTGCGGCCGCATGTTTTGGACACTCGGGTGAAGAGAGGGGCGGAGCTGTCAACTGATCACCACCTGGTGGTGAGTTGGCTCCAATGGTGGGGGAAGATCCGGCAGACCCAAATGTATTGTGAGGGTCAGCTGGGAACGCTTGGCAGAATCCCCCGTCAGAAAGAGTTTCAACTCCCACCTCCGGCAGAACTACGCCCACGTACCGGGGGAGGCGGGGGACATTGAGTCTGAGTGGACCATGTTTCGTGCCTCCATTGTTGAGGCAGCCGATTGAAGCTGTGGACGTAAGGTGGTCAGTGCCTGTCGTGGCGGCAACCCCCGAACCCGCTGGTGGACACCGGCGGTACGGGATGCTGTCAGGCTGAAGAAAGAGTCCTATCGGGCCTTTCTGGCCTGTGGACTCCGGAGGCAGCTGACAGGTGCCGACTGGCCAAGCGAAATACAGCTTCGGTGGTTGCCGAAGCAAAAACTCTGGCGTGGGAGGAGTTCGGTGAGGACATGGAAAACGACTTTCAGACGGCTTCGAAGAAATTCTGGTCCACCATCCGTTGTCTCAGGAGAGGGAAGCAGTGCATCATCAACACTTTTTATAGTGGAGATGGGGTGCTGCTGACCTCGACTCGGGACGTTGTGAGTCGGTGGGGAGAATAGTTCGAAGACCTCCTCAACTCTACCGACACGCCTTCCTTTGAGGAAGCAGAGCCTGAAGACGCTGTGGTGGACTCACCTATCTCGGGGGCTGAAGTAACTGAGGTAGTTAACAAGCTCCACGGTGGCAAGGTCCCGGGGGTGGATGAGATCCGCCCGGAGGTCCTTCGGGCTCTGGATGCTGTGGGGCTGTCATGGTTGACATGCCTCTACAACATTGTGTGGACATCGGGGACACTGACTCTGGATTGGCAGACCGGGGTGGTGGTCCCCTTTTTTAAGAAGGGGGACCGGAGGGTGTGTTCCAATTATAGAGGAATCACACTCCTCAGCCTCCCTGGTAAGGTCTACTCAGGGGTACTGGAGAGGAGGGTCCGTCGGGAGGTTGAATCTCAGATCCAAGAGGAGCAGTGCGGTTTTCGTCCTGGCCGTGAAACAGTGGACCAGCTCTACACTCTCTACAGGGTCCTTGAGGGTTCATGGGAGTTTGCCCAACCAGTCTACATGTGTTTCGTGGACTTGGAGAAGGCATTCAACCGTGTCCCACGATGAGTTCTGTGGAGCTTGCTTCGGGAGTACGGGGTACCGAGCCCCTTGATACGGGCAGTTGGGTCCTTGTACCACCGATGTCAAAGTTTGGTCCGCATTGCCGGCAGTAAGTCGGATTTGTTTCGATGAGGGGATCCGGTTTGGTGAACTCAGTATTTCATCTCTGCTTTTTGCAGATGATGTGGTACTGTTGGCTTCGTCAAGCAGTGATCGCCAACTCTCATTGGAGCCGTTCGCAGCTGAGTGTGAAGCGGTTGGGATGAAGATCAGCGCCTCCAAATCTGAGACCATGGTTCTCAGTCGGAAAAGGGTGGAATGCCCTCTACAGGTTGGGGAGGAGATCCTGCCCCAAGTGGAGGAGTTTAAGTATCTTGGGGTCTTGTTCACGAGTGAGGGGAGGATGGAGCGAGAGATCGACAGGCGGATGGGTGCAGCCTCCGCTGTGATGCGGACGCTGTATCGGTCTGTCGTGGTGAAGAGGGAGCTGAGCCAAAAGGCGAAGCTCTCGATTTACCGGTCGATCTTCGTTCCTACCCTCACCTATGGTCACGAGCTGTGGGTCGCGACCGAAAGAACAAGATCTCGGATACAAGCGGCCGAAATTAGTTTCCTCCGCAGGGTGTCTGGGCTCTCCCTTAGAGATAGTGTGAGAAGCTTGGCCATCTGGGAGGGACTCATGGTCGAGCCGCTGCTCCTCCACGTAGAGAGGAGCCAGATGAGGTGGCTCGGCATCTGTTTAGGATGCCTCCTGGACGACTCACTGGTGAGGTGTTCCAGGCATGTCCCACCAGCAGGAGGCCCAGGGGACGACCCAGGACACGCTGGAGAGACTACGTCTCCCGGCTGGCCTGGGAGCGCCTGGGCATCCCTCCGGCAGAGCTGGAAGATGAGGTTGGGGAGTGGGAAGTCTGGGCTGTCCTGCTGAAGCTGCTGCCCCCGCGACCCGACCCCAGATAAGCGGCGGATAATGGATGGATGGATCGATGGATGTTCGTTCTATTATGAAGCAAACACATGTACTACTGAAGTTATCTTTTTGGGTCTTACTGGCTATATTTTTAGTTCATCTGTAACAGTCACGTTATATACTTATTTACCTGTCAATGTTGGTTACAGTATGAAAATGCTGGTAGACGTATTTGTAACTTACTTCATTCGTTCGATAAAGGACAACTCTCCAATGGCAAAGCGTGATTCTCCTCTCAAGAACAAAATGTAAGTAAACTAAAAAATGAAATAAAATGAAGAAAAGTTTGGGTTGCATTGTTCAAAATGAAATCTTAATAAAATCTGGAGCTCGTCGCAGATTAAACATTCATTATCCAAGCCGCATATAAAGCCACCGTAAATGCGTAACACCGGCGTCGAACAGCGGAGCAATGTGTGTGGGCGTAATGTAAGTGTTGCGCTAAGCGGCCTTGGCTCTGGGGCCGTCTCCACGGTAACGAATACCGATTTCAAGGCTGGATTCGAAGGCCGTACGTGACAGCGTGAATTTGGACTCCACGTGCGGTTATGCCGCGCCGAAAAAGACGTAACGCAGCCGAAAAAGTAGCTTTCCGAGGTCGCAGCCTGTTAATTTGGACACGGCCACGGTTTTATGCTTACGATGCAAACTGGGCCTCAATTATTAATTATTAACCAATCAGGAGTCGGACACTAGGGCTGATTCTGATTGGCTGTTTACTGTCCAATCGCATTTTACAACAGTACGACGTCCGGGAGGACTCAAAAACACAGTCGATAGAAGGGTCTTCTGCATTCTAACATGCTGCTCTTATTGCTTTTGTAATCATTCCAAACAATTTTTTGTTTACAGATATCATTGTTTGGTTCAATAATATTGTCCCTTGAGATCTATATGCTTCTATAAACCTTTTTTGTTTGTTTGTTTTATTTATTTTAATAAGCAAATGTCACCACTCAGAGTTGTGCATTGCATGTCATGATGAACAAAAATGCCCAGACACTATTTTTAACGTAACGTTTTGCTCTTCTTGATTTAGATCCTTTCGACTGTGATTACAACAATGTTTATTCAATTATTTTAACATGTAAAAAATATACAAATATTTCAATCTTGAGTATTTGTCAAAATATTTGTTCATTTAAATATGTGCCCAAATATTTATTGATTTAATATATTTAAATTTGATTTTTAAAAAAATTATTTTTCAAAATTAGGACTCTTCAATTTGTTCAATATTGAGTAAATGTTTCTATTTTATTATTAATTTAATTTACTCTGTATGTGGTTGCGAATTTTAAATTGAAATGTTTCACTATTTTATTACGTTAGTGTTAAAAATATTTTAGCGTTTATTTAAGTACAGACGCTCCCCAACTTACGAACGAGATACGTTCCGAACGGTCGTTCGTTAGCTGAATTTGTTTGTAAGTTGCTTCAGCGCTTTATTTTGTCTTGTAATTTATGTTTAAGGCCTATATAAGTATATTGAAGGTTTATATAAATATGTTTAAGGCTTGTATAAGTAACCTGTATTGGTTTGTACTGAAAAAAAACATTTAATAAAATGGAGACAATACCTA
This sequence comes from Idiotropiscis lumnitzeri, assembly GCF_059441095.1. NCBI lineage: Eukaryota > Metazoa > Chordata > Actinopteri > Syngnathiformes > Syngnathidae > Idiotropiscis > Idiotropiscis lumnitzeri. The sequence continues at coordinate 8,449,491 of NC_142392.1, forward strand.
CAGTACTGTACTACGTATGTTAGAGAGAGAGACACACCCACACACAGGATGTACATGGACGTAATAAGATAAATCAAATGAAGTTTAACTTACTTTTGGATGATGTACCCGATGCTTAAGGAGATGATGGAGGAAGAGGAGCATTTTATATCATGAAAGGGTCTTCGTCATCGCCGCAATGGGCTTCAAAAGTTACTTCCTCCTCCGTAACTTCAATGTAGGAAGAAGATGAGGGTTGATAAGTATCTTCCTTGGAGGATTTACTCGAAACTGGCCAAAAGAAGCGCTCTAACGACGATTGCAGAGTTTTCTTCTTAGTTTTTTTCATCAGGAGCATCTGTACTTAAATATTTCATTTCATTTCAGTCTTCAGACGCGCAGCAACAGCAGCAGCAACGAACTGCGTGATGCAGATCATCTCCTTTGTGGTGACAAATAAACGCTGACTAAAGTCACCATCAGATTGCCAACTCCTGACATTCCAAAACCTTTGAGAGAAACTGAGACGATTTGCGTTTCTCTTTCTGGTTCTTTTTATAGTTCAACTTCTAGTTCTGTTTTTCACCTTTTCACACTGCGTAATGAAAGGCCAGAGAGATAATAGAATTACGCTTTTTTGAATTTTGATGACGTCATAGATAATAGAATTACGCTTTTTTGAATTTTGATGACGTCATAGCCCCGCCTACAGAATTACGCTTTTGTCTCGTTGTCCCCGCCTACAGAATTACGCTTTTGTCCAAAATGGCCGCTATCCCCGCCCCTGTGTTAAAACTATCCAATCTCCAGCCACCTATTTAAAAATATTTACATATTCCCTGCCCTTGAAGGTTTAATACCACGCCTACAGAATTACGCTTTTGTCGAAGTGGGCCCCGCCTACAGAATTACGCTTTTTGTCATTGTGATGACGTTGTGTGTGTGTGTGTGTGTGTGTGTGGGCCAAGGGCCCCGCCTACAGAATTACGCTTTTTGTCATTGTGATGACGTTGTGTGTGTGTGTGTGTGTGTGTGGGCCAAGCCCCCCTCCCAAACTGTATGCTTCTTATGTTAAAAACAATGTGTTCCCTGCGTGCGTGCGTCCCCAACCCAAACTGTACTTATGTTATTCATATTTTAATATCTGAAGTATATAAAGCATCCAATGAAATGAGCTATATCTAATTAAATAATGTTGTAGATGTATAAAATTAAATTAAACGAGTGAAATAATATGAGTTGAGAAGAGCAGGCGTTGTTTTTACCTTTGAATAAGATGTTTATTCGGTGGATATAGGTCATCCATATTTAAATATCTGAAGTATATAAAGCATCCAATGAAATGAGCTATATCTAATTAAATAATGTAGATGTATAAAATTAAATTAAACGAGTGAAATAATATGAGTTGAGAAGAGCAGGCGTTGTTATTACCTTAGAATAATATGTTTATTCGGTTGATATTTGCCCTTTTTGCAAACATGTCTGGACATATTCCCAGCGACATAAGTTTAAACATGGTATTGTGCAGGCTTGGGGGGTTGTCCGGGCAAGACGCCGGCCATAGACACCCTCCAAGCCTGCAGCAGCCTCAAGGTGTTTCAAAAGATAGTGAGTGGCGACATCCTGTCGATCGATGGGCAGCCGTGGGCATCCGGGCGACCACCCTCCTCCTTCTTACCTTTTTGTAAAATCTGCCGAGTCATGTTTACTTGTTCTGATTACGAACATAAGGTGTTTGAAACGATAGTGAGTAGCTCACGACATTACTTCTCAAGGTGTTTGAAAACATAGCTCAATATTGCCATCTAGTGCCTTAAGGGTAATATAGCAGAAGCCTCAATTTCACTATGAATAATCAAAGTATGAAACGTTTAATGTTTAAAGGTAATATAACAGGAACATGTACTTACCTAGTGAAACGTATATATATTAAATTGAACAAAAGTTTTCCTTTTCAAGGGATTGACAAAAAATAATCTGTAATAAGGAGGTCATGAATTGTATGGAATTATGTACCTAGTGAAACGTTTATATATTAAATTGAACAAAAGTTTTCCTTTTCAAGGGATTGACAAAAAAATAATCTGTAATAAGGAGGTCCTGAAATGTAGGGAATTATAGAAATAGAAATAGAAATAGAAATCCCTTTATTGTCATTGTACTCAAGTGTGCAACGAGATTAGAGGGCTCCCCTCTCCAGTGCAATACAACAATAATACAGACAAATATATAAATTAGATAAATAAATAAGACAGTGCAATGGAATTCAGTACTGAATAGGGCACAAAGAAACACATCACATCACAATTATGTACCTAGTGAAAAGTTTATATATTAAATTGAAAAAAAAAAGTTTTCCTATTCAAGGAGTTCCTGAAATGAATGGAAATATGTACCTAGTGAAACGTTTATATATTAAAATGCCCAAAAAAAAAAAAATTTCCTTTTCAAGGAGTTCCTGAAATGTATGGAGTTGTGCATAAACCAGCAGGTTTTATCAGATCACGAGATTATTTGTTCAACTTCCCGCTGAACCGAAAAAGACTAATCCCTCAGGTGTTTCAAAAAGATAGCGACTCGCTCACGAGTTTCTTTTCGGGTTGGAGGGTTAAATAGATGGTTGTGTTTGACCAGAGACAGAATTTTTCTCTAACTCTGATGAGGACGTCTAGAGCGAGCGCTGGAAAAGCTTAACATTGGATCGTAAGGATAACACTTTGATCTTTGAGGACGTCGTGAACAAACGAAGGAGTGCCTAACAATGGAGCGTAAGTAAATACTTATAATTTCATCTATTTTTAACAATGCTTGTTTGCTAAATAATATTGTTTAAACCATACCTTTATATATACTCAGAAATGCTGTTTTACAGAGGATCATCTGAATGATCAACGTAGATCAGCCTGTAAGTCTAATGTTATTATATTTATGATTCAAAAGTTCTTATAAACTGACTCGATGTCTTATCTATTTTATGACAGACATACAGACACACCAATCCGCTTTCACGCAAGTAACTGTGAAACTTGAAACACCACCAGAACAAGGTGAATATAGTTGTAAACAGATTTAAGATACCCCTAGACCGCTATCCCCCACTCTCTCTCTCTCTCTCTCTCTCTCTCTCTCTCTGTTCCAGCGACATCCGGAAGTACAACAGTGCGCTTCCGGGTGAATACGTCTTTCCCGTCGAATACGTCGGAGGACACAAACATTTTCCAACGTGTTTGTAAGTATCTAAAGTCTCATAATATATAAATAGATTCTTAATGTTTATAACATATCTGTTCGGTTGTGTGTGAACAAGGGCAGAGATGTTTTGAATGTGCACGAGAGCGTTTTTCAAAAAATCGTATGCGACCACATGTAACGTGTAACACGTGTTTGATAACGGATACTCGCTACATTTGTTTGGCTTGGTGTAGCGGTAGCCGCTGCCGTAAGCTAAGCTTCCAATGTGTTGCTAACCAGATGCTATGTTGCTGCTGTGTATGACCTGTTGTAGGCATTTGCTATGTGTTCCGAGGCGTTATCCTCTTTGAGATGTAGCTATATATTGTGTAACGATATGTGGCCTATGGTTAGCGGATGGCCGTAGCTATATATTGTGTAACGATATGTGGCCTATGGTTAGCGGATGACCGTAGCTATATATTGTGTAACGATATGTTTGATAGCTGTTGTTGGTGACATGTGTTCCGAGTTATTGCCGTATGCTAAGCTTCCATTGTGTTGCTAACCAGATGCTATGTTGCTGCTGTGTATGACCTGTTGTAGGCATTTGCTATGTGTTCCGAGGCGTTATCCTCTTTGAGATGTAGCTATATATTGTGTAACGATATGTGGCCTATGGTTAGCGGATGGCCGTAGCTATATATTGTGTAACGATATGTGGCCTATGGTTAGCGGATGACCGTAGCTATATATTGTGTAACGATATGTGGCCTATGGTTAGCGGATGGCCGTAGCTATATATTGTGTAACGATATGTGGCCTATGGTTAGCGGATGGCCGTAGCTATATATTGTGTAACGATATGTGGCCTATGGTTAGCGGATGGTCATCTTGTAAGGGCTTATGGAAGCATCTTGTGTTTACCGATCGGCCTTCTTCGAAGGATCTTGAATGTGTTATTAGACTTGTCCTATTTGAAGTGTAGCTATATAATGTGTAGCTATATAAACGGTTTTTTGAGATAATAATTCTATTATTGATTTGATTAATCGGTTAACTATTAATACAATTTTTATTTACTTTTAATGAAGTATTTATTTTTTAAATATTTTTAAATTTTCTAATTTAGTTTGTCTTTTAATTAACAGTTTTGATTATTTTTCAACTTTTTAAATTTTTTTATTTTTTAATTTTTCCACCGTAATAATTTTTAATCATGTAAAAATTTTTATTTTTTTTAATTTATTATTAAGTTTCTATTTATAATTTTTTCCTGTTTTGAGATGATTGAAGATCTTACATATTTCTCGTGTGTCATATCTAGCACGTTATAGGGAGGGAGGTGTCAATGAGAACCCATCAGAGGGCCGTCGCATGGAAGGAGGCGCCAACGAGAATCCATCAGAGGGCCGTCGCATGGAAGGAGGCTCCAACGGGAACCCATCAAGGGCACGTCACATGGAAGAAGGTGCCATCGGTAATCCAGGATCAACCACATCGTCTCGTCGAGATGAGCAACCAATCAGACCTAGAAGTCCTATCCCAGGTAATGAGCGAGTCAGGCTTCAGAGAGAACGTCATGAGGTTCTAACAGAAGTTCTACGTACTTACAACAAACTGGTAGATCTGGCTGAGAAGCTCACAAATCCATGGTGATGTTGTATTTTCATTTTTATCTCTTGTAACATTTCTCTGATATATAATCCGTGTGTGTTTGTTATTGTGTAGTATACCATATACATTTCCACTAGATTACAGAAATCATTGCTTTTGTTTATGGTGTCAGACGCTAGTACAAGCATACCTAACGATCCATTCGCGGCGATAAGACAAATCGGCGATTTATAATCCTTTAGACCTAACAGACCCAAAACAGCGATATGGCGAACGATAATACACAACTGCTCGATCTAACAAGACACACATCAAATGATCAAACACAACCTCTAGACCTAACAATACTAGCATTAAACGGTCAAATACACACACAATCACAACCGCTTGATTTAACAACAGATGATCGCATACACACGCAATCACAACCGCTCGATCTAACAATATTCGCGTTAAACGATCAAATACAAACATCAGATGTTCATTTAACTACAAGGGACCAGATACACACGCAATCACAACCACTAGACCTAGCATTACTCACATCAAACAATAATGGACAAACATCGGATGTTCATTTATCAGTCCCCTCATTAAATCAGCAGGGGGGAACACAGACATCAGATGGTCATATACGCCCAAACGATCGCGCACAAACGCCACCTATCGAACTAACATTATTAAACTCAGTTCTTGATTTACCAAGCGCGCAGAACACATCAAATGAACACGAACCCATGACAACTGATGGTGTTGATTTCACAAACGCACCTGCCACGCCAAATGAGGACAACTCGCAGCCTGAGGATGTCACAAATGCACCTGCGTCGTCAGATGAATTCACAAACGCCCTATCCACATCAGATGAAATCACAAAAGCACCGGCCGATCCAAATGAACATGAACCCATACAGATTGCTGAATTCACAAACGCACCAGCCACATCAAACGGTCAAACTCAAACTTCAGCTGACCATTTAAACAACCAATCGTTAGAGGATTCAGTTGAACAGAGAGGTGGACATCGGGTAATCATACGAGATCGTTTCAATAATACAGAACTCAGGACCCCGTTAAACATACCAGAACCCGTTGATAACACTGATTTTCCAGCATTTTACACCGCTATCATGGGCTCGATAAATGAACAGATGGATCACGCATTATCGAACGTATTGCCTGGGGATATGGTTCAATTGGAAGTGGTGGGGGAAAATGTAAATATACATGAGACGGTTCGCATGTCAGACGACCCCGACGTATGTGAAAACGCTGTTCAAAATCTGCTCGATCGACTCGTACAGTCTAACGCACAAGTCCTGTTTGATAGACAACTAGAGTTTGTCATCCAAATTGTAAGTGATATTCGCGGAGGTATGGGTCAAAAACGTCGAATAGGCAGTCTTTTGGATCATGAAATACTTGTTAAAAAAAGAAAGCATTTACTGGTGCCGAACAATCCGGGTGATACACAACTATGCTTTGCTACATCGTTAGCGCTTTTAATGGATAACTCATTGACGGAGCAAGAGATCTATCGACAAGCACTCGAGTATCAAAGAGCTGTTGGGATGGATGAGACGACCCCTGTTGGATTTAATGATATCAATAAATTCGAGACGCTTTTGGGTCGTAAGATTGTGGTTCTATATAGAAAAGAAGGAGAGTTTGGACCATTGATTCATTTCGAGACAGAATACCCCAAAACCGCAGATCCCTTGGTGATGTTTTTACAAAATCAACACTTTTACGGCGTGAAAAGTCCAGTTGGTTTGATGGGATGTAGTTATTTCTGTTGTTATTGTTACAAGGGTTACAATAATAAGAATCTACATCAATGCCCCGGACATTGTCATGTTTGCATAGACCCGACCTGTAAAACTCGGCCTCTGAAACCCATCCTTTGCAAGGGCTGTAATAAATCATGTCGAAACGCTGTCTGCTATGCCAAGCATCAAATAACCGGTGGAAAAGTTGGCAGCTTTTGCGATAGATACAAAAAATGTCCAGATTGCGGCCTTAACTATTACAAGACCAATAATACACAAGAGGCAAAACATAACTGTTTAGTTAAAAAATGTGTCTCATGTAAAATGCCGCTGAAAGATACTGATATAACTAGGGAACAACATCAATGTTATATCCAACCTCTCCCAAAACAAGAACCCCGTGAAAAAATCGTCTTCTATGACTTTGAAACATATGAGGATCAGGAAAAGGTGCACAAACCCTTTATGGTCTGCACAAAATCACTCCAAGGGGAAGAACATCAATGGGTAGGACCTGATTGCGCCGTAAAGCTCATTGAGCATTTCAGAAAACCTCGTTACAAAGGCACCACTCTTTTAGCCCACAATGCTCGTTCATTTGATTCCCAGCTCATTGTTTCAGCGATGATTGACATGGGTCTCGTTCCTAAGGTTATCTTGACTGGTAGTAAAATCTTATGTCTCAAGCTTGAGTCAAACTGTCTCAGATTCATCGACTCGCTATCATTTTTACCCATGCCTCTGAGCGCAATGCCTAAAACTCTAGGTTTTGAAGATCAATGTAAAGGGTATTTCCCTCACAAATTCAGCTCATTGGAAAATCTCAACTACGTGGGTTCCTATCCTCAACCATGTGAATATGGGTTAGAACGCATGACAACAGCCAACCGTACCAAATTCCTTGAATGGTATGAAAGAGAATGTCGGGTAAAATCTTATGTCTCAAGCTTGAGTCAATCTGAGACAGTTTGAATGTCGGGTAAAATCTTATGTCTCAAGCTTGAGTCAATCTGCCCACGGTTGCCCATCGATCGACAGGATGTCGCCACTCACTATCTTTTGAAACACCTTGAGGCTGCTGCAGGCTTGGAGGGTGTCTATGGCCGGCGTCTTGCCCGGACAACCCCCCAAGCCTGCACAATACCATGTTTAAACTTATGTCGCTGGGAATATGTCCAGACATGTTTGCAAAAAGGGCAAATATCAACCGAATAAACATATTATTCTAAGGTAATAACAACGCCTGCTCTTCTCAACTCATATTATTTCACTCGTTTAATTTAATTTTATACATCTACATTATTTAATTAGATATAGCTCATTTCATTGGATGCTTTATATACTTCAGATATTTAAATATGGATGACCTATATCCACCGAATAAACATCTTATTCAAAGGTAAAAACAACGCCTGCTCTTCTCAACTCATATTATTTCACTCGTTTAATTTAATTTTATACATCTACAACATTATTTAATTAGATATAGCTCATTTCATTGGATGCTTTCTATACTTCAGATATTTAAATATGAATAACATAAGTACAGTTTGGGTTGGGGACGCACGCACGCAGGGAACACATTGTTTTTAACATAAGAAGCATACAGTTTGGGAGGGGGGCTTGCCCCACACACACACACACATACACAACGTCATCACAATGACAAAAAGCGTAATTCTGTAGGCGGGGCCCTTGGCCCACACACACACACACACACACACAACGTCATCACAATGACAAAAAGCGTAATTCTGTAGGCGGGGCCCACTTCGACAAAAGCGTAATTCTGTAGGCGTGGTATTAAACCTTCAAGGGCAGGGAATATGTAAATATTTTTAAATAGGTGGCTGGAGATTGGATAGTTTTAACACAGGGGCGGGGATAGCGGCCATTTTGGACAAAAGCGTAATTCTGTAGGCGGGGACAAGGAGACAAAAGCGTAATTCTGTAGGCGGGGCTATGACGTCATCAAAATTCAAAAAAGCGTAATTCTATTATCTCTCACTGGTCTTAAAGGTCTTAAAGGAATACACAAATTTCCCACACTCATAATTTACTCATGTGATTCCTCAATTAATAGGCTCTCCTGGATTTAAAATTGATCATCTGGATTGCTGTAATATCATTTTCCCAATTTAACATGCAGATTTGTTAATTATTAAAACTACAATTAACATTTTCAATAACTGCACTGGATGATACATTTGCTGTTGTGAGCAGGGTTTCATGGTTGATGATGAAATTAATTTATGCTTATCAGATTATATGTTTATTTACATTTATGGCGCACATTTTACAACCCTAAACATTTTATTCTTTGAGAAAAAAAAGTGTCACTTGCCCAAGTCGGGCAAGTAATTTGGCCACTCGGGCAAGGCAAATTTTAGTGGCACTTGCTCTATGGGCAAGCAGTTTTTAAAGTTAACCGCGAACCCTGGCAAGCTCTGTCCTTTCATTGATCCTGATCAAATCCTCAGAGTTGGAGGTCGGCTAGCGAGAGCCCAGATCACATCCGATGAGTTGCACCATATACTTATTCCTAGCAGACACCACATTACTCAGCTGCTGATCCGACACTTCCACAAGAGAGTTTGTCACCAGGGCAGACATTTCACGGAAGGAGCCATCAGGGCAGCCGGATTCTGGATCGTTGGGGGAAAGAGAGCGATCAGTAGCTTCATCTTCAACTGTGTGACCTGCCGTGAGCGGCGAGGGAAACAGGAAGAACAGCTCATGGCTGACCTGACTACAGACCGACGACGTCCAGATCCACCCTTTACATATGTCGGCCTGGACGTGTTTGGCCCCTGGTTGGTGATGTTGCGGAAAACTAGAGGTGGTCAAGTCAATGCCAAAAGATGGGCAGTCATTTTTACCTGCATGTGTACGCGGGCGGTCCACATTGAGGTGATCGAGTATATGGATACGTCATGCTTCATAAATTCGCTCAGGCGTTTTTTTTCGCCATTAGAAGCTCTGTGAAGCGGTTCCGATCGGACTATGGCACGAACTTTGTGAGTGCCGGCAGAGAGCTGCAGACCGACAAAAGCGGTTGCCACAACTCACAAATCGATAACTATCATGCAGAACAGGAGTGCAAATGGAAGTTTAATCCCCCGCATGGCTCTCGCATGGGTGGAACATGGTTGGTGTTGTATGCCGTATCCTGCATGCCATGCTCCTTCAGCATGGCCATGCTAGGCTCACACACGAAGTTTTGGTGACTTTCATGGTTACTGCAATTATCAATGCAGGGCCCCTCACTTCTGTCTCCACGGATCCAGATCAGCCTGTAATACTCACTCCTGCTATGCTGCTGACCCAGAAGGTTGGCACACCGCATGTACCACCTGGCCAATTCAATGACGCGATCTCTTGAGGAGTCGATGGCAGCGAGTCCAGATCCTCGCTAACATGTTCTGGGATCGCTGGGAAAAGGAGTATATGAGTGGAATTCAGTTTCGTTGTATAGGGAGGACCAAGAAGCCGAACCTGCAGGAAGGAGATGTTCTTTTGAAGGTTGCTCAAATGAAGAGGAATGACTTGCCGGTCGGGCTACATAGAAAATGAGAAGTCAATGTCTCGACTTAACATACAATTGTTTGATGTGTTTCGCCTTAACTGACAATCGTATGTTATTTGTGTGAGTTGTGTTTACTTGTTAAATATTTGTGTCACTATTTTGTTCAATCTTAATGTTATGGAAAATTATTTTGCAAGTAAGGTTTTTGTTATTTATTGTGGCCACCTGCTTTTGAAGAAAGTGCCTTTCGCTTCTTGTACGAGAGGATTCTTTGTGAAGCCAAAACAACACGACCTTGACTGATAAGTAGGCTCAATGCAGAAAAAGTATCTTTTTGTTTTAAGATTCCACAGTTCCTGTCAAATAAATCTTCATCTTCCTGTGTGCGTCAGTATCTTCCCACGCACTTCTCTCACTGAGATCACTCTGCAGACTGACCCAAAAGACAATTTATTTTCCAGACTATCTCATTGATCTTCCCTTACTGCTGAAAATTCCACAAAATCTGGGGTCAGACTTGGGATAGCTGAATATCCGCTGGTGAAATTCAGGGACGCTGGCGGGTGACCTCCAGAGTCCAATTAAGACAGCAGCAGCCACAAACTGCGTGATGCAGATCATCTCCTCCGTGGTGACAACCAGCGCTGACTCCAGTCGCCATCAGGTTGCCAAGTCTTGACATTCCAAAACCTTTGAGAGAAACTGAGACTACTTGCATTTCTCTCTCTTGTTCTTCTCATAGTTCAACTTCTTGTTCAGTTTTTCACCTATTCACTCAGCGTAATGAAGGCCAGTTGAGCAAGTGGAACAAGTCATTTTATTGATGATTGTGGAAGGCACCGATTTCAAAAGCACTGTTTCTTCTCACACCTTTCCCATTAGGTACGATTAAAAAGACAACTGAAAAGCATAACGTTAACAAATGTTCCAGGCAAAGGCAATTAATTTTATTTACATGTTTGATATAAACACACACACAAAAAAATCATCATCACTCAGACACATTGGTTATTCTGGCAATGATCACATTGGCTTAATGTCAATAAAAACAAAATTTAATTTAGCATATTTTGTTCAAAATCACATTTACATCTTTCCACAAAGAGTCGGTTCCTTCAGTTTTTTTTGTCCTTTTTTTAAGCTTCAAGGATCGCTGCTATTCTCATAGGGCTGGGCGATAAACCGAAAATTTACTGTGACCGAAATTTAATACAATCATTTTGCCCATGTCGGTAAATTCTGTGTTTAAAAAAAAAAGAAGTCCTTTCTGTCTGCAGCTATGTTCATGCCCCTTTAAGACGGCTTGAGCGGCTGTAGTCACGTGACTCCACCCAGCTGAACAAGAAAGAAAACTGACAACGCGGTCATTGCTGGCGATTCAAATCCAGAAGCGACTGACACGGCTGAAGACGAAGTAACGTTAGTTGTTCCTGTTGTGCTTGTCCCGAAAAGAAATTTGACATCTGTCGACAAGAGTCGGGTTTCTTCAGGGTTTTTTTTGTCCTTTTTTTAAGCTTGAAGGATCGCTGCAACTCTCACCAGAACAATCGTGTCTCTCAGCACTCTGTTTAGTGAAGAATTTTTTAGCACAAACGCTGCAACTAAATGGCTTGTCTCCATTGTGTGTTCTTGTGTGTATTCGTAAATTTGACTTTACAGAGAAGCGTCTCCCACAAACTGAGCAGGAAAAAGGTTTTCCCACACTGTGTGTTCTTCTATGTTTTGTTAAAGTTGACTTATCAGAGAAGCTTTTGCCACAAAGTGAGCATGAAAAGGGGTTTTCTCCACTGTGTGTTCTTATATGTTCTGTTAAACTTGACTTTCGAGAGAAACTTTTACCGCAAACTGAGCAGGAAAAAGGTTTTTCTCCACTGTGCGTTCTTGTGTGCATTGTGAAATGGTATTTCACTGAGAAGCTTTTGCCACAAACTGAGCAGGAAAAAGGTTTTTCTCCACTGTGTGTTCTTGCGTGGCTTGTTAAATTAGACTTTTGAGAGAAACTTTTGCTACAAACTGAGCAGGAAAAGGGTTTTTCTCCACTGTGTGTTCTTGTATGTTTTGTTAATCGTGACTTAAGAGAAAAACTTTTACCACAAACTGAGCAAGAAAAAGGTTTTTCTCCACTGTGTGTTCTTGTGTGGATTGTTAAATTAGACTTTCGAGAGAAGCTTTTACCACAAATTGAGCAAGAAAAGGGTTTTTCCCCGCTGTGTGTTCTTGTGTGGCTCGTTAAATGAGACTTTTGAGAGAAACTTTTGCTACAAACTGAGCAGGAAAATGGGTTTCCTCCACTGTGTGTTCTAATATGCTCTGTTAAACTTGACTTTCGAGAGAAACTCTTGCCACAAACTGAGCAGGAAAAAGGTTTTTCTCCACTGTGTGTTCTTGTGTGCATTCTTAAACTTGACATTCGAGAGAAACTCTTGCCACAAACTGAGCAGGAAAAATGTTTTTCTCCAGTGTGTGTTCTTATGTGTTTCATTGAACTTGACTTGAGAGAGAAATTCTTGCCACAAACTGAGCATGAAAAAGGTTTTTCTCCACTATGTGTTCTTGTGTGGATCGTTAAATTAGACTTCCGAGAGAAGGTTTTGCCACAAACTGAACAGGAAAAGGGTTTTTCTCCACTGTGTGTTCTTGTGTGCCGTTTTAAAGACGACTTTGAAGTTAATGATTTCCCACAGTGAGGACATACCCAACAGTCAGTGTGACATGCCCTTTCACCTTTGGCTTGCCCATCAACATTGTCATGGTCATGGTCAACATCATCATCAGAATCGTCATCATCATCATGAAAACAGCGTGATGATGTCTCCTCACTATGTGCTTGTGTTGGCCCCCAGTGATTAGCATCACCTTCTGTTGTCATGTGATGACTTGAACTGATGCTTGTAGGCTCCGCCCCTTTGTTGTCCTCACCCTCACCCTTGTTTTCATCTTCAGTCTTTATAGGGACATCGTTCACCGGTGACTTGTTGATCTCCTCCTCCTCCTCCTCCTTGTTTTTGATGCGAGTCAAGTCTGGCTCCTCTTTCACAGAACGGAGATCGTTTTCACTGACGTCTGCAAGACACAAAAAGACAAACACACATTTGGTCTGGTCAAGTCAAACCTCATGCGGCGACTTTGTCTTATATTGTTTCGACAGTGCTACCTTGAATTGTGCCTGCCGCACACGGAGCAATGCGTGCGACCCCGATTTGGACCAGACCATGGGGGCATTTCACAAAATTACGTCCTACGATGTAAACCTCCCTTTCGCAGCACAACAACAGTGATAAACGAGCAATTAAAAAGGAACCACTTGGTGGCTGATGCCCGATTTCATTCCTGACATCGTCACAGATGTTTCTGGAAGGGAGCTGAAGTTAGCACACACAGGCTATCGTGTGCGTCTGATGGAACACCTGTTGTGGGACCCTAACTTATTGATGGGGACCACTGGGGGCCATCGCAACATAATGTCATTGATAAAATAGGAATCGTTCAAGTGAAATATGTTTACAAGTATTTCATTTTGCATTAAGAGATAGTGGGTACCGTGTTTTCATGACCATAAGGCGCACTTTAAAGTCCTAAATCAGAGTTCCTCAATCCTGTTCCTCGAGGGCCGGTGTCCCTGCAGGTTTTCCATCTCCCCCTGCTGCAACACAGCTGATTCAAATGATCCGATAATCAACAAGGTCTGCAGAAGCTAGAAAATGATCGTTCAGGTGTGTTGCACCAGGGAGAGGTGGAAAATGGACAGGACACTGGCCCTCGAGGAACAGGATTGAAGACCCCTGTCCTAAATCTTCCCCAAAACAAACTAGGCTTCTTGTAATGCAACACGCCTATTGTATGGACTGAGCAACTCGCTCGACCATCGGGCATGTTCCCCTTGAGGTATTTCAGAGTGCATGTTAGCACACCCTGCCGGCCAAAATCTGAGACATCTTTGCTTCAAATTGACTGTGACATATATATTTGGTGAATACGGTGTTTGGAGATGGTGCAGGAGAAAGCTGGACAAAATGGCAGCTGTCCACGGTGTCTTAGTCTGTCTTATCATTAATGTTATTGCAAGCAAGATACATCACAGGTTTAAACAACAGACTGCAAAAAAATAAATAAAAACACATGGCCCAAAGCACACCACTCACATCTCTCTAACCAGCCATCTGATTGGCTGAGGCTCCCAGAATGCATCAGTACTGTTTTTGTATTGTTTTCATTTCTTTTGGGGATACGAATGGCATGAGAGATACATGTTTTGTGTTAAATTATATATATATATATATATATATATATCCACTTGTTTTCCTTGTCATTCTCTGTATTTGTTTGCAGTTTCACAAAAAGGACTTCCAGAAAAACATGAAGGAAGACCTCTTTACGCTTTGTGTTTTTTTTGGAAAATTGTTTAGCTCACTGTCTACACCATATTTTCAGTTCTACACATGGTCAGGGCAGAAGAGTGTCAGTGCTAGCATGCCCGAGTTAGTATGCGCGATGCATTAAATGTATTTTAAATGTTTGGATGAGGTGAAGTACGCACATGTGCACACAACTGTGCAAGGCCACCCGAGGTTCATTGACTCTCACCCGACCAAGCGAAGTGAAAAAATAAATAATACCAATCCGTATTTTTTTTTTTCTTATTAGTGTTTTGTCCACTAGAATTGATCAACCACCATTAATAATTTCGCCACAGTGTATACATTTTTTTAGAGTCAGGTAGAATTCCTTCAATAAGGAATTGCTTTAACGAGATATAAAAACTAGAAAATGTAAAATGTTAAATAATCAGTTCGAATTTTAAACTGGGGGGAAAAACACAGTTTACCCCCCACTATTGTTTTTTCTTTGGCATTTATTTTCTGCACTGATTTCATTTGGCATCAACAAATGTTCAGCAAACCGGCAAGTAAAAGGCAACATTTAAAAATAAAACGGCAATGACCTTGAACGATTTCCACAAACAAATTGATATTGTGATGCATATTTTTAACGATAGAAAGTCGTTCTTTACAAAGCAAATGAGAGTTAGACGTGTACAAACCTGCTTTGTGTAGCACAACACGAGGCTGGTTGCGAACTTCGACCAGCAGTTGATGATGTTGCTCGTTCTCTTCTTTTATTCCACAAAGTTCATCTTTGTACTTGGGTGTCGTTCTAGCACACATTTTCAAACGCCAATCTCAACAAATCCGCACTTGATCTCTGCTTGGCGATAACTCGCGTGCTTCTCTTTGTTCGACGAGACGAATGAAAGATGGCGTCGTTTCTTTTCCATCGAGAAAATGGCTGAATGGATCTCCTTCGTGAAAACCGCAGTTTGTTCAGCACGAAAGCGGAAGAACAACACACCCCGCTGTGATATGATTGGCTGCTGGCTGTGTGGAGCACTGTCACCAACTCACCGACAGATGTCGCCATTTGCGATGCAAATCATTGTTATCTTCTTCTCAACATAGAAAAAAAACCGTACGATTTAAACCGTATGCATATGACCAAACATTTTAGTTCCCAAATATGAACTTGACAGATGTATTGAATTTTACTTTTGTTGCTGGTTTTGTTAAAACATCTGACACCATGTTGTTGGTTGGATAGTATTCCAAATGTATTTCCCTATTATTAACAGTTGGGATGATAAAGTGAAACTTTATGACATGTTTGCACCTTTGCCTTTTTTCAGGGTTTTTCGCCAGCGACGTGGTTGCGTATTTTAAAATCACTGTTTTATTCTCTAAATGTTAGTGTTAAAGAATGATTTCAGTGTTTATAACTTAAATAACTTAAATATGTCATTTTTCATTTCAGTATTCATTAAACTACGGTGATTATTTATTTCAAGATTCATTGAACTGTTTTAGTAATAATTTAGTATTCAATGTTTAATCGTGACTGTATTTACTTTTTCAATATTTGTGTCACTATTTTTTTCAATCTTAATGTTCTGGAAAATTATTTTGCATTAAGGTTTTTGTTATTTATTGTGGCCACCTGCTTTTGAAGAAAGTGCCTTTCGCTTCTTGTACTCGAGGATTCTTTGTGAAGCCAAAACAACACGAACTTGACTGATAAGTAGGCTCAACGCAGAAAAAGTATCTTTTTGTTTGAAGATTACACAGTTCCTGTCAAATAAATCTTCATCTTCCTGTGTGCATCAGTATCTTCCCACGCACTTCTCCCACTGAGATCACTCTGCAGACTGACCCAAAAGACAATTTATTTTCCAGACTATCTCATTGATCTTCCCTAACTGCTGAAAATTCCACAACAATCTGGGGTCAGACGTGGGATAGCTGAAGATCCGCCGGTGAAATTCAGGGATGCTGGCAGGTGACCTCCAGGGTCCAATTCAGACAGCAGCAGCAACAAAGTGCGTGATGCGAATCATCTCGTCCATGGTGACAAATAAACGCTGACTCCAGTCGCCATCAAGTTGCCAACTCGTGACATTCCAAAACCTTTGAGAGAAACGGAGACCACTTGCGTTTCTCTGTCTTGTTCTTTTTATAGTTCAACTTCTAGTTCTGTTTTTCACCTTTTCACAGCGTAATGAAGGCCAGTTGAGCAAGTGGAACAAGTGTTTTTATTGATGATAGTGGAAGGCACCGATTGCATAAGCACTGTTTCTTCTCACACCTTTTCCATTAGGTGCGATTAAAAAGACAACTGAAAAGCATAACGTTAACAAATGTTGTTCTCGGCAAAGGCAAATAATTTTATTTACATCTTGATGTAAAATCACCAAAAAAATAATCATCACTCAGACATATAGGTTATTCTGGCACTGATCACATTGGCTTAATGTCAATAAAAAAGCTTTGCAAAATTAAATTTATCATATTTTATTCAAAATCACATTTACATCTTACCACAAAGAGTCGGTTCCTTCAGTTTTTTTTGTCCTGTTTTTTAAGCTTCAAGGATCGCTGCTATTCTCGTAGGGCTGGACGATAAACCGAAACTTTACTGTTACCGAAATTTAATACAATCATTTTGCCCATGTCGGAAAATTCAGTGTTTAAAAAAAAAAAAGAAAAGTCTTTTTAGTCATGTGACTCCACCCAGCTGAACGAGAAAGAAAACGTGACGACGCGGTCGTTGCTGGCGATTCAAATCCAGAAGCGGCTGACACGGAAGACGAAGTAACGTTAGTTGAAGTTGTTCCTGTTGTGCTTGTCCCGAAAAGAAATTCGACATCTGTCGTTTGGAAATGTTTTGGGTTCCAAAAAGACGATGTTTGAGCAAAAGAACACGAACTACAAAGTGCGTCGTAAGCACCCGAAACAGCGCGTCCAACCTTTTCTTTTTCACCACCCACAACACAACCATGCTGTTGACTTGGAGCTTGTGCTAAAAGTTCAAAGTGAGAAGCAAGGTTCGACAAGTGACAACAGCCCATAACGGAGGCGACACCATACGAGAGAACGTCTCAGAGGTGGACGCGATAGCCGAGCACATAGCTAAAGATAAAGCTCCTCTAGTTACAGTGGAGCGGACAGGATTTAAACGCCTCATGAAAGCAGCCGACAAGAGGTACGAAAATATTTGCCGCAAACAGCACTTCCGATATGGACAACATCGGGACGGGAGCGGAGACATGTCAAGCATTTTGCATCCACATCCGACTTGTGTTCGGGTCGCAACATGGATCCCTGTTTGAGCCTGACCGTGCATGACATAGACGACAAGTGGCGACCGCGCACCAGCGTACTTGAGACAGCATTTTCCTGATGAAGCACACTTGTTTATTTGGCACTGGCATTCCATTGACATTTTTTTCCATTCTATTTAGCATTTTGTTTACAGGCGACCAGCTCTTTTGCACATGGCATTATTTATATTGTTTACAAGATACCTTTACACATATCTAGGCCTTTGCAAATGGAATTACAGCATCTCGGCACAATCTATTTGCAGAAAAAGATTTTGTGAGAGGTACCCTTTTTCTCCTGTTCTTTGTGACATTGTTCAAATCATGCAAAGCAAGCTATTTGGAATGTTTATACAAATGGTTTTTGAACTATTATTTTTCATTGAAAGTAATGTGTACCAGTTGGTCAATAAAAAAAACTGTTAATATGCATTTCCTGCATTTATTTTGATTTTGGTCCTCAGGGGGAATTGATCGTGCATTGATCATTACCGAGGAAAAATTGCTCAATTTATCGCAAAATTGATTTTAGGTCACATCGCCCAGCCCTATATTCTCGCCATCACAATCGTGTCTCTCAGCAAGCCGTTTAGTGGCGAATTTTTTAGCACAAACGCTGCAACTGAATGGCTTGTCTCCACTATGTGTTGTTGTGTGTTTAATTAAAGTAGACTTTTCAGAGAAGCATTTTCCACAAACTGAGCAGGAAAAAGGTTTTTCTCCACTGTGTGTTCTTGTGTGATTTATAAAATCAGACTTTCGAGAGAAGCATTTTCCACAAAATGAGCAGGAAAAAGGTTTTTCTCCACTGTGAGTTCTTGTGTGCCTTGTTAAAGTTGACTTATGAGAGAAGCTTCTGCCACAAACTGAGCAGGAAAAAGATTTTTCCCCACTGTGTGTTCTTGTGTGGCTTGTTAAATGAGCCTTTTGGGAGAAGCTTTTACCACAAACTAAGCAAGAAGGAGGTTCTGCAGTGTGTGTTCTTGTATGTTCTGTGAATCGGGACTTTAGAGAAAATCTTTTACCACAAACTGAGCAAGAAAAATGTTTTTCTCCACTATGTGTTGTTGTGTGTTTTCTTAAATTAGACTTTCCAGAGAAACTTTTGCCACAAACTGAGCAGGAAAAGGGTTTTTCTCCAGTGTGTGTTCTTGTGTGTTCTGTTAAATTTCCCCTTTCAGAGAAGCATTTTCCACAAACTGAGCAGGAAAAAGGTTTTTCTCCACTGTGTGTTCTTGTGTGGCTTGTTAACGTTGACTTTACAGAGAAGCATTTTCCACAAACTGAGCAGGAAAAAGGTTTTTCTCCAGTGTGTGTTCTTGTGTGGATTGTTAACATTGACTTGTGCATGAAGCTTTTGCCACAAACCGAGCAAGAAAACTGTTTTTCACCACTGTGTGTTTTTCTGTGCCCTTTTAAAGACAGCTTTGAAGTGAATGAGACAGTGTGACATGCCCTTTCACCTTGAGCTTGCCCATCATCATCATCATCATCATTAGTATCATCATCATTGTCATGAGCGTCTGATAATGTGTCCTCATTATGTGCTTGTGATGGCCCCCAGTGGTCTTCATCACCTTCTGTTGTCACGTGATGACTTGAGCTGCTGCTTGTCGGCTCCGCCCCTCTGTTGTCCTCACTCTCATCCTTGTTTACATCTTCAGTCTTTATAGGGACAACTTTCACTGGTGACTTGTTGATCTCCTCCTCCTCTTCCTCCTTTTTGATGTGAGTCAAGTCTGGCTCCTCTTTCACAAAACGGAGATAGTTTTCACTGACCTCTGTCGGACACAAAAAGACAAACATACATTTGGTTTGGTCAAGTCAAACCTCGTGCGTCGACTTTGTCTTATATTGTTTCTACCGTGCTACCTTGACTTGTGCCTGCCGCATTAATGTTGTGATGCATGCAATGCGTGTGACCCCGATTTGGACCGGACCATGGGGGCATTTCACAAAATTACATCCTACGATGTAAACCTCCCTTTCGCAGCACAACAACAGTGATAAACGAGCATTTAAAAAGGAAGCACGTTGCGGCTGATGCCCGATTTAATTCCTGACAGTCACAGACGTTTCTGGAAGCGAGCTGAAGTTAGCACACACAGGCTATTGTGTGCGTCTGATGGAACACCTGTTGTGGGACCCTAACATATTGATGCAGACCACTGGGGGCCATCGCAACATAATGACATCGATAAAATAGGAATCCTTCAAGTTAAATATGTTTACAAGTTTTTCATTTTGCATTTATAGATAATTTCATCGTGGGTACTTTTTGCTTCCATTATAATCTGGATCCCTAAAAGAATTAAAGGGGCCCTGGAATCAGAGTGGCTATTTATTGCATGATTTACGTTTGTTTGTTTTATTACCCAAAATGACATTTAGCCTGCTAGTACATTCTGACATTCCCCTTTTTATATTTATAAAATTTCTGTTTCTAAATAAATTTTAAAACAAAATTACGTTTGAAGAGTAAAAGTTCTTACACATAAGCATTAAGCAACAACACTTTCACTCTGACTTTCGTGTTGACATATTTGAATAATGACTGTTTATATTAAAGTTATCCAATACATATTCAAATTAGACTAAGATACACCAAAACATTATGAGTTCACTGAATTATTTTGTAACCGCAATGATGCTTAACAGCCACAGGGTGTCAGTAATGAGTAACAAAGTAACACAACACCTCCCATTGTTCCGTCATCATTGTCATTTGCAAAAATTACCAGGAACTATGAGTTGTGAGGGAGATGCAAACCACCTGGGCCACAGGAACTTTATTACCAGGAACTAAATGTTCCTGGACTTGTTGGTAGTGAGGTAAATTTCCGCTGTTGATGTGCGGGTCTGGCTCAGCTCCCCTCCGGACAGGTCGCCAGGCAAGGTTGGCTTGGTGATGGAAAAAACTTCTGACACACACCGGTGGTTGGAAGAAGATTTTATTGATCTCAGCTGATGTCAGAAGTTCCCAAAAGAAAAAGGTGTCCCCTTCTCGCGTCTTCCCTTCTCATAGGGAAGGCAAACAAAGGACATGAATATCTAATTTTCCCTTATTGCATATGCATTTTATCCAGCTGTTTCTTAGCTGACTCCTCAAACTGCCCCCATGGCTGCGGGGCACAGACTCCGCGAAGGTGCGACTTCCCGGCGCCAGACCCCTCTTTTGTAAACCCCCTCCTTGGTACGCAGATAACCCCTGTTCTGCTTCCTGACCCCCCGTAGATAAAGTTAAAGTCTCGTGCCTCTCAGGGCGGCAATCTACGTGTCAAAGGGGGAGTCAGGAAGCCCTGAGGGAGTTCAAAGCAACAGTTGTCATGGCCATAAAATAAGTTGTCTATGTCAGACCTTGTGAAAATACACTACATAATCCCCCCTTCGAGGCAAATCCAGATTGCCTCGACTCTTAGTTAAAATAAACCAAAAACGACATCAGCATGAACCCAAAAATCTCAATCCAACATTTTATGCCAATCCCATGTCTACAATTTGAAACCCTATTTGTCCAGATCCTAAATGATGCTCAAGGCATGTTACTTAAGGTTAACTTTAGACTAGGAAAAGCTAAACTAATAAGGCCAAATCACTCCCTGATGGCACCCTAACACCTCCCACAGGACTGCACACCACCGCAAAAATTTAAAAGATCTCATATCAACCACCCCGGTCGCATCAAATTTACCCCTTGACTGGTAATGCTTTTAGCAAACCGACATTAACATTAAGCAAATTTTGATGCAGTCCATACGGAAGTGTGAGGGACCCACCGAGCCCCCGTCGGAAAAAACCCCCTCGTGTAGAGAGTGGGGAAAAAGAGGGAGGCCCATACTAAGCAACAAACAATGTTTACAGATTGCCACAAATACAAAAGCCATGAACATGAAAACGGATATGAAGGCTTCGTATGACAAGCTGAAGCACCACCGATATAAATGAAAGAATAGTCATGCAGCAAATACAAATGATATCAAAACACAGTAAACATGTTCCACCGTTCCGTGCCTCCTGTGTGCGTAGTTGTGTGCTTGTGTATGTGTTGTACAGTCCATTGCACTGATAGAAAGGCACCCCAGATGGGACAATACTGGTAAGGGCCCGCAGCCCATAGTCATTGGCCTCGCACCAACGTTTACAGTCCCCTCAACGGTCTGCAGGACCCTGGCCAGTTCCTTAGTGTCTCGGGCAACACTTTAGGAAAAAACAGATCTGATGGTCGCATCCTACAACACTCATAGGAGTCCTCCATGTCACTTGCTCCAAGCGGGGTTCCAATCTGCATCCACCTCCAGTTACACTCCACCTGAAATACAACAAGCAGAAACACTCCACACAAAATTGAGCACCTGAGGTGCCAAATCAAATCATTTTCAACATGAGAAATAGGCACATTCCAGGACGTAGATGGCTCCACGGCCACTGCAATCTTCAACACAGCCACCGTCTCCGGAATGCCCCCCTTCGTCCCCAAACTGTACCAACACTGACTCTGTCAAATAGGGGAGGGTGCAGAGACAGCAAAAAATTGGGGAAGCCGCGGAGCGGAGCCCAACATCAGTCGAACTCCGGGTCCACAACCCCTCCGGCAGAGATGCAAACAGGACTTTCGCTTCCGAGTGACCCATTCCCTGTCCCGCATAGTGTCGAGAAATTTGGTAATGTTCCAAAACAAATGAATTTGTAATGGGGCTGAAATACGCTACCCTGATAGTGAAACAGAGTATTCAACATCTGAACTGAAAACCCGTCAGTCGTCTTCACCATGGGGCCTAAGTCTTTAGTATGATAATGCGCGCCGTCAGTTAATGTGATTTGTGGCAGGCGAACGTAGACCATTCATACTGTCTCCTCTGCTCCGGAGCAAGGCGCACATGCAAGGCAACGCCGGTAGACATAACAAACACATAATCATCATGTAAGATCTATTTCTCACCCTCGATTTTGGGTGAATGCACACTGGCAAACCAAATCATCATAACTCAGTGTTCAATGCAAAGTATCAATCGGTGGTTTGAATGAGTGGAGGCGGCTACGCCACACAGACCAGAGCAGAAACAGGACGTACAAACCGCGGGAGGATGGTGACCCTGGTTTCAGAGCTGCCCAGTCTACTGGAATGGAGGAGAGCACAACGTATTTGTCCCCCGGCGGATGTGCATAGTCAAATTCAGTCCCATCTGGTAATGCCACTCAAATACCAGTGTTAGTTTCATTTGTGTGGTGTCGGTCCACTGCAGTGACTCGGGTAATCTCCAGAAGTCCACGAGGGTTGACAGTGTCGTTGCTCACTGCGATGTGCAGAGGGAGCTTGCAAAGCCTGGAGCATCTTGTCCCCCCATCAAAAACTGATGTCCATCTACCGTCACCGGAATGCCGGGACCTGCCAGTCCTTGAACGCTGAGGCTCCTCGGGCACCCCTATTGCGGAATGGGGGTCCCAATCTGGTTGAGGAGTCAAGTGTGCTTTGAGAGGCCATGGAAGCGTTGTCAGAGGAGTGGGTAGCGGTGGCGCCCCCTCGCTGGTGGAGCTCTTTGTGACCGGCATGGCACTGGACCACAGGATGGCACCTTTCAGGAAGTGGCTCAGTATGGACAGCTCATCACCCAGTGACCCAACACCCCACAGCAATGGCACGTCCCACTCACAACCCATGTCTATAACCACTCCTACTTTTGTTACGTGACCTTGCTGACCGGCTGGTGCGGACAACAAGCCTGCTGTGGCGCTGCATCACCAGAACCTGGCGCAGGAGCAGCAGAAACGGAAGGCGCAAGCGCAGTGGGAGCTGTCTGTATTAGCCGCAGCATTCGCTGCCCCCCACTTATTTATTTTTCCTCTTTTTTTTTTTTTTCCTTTCCATATTCTTTTTCCTTTCCCAATGAATTTGCACTCTTGGCCCTCTGGACCCGCAAATGTAGCAATTCTCTTTCTACATCCAAGACAATATTTCCTTTCATTGATGTCGTGCAAATTGACGCAAAAATGTGTGCACTACTCAAACCGATTAGCAGTTTCTCATTGACGGACTGTTTCGCATGACGTCAGTAACGGGAAGGGGCACGCCCTTAAGGACGGCCACCTGGAACAGCTGTGTGGTGATGACACTATTGGACGGGTCACTGGCGGAAGTTTCAATCCATTCACGTCTCGCCCTGGCAACCTGTCTCCCATAAGAGCTCACTAACCTAATCCCTCATAACAATGACTAGATGTAATCAACTCACAATTAACAGCACGTGTCATCTCTAAATTATTTTAAATTATGTTGAACCCCTTAAAGGTCTGTCTTGTAAAAACAAAAATTCCTGACTGTTAATCACCCAAACCTAAATTATTTCTCCCAATAGGTATCCTCATCATATTTTACCTATTCCGATGCCAATTGGTTTTGTCTTCTATTTATTATTCCCTTTTAATTCCCATGAACACATCAACCATAATTTAGCTATTCTTTTTCAGCTAACTCTTATATGACCCCGTTTTCCTCAACCAATGAGTCACTAGCCTTTAAACTGGATTATCTGCAAGTTAAAATTTCTACTTTACTGTATATCAAAAGTCCCCTAATAACATGACAATTCGTCATATTCCCATATAATTTCTATCTCAAAATGCCGTTCCATTCATTGAATTACCTCAGTACAACCGTCACCAAACTGGAGCATGCAACATTAGACGTATTTTGTTTGGCATGACCTCTAACCTTGCGTGTTCTGTTTTAACCCAATTGTATCTCTTATCAGTATCGCTGTTTCATTAGTTGCTGCCGGTCGTAAAAAGGAGGGGTTCAGAGAGGAATTTCACTCTCAGGGGCAATCCCAAACTTATGTTTCCAGTACATTGTGACATTCTAGGCCGGTTTATTATCCTTCTTATTGCAATTTTACTGCATTCAGTCTTCCTCAAGACTGAATACATTATAGTTTTTCTCTCATATTTAATCGTAGTTTGTCACTTTAGCTTTTGCGCTTTTCATATTGCCAAGTCAGATTCTACGCATCATGCCTTTATCCTTTTAAGATCTTGGATTTCTCTCTTTAAAACACCCCTACTTGAATCTAAGATTAATTTCACCCCCATGATTTTGTAGCCAATTATCTTTTTATCATTCTAATTTTGCTTTAGTTATTATCCAAAATTTTAAATATATTTTATGCTGCATCTTTCAATGCAAACTACGACGCACACGCGTTAGCTTTTTTGATAAACTGATGACACTGCTTAATAATGCAATCGCCTAAGGACACATGGGTTTTTTAGAAGGGGCACTTCTGACTACAAAGGACCTTGCACTGGTTTATAACTATAACCCCTTATCTCCTGCGTGGGGGCTGCCTGACGTCCTGGTCCCACAGTAGATTGAGGTGAGAACACAGCGCTCTGCTTGCATTCTTCCTGCTGGGCCCAATCTTCAACTCTTTCACCTCAGCATGATCATTGTTGATATGTCCTGTTAACACTTAAACATCTTTACAGGCAAAAACAATTATGTGAAGAAAATACTGCATCTATCTCCCCCCTTTGACACATGCCCCACATGTGTCAACACAAATAACAATAAAAACAGACAGAACAGCAATTCCAGACCATCCTATACCCGTGACGAACCAGACTTAATTCGTTGACCAGCCGTCTCTCCTTCTGGAATGGACACTCACTTGAATGCTGAAACACAACTGGAACCAACTCACGCAAACAAATCACTTTCCATCCAGTAGCTGCTGCCGCAACCTGCTTGACATGGAAACGGCTCCAACAAAACACACCTCAATAAACAAACACCCACTCACGACAACAAACCACATCATACAAATCAAACACCACATAATCTCGGAACTGGAATCAGCAGCGTCCATCCTGTAAATCAGCCTGAATTCATCATCAACAAAATCAATCAACCATGAAAAATAAAGGGTTAGGGTTAACAATGAACAAATACAGCACGTCATTCTCCCAGAAGGTGATCCGCAACCTGCAAAATCAACATAAATCATATAACCAACCCAGCGTCTGCTCCTTTAGCAACGGCTGAGCATTCAAGCTGAAAAAAAAAGTTAAAAAACAAAACATTTCACAAAGTCACAATTGTCTTTTGGTCTCAGTCTCTGGCACGAATGCCATATATAGGGTCACTGTCCAAGTTTTTTCATCTCATAGTCGACATCTGTGTCACCTCTCATACAGTCCAAAGTCATTCACAGCTGGTACAGTTGTGTCCAGCACTATTACCGCAATAGGCCTTCTCCATTTGACTAATTTGGTTGTCAAATGGTGCCACAAGATGTACCACTTCCACATTATTCGTCCACACAGATTTGGTCAAGAACCGTCACTGATCAGTCAGTGTATCCCATTTGTTGAACCGCACAGTTCATGCAGTATATAGTTCCAGGTGAGAGGAATTTATCCTCTTAACTTGATCACATCATCTCCATCTCTCAATGAACTTGAATATCTTCACACATGCCTCTTCAAGCATGCTACCTTTTATCAATTAAACAATCCCCCATGTGGTTGATTGACTCCCATTCTCAATATATAGTCTAAGTGTATTTTAATGGTGGCCACCCACACACACACACGCACACACGCACCGCACTAGTGACTGACACATTTCCATCCTCTCACAAAACCTGTAATCACACGCAAATGAGTTATTTCACAGAATCAGAGCTAATTTTCTTCAATCAACAGCTCCAATCCTCCATTACCAGTATTATTGCTTTCCCCAACTCCTTTCCAACTAATTGTAGTCCAATAGATTAGATGGATATCAATTGCAAGACCTAATTTACCTTGAAAACAACTCCGCCTCCTCATTGGCTCTAATCTCCTCAAATTAATCCTAAAATGAATATCGAATTGTATGTTTAAACCTATTCCCGTAGCCTTCCAAATTACACCTATAATCCTAGAACATGGTTCAAATCCCCCCTTTTGTTTGCTTCAATTGTTAAAAAACCTTCACACCTTAAATTGTGCTGTATCTTCAA
The DNA here is from genome assembly GCF_059441095.1 of Idiotropiscis lumnitzeri. Taxonomy (NCBI): domain Eukaryota; kingdom Metazoa; phylum Chordata; class Actinopteri; order Syngnathiformes; family Syngnathidae; genus Idiotropiscis; species Idiotropiscis lumnitzeri. Next base: position 8,476,203 of record NC_142392.1, read on the forward strand.
GTTCTTCTGTTTAATACCTCTTGGATTACAACTGTTCTTTTTTCTTCCCACGTCCATGTGTTTATCTTCTCATTTGTTGTCATCTCGAACCTCTCTTGCAGGTTGTCAAACTCCATTTTGTTTTGTCTTGATTTCTTACTCGTTTATTTAATTATTTGTATTTCCTCAACGTCAATTTACTACGCTCATGCCTCCCCTTTTTCTAGTTCATTTTATTGTTTTCTGTGTGTAATTCCTTGGTGTTGTCACATGATCTTAATTACAATAGTTAAATGTATATAATTTCTTCTTGTTGTGTAACCCCCTATAAGATTTCTCCGACTAAACTTTGTGGTCATTCAAATTCACTGTCCAAACTGCAAATTGTTCATTCCTAATCAATCCACGAATGCTTTTTCCTCAAGAATTAATCTGTCTAGCTAACTATGGGAAGCCTACAATACCCCCCTTTAATGATGCCTCAAATGAGCAGTTTGTTTTGTTTTGCTTTTTTATTTTTATTTATTTATTTATTTATTTTCCTTTTCCCATGCCGCTGTCAACCGAGAAAGTATTGATAGAAATATATCGCCTAATCATCTGATCAAATCTGGTGATTTATAATTTACCACTGGCTAATTCCAACTCTGCTGCATTAAATCCCTCTGTTAGTTGTCGCCACGTGTATATTTTCCTTCTATTTTAATTTAATTCCATATGACTGCTACTCTTCTAAGATGTAACTCACAAGTATTTTATAAATCAGTTGCCCTATACGAATAGTTAAATTGTTTCCTCTTACTAGAATTCGTATAGTTAGATTGAGTAATCTAACAGTCCAGCCTCCTGCAGACTGAATTGAAGACAGCTCAACTTCCATTACATATTCTAAGTTTCCCAATCAGGCCATTTGTACTCTGCTTCTTCCACCCAGGCTTTATGAACCCAACTCAGTGGGGGAGGCTGAGATCCCTCCTTTGACACCCCTCGTTGTTCACTACCTCAAAGCAAAGGCAAACGACATCTTCTGTTGGGGTCAGAAACAGGAGGTGAACGCAGGATTCTGGATCGGCCTGCTAAAATATTTAGACACAATGTTAAATAACATTCTATTTATTAAAAGTCATTAGTTATGGCTAGCCTATTTGTAACTACATTTTCCAATTGATGGAATTCCATGTTGTATACTCTAGTATTTCTGTAGTGCTGGATGGTTCTGGCCATATTTATCAAACGTTTTCCTGCCCCTGACCAATTAAATCCCCTGACACCACACGTAACTTACTCAACTTCCCCAAATTCCTTTTCCAACCATTCTCACTGTCTGCCAAGAAAATATTTCACTGAATCTCTTCATTAAGCATTAATTTTCTTTCGTTCTTCCTTAAAACGGTTCTCAATTCTCCATTTCGCACGTATGTAAATTACTCGTCTTCTCATTGGACGCCCTCGCGTGCAAGCCTATCCTAGACGCTCCCAGCAGGAAAAGGAGAAGGGGGGGGGGCCGCCTCACTGTTCATGCGCCGATCACGTGGCCCCCGGGTTACCAGGGGTTATGCCCCCTGCCAAAGGCTCCAGTCTACCGGCCGCTCCTCCCTGCCAATTTACGAGCAGGCAATCTCAAGCCAATGGCAACAGCTCCTTCCCCCTAAACTTTCCGCTCGTTCCAATTCACTTACGTTTTTCTTACTCAACCTACCTTGCCTCTCAGTTAGAGAACCAAATTCTGCCCCCGCACCTCAGGTTTGACACCCCTTAAAATTTCACATTTTTTGTTTTTCAAGGCACAATTTTGATAGAACATTCCTTATCGATCTCGTGATGCCCCCCTTTAACCATTTAATGACTCTTTCCCCACATTTTGACACACAAACAGACGCAGACAGACACAGACACGGGCCCACTCCATAGAAGACAATGTTCACGAAAAGAACAGACACAAAAAATAAACTGACAACAATTCAATCTATTTCATTTTGGCTTATGATAATTCTCGTTTTGATGGCTATTTTCCTCGAAACTATTACATGTACACAACCCTCTAAGGTTGGCGGCCAACGGCCACGCGTGCACGCGTTCACGCGCAGCACAAAGACGTGTGCGCGTTTTGGATTTTCCTATATTCAGTCATTTTTGCCATCCTTACTTTCTTCATCCTTATATTAATACAATCACATTATAGTTAATATTATTCTCGGTACGTCTCTATTGATTTTCAAAGCGCTTGTATATCATTATCATTACTTCTGCAGACTTTCAAACATTTCTATTGTGTGCACATATCATTCATATACTGGTATACCATTATTAAACCCCCTAATTAGGCCTAATTTCCACGTACCCATATCACTTCATAAACCCCTGCGTACATCCTTAGCCAAACGTGGACCGCAGCCAGGTTCTTGATTTTGCGTGGCCTTGACCAGAGCGCATTTGATCACCGGATATGTCTCAAACAGCGGAATCGAACCGGCTTGACAAGGAACCTCCGTAACATACCGAACACAACGACAGCTCCTGGCTCCGCGCCGTCAACACTGAAGTGCGTCTCGTGCCTCAAATGCGCTCCATGCCTCGCTTGCCCAAACGATACGTGATAGCGCGCGTCTCTACTTCTGTTCGGATTTCTCTCATGCCAAACTGTCCGAACTTCTCATCTCATCATCTCTTCTATTTCATATCTTCTCTTCTTATCTCATTAGTGGTCTTTTCCGCTCATAATTTCCTGCAAAAATGTACACCCTGGCCAGGGTCTGTACTCAAACTAAGCCTTTCACGACTATATAATCCATAGTTCGCTTCTTAGCTTTTCAACAGCAGTCTCGGAGCTTTCCACTTCTTGTTTCTCATCTCTTTGACCACTCCCGCACAAGTCTCTTTACTTAGTTTCTGTCATCATTTTTTTTTATACTTTCCTAATGTTATTGCATAGTGGGTTACTCCGTGTCCCCTCACTAAGGCTCCATTTACTTAGTTTATTTCATCATTTTTTTTATACTTTCCTAATGTTATTGCATAGTGGGTTACTCCGTGTCCCCTCACTAAGGCTCCATTTACCTAGTTTCTTTCATCATTTTTTTTATACTTTCCTAATGTTATTGCATAGTGGGTTACTCCGTGTCCCCTCACTAAGGCTCCATTTACTTAGTTTCTTTCATCAGTTTTTTTATACTTTTTCTAATGTTCTTGCATAGTGCGGTTACTTTGACCTTTTCTCATGTCTTAATCCTTACAACGGCCTTTCCTACTCCAAAAACCAAGACATAGGGACAGCATTTTCCATGACCAACCAACCAGCAGACCCACACGCACAAGCTCTCTTTAACTGCCCCAGAACCCCCGACCGCTCAGACACAGGCGCCCAACATCCATTGTGAGTAAAAGCGACTCACCTCTAGTTCAGCCGGCCGGCTGTTGAACGCCTGCACCCCAGCACCCGGAGGCCCTCACTGGAGCACGAATCCTGTTCGTGACGCCAAAAATGAGGTAAATTTCCGCTGTTGATGTGCGGGTCTGGCTCAGCTCCCCTCCGGACAGGTCGCCATGCAAGGTTGGCTTGGTGATGGAAAAAACTTCTGACACACACCGGTGGTTGGAAGAAGATTTTATTGATCTCAGCTGATGTCAGAAGTTCCCAAAAGAAAAAAGGTGTCCCCTTCTCGCGCCTTCCCTTCTTATAGGGAAGGCAAACAAAGGACATGAATATCTAATTTTCCCTTATTGCATATGCATTTTATCCAGCTGTCTCTTAGCTGACTCCTCAAACTGCCCCCATGGCACAGACTCCGCGAAGGTGCGACTTCCCGGCGCCAGACCCCTCTTTTGTAAACCCCCTCCTTGGGACGCAGATAACCCCTGTTCTGCTTCCTGACCCCCCGTAGATAAGGCTAAAGTCCCGCGCCTCTCAGGGCTGCAATCTACGTGTCAAAAGGGGGGGTCAGGAAGCCCTGGGGGAGTTCAAAGCAACAGTTGTCATGGCCATAAAATAAGTTGTCGATGTCAGACCTTATGAAAATACACTACACCGCCACTACAATGAGTTACGATTCTAATGCAGTGGGCCTCAACATAGTTTATGTCAGGTCAGGGATTTCGACAGGGGTCCCCGACTTATCAAGGGATGGATATACAGGAATGGGTCCCGGTTTAGACGAGATGGCGCCGAGGAGCAACATAAGGGGAGTCCACATCTGTTCTCGTCCTTGAGGGTTTTGGATGGCCATGTAAGGGCAAGTAGGATGAGAATGCATATGTAACAGGGGAGAACTGCATATTTATATCTTTTGTTAGCTTTCCATATAAGAAGGGAAGGCTAGAGCGCGGGGGCGGGGGTGGGGGGGGACACACCCTTTTTTGGGGGAACTTCTGGCATCAGCCAAATTGACACCAATACAATCTTTTTCCAACCATCGCAGTGTCTCAGAAGTTTTTTTTATATCACCAATGCAGCCTTGCTTGTCAACCTGTCCGGATGGAAGCTGGGCCAGACCCGCACATCAACAACAATAATATACCACAAAGGTTAAAAGTCGTTGTTTATTAAACAGTAGATGGCGATAAAACCCGTCTTCACTCATTCAAAACTGTGGAAAACATTGCCACCTACAGGCGAGAAAACGCAATTGCAGTCTTTCAAGTTGTCCCTCTCCGACCACTTCCGGGAATCTCAAATAAATAGAAAAGCCGTTTTTCCATTTTTGCTCGTGTTATATTCTATTTTTGTAGTCGAAACAAAATTTTAAATTCAAGCTGTTTTGAGACGTTTCCTTCCTTGTTGCAGAAAACAAACAAGCTGTATTTCAATTTGGGAATTTATTTTTTTAAATGAAAATCAAATAACCAGTCGTTTTTCCTTTGTTAATATCTACTTCCAAATGTAATATAACTACTTTTTAACAAACACGTCCTTCACTAACTCATACATCATTTTTATGCCATTATGGGCGTGGTCTGGAATAGTTACTTCAACAGGCACTCGGTGTTACTCCTGTCGAGTTCAATCAAGGCTCAACTTTGTTCTTCGGTTTTAACAGATGTGATGTGTTGATTGTAGTCGTTTCTCATTGAGAATGCAGTTGTGCCCCCTGGGTAACTTGTTGATGACGTAAGTTGTTGTTGAGCGCTGAACGAAAAATACTGTAACGTTGTATAATAAGTCAGGCCAATTTGTCCATCCATCCATTATTAAGCCAAAAACGGCTGCTGTTGGCCGCAACCACGCCGATCAGACCACAACCAAACACAACGACAACAACAGCGGGACAAAGACCAGGAACCTTCTCCAGGTTTCCCGCGAAGGGCTTCTTCATGGAGGAGCCCTGCGAATCCTGGCTTCACAAGAGAGTTCCACAGAAACGCGCCATCACGTGTCACTATTTCACGCATCTTAGATAACTTTGAGGAGCATGGAAGAATCCAGTGTATGAGAGGGTCATTCTGGACGACACAGATCATCGCCGTCTGGTGTGCCCTGTGAAATGAAAGGTGGCATTTTTCATTTATTTATTTCTTCATTTATTCATTCATAACTGACAGCCTCGCGCTCCCCTCATGCCCGGGCGGAAGGTGTTCCTCTTCGGCTGAACTACCACGCAGGCCGGCCCGTCTCCTCCAGAGCTCTCGCATGGTCCAGAACGAAACGAAATGTCGCCGCGCGAGTGCCCGGGCGGAAGTTGTTCCTCTTCGGCTTAACTGCCACGCACGCCGGCCCGTCTCCTCCGGAGCTCTCGCACGGTCTCGAACGAAACGAAATGTCGCCGCGCGAGTGCCCGGGCGGAAGTTGTTCCTCTTCGGCTTAACTGCCACGCACGCCGGCCCGTCTCCTCCGGAGCTCTCGCACGGAGCAAAATGTCGCCCCGCTAGAGCCCGGGCGGAAGTTGTTCCTCTTTGGCTTAACTGCCACGCACGCCAGCCTCCTCCGGAGCTCTGGTACGGTCCGAACCGCGCGAAACGTCGCCCCAAATCGTGTCCGGGGAAAAGTGCTCTTCTTCTTCCGCTCTCTTCTTCGTCCACTCTCCTCTTCGGCGCACACCGGCCGTCTAACCGCTCCAGCGCCCCCTCGTGCCGCTCGGCTAAACTACAATGCCCCCTAATATTTTTTAGACCCGCGAAGCACTGAAGCTGCGAAAGGTGAACCGCGAAGTAGCGGGGTATTACTGTAGATCACACAGAGGCGGTGGTGCAATGCGGCCGTTAATGTATAACATTAGCAGCAGACATTCAGAAAAAGCAAACCAATGCGAATATACACAGTATATACGTAAATACACAAATCCCCATGTGTATGTACACACTTACATCCCACAACATTTACAAGTGTAAGGAAACACTCCGAATGTCTGTCTATGGTACAGAGAGAAAATTAATAAAATGCTGCAATGATAAAAAATACTGCTGTCAAAACCCGTGTCGGTCATGTCAGTGTTTTTGTTATTATTTTCTTCACCTTCCTGCCATGTGCTCATTCTGTTTATTTAGTCAGCTGAGTGGGGCGTTTCCTCCAGCACTCCCCCACCAGCCACGCACCTGTTCCCCGTTACCCTCACACACCTGATGCCCATCTGCTCCCCTAATTACTGGACTATTTGAACACCTCACTCCGACAACTCATTGGCGGGGCATTGCTCCAATATGGACTGTCACGACCGCTCTCTGATCTCGTTCATGCCCCCGCTCTCGCCCCCGCTCTCGCCCCCGCTCTCGCCCCCGCTCTCGCCCCCGCTCTCGCCCCCGCTCTCGCCCCCGCTCTCGCCCCCGCTCTCGCCCCCGCTGTCGCCCCCGCTGTCGCCCCCGCTGTCGCCCCCGCTGTCGCCCCCGCTCTCGCCCCCTAGCATTTGTCCCTGTCCTTGCTCCTTAGCCACGTTAAGTTCGCCTTTTTTATTTTGCACCCTGCCCCGTTGTCTGTCATTATTTTGGTCCCCTAATAAATTGCTTAAGTTACACCTTCTCCAGCTTCCTCGCATTCTGGGTCCACCTCCTCCTCGCCGACCGGCGACCCTGACAACTGCAATGATAAGACGACTGCAATGGTAAATGAAGGATTGTATTATGATTGCTGGCATTATTTTAAACACTTACGGGACAGAAGGTCAATTATTTAATTTAGCAGGTTCTTATTTACGGAATATGTTAAACATTGATGAAACAAAAAGCATTTATCAAATGGAACTAGAAGCACTGGTCACAAGAATAACTGGGATTGTAGTCCTGATGTTTTCTGATTTATTATATTTTTCTCATATGCTAAATGTATAGTACTTAGTTTAAATGTGTGAAATTTATTGAAATTTTGGGTAGTGAGAACAAATTTGCACACATAGCATATCCATGAGCTGCATTCACAGCACTTCATGGTCTAATACGACGCTCATTTTCCACATTGGCTGGAGAGATGCAAACATACCAAATTTGGCACTAGAACTGTAACATAGACACTATCGCAAAAAATACATTCCGAAAGACATAACAATTGGAGATCGGAGCACATGCACATACGCATGCATACACACAGACACGGACTTACACTTGCACAAACACGTGCACATACACACGCACACGTGCACACCGACAAGATTACAGAGGAATGCCAGCGGAGAGAAACTGAGGGACGGCCCGCCGGAGAAGGCCAGCCTTGGCGTGCCAGTCTTGGGGACCAGACGGGAATCAACTATCCAGACGATGACTAACCTGGGGAGGACCTTCCCTTGGACGTGGACCCGTGCCGTGGGAGGGAGCGGGGACGACTGATTCAACCTACATTCCCCTTGACATAAAAAAAACTCCTCTAAAAACTTAAGCTGGGCTGAAAGATGGCGCGCATTTTTCGACTGTGCTCGCCCGAGTGCAGTTTTCTCGTGAGATTAAGAAAAAGCTGCCCAGATATCTGTCTTTGTACTATTTCCTGAACTCCAGAAATGAAAGAAACTAAATATCGGAACTCTAATCAGTTGTTGAGTCTTTATTTGACCCTTTTCTTCTTGAGTACAAAAACCGAACACGCATTGGCGTAAGTTTGGCTTTTAAAAGTTGATTTACTAAATACTTCTCATTTCCACGGTGACTCTACTCCAACAATACTAAAGCTGTTGCTTTGTTATTCAGATAGAATTTTTGTTTAAAATCCCCCTAGCTCTTCTTTTTGTCTATTCTATATTATGTACGTATTAATAACTGTTTGTTAATGTTAATAAAGTTTTTGACAAAAAACGTATTCGTAAATATTTATCATGTCACTGATGGTGGAGTGGTACACTCGCCTGAGTTGTGTGCAGGCAACGTGGGTTCAGTTCCCTCTCAGTGACGGTGTCTATGTCTGCCCTGTGACTGGCTGGCGACCAGTTCAGGGTGTCGTGTGCCTTTCGCCCCGAAGTCAGCTGGGATAGGCTCCAGTACTCTCCCGCGACCCTGTTCAGGATAAGCCGTGTGGATAATGACATGACATGACAAATATTTGTCATCTCATCAATATTTTCACATCAGAGTACTGAGTTTCGAATTACTCACTATAATAGTTCTCAAAATTATATTTCTTATCAATTTAGGTTAGTTAAGTACGGAGCCCCTCTGGTGCCACAGTATGAGAAAAAAATATTTTTTGCTAATCTGTACCCACAGTTTAGTAAACTGTACCCACAGTTTACTAATCTGTACCCACAGTTTACTAAACTGTACCCACAGTTTACTAAACTGTACCCACAGTTTAGCTAATCTGTACCCACAGTTTACTAATCTGTACCCACAGTTTACTAAACTGTACCCACAGTTTAGTAAACTGTACCCACAGTTTACTAATCTGTACCCACAGTTTACTAAACTGTACCCACAGTTTACTAAACTGTACCCACAGTTTAGCTAATCTGTACCCACAGTTTACTAATCTGTTCCCACAGTTTACTAAACTGTACCCACAGTTTAGTAAACTGTACCCACAGTTTAGTAAACTGTACCCACAGTTTACTAAACTGTACCCACAGTTTACTAAACTGTACCCACAGTTTAGCTAATCTGTACCCACAGTTTACTAATCTGTTCCCACAGTTTACTAAACTGTACCCACAGTTTAGCTAATCTGTACCCACAGTTTAGCTAATGAGCTAGCGTTCACGCCCATGCCATGACGTCAAACGTTTGTGGGTGTTGCTTGATAGAGCAGTACCCACGCGGTCGTATATCTCTCAAGGTAAATTCTATTAGATGTTATATTGATAGTACGAGAGTATAGTGTGTTCTGCATCGCTTAAAGACTTGTAATTCCGTGATTTATGTTCACGCCCATGCCATTCCGTCAAATGTAAGTAAGGTGTACATCGCTCTAGTTCGTGACTGTTGCTTGATAGAGCAGTATTAGCAGCGAACGGCTACATTTAGCCTCCGTGTTTTCTATTCGTGCGTCACGTTTTAAACATTTTTCGCGCATTATTTCGCTCGCCACAAGTCACCCAATCATGACAACCGTCACCCTAGCCACGGTTTGATTTTATTGTCGTCTTTTTGGCGTATCAGCAGGCATCAGTGGTTTTAGTCGAGCCCTCGTCGGAGAAGTGTACAAACACTCACGAATCACCACAAGAGGAGACAAGTACGTCTCTGACATTCACTGTAAGTACATTGTCTAAAGTTACTTTTATTTCACGACAACAATTTGTTGTGTTTACTGCCGTGCTTGTCGTAAATTGCTTAATAACTCGCTTCTGGGCTATGTTGGGTTGCTAAATATGGCTGTATAATGAAACTGTGAAACGATGGAAACAATCATGCATTCTTATCTATTCATTTTGTCAGGATGACATGACATTTTTGTAAACGTGCAGAATCATATTTTCAAAGTACAATACTGTAGTTTTACTTTGCATCTTGTCTCTTTAATTGCCTTGAGACGATGTGTAATGCAGCAGTAGTGCCATTTTACTCCTCTGTTTCAGAAGATGGACTCGAATTTTCTAAAATTTCTCCAAGACCAGCGAAAGTTAGATGATAAAGTCATTGCCACCTTTATCGAGGAGAAGGTATGTACAACAGGCAATAACATGTCATTTAACCAATGTGGGTGTTTAAGGAAAACTGATGCCCCTGCAAAAGTGCTTGATGAGCCACATGACACCGCTTCTGTGCATTTTACTGCATTGGAGGAAACAGCCAAGGTGCCTCCATTGGACAGTGAAATGGTGGGAGCAGTAGGTGGACTGTTAGAAAATGTTATTGCTGATGAAGAAATAGTCTTCAGACATTCATTTGCTGATTATGCCACTTATGATGTCGATGACACCCTCGACGACACCATCCCCATGGAGCTGTTGGTTGAAAATCCATCCCCAGGGCAAGAATCTCATCCACTTAAAGCAAGAAAACTTAAACTGCACAGGGGAAATGTTTTCCATGAATTAAATGCAGCCTTTCAAAACGGCACTGTAACTACTGATGAGCTGCTGGTGGAGATCGAGATGTTCCAACCCAATGGAGCAATGGAAAAGGGAGAAGATAATGGTGGTGTGTTACGTGATGCCTTAAGTGAATACTGGGAAACATTCTTCAGTAAATGCACTCATGGAAGCACAATGAAGATACCAATGACACGACACGACATGAAAGACGAATGGGTTAACATTGCCAAAGTTATGGTCCTTGGATACAACATTGTGCAATATTTTCCCATAGCATTAGCCAAGCCCTTTATTTTGTATTGTCTCGGCGTTGACCTGATGGAGAATGACCTGCTTTCGGCATTTTTAGACACAATTCCCTCTGAAGAAAAACAAGTGGCTGAACAAGCGATGATTGATTTTTTGTCTATCGCTGGATCTGAGGAGTGGATGGATTTCCTCGAAACTCACGAGGTTAAAGTTATTGTCAATAAGGGGAACGTGAAGAAGACTTTAATTGAGGTGGCACATAAGGAACTGGTTAATCCTAATTCTGTCATTTGTTTTCACTTGTCAAATTTGATATATATATATATATATATATATGTATACATATGTATATATACATGTGTATATATATATGGATATATATATGTATATGTGTGTGTGTGTATATATGCCAAAAGAAATGTGCCCTCAGCTGACTTTGAAACACGGGGGGCAAAATTTTTGATTTGTGGGCCACAATGGGTTCTCTTGACAGAGGGGCCGGACCAGCAACACTTGGATGGAGTGTTTTGGTAACCTCACTTTATCTGAGAAAGAAAATACATATCGTATATGGAGAAAATATATGCTCTAATTTTAAATGAAAATGAATGAAAACATTGCAACAAAATATCTGTCTTAGGGTGTGTCTCCTAGTGGGGACACTTATCAGAATTACGGGGAAAATAAAACATGAACAAGGTTTATTTATTTAATTTTTTCAACTTCGGCGGGCCTGATGTAAACGTTTAATAAATACACAGCTATTGAAGGCAATGATTAGAGAGCCTTCATTTGAGGTGATAGACACGAGTGTTCTAGTATAGAGTTGGTGGTGGTATGTGGTTCTAAACTAATATTTTATTTTTGTTTTCCAAAGGTGCAGATCTTTTAGTGGCTGAGAAGATCCATGTGCGATTCTTTGAGGCTGAGAACCTATTTACACGAAGACCAATGTCCCATACATGTGGCTGTGTTCTGGAGGTGGCCAACAACTATGGGTCGTACCCTGAGTTGTCTGAGGAATTTGGGAATGTACTTGATGCCAACATGTGGGTGATGGACATAATTTAGTGTCTGTTCTGCAAAATCTATTCCCATATACTCTTAGAGGGTTTGGCGGCTGTTTTGTCTGGAATTTGTTCATAATGGTATTTTATAATGTAGTTGCATGGTCTGATTCATGGGGGCCAGATTTACTGTTTTATGCCGGTATTTCATACTCTTGGACTGCAAGTCGAGTTGTTTATATTTACTGACTATTGAGTGAGTCATTGTTTGCATAGTTGATTCTTTGCAAAATTAGGAAGCAATTTTGTTGTGGTAAGACACAATTTTGTTGCCTATGGTTGTTATGCAACAGCTTTAAGACGTGTTTTTTTTGGGGGTTTTTATAAAATTGCTCCACTGCTTGTATTGCAAGCAGATAGTTGTGTCGCTGGGGTCGACTACGATGTCTTGTTTTACACAAATTTTATAAAAATTAAATGTGGAACTGCTCCAATCTGAATTTTTTTCTCAGTTAAGACAGTGACATTCACTCAGCTCTCAGACAGACTGTATGTAGGAGACATTATTTGCTGAATTGAGTACCCAAACCTCAAGTCTACAGTTATCAAGTTGTCACCTTGTTGCTGTCTGATTTGACAGTGTGCATTTGTGTGAATTTGACCACTTCGCTTCACATAAATAGTTTCCACAAATACATTTAAGGATTGAATAGCAGTTTCAACTCAAGATACTTTGGCGACCTGAAAATGTAGAAGACAATCAATTTTACTTTTAGAATTTATTTGAATCACACACATGTATTTTAGCGAGCTTGAATGTGGCTTTTTAAATACCAATCAAAGATCTTTACATGTTGGCTCAATGCATGTCAATATGCGGAGGAGTTTGCAGCAATTTATTTATTTTACAAAACCATAAATCAGCAACAGTTAATTTGGGTAGAACCATCAAGCAAATTACAAAATATATGTACAGTATATATCAAATGAATTTCAACAATTCTCTGTACATTTCCCATGTATGTACAAGAATGGGTGCACACACAGTCACAATAAGTGTACAAAAAAAAATTCTAAGTAAAATTACACATGTTGTAAAACACTTGATAAAATCCATAATGAGCAGAATGCTTCAAACTTAAAACAATTTGTCATTTAGTTATGGGAGGGCTCCATATAAACAGCAGTTGAGGTGTGGCGAGGGGGCACACACACCATTAGGGGGTAAGACAGGGCACATTGATTAATGGTGTGATACGTTATGGATTGTAAAAGGACTTTGAAGCCTTTTACACCTGGACTGCATCCATTAAAGACCAAAGAGTGTTATTAGCTCCTCTCTCAAGTTGACGTAGTTGTCCGTGGCGATATATCCATCCACTGGGACTTGGAGGTTGTTCTGTGACATTAGATAAGATAAGATAAGATAAGATTCCCCTTATTAGTCCCACAATGGGGAAATTCGAGATTCGAACCCAGGCCTCCTGGGGAGACTGGGACCGAAACGCGGCGCCTTAGACCACTCGGCCATCCTGGCACATTATGTGTGTACACAGAGTGAACACATCAGCATCACAAGCAACATCATTGCGGTGGATGCAGTCACCTTCACACCTCAAAAAATCCTCCTCAGTCACTTGGCACAAAAAGTCCTCTGTGCCGTACAGCTCCGGGACCAAGAACATGACATCAGGCCGACCATGAGGGACACGCTCATTCTTGGATGGACGAATCAGATGGCTGTTCCACACCTCCTTGACTGCATCCAACTCATCCTGCAGGTGATACAAAAACAATTTACAGAAATGTTTTAAGAAACATATTAACTGAAAATATAAACTTTTTCGAAGACTAATCTCAGCTCATTGTGCAAACACAGATGCATTCACGTGGAAGTCACCAAAATATGAAAGTGGCATGGTGAAAGTGAAGGAAAATACTGGCATTAAGTAGTTCAAATATTATCTGATCATCCATCCATTCACTGAGGTCAAATTTATCTGTAGCGTACTTCTGTGTCTGTGTCTATATGGAGGTAGAATTAAAACAAAGTATGGTAACCATAACTGAAAAAATGCATGTTACAGTAAGGTTTGGTATGTTTGAAGTTACCACTGACCATTGGGTCCTCAACTTTTTACCAAGGTAGGCAAAACGAATGCACTGCAGTGTGAAAGCAAGGTGGACATAAATCATCTACAATGTCACGGAAAATGTCTGGATTTTTTTTTTTTTGTAAGGTTCTGAAAACTTTAAAAGCAAAGTTGTATTCATGAGAAGAAAATATAAAAATGCATTGATAACTTGACCATGATATGGCAAAAATTATTCAATAAAGTGCTTATGAAGTGTTACTACTTGCCTGTATTAAACCAAGAAAGCAAAATAACATGAGGTTCTTGTCCAAGAAGTCACCATCAAAATGTCCTTCATCTTTAAGTCTGTGGAAGAGGTCCAGCCAGAATTCCACACACTCTCGACGGAGAAAGCCCCACCAACTCTCTATTCTTTGATTTGATGTGCTTCTTCCAACAACAAAGCTTTTGCCACCAGCATGCACATCAGTGTGGGTCCGACGAAGTAATTGCTGCATATCACGGATGGAACTGTTTTCTGTCCCCATGTCTGTTCTCACGATGCGCGCACATCCACCTAATTCATTAATAGTTTCAAGAAAGTAGCCACTGATGACTTTTGGATTACTGCTTGTGTGGTAAGCATTCAGCCACAGAATTCGCCTTGAAAATCCATCGATGGCTCCATTGATGCAAATGCCAAATGGCTTTAATTTGTCGTATGAGTCGACATGCCATACAAAATTTGGACCCTTGGCAAAGTATGCTCGCCTGTGCAGTCTTCTTCTCCTTCTAAATGTCGTGCCCTCCGGGTCCATTGCGGAAAGGAGCAGCCGTACATCTTCCTTTCGTACATGCAGTCCTCTGTCTTTACATTTGGTGTACATCCACCGGTAGCCATGCAACGCTCCAGAGCCCTGTAGCTCCTCTCTGATGAATTCCACAACTGTCTCTGGGTGGTCATAATGGATTCGGCGGAACAATCCATGCTTCTTAAGAATTTGTTTGAGGGACCTCAAACTCAGAACAATCCTGTGTTTGGAGCCCAGCACACATAGTATGTGTTTGTAGCTCAGGCCCAAATGAAAATAGAACTCTATGAGCTGAAGTTGGTCCATGATCTCATGCGTGCATTCTGTAGGTGGAGCAAAATAGAATTATGTTTTGATTTCTGATTACATCGTGGAATAGATAGAATATGTGATCAAATTATTAATTAAAATATTAATTACATTGAAATATGTTTACATACGTTAAAAACAATAGTTGTAATATCATATTAACATAAACCTCATGGCGTGGCAGCTATTAAAGCAATACTTTTAGCTAGGAAAAACACGGGAGAAAACGGCAGTAACCACAAACTATTATCATTACACAAAAATAACCGCAGAAAAGGTACTTACAGTGTTTGAAACCCCAAAGACGTAATTGTATCCTCTTGTAATGCGACCGAGTGAGTGTCTCCTTCTCCAGCGAGGACTGGATGATCGCTTGCGCCGGGCGATTGCTTAAAAACGCAGCGAATGTTCAAAACATGACGCACGAAAAATGAAAAGAAACGCGCTGGCTAATTGTAGCCGTTCGCTGCTAAAACTGCTATATGAACTAGGAACTAGAGCAATATTACCATCATATAATATGAGGGAACGAAAGTGAAAGTAAATCACACCATGCCGATTCGACAGAACACTACACTACACTCTAATTGTGGTGGGTCGGGTTTAGGGGGGCTCGGGTGAGATGTTTGTTTACAGTTCTCTGCCAGTTCCAGCCAGGCACGCCTCCGGCTTGAGAGGGCGTCGGCTCCTGCGCACCTGCTGCTCATCAGCAGTAATCAACACCAGGATAAAACCCAGCCGCGCCAGGAGCCACACGCCGGATTATCCCGTTTCCTACGTGGTATTGGCTCATGTCCCTGCACGCTGCAAGTTCGCCCGATCGTCTCGTCGCTCGTTCCCGTCTGACTTCTGTGTCGTCTTGTTCTCCCTCCAGCCGTCCAGTGCCCGTCCGAACCCGAGCTGCCCGTGCCCATCTCCGCGTTCCTGATCAGCGTTCGCCTCGCCTGCTCTCCCCCCACCACGCCACTCGCCTGCCTCTTCCGCGCCGCTCCCGCTGCTTCTCCGCCAGCCCGCCTCCCGCTTCCAGCGCTCGCCGTCTCCCCGCCTGCCAGCCAATCGCCGTTCCCGCGGTCGCTCCCGACCCGCCGCGTCGCTCCACTCCCAGCTCTCCGGTGCCGGCTCCCGATCGTGCTGCTCCCTCACATCCTCATTCAATAAATCCTATTCACATCACCCCGATCGCTCTTGGGTCCTTTTTCCCCAGCTCACGGTTCCCCGAACCGCAACAGAATAATCCGGCCACTCCAATGGACCCAGCGACCCCGGATCCCCTCAAGGAGGTGCTCGCCCGCCAAGAGGAACAGCTTGGGCGCCATGAGAGGATGTTCCAGGAGTTTACGGACTCTTTACAGGCACTCCACCGCCAATTTACGCACCTCTTCACCCAGGTGGGTTCACTCGCTCCCTCCTCCTGCCCCCCCGGGGCTTCGTCCCCGGCTCCCACCGCTTCCGTGACGTCACTCCCGGTCAGCAGGGAACCTCATGTTCCCCCGCCAGAACCCTACTCCGGGGATTTAGGCTCTTGCAGCCAATTCCTGCTTAGCACCTCGCTTGTCTTCGACCTGCAGCCCCTTAGTTATTCCTCCGACCGGGCTAAGATCACCTACATGGTCAACCTGCTCCGCGGTCGCGCCGCCAAATGGGCTACGGCATTGTGGGAGGCTTCATCGCCGGCAATGTCATCTTACCCCAAATTCTGCCAAGAGCTGCGGCGCGTGTTTGACCACCCCGTAAAAGGACGCGAAGCGTCCCGGAGGTTGCTTCTTCTCCGACAAGGCTCCCGTTCGGCAGCCGAGTTCTCCGTCGATTTTCGCATTCTGGCTCACGAAAGTGGGTGGAACGAGCCCGCTCTCCGTGAGGTCTTCCTTAACGGGCTGACCGACTCCCTCAGGGACGAACTGGCTGTCCGCGACGAGACCTCCTCCATGGAGGAACTAATCGTCCTAGCCATTCACGTCGACAACCGTTTACGGGACCGGCAGGCCGACCGGTCGCGGCGCCCGACCAGGCCAGTCGCACGTCCTGCCGCGCCCTGCGCCGAGGCCAGCCCTCCCGGTCCGGTCCAGCCCCCCGCGGGCCCGGTGAAACCCATGCAGTTGGGGAGGACCCTTCTGGACCCACAGGAGCGTCAGCGCCGCCTGGCCCAGCAGCTGTGCCTTTACTGTGGCAACTCCGGACACTTCCTCGCCACTTGCCCCGCCAAGCCAAAAGATCAGGCTCGTCGTTGACCGAGAGCCCAACGGCGAACCTTCTCGCATCAGCTACGGGCTCTTCCCCCCGGATGTCGGTTCCTGCACGAATCCTTTGGCGACACCAATCCTTCCCTGTCCCGGTTCTGGTCGACTCGGGAGCCGATGGGAGTTTCCTGGATCTTGCCTTGGCGCGGCAATTAGGAGTCTCCATCGAACCTCTCGCTTCCTCCCGGCGGGTGGTGGTGCTGGATGGGCACCTGATCGCCCAGGTCTCCCAGCAGACCACCCCCCTGACCCTCATCGTGTCCGGCAACCACCGAGAGTCCATCCAGCTCTTCATCATTAACTCACCCCAGGTTCCCTTGGTGCTGGGGTTCCCGTGGCTCCAAACACACAACCCGGCCATAGACTGGAGGAGGTGTTCCATCACCGGATGGAGCGAATTCTGCCACTCTCATTGCTTGCGTTCCGCGGACCCGGCTCCTTCATCTCCGTCTCCCGCTCCTACCCCTCCCGACGTCTCTTCCGTGCCCTCCGACTACCACGACCTCGCCCAGGTTTTCAGCAAGGACCTCGCCCGTACCCTTCCTCCCCATCGGCCCTACGACTGCGCCATCGACCTTCTCCCTGGGGCCCCTCTTCCCAACAGCCGCCTGTACAATATCTCCAGACCGGAGAAGGAGGCTATGGAGACCTATATCCGTGACTCGCTGGTCGCCGGGCTTATTCGGCCCTCCTCATCCCCCCTGGGAGCTGGGTTCTTCTTCGTAAAGAAGGACTCCTCGCTTCGCCCCTGCATAGACTTCAAGCCCCTCAACCAAATAACCATAAAAAATAAGACCTCGCTTCCCCTCATCGACCCCTCCTTCGAGCCCCTATGCGAGGCCCAGATCTTTTCCAAGCTGGACCTCCGCAACGCCTACCACCTGGTACGTATCCGAGAGGGCGATGAGTGGAAGACGGCGTTCAACACTCCCCTGGGGCACTTTGAGTACCTTGTTATGCCTTTCGGGCTCACCAACGCACCAGCAGTTTTCCAAGCCCTGATGACAGATGTGTTTCGCGACATGCTGAATCGTTTTGTGTTCATTTACCTGGATGACATCCTCATTTTTTCCCGCTCTCTCCCAGATCACCACCGACACGTCCGTCTAGTTCTCCAGCGCCTCCTAGAGAACCGCCTGTTTGTAAAACCCGAGAAGTGTGAGTTCCATGTTCCTTCGGTGCACTTCCTGGGGTACATCATCGCCCAGGGACAACTCCAGCCTGACCCCGCCAAGATCCAAGCGGTAGTAGATTGGCCCACGCCCGCCACCCGCAAGGAGCTGCAGCGTTTTCTGGGGTTTGCCAATTTTTACCGCCGCTTTATCCGTAATTACAGCAAAGTGGCCAGTCCTCTAACCGCGCTCACCTCCACGTCCACCCCGTTCCAATGGACTCCGGCGGCGTCTCACGCTTTCGCCCTTCTCAAGGAGGCCTTCACCAGTGCTCCGGTGCTCAAACACCCCGATCCCTCCCAGCAGTTCATCATCGTGGACGCTTCCGACACCCGAGCAGGAGCCGTCCTCTCCCAACGGGATCCCGTTTCCCAGAAGGTTCACCCCTGTGCCTTCTTTTCCAGGCGCCTGTCTCCGGCCGAGAGAAACTACGACGTCGGGAATCGCGAACTGCTGGCGGTGGTGTGGGCTCTCCAAGAGTGGCGACACTGGTTAGAGGGCACCACGATCCCCTTCCTTGTGTGGACAGATCACAAGAACCTGGCCTACCTGCAGTCCGCCAAAAGGTTGAACCCTCGCCAGGCTCGTTGGTCCCTTTTTCTAAGCCGTTTCAATTTCACCCTCTCGTTCCGACCCGGTTCCAACAACGGCAAGGCCGATGCTCTCTCCCGCCTGTTCGCGCCTCCCGCCAGCCCTGAGACGCCCGAACCCATCCTGCCCGCCTCCTGCCTCCTGGGTGCGGCCGCCTGGGAGATAGAGCAGACCGTGAGGGACGCCCAGCAGCAGCAACCCGACCCTCGACCTGACCCCTCCGACCGCCTGTACGTACCCGACGCCGTGCGGTCTCAGGTTCTCCAATGGGGGCACTCGTCCTCACTCACCTGCCATCCGGGCGTTACCCGCACCCTCCGGTTCCTACAACAGCATTTCTGGTGGCCCAGCATGGCCAAAGACACCCGCGAATTCGTGTTGGCTTGCTCGGTCTGTGCCCGAGGTAAGGCCTCTCACTCGGCTCCGGCCGGCCTCCTCCGTCCCCTGCCCATCCCAAGCCGTCCATGGTCCCACATCGCTGTGGACTTTGTCACCGGGCTTCCCCCCTCCAACGGGCACACCGTCATCCTAACCATCATCGACCGTTTCTCCAAGTGCGTACACTACCTTCCCCTTCCCAAATTGCCCTCCGCCTTGGAGACGGCCAAACTTCTTACCCAGCACTTTTTTCGACTCCATGGTATCCCGGTAGACATCGTCTCCGACCGTGGTCCCCAGTTCTCGTCACAAGTCTGGCGAGAGTTCTGCAAGGCGGTGGGTGCCACGGCTAGCCTCTCCTCCGGCTACCACCCACAGACAAACGGGCAGACCGAGCGAGCCAACCAAGACCTGGAGGCGGCGTTGCGGTGCGTGGTGGCCCGTAACCCCGGGTCATGGAGCGAGGCCTTGCCCTGGATTGAGTACGCCCACAACTCCCTCTCCTGCGCCGCTACAGGTATGTCCCCATTCATGGCCTGTCTTGGTTACCAACCCCCTCTGTTCAGAGAACAGGAGCACGCCGTGGCTGTCCCCTCCGTCGAGGAACATCTCCGTCGGGTCAGAGGAGTCTGGGCCGAGGTAAAAGCTTCGCTCACTCGTGCGGCGCAGAGGAACAAGCGCCTGGCCGACCGCCATCGGTCCCCGGCCCCAGACTACAGCCCCGGCCAGATGGTTTGGCTCTCGTCCCGCGACCTTCCGCTGCAGACCGAATCACGTAAGCTGTCGCCTCGGTTCATCGGTCCCTTCCCCATCGATAAGATTATCAACCCGTGCTCCGTCAGGCTCAAGCTTCCCGACTCCCTGAAAATCCATCCCACTTTTCACGTCTCCCTGCTCAAACCTGTCTCTTCCAGCCCTCTAAGCCCTCCGACCATCTCCCCTCCACCCCCCCTGATTATTGACGATCACCCGGCATTTACGGTCTCCAAGGGGCTGGATGTGAGGCGCCGAGGGAGGGGGTTCCAGTATTTGGTGGACTGGGAGGGTTATGGCCCAGAAGAGCGCTCCTGGATCCCTCGCAAGCTCTTCCTGAGTGATTCCCCGATCCGGGACTTCTATGCCTTACACCCGGGTAGGACGCCAGGAGGCGTCCGTTGAGGGGGGGGTACTGTGGTGGGTCGGGTTTAGGGGGGCTCGGGTGAGATGTTTGTTTACAGTTCTCTGCCAGTTCCAGCCAGGCACGCCTCCGGCTTGAGAGGGCGTCGGCTCCTGCGCACCTGCTGCTCATCAGCAGTAATGAACACCAGGATAAGACCCAGCCGCGCCAGGAGCCAGACGCCGGATTATCCCGTTTCCTACGTGGTATTGGCTCATGTCCCTGCACGCTGCAAGTTCGCCCGATCGTCTCGTCGCTCGTTCCCGTCTGACTTCTGTGTCGTCTTGTTCTCCCTCCAGCCGTCCAGTGCCCGTCCGAACCCGAGCTGCCCGTGCCCATCTCCGCGTTCCTGATCAGCGTTCGCCTCGCCTGCTCTCCCCCCACCACGCCACTCGCCTGCCTCTTCCGCGCCGCTCCCGCTGCTTCTCCGCCAGCCCGCCTCCCGCTTCCAGCGCTCGCCGTCTCCCCGCCTGCCAGCCAATCGCCGTTCCCGCGGTCGCTCCCGACCCGCCGCGTCGCTCCACTCCCAGCTCTCCGGTGCCGGCTCCCGATCGTGCTGCTCCCTCACATCCTCATTCAATAAATCCTATTCACATCACCCCGATCGCTCTTGGGTCCTTTTTCCCCAGCTCACGGTTCCCCGAACCGCAACACTAATACCATCAATAAAAAAACAAATTGAATTTACCTCGACGTGTATACGACGGAACGTGAGCTCATTTGCTGAATTGTGGGTACTGCTCTATCAAGCAACACCCACAAACGTTTGACGTCATGGCATGGGCGTGAACGCTAGCTCATTAGCTAAACTGTGGGTACAGATTAGCTAAACTGTGGGTACAGTTTCGTAAACTGTGGGTACAGTTTCGTAAACTGTGGGTACAGTTTCGTAAACTGTGGGTACAGTTTCGTAAACTGTGGGTACAGTTTCGTAAACTGTGGGTACAGTTTCGTAAACTGTGGGTACAGTTTCGTAAACTGTGGGTACAGATTAGTAAACTGTGGGTACAGATTACTAAACTGTGGGCACAGATTAGCAAAAAATATTTTTTCTCATACTGTGGCACCTGAGGGGCTCCGTAGTGGAGCAAAGTATATGGGGGCGTAACGTAAATGTTGCGCCAAGCGGCCTTGGCTCCATGGAAACGAAGACCAATTCCAAGGCTGGATTCGAAGGTCGCACGTGACAGCCGTGAATTTAGACACCACGCGCGGTCGTGTCGCGCCGAAAGTGACGTCATGCGACCGAAAAAGCAGCCTTCGGAGGTCGCAGCCTGTTAATTTGGACACGGCCTCAGAGTGTCATTGAGTGGGTGGGCTGGGTTGTTCAGCATTGATGAAAGTTTCGCCGTTATCCTCCTGCCCCCCACTGAGTCCACAGAGTCCAGGGAGCAGCCCAGGACAGAGCTGGCCCTCCTCACTAGTTTGTCCAGTCTCTTTTTGTCCCGGCCCGAGATGCCTCCTGCCCAGGAGACCACTCCATAGAAAAAGACAGATGAAACCACAGAGTCATAGAAATTCCTGAGGTGTGTCCCCTGAACGCCAAAGGACCTCAGCCTCCTGAGTAGGAAGAGTCTGCTCTGACCCTTCCTAAAGAGAGCGTCTGTGTTGTCGCTCCAGTCCAGTTTATTGTTCAGATGAACACCCAGGTACTTGTAAGTTGAGACCCTCTAAACGTCTGTTCCCTGGATATTCACTGGTGCAGGTGGAGCGTGCCGACGCTTGCGGAAATCCACCACCAGCTCTTTGGATTTCCCAGCGTTGATTTGGAGGCGGTTCTGCTGACACCAGTCCACGAACCCCTGCGTAACCCCTCTGTACTCCCGATCGTCATTGTCAGTGATGAGGCCGACAATCGCAGAGTCATCAGAGAACTTCTGCAGGTGACAGGTTGTGGAATTGTATTTGTAGTCCGAGGTGTAGAGGGTGAACAGGAAGGGAGCCAGCACAGTTCCCTGCGGCGCTCCCGTGCTGCAGAGGAGCACGTCAGACACACAGTCCTGTGTTCTCACGTACTGTGGCCGGTTTGTGAGGTAGTCGTGAATCCATGTGATGAGGTGGTGGGCCACTCCCGCCTGCTCCAGCTTGTCTCCCAATAAGGCGGGCTGGATGGTGTTGAAAGCACTTGAGAAATCAAAGAACATGATCCTCACCGTGCCCCCCCGCCTTCTCCAGGTGGAAGAGTGAAGTGTGGAGCAGGTAGATGATGGCATCATCCACACTGATGCCAGGCTGGTATGCAAACTGGAGTGGGTCCATTGAGGAGCTGACCAGGGGGCGCAGATGGACGAGGACCAGTCTCTCCAGGGTCTTCATCAGATGAGACGTCAGCGCCACTGGTCTGAAGTTGTTGAGCTCCTTCGGATGGGGTGTCTTTGGAACCGGAACCAGGCAGGATGTTTTCCACAGCTGGGGGACTCTGCCCAGCTTCAGGCTCAGGTTGAACATGTGCTGGACGATTCCACACAGCTGGTCTGCGCAGGATTTGAGGAGCTGGGAGCTAATCCCATCTGGGCCTGCTGCCTTCCTCGCCTTCATCTTCCTCATCTGGTTCTTCACCTGAGATGTTGTGAGGAACAAGGCTGAGCAGGAGTAAGTGGTGGTTGTCTGATGAGGCTGGGAACTGGAGCCTGTGGAGAGAGAGAGGGGCGAGAGAGGAGGAGAGAGAGTCTTGTTCGCAGTGGCAGGAGGGGTTGGTGGGGCTGCATCAGGGAAGCCTGAGCGGGGTCAGGCATTTGATCAAACCTATTGAAAAATAGGTTCAACTCATTTGCCCACTGAAGCCCCCCCGCCCTTCTGGGTCTTACCTGGTTGTCCGTGGCCTGAGATGGTCTTCAGGCCCCTCCAGACATCCCTGGCATTGTTCCGCTGCAGTTGTTCTTCCATCCGCATCCTGTAGGACTTTTTCCCCTCTCAGATCCTCCTTCTCAGCTGACGCTGCACTCTCTTCAGCTCGTCCTTGTCGCCTGAAACAAAAGCCCTCTTTTTGTCCTTCAGGAGAGCTTTAATGTCCGGTGTGATCCAGGGTTTGTTGTTGGAGAAACATCTTACAGTCCTGGTGAGAATGGTGTTCTCCATGCAGAAGTTAATGTAGTCTGTCTTAACTGTTATTTCGGTATTTATTTAAGTACTTAAATATTTCATTATTCGTTTCAGTATTCATTAAACTACAATAATTCACTATTAATTTCAAGATTCATTTAACTGTTTTAGGAATAATTTAGTATTCTATGTTTAATTGTTACAGAATTTACTTTTTAAATTTTATTTTAACTATTTTGTTCAATCTTAATCTTATGGAAAATTATTTAGCAAGCACCAACACAAGGTTTTTAAAGATAAAGATAAAGATGTCCTTCAATCGTCCCACAATGGGGAAATTTGCAGTGTTACAGCAGCAAAGATATAGATCACACCGAGGCGGCGGTGCAATGTGGCCGTTAATGTATAACATTAGCAGCAGACATTCAGAAAAAACATGCAAATATACACAGTATATACGTAAATACACAAATCCCCCTGAATATACACACTTACATCCCACAACATATACAAGTGTAAGGAAACACTCAGAGAGAGAAAATTAATAAAATGCTGCAATGATAGAAAATACTGCTGTCATAACCCGTGTCTGTCATGTCAGTGTTTTTGTTCTTATTTTCTTCACCTTCCTGCCATGTGCTCATTCTGTTTATTTAGTCAGCTGAGTGGGGCGTTCCCTCTAGCACTCGTTCCCCACCAGCCACGCACCTGTTCCCCGTTACCCTCACACACCTGATGCCCATCTGCTCCCCTAATTACTGGACTATTTGAACACCTCACTCCAACAACTCATTGTCAGTGCATTGCTCCGTTACGGACTGTCACGACCGCTCTCTGATCTCGTTCATGCTCTTGTCCTCGCCCCCGCTCTCGCCCCCGCTCTCGCCCCCGCTCTCGCCCCCGCTCTCGTCCCCTAGCATTTGTCCCTGTCCTTGCTCCCCACTCTTGTGATCCGGTTAGCCACGTTAAGTTCGCCTTTCTTATTTTGCGCCCTGCCCCGTTGTCTGTCATTATTTTGGTCCCCTAATAAATTGCTTAAGTTACACCTTCTCCAGCTTCCCCGCATTCTGGGTCCACCTCCTCCTCGCCGACCGGCGACCCTGACAACTGCAATGATAAGATGACTGCAATGGTAAATGAAGTATTATATTATGATTGCTGGCATTATTCTAAACACTTACAGGACAGAAGGTCAATTATTTAATTTAGCAGGTTCATATTTACGGAATATGTTAAACATTGATGAAACAAAAAGCATTTATCAAATGGAACTAGAAGCACGGGTCACAAGAATAACTGGGATTGTAGTCCTGATGTTTTCTGATTTATTATATTTTTCTCATATGCTAAATTTATAGTACTTAGTTTAAATGTGGGAAATTTATTGAAATTTTGGGTAGTGAGAACAAATTTGCACACATAGCATTTCCATGAGCTGCATTCACAGCACTTCATGGTCTAATACGACGCTCATTTTCCACATTGGCTGGAGAGATGCAAACATACCAAATTTGGCACTAGAACTGTAACATAGACACTATCGCAAAAAATACATTCCGAAAGACATAACAATTGGAGATCGGAGCACATGCACATACGCATGCATACACACAGACACGGACTTACACTTGCACAAACACGTGCACATACACACGCACACGTGCACGCTGACAAGATTACAGAAGAATGCCAGCGGAGAGAAACGGAGGGACGGCCCGCCGGAGAAGGCCAGCCTTGGCGTGCCAGTCTTGGGGACCAGACGGGAATCAACTATCCAGACGATGACTAACCTGGGGAGGACCTTCCCTTGGACGTGGACCCGTGCCGTGGGAGGGAGCGGGGACGACCGCTTCAACCGATTCAACCTACATTCCCCTTGACATAAAAAAAACTCCTCTAAAAACTTAAGCTGGGCTGAAAGATGGCGCGCATTTTTCGACTGTGCTCGCCCGAGTGCAGTTTTCTCGTGAGATTAAGAAAAAGCCACCCAGATATCTGTCTTTGTACTATTTCCTGAACTCCAGAAATGAAAGAAACTAAATATCGGAACTCTAATCAGTTGTTGAGTCTTTATTTGACCCTTTTCTTCTTGAGTACAAAAACCGAACACGCATTGGCGTAAATTTGGCTTTTAAAAGTTGATTTACTAAATACTTCTCATTTCCACGGTGACTCTACTCCAACAATACTAAAGCTGTTGCTTTGTTATTCATATAGAATTTTTGTTTAAAATCCCCCTAGCTCTTCTTTTTGTCTTTTCTATATTATGTACGTATTAATAACTGTTTGTTAATGTTAATAAAGTTTTTGACAAAAAACGTATTCGTAAATATTTATCATGTCACTGATGGTGGAGTGGTACACTCGCCTGAGTTGTGTGCAGGCAACGTGGGTTCAGTTCCCTCTCAGTGACGGTGTCTATGTCTGCCCTGTGACTGGCTGTCGACCAGTTCAGGGTGTCGTGTGCCTTTCGCCCGAAGTCAGCTGGAATTGGCTCCAGCACTCTCCCGCGACCCTGTTCAGGATAAGCCGTGTGGATAATGACATGACATGACAAATATTTGTCATCTCATCAATATTTGCACAACAGAGTACTGAGTTTCGAGATCCTCACTATAATAGTTCTCAAAATTATATTTCTTATCAATTTAGGTTAGTTAAGGGATATTTTATTGACAATCTAATATAAATCTACAAAGACAGAAAAACAATTGGTGGTGGGGGGGCGCGAATCTTTTTCTTCTTGGTAGGGGCGGGCGTGAAATAATTGAGAAGCACTACTAGTATATGCAGACATTATATTCATACAATCTTGCAGCCCGAGTGAACCACAGCATTGTTGCAAGTTCGGTCGGAGAAACTTAAACGTCCCACTGCTGTTCCAGCAGCGGCTTCTCGGGGCATAGGCGGAAGTGACGCGGGAGATGACTCGCCAATGTTGCGTTAATTTAGTTATTTTGTTAATTTTTTTTATCAACCGAATTAAAATATTATATAAAATAAATATTAAAATAGAACAGCCAGGTGTAAAAAAAACCACTGAGGCAAATAAATATATTTGGAAAATACGCGCTTAAAGCATGACGTCATAAGCAAGCGCGCAGCTTCCGAAGGACCTCGACCACATACACCGACCCGTCCACACCGGAACAAAAGCAGTCCACCGCTAAATTCTTCTAATTTAGTGTGGAACTGACTGTAATTTTCTCAAAGGATGTCCAGTGCTACTCTAAAGGACTACGACATAATTCATTAAGTCTTTGTGTCCCGATAACCTCATCTTCGCGCGTTGATGCTTTTCGGTGTAGTTAGCTAGCTAGCCGCTAACAAAAAGAGGCACATGACTCATCGCCAAGCAGAGATCAAGTGCGGATTTTTTGGAATTATCATTTGAAAATGTGTGAAAGAACGACACACAGGTACAAAGAGGAACTTTGTGGAATAAAAGAAGAGAACGAGCAACATCATCAACTGCTGGACGAAGTTTGCAACCAGCCTCGTGTTGTGCCACACAAAGCAGGTTTGTAGACGTCTTACTCTCATTTGCTTTGTATAGAACGACTTTCTTTCATTAGAAATATGCATCACAACATTAAGTTGTTTGGGGAAATCGTTCAAGGTTATTGCCGTTTTATTTTTAAATATTGCCTTTTACTTGCAGGTCTGCTGAGCAATTGTTTATGTCAAATGTAATCAGTGCAGAAAATATATGCCAAAGAATAACCAATAGTGGGGGGTGAACTCCATGTTTTTCCCAGTATAAAATTTACATTTAAAATAACAAAATAACATTTCCTGGTTTTTATATTTTGTTCAAGCAATTCCTTACGGAAGGAATTCCGCCTGACTCTAAAAATGTGCACACTGCCGCGAAAACGTCAATGGCGGTTGATCAATTTTAGTGAATAAAACACAAAATATATATATATATTTTTTTAAATCAAGTACGGATTGGTCTTATTTATTTATGAACTTTTTACTGGCTTGGTCGGGTGAGAGTCAATGAACCTCGGGTGGCCCTGCACTGTTTTGTGCACGTGTGCATCGTTTCACCCCATCCAAACATTTAAAATACATTGAATGCATCCATCCAGGGTTGCACGGATCTCATCAGTGAACAAGCGCATGCTGCAAGGATTGCATCTGCATTTTTGGCTTACGATGGGCTTACAAAGGCTGAAACTCACAACCCCCTTTTCTACCAACAAGTCCAGGAACATTTAGTTCCTGGTAATAAAGTTCCTGTGGCCCAGGTGGTTTGCATCACCCCCACAACTCATAGTTCCTGGTATTTTATCCAAATGACAATGATGATGTATCAGTGGGAGGTCTTGTGTTACTTTGTTACTCATTACTGACACCCGAAAGCTGTTAAGCGTCATTGCAGTTCCAAAATAATTCAGTGAACTCTTAAAATATTATGGTGTATCTTAGTTGAATTCGAATACATATTCCAAACACGTCTGTGACTATGTCAGGAATGAAATCGTGCATCAGCCGCAACGTGCTTCCTTTTTAAATGCTCGTTTATCACAGTTGTGCTGCTAAAGGGAGGTTTACATCGTAGGACGTAATTTTGTGAAATGCCCCCATGGTCCGGTCCAAGTTGGGGTCCACGCATTGCTCCGTATGCGGCAGGCACAAGTCAAGGTAGCACGGTAGAAAATAAGACAAAGTCGCCACCTGAGGTTTGACTTGACCAAACCAAATTTGTCTTTCTGTGTCCTTCAGATGTCAGTGAAAACGATCTCCTTTATGTAAAAGAGGAGCCAGACTTGACTCACATGAAAAAGGAGGAGGAGGAGGAGGAGGAGATCAACAAGTCACCAGTGAACGTTCTCCCGATAAAGACTGAAGATGAAAACAAGGATGAGAGTGAGGACAACAGAGGGGCGGAGCCTACACGCAGCAGCTCAAGTCATTACGTGACAACAGAAGGTGATGAAGACCACTGGGGACCATCACAAGTACATAATGAGGACACATTATCAGACGCTCATGACGATGATGATGATTATGGGCAAGCCAAAGGTGAAAGGGCATGTCACACTGACTCATTCACTTCAAAGCTGTCTTTAAAAAGTCGCAGAAAAACACACAGTGGTGAAAAACCTTTTTCCTGCTCGGTTTGTGGCAAAAACCTCTCTCGAAAGTCTCATTTAGTAAGGCACACAAGAACGCACAGTGGAGAAAAACCTTTTTCTTGCTCAGTTTGTGCCAAAAGCTTCGATCAAAAGTTTGATTTAACAATCCACACAAGAATGCACAGTGGAGAAAAACCTTTTTCTTGCTCAGTTTGTGGCAAAAGCTTCTATCAAAAGTTTGATTTAACAATTCACACAAGAATGCACAGTGGAGAAAAACCTTTTTCTTGCTCACTTTGTGGCAAAAGCTTCTCTCGAAAGGGACAATTAACAAGGCACGCAAGAATGCACAGTGGAGAAAAACCTTTTTCTTGCTCAGTTTGTGGCAAAAGCTTCTCTCAAAAGGCACAATTAACAAGGCACGCAAGAACACACAGTGGAGAGAAGCCTTTTTCATGCTCAGTTTGTGGCAAAGGATTCTCTGAAAAGGGAAATTTAACAGCACACACAAGAACACACAGTGGAGAAAAACCTTTTTCTTGCTCAGCTTGTGGAAAATGCTTCTCTCAAAAGTCAAGTTTAACAGAACACACAAGAACACACAGTGGAGAAAAACATTTTTCTTGCTCAGTTTGTGGAAAATGCTACTCTCAAAAGTCAAGTTTAACAAAACACACAAGAACACACAGTGGAGAAAAACCTTTTTCCTGCTCAGTTTGTGGTAGACGCTTCTCTGTAAAGTCATATTTAACTTGCCACACAAGAACACACACTGGAGAAAAACCT
This sequence comes from Idiotropiscis lumnitzeri, assembly GCF_059441095.1. Taxonomy (NCBI): domain Eukaryota; kingdom Metazoa; phylum Chordata; class Actinopteri; order Syngnathiformes; family Syngnathidae; genus Idiotropiscis; species Idiotropiscis lumnitzeri. Next base: position 8,505,459 of record NC_142392.1, read on the forward strand.
TTTTCTTGCTCAGTTTGTGGCAAAAGCTTCTCTCAAAAGTTTGATTTAACACTCCACACAAGAACGCACAGTGGAGAAAAACCTTTTTCCTGCTCAGTTTGTGCCAGGAGTTTCTCTCTAAAGTCGCATTTACGAAGCCACACAAGAACGCACAATGGAGAAAAGCCATTCAGTTGCAGCGTTTGTGCTAAAAAATTCTTCACTCAACGTATTGCTGAGAGACACGATTGTGCTGGTGAGAATTGCAGCGATACTTGAAGCTTAAAAAAAAGAAAACAAAAAAACTGAAGGAACTGACTCTTTGTGGTAAGATGTAAATGTGATTTTGAATAAAATATGAAAAATTTACTTTTGCAAAGCTCTTTTATTGACATTAAGCCAATGGGATCAGCGCCAGAATAACCAATGTGTCTGAGTGATGATTTTTTTTTGTGTGTTTACATCAAACATGTAAATAAAATTAATTGCCTTTGCCTGGAACAACATTTGTTCACGTTATACGTCTTTTTAATCGTACCTAATGGAAAAGGTGTGAGAAGAAACTGTGCTTATGAAATTGCTGCCTTCCACAATCATCAATAAAAACACTTGTTCCACTTGCTCAACTGGCCTTCATTACGCTGTGAAAAAGTGAAAAACAGAACTTGAAGTTGAACTATAAAAAGAACCAGACCGAGAAACGCAAATCGTCTCAGTTTCTCTCAAAGGTTTTGGTATGTCAGGAGTTGGCAACTTGATGGCGACTGGAGTCAGCGCTGGTTTTCTCGCTGTGTTTGGCTGGCTTGTATATGTATGGTCCATTGAACATAACTCAAACTCTTCAAATATCCCCTCACATACATTTAATATTACACTTTATGAATAAATTTCTGACTGGCTAAATACACTTTCTAGGTTGAGCTCTATCAATCGTTTGGGGTTTGTTGCTAAGCAGAATCTCACTCATTTTGTCAAATATACCAAATATTTTTTTTCATGCTATATTGTATTTTTTATACATTGGATTATTTATATATTGAAATGGGAAAATATTAAAATTTAAAATTGGAAACCACATACTGCCTTACTTCAATTAATAATAGAAACATTTTATAAATATTGAACTAATTGAGAAGAGTCCTGATCTTGAAATAAATATTGAATTATAAAAAATACTAAAAAAATAATTCAATAACCCGACCCTGAATGAGCGGCAGAAAATGGCTGGATGGATGGAATAATTTAAATTGCACACATATTCAAAAGAACAAATATGTTAAGAAATATTCAAGTGTGAAATAAAAAGGTTTAAATTGTTGAGAATTTTACACACTAAAATAATTGAATAAGTATTGTATTATTACATAAGAAAGCTTAAATATACATTGAAATAAATGAAAAAAAAAGTTGTGTATTTTTAAACGGCCTAATTTAGATATGGGAAGTAATTCTCTTTATGAAACTCACAGAAGTGACTAGTCTTGGTTCTGAAGTTCCGATGTAACCAGATACTGCCCTGAGAGAAAATAGGCCTGAGCATTGTTTATGGTGGGGGCAATTCTCTCGCCAGGTCAGTGACCTTCCAGGGTATGGAAGTAATTTAAGGTGGTCACGAGTAGACTGGTCGTATCAACGGGGAGACGCATCTGCTCTCCCTCTGGGGGACTTTTGGAGGGAAATCCCGAAGACTAGCGGGATGGGAATGCATATGCAACAAGGGAAAATGAGATATTCATGTCCTATTTGGGCATTCCCTATAAGAAGGGAATGTCTGAGAGGGGGCTCGCACGTTTTTGGGGAGACTTCTTTTGACATCAGCATGTGACGAGAATAAAATCTTTTTCGAACCAGTTCTTTTCCATCACCAATCCAGCCTGGCTCGGCTGCCTCTCCGGAAGGCAGCAAGGACCCACACTTCAAAGACAAAATATACGACATATTGAAAGAAAAATAATACTCAAATATTGAAATAAGTATAGAATTGAATGAATAAACAAAAAAGAAATAAATACCTCCTGGAAAATATCATTTTCAACTTTTGTCAACATTTTTCTTTCTTGCACATTCTTCAACAAACGTAATTTTTTTTTTTTACTTTTACTTTTTAAGTTACTTCAGTGCATTTCACACCTGTGCCTTCAAAGAAGTCCTACTTCGTCCTACTTGAATGAATCCCCATAAAAATACCATCATTTATGACCCCACGGCTGGACAAATAATATACAGAAACACACTTACGCACCACTGAGTGAGTGTTGGACGATATAGCTTCTCTTGAAAGGTCCGACTTGAAAATCTCCTTGCAAGTGTATCTGCAATTAAATCCACAGGACCGTTTCAAACTTGTCTTTATCTTCGGGTTCATCATAAACAAAGGTGTTGAATACCTCGATGGCCTCGGCTCTGGCATTGGTTCGCAAAAGGGCTATTTTTCTTTCGTCCGCTCTGTTTCCGACTCCCACGGCGGCAAGGTAGAGCAGGAATTGTTGCTTGAAAGCCCGCCAACTCACGTCCACATTTCCCATCATTTTCAGCGCTTCTGGTGGCCTTACGGAGTCCATCTCGCGTCAGTCCTTTTCTTGACCCGCGACCTGGTACCATGTAATGTTCTGTCTTCTATCTTAAGAAGTCACGCAGGTAACGTGATGCTGCAAGCTTGTTTCTCTTTATTTACTGACTTGCATTCTCGTCTATGTGCATACACACGAGTTCGTCTGGTAACCAAACACACGTCAGGCAATACTGCCAACTAGTGACTAATAATATAACTGCTATCATTACAGTTACTGTTGGGTTGAGTCACCGTGGAAATGAGAAGTAGTTAGTAAATCAACCTTTAAAAGCCAAACTTACTCCAATGTGTGTTCGTTTTTTTGTACTCAAGAAGAAAAGGGTCAAATAAAGACTCAACAACTGATTAGAGTTCCGATATTTAGTTTCTTCCATTTCTGGAGTTCAGGAAATAGTACAAAGACAGATATCTGGGCGGCTTTTTCTTAATCTCACGAGAAAACTGCACTCGGGCGAGCACAGTCGAAAAATGCGCGCCATCTTTCAGCCCAGCTTCAGTTTTTATAGGAGTTTTTTATGTCAAGGGTAATGTAGGTTGAATCGGTCGTCCTCGCTCCCTCCCACGGCACGGGTCCACGTCCAAGGGAAGGTCCTCCCCAGTTTAGTCATCGTCTGGATAGTTGATGATGGTCGATTCCCGTCTGGTCCCCAAGACTGGCACGCCAAGTCTGGCCTTCTCCGGCAGGCAGTCTCTCCGTCTCTCTCCCCGCTGGCATTCCTCTGTAATCTTGTCGATGTGCATGTATATGCAGGTATACGTGTATGTGTCCGTGTATGTTCAAGTGTGTATGTGCGTGTGCTCCGATCTCCAATTGTTATGTCTTTCGGAATGTGTTTTTTGCGATAGCGTCTGTGTGAGTCCTCCAGTGCCCAATTTGGTATGTTTGCATCTCTCCAGCCAGCAGTGTTGGTTCGCAATAATGTCCGAATGATATCCAGCTAATATGGCACAATGTTAGAATTTGGCTTTGCAAGATGGGCAAATTATTCCTGAATTCAAGAAAATTTAGTTCACTGAGTTCAAATATCTAACTGTCTCGAGATTATAAATTAGGCCCTGAGCTAACGCTCCAATTTTTACAGTTTTTTGGCAAATCTTTAAAGCAAACCAAATGAAATAGTAACCATTTATGATAAATAAAAATCCCACAACTAGAATTACGCAGATACCAAATTAAACCATTTTTTACGGGAAGAATAGGTGCTCTCCAAGACGTAGACAGCTCCAAGACCGCTGCAGTCTTCACCTCCTATTGTCTCCCGAATGCCTCCCTCCACCTCCAGGCTGTGCCAACTCTGATTCTGTCAACTGGGCGAGGGTGTAGAGACAGTAAAACAATTGGGGGAGCTGTGGAGCAGAGCCCAAAATCAGTCGGGCCCCGTGTCCACAACCCATCCGGCAGAGACGCACACAGAGCTACCTCTCCCGAGTGACCCGTCTCGTGAAATTTTGAAATTTAGTCACGTTCCCAAAACCGAAGAATTTGTAGTAGGTGCTGAAGTATGATACCCTGTTAGTGACGCAGCGTATTCAACATTCGTAATAGACGTCTGAACCCAGCCAACCGCCTCGACACACCGCTTTACCATGGGGCCTAGATCTTTAGTATGAAGACGCGCATCAATAGTCAATGTGATTTGTGGCTCAGCGAAAGTAAACAATTCATACCATTTCTGCTGTTCAGGGACAAGGCACGGATGCGAGGCAACGCCGGTAGACATAACACATATATAATCCTAATGCAAGATGAACTCCTGACTAAATTTGGATGAATGCATTTTGATAAACCAAATCATGTGTGCGATCATATGTACAGTGTACAATGTACTGGGTCAATTGGTGAATGGGTGCAGGTTGGATCAGGAACAGGGCATACCCACCGCGGGAGGATGGAGAACCAGGTTTCGGAGCTGCCCTCAGATGTTTCAGTTCAGCCACTGGAATGGAGGAGAGCACGACATATGCTCTCTTCGACGGATGTGCACAGTCAAGTTCAGTCCCATCCGGAAATGCCACTCGAATTCCAGTGTTCGTTCAGTCAATGGCAGTGACTCAGGCAATCTCGAGAGTCCACAAGGAGGATCGTGTTGTTACTCACTGGGAGATGCGGAAAGAGCTCACAGCGCGTTGAATATTTCACCCCAGTATCAAGCACCATCAAAAACTTGTCCATCCACCGTCCCCTGAATGCAGGGACCTGCCAGTCCTCGAACGCTAAAGCTCCGCGGCATGTCATGGAATGGGGTACCAGCGGGTTGGTGTCAAGAGTGCGTTGGTTGTGGGTAACGGTGGCGCCCCCTGCGCTGGTTGAGCTCTGTGCGACAGGCATGGCACCGGACCCGAGGATGGCACATTCCAGAAAGTGGCTCGGTATGGACTGCTCATCACCCAGTGACCCCGCAGCAAGAGCACACCCCACTCACAACCCCCGTCTATAACCACCCCTACCTCTGTTACCGCAATCCCGACCTCGTTGACCGGCCGGGTACGGACAGCCAGTCTGCTGTGGTGCCGCGTCACCCGAACCTTGCCTAGGAGCAGCAGAAGTGGAAGGCGCAGGTGCAAAGGGAGCTGCATGCATTAGCTGCCCCACCCCTTTTTTTTCATTTTTTTTATTTTATAATTTTTAGCCCTCTTGGCCACCTGAACCTGCAAGTACAACAATTTTTAGTAACGCTCCTTAATCCAATCCCACATTTTCCTTTTCTGATGTTGTGCAAAATGATGTAAAAAAATGTGTTCTCCTGAGACTGATTAGCATTTTTTCATTGATGGACTGTTTCACATGATGTCCGTAACCGGAAGGACACGCCCTGAGGACGGCCAACTGGAACAGCTGCGGAATGACGACATTATTGGACGGGTCACTGCCGGAAGTCTCACTCCATTCACGTCTCGCCCTGGCCACATAGACCAGGCCTGTCTCCTCCGCTCCCCACCTGAAAGACACAGCAACATCATGCTGCTCTGTAGGTCTGGCCTCGGCCTCAAGTAAGGACAGTTCCTGACATGTTTCACTTGATGCTTGAATTTGATTAGTCCAATCTGTCTCCAATAACAATTTGAAAATCAGTACTTGGGAGTGCAATAGGGATTCAGGTTGATCAGGCCTGTCCGCCCATTGCATCCTACGTGCTGTTCGGGCTTACCGGTGCCCTCAATCAGGTTTCTTTCCTGAGGCCCGTCCCTTAAACATTCACTCAAACCACTTAGACATACAAACACTTTTTCTGTCACACTTTCATTCACCAAAAAGATACTTTCCAATTCCACACAGAGACCCCTCCCTCGGCGCTAATTTAGCCTCAATTTAGCCAGCATATGCCAAAGTTTACCACTGTGCGTTTGTGGATTTTCCCATTGAGTCTCCGTGAAATCGTTTCTCCTGTTCCTCAGCTGACGATCCTGCACCTGTGACGTCAAACAGCTCATAGATGCGGATGTTAGTCTGGTATTTATGGAATGCTGTCTTGTCCCTTAAAAGTTGTCATGTCAGGGCTGGTGTCGCATAGTCATAAAACATCTGTCGTCCACCTTTGTTACATTTGATACACATCAGTTAATAAATCAGCTGCCGAACTATTTAATCCAACTTTATACTTGGCAAACCTCTCATCAATTGCTAGACATCTCCTGTTCTAAAGATTTTCTTTAAACATGATCATAAAATGTTTCAATTAAAACCTGTCCCAAAAACCTAATCCTTTTGTGTCATGGTCTGTTTTGTCCTGTCATGTTTTTGTTTTGTGTTTGCCCAGCTGGAGTGGGGGCGTTTCCTTCCAGCGCTTGTTCCTGTTCATGTCGTCATGGCTGGAAAGACGCGCCCACCAGCCACGCACTTGTCACTCGTCAAGTCATTGATTACTGCACTATTTAAACACTCCACGCTGACTACTCAGCGTCTGAATATTCATCTTGCTCATGCTCATGTCCCAAGTTGTGAATTCTAGACACCTTGTTATTGCATTCCGTGTACCTTGTTCCAGTTCATTGTTTGTGTTTCCGTTTTCATTTATACCCGCCAAGACATCGTGAACATTGGATATCGATGCGAAATAACCATCACAGAGGAATTTTGCTATGATCGCAAAATTCCGAACGAACTGGCGAGGCTGCCCGGCTCACCATGGCTGGTCATCGGGGCCGGGAGGCGGCGCAGGCGACGCAGAGAGAGGAAGCAGAAGCGAGGCTGCAGGTCCGGTGTCTTGCAACGGCTGCGACGGCAGCCCCATAGGCAACCACTACCGAGTCTGCACCTCACCAACGCCAGATCCGTGGTCCACAAAATCGACGACCTGGGATTACAAATCCTGGGAAACCGCTATGTGCGCGATAGCAGTGTGATCGTCGTCACGGAAACCTGGCTGCACGCAGACGTCCCCGACGCTAGCATCCAGCTGGCCGGGCGCTCGCTACATCGAGCGGATCGGACGAGGGACACCGGTAAGAGGAGGGGCGGGGGGCTCTGTGTTTACGTGCATGAGAACTGGTGCGGCGATAGCACGATCGTCGAGAAGCACTCTTCCCCCAACATCGAGTTCATGTCCGTTAAATGCCGGCCTTATTTTCTCCCGAGGGAGCTAACGGTAGTGATTGTCACAGCTGTTTACATCCCTCCCGACGCTAGCACTAGCACGGCGCTCTCGCTACTCGCGTGCGTCATCAATAAACATCAGCGGGCCCACCCCGATGGCGTTCACGTAGTAGCGGGAGACTTTAATAAGGCCAATTTAAAGACTGTACTCCCAGAGTTTCACCAGCATGTCAAGTGCCCAACGAGGGGAGACAACACTCTCGACCATGTGTACTCGAACATCAAGCACGCATACAGAGCCCTCCCACTCGCCCCTCTCGGCCAGTCAGACCACCTGTCCTTGCAGCTCGCACCTGCGTACACCCCTCTCAGGCGCAGATTCATGCCTACCACAAAGACTGTGAAAACCTGGCGTGACGACGCCATGAGTGAATTACAGGACTGCTTTCATGACACAAACTGGGACCTCTTTGATCATCAGGACCTTGATGTCTACACGCATTGTGTACTGGACTACATCAAGTTCTGCATGGAAACTGTGTCCCAACATAAGACTATACGGACCTTTCCAAATGCGAAGCCCTGGATGTCCAGCAGGGTTCGCTCTCTCCTCAAGGCCCGTGACGCTGCCTTCAGGTCAGGCGACAAAGCCCAGTACAGGGTGGCTCGTGCTGACCTGAGCAAAGGCATCAAGCTAGCCAAGGCAACCTACAAGGGGAGGCTGGAGGCCCACCTTGCCAGTAACAGGCCACGGGAGGTGTGGCAGGGTCTACGGAGCATCACCAACTTCCGTGGCAGCAGCACGACCTCTGTAGACCCGAGTGCATCGCTGGCAGAGGAGCTTAACTGCTTCTTCGCTCGCTTTGACTCGCCCCAACCGTCACACCCCCGCACTTCAAGCTCCAACTCCCCCCCACTCATCGTAGAGGAACACGATGTGAGGCGCGCGCTCCTGGCGGTCAACCCCAGGAAAGCTACTGGACCCGACGGAATACCAGGCAAGGTCCTCAGAGCATGTGCCCACCAACTGTCACATGTTTTCTGCAGGATCTTCAACCGCTCCCTGGCTCAGGCAGTCATCCCCTCCTGCTTGAAAACTTCCACCATTATTCCTGTCCCCAAAAAGTCACCAGCCGTCCACCTGAATGACTACCGTCCTGTTGCTCTCACACCAGTCATTATGAAGTGCTTCGAGAGGCTGGTTCTCCAGCACATCAGGGACTGCCTTCCTCCCACTCTGGACCCCTACCAGTTTGCATACCGGGCTAACAGATCCACTGAGGACGCCATCGACACTGCTCTGCATGTTGTACTGGGCCACCTGGAACAACAGCAGAGCTATTCAAGGATGCTCTTTGTGGACTACAGCTCGGCATTCAACACGATCATCCCAGACATCCTCGTCGCCAAACTGGACACTCTCGGCCTCCCTGCCCTCACACGCATCTGGATTAAGGACTTTCTGACCAACAGACCCCAGACTGTGTTGCTCGGCCCCTACACGTCCTCCACCCTCATGCTGAGCACCGGTTCCCCCCAAGGATGCGTGCTGAGCCCTCTCCTGTACGCCCTCTACACCTACGACTGCAGCCCGGCCCACGGCAACAACACCATCGTCAAGTTTGCTGACGACACGACAGTGGTCGGTCTGATCTCGGAAGGTGACGAGACAGCCTACAGAGAGGAGGTAAAGAGACTGACAACTTGGTGCAAGGACAACAGACTGCACCTTAACTCTGCTAAAACAAAGGAGATTGTCGTCGACTTCAGGAGGAACAAGACGCTGCCGCCCCCCCTCTGCATCGAAGGCGTGTGTGTGGAGAGGGTCCACACGTTCAAGTTCCTGGGAGTACAGATCTCCGATGACCTTTCTTGGACTCACAACACCACAGCAGTGGTAAAGAAGGTCCGCCAACGTCTGCACTTCCTGAGAGTCCTCAGGAAATTCAACCTGGACAGGAAGCTGCTGCTGGCCTTCTACCACTCGTCCATCGAGAGCCTGCTGACGTACTGTGTCTCCACCTGGTACAGCGGCTGCACTGAGGCGGACAGAGTGAGGCTCCAGAGGACAGTCAAAACAGCGCAAAGGATTATTGGCTGCCCTCTCCCCCCACTGTCGGACATCTACACCGCCCGGTGCCTCAGAAGGGCTCTCAACATCGTCAATGACAATACCCACCCAAACTCACACCTGTTCGACCTGTTGCCCTCTGGCAGGCGCTACAGATGCATCAAATCAAGGACCAATAGACTGAGAAACAGTTTCTTTCCGAGAGCCATCTCCATACTGAACTCTCACACACACACGAGACCACCCTAACCTCGCAAAACAGCATTGTGATGTGTTTCAATATGCCCTATTCAGTACTGAATTCCATTGCACTGTCTTCTTTATTTATCTAATTTATATATTTGTCTGTATTATTGTTGTATTGCACTGGAGAGGGGAGCCCTCTAATCTCGTTGCACACTTGAGTACAATGACAATAAAGGGATTTCTATTCTATTTCTATTCTATTCTATTATTGATCTTCTCGGTTGCGCTCAATTGGTTTCTCTTGCCCTTCTGCGGTAAGCGATTTTTGTTCATTTTGTTCCTTGCCTTTTGCAAGCCTTTTTCGTTACCTTCCTCAGCAGGAGGCCGTCCGCCATGCACAACTCCGCTCTCATAGGGTAAAACTGAGGGTAGTTCCCTTTTGACCATCCATTGTTCATACATTGTGACACTTTGTTCAAGACTGGGTCCGTAGCCGTCTCTGCAACAATTTGTTGCAGCATAGCGTCAGTAGCAGGAAGTACGGCTGTGACCATGATGACCTTGATGTCACTGATAGGGTGCGGCGCTCAGGATAACGCATCAGCAAGCACTATGTATTTTCCAGGCGTGTATATTAGCTCAAAATCATAGCGCTGCAATGTCATCATCATGCGTTGAATTCTGAGCGTCATGTCATTGAGATTTTTCTTCCTAGTTTAAATCAGTGGCTTATGATCAGTCTCTGCTATGAACGTGGGCAGTCCATAAACATACGTGTGAAATTTGCCACATCCAAACACTAAACCCAGTGACTCCTTTTCGATCTGAGCATTGCGTTTTTCAGTCTCTGACATTGACCTGGATGCATAGGCTACAGGTTGCCATGTGTCTCTCGCCTTTTGCAGCAGTACGGCACATCGCCCATCGACGCTTCAGTGTAAATTTTGGTTGGTTTTGACGGATCAAAGTAGGCAAGGACTGGCTCAGCTGTCACAGTTCTCTTTAGATCTTGCCATTCTTTGTCATGTTTTGTTGTCCACTCAAAGACTACGTCGTGATAAAGCAGCAAACTTAGGGACTTTGACTTGAAGAGAGGTTTGGAATGAACTTGCCCCGGAAGTTTATCATCCCCATTGCTCCCAGAAGTCCTTTTTTTTTCGGTTGGAGCTGGCATGTCCAGTATTGCTTGCACTTAGGTTCTGTCTGGCACCACTCCATCTGCTGTGTCAAATCTGTAACTCCAAACAGACATTTCAGAAATCAGAAATCCCTTTATTGACATTGTACTCAAGTGTGCAACGAGATTAGAGATTTCTCTCGTTTTAGTTTTAGTCCATTCATTTTAACTCTTTGTAGCAGTTCCTCAAGTCTCTCATTGTGTTCTTGTTCCGTGTTTCCCCACACAACCAAATCATCAATGAACACACGGGTTCCTTCCAGACCTTCTATGATTGACTCCATAGCTCTGTGAAAGATCTCAGGCACAGACTTTATGCCAAATGGCAGTCTCAGAAAACAGAAACGCCCAAATGGTGTGTTGAAGGTGGTGTACCTGCTGCTTTCGGTGTCCAGCTTCACCTGCCAAAATCCATGCGATGCATCTCATTTGCTAACCTACTTAGCACCTGCCATGTCACTCAGGATTTCTTCATGCTTGGGAATTTGATAATGTTCTCTTATCATGTTTTCATTCAGATCCTTGAAGTCGAGGCAAACACGTAACTCTGGGGAGTTCCTCTTTTTAACACACGTGATGGAATTTTCTTTCACTTTCTCTCTGACTCTCTCTCTGAGAACACTCTACAGCTCCTTCAGTGACAGACTTTTACACCCTCGCTGTACCAAAGAGAGATTTCGCCGCTCCTTCCTGCCGACTGCTGTCAGACTTTTTAACAAGAACATTGGGTCAGGCCTACAAACAGGAGGGCATTAGTGCAATTGTGCAGTCCTAGAATGCAATATACACTACTACTGTACTTTCAGCCAAGGGTGTACTTAAACATCGACCAATGATGTATTTTGTTTACCATTACAGTATTCTTATTACAATACTTCTATCACTGTAGTATTTCTACCACTGCAGGATGTTCACTATTACAGTACTTTTATCATTGCAGTACTTTTATAATTACGGTATTTCCTATCATTGCGGTACTTTTACTATTACAATACTTCATCATTGCAGTATTTTTACATCGTTGCAGTACTTCTACCATTATAGTACTTTTATCATTGCAGTATATTTTATCATTTCAGTACTCTCACCATTACAGTACTTTTATCAGTGTAATATCTTTATCATTGCAGTATTTTCAATCATTCAGTAGTTTTTATCATTACAATGTTTCCCCCTCTGTATAATGGACAGGCATTAGGAGTGTTTCCTTACACTTAGATACGTTTATACTGTGTATATTTGCATGCGTTTTCATGAATGTTTGCTGCTAATGTTATACATTAACGGCTACATTACGCCGCCGCCTCTGTGTGATCTATATCTTTGCTGCTGTAACACTTCAAATTTCCCCATTGTGGGACTAATAAAGGACATCTTTATCTTTATCTTTGTCTGCACTGATTTTATTTGGCATAAACAAATGTTCAGCAAACTGGCAAGTAAAAGGCAATATTTAAAAATAAAATGGCAATAACCTCGAACGCATTTCCCCAAACAACTTAATGTTGCGATGCATATTTTTAACGATAGAAAGTCGTTCTTGACAAAGCAAATGAGTAAGACGTGTACAAACCTGCTTCGTGTAGCACAACAGGAGGCTGCTTGTTAACTTCGCCCAGCAGTCGAAGATGTTGCTCGTTCTCTTCTTTTATCCCACAAAGTTCGTCTTTGTACTTGGGTGTCGTTCTTTCACACATTTTCAAATGATAATTCCAAAAAATCCGCCCTTGATCTCTGCTTGGCGATGAGTCATGTGCCTCTTTTCGTTCGCGGATAGCTAGCTAACAAGTTATGCTAACTACGCCGAAAAGCATCAACGCGCGAAAATGAGATTATCGTGACACAAAGACTTAATGAATTATGTCGACGTCCTTTAGAGTAGCACTGGACATCCTGTGAAAAAAATACAGTCAGTTCTACACTAAATCAGAAAAATGTAGCGGTGGTTGTTTTTATTTCGGTGTGGACGGGTCGGTGGATGTGGTCGAGGTCCTTCGGAAGCTGCGCGCTTGCTTATGACGTCATGCTTTAAGCACGTATTTTTCAAATATATTTCTTTGCCTCTGTGTTTGTTTTTACCCATGTCTGTTCTATTTTCATATATTATTCATATAACATTTTAATTTGGTTGATAATTTTTTTTTTACAAAATAACTAAAATAAGGCCACATTGGCGAGTAAGCTCTGACGTCACTTCCGCCTTTGCCCCGAGAAGCCGCCGCAGCTCCAGCAGTGGGACGTTTACGTTTCTCCTAACGAACTTGCAACAATGCTGTGGTTCACTCGGGCTGCGAGATTGTATGAATATAATGTCTGCATATACTCGCAGTGCTTCTCAATTATTTCACGCCCGCCCCTATCAAGAGGAAAAAGATTCGCGCCCCCCACCACCATTTTTTTCTGTCTTTGTATATTGATGTTAGATTGTCAATAAAATATCCCTTCACTAAGCTAAATTGATAAGAAATATAATTTTGAGAACTATTATAGTGAGGATCTCGAAACTCAGTACTCTATTGTGCAAATATTGATGAGATGATAAATATTTACTCATACGTTTTTTGTAAAAAAAAAAACTTTATTAATATTAGCAAACCAAACACAGTTATTAATACGTACATAATATAGAAAAGACAAAAAGAATAGCCAGGGGGATTTTAAACAAAAATTCTTTGTAAATAACCAGAAGGAACAGCTTTAGTATGTTTACGATTCGGTTTTTTTCATGGTTACTGTAATGTTCCGTCTTCTGTCTTAAGAAGTCACGCAGGTAGTGATGGGTCCAGCGACACTGAGACGTCGACGCGCGCGCCGAGCTTCCAGGGCAAACCCCGTGTCGGTGCGCGTACCGCTTTAAGAAAGTCACGTGACCACTACCAGAATCGTGTGGACACGCCGGTCGCGCGCCAAACCGTGTTCATAGGGACGCGCATCTGTCAACAGGATGGACGCTCAAAACAAGCATCGAGTTATTGGCGCATTACTTTGCGTTAAATATCCACAAGATGGAAGACGTCACTGTTGATGCGCACTCAGAGGTGCAGCGCGATATGTCAGCAGGACACGTTGCACGTACGGAAGACCCGCTCTTATACTGGAAGTCCATGGAGGCAACGTTCCCTCACCTATTTATATTAGCCACACAGGCGTTGTGCACACCGCCCTCTTCAGTGCCTTGTGAGAGGATCTTCTCAAATGCGGGAGAAATTGCCTCAAAAAAAGAAATAGACTGAATAACAAAACGCTGGAGAAACTATTTTTTTTAATAAAAATCTTGAATTACAATGAGTACATTGTCATTCACAACACTTTTACTTGGGCATTCAGACAGATGTTCACTTAATTTATCAACTGCGTCTCGAATATCAAAGATTTTTTGATGAAATTGCGTGTATGTAAAAATAATGTGAAAGAAAATGCCTAATCAGAATCAGAAATCCCTTTGTCATTGTGCTCAAGTGTGCAACGAGATTAGAGAGCTCCTCTCTCCAGTGCAATACAACAATAATTCAGTTAAATATATAAATTAGATAAATGAGAGAATAATTAGTGTGATGGAAAGTAATACGAAATAGGATATATAAAAACAGATCACGTCGCTAATCAATGGAATTGGATAAAATTAGTTTGACAGATCAGTGTCAGATGACCCTGTCAAATGTTTCCTGCAAGTCCACCAGGTGTCAGTATTCAGCAACACAGTGTCAACACAGTGTCAATACATTGTGTCACTGTGTTGAAACGATACAGGATGCCTCATCTACCCATCACTATTGGTTAGAGTCGTTGTTAATGATAGCGATTGTCAATGGTATCATGGCAACTCTCTTTGAAATGTGGCGATTGCTTATGGTATTGAGGCAAGGTGAATTGCCATGGGCTGAGTCAGTGCGAGCTATTGCTATGCTAAAAGCAGCTGAGCTAGCGCCTTGTAAGGCGGTGCGCCCAGTGTGTGTTTCAAAGACAGAAATAGCACCCTCAACAGGTGTTGCGCCCTTTGAGGCAGCGCGTCCTATGACTGCGAAAATATGGTAACTTAAAAATTAAAAGTAAAAAAATTACGATTAAGAATGTGCAAGCAAGAACTCAATCTGATCGAAATGTTGTGCTTTGACAAATGTTGAAAATAATTATATTTTCCAGGAGGTATTTATTTCTTTGTTGTTAATTCATTCAATTCTATACTTATTTCAATATTTGAGTATTATTTTTCTTTCAATATGTAGTATATTTTGTCTTTGAAGTGTGGGTCCTTGCTGCCTTCCGGAGAGGCAGCCGAGCAAGGCTGGATTGGTGATGGAAAAGAACTGGTTCGAAAAAGATTTTATTCTCGTCACATGCTGATGTCAAAAGAAGTCTCCCCAAAATCATGTGCGTGTGTGTGCTCCGCACACGTGCGAGCCCCCTCTCAGACATTACCTTCTTACAAGGAATGCCCAAATAGGACATGAATATCTAATTTTCCTTTGTTACATATGCATTCCCATCACGCTAATCTTTGGGATTTCCCTCCAAAAGTCCCCCAGAGGGAGAGCAGATGCGTCTCCCCGTTGATACGACCAGTCTACTCGTGACCACCTGAAATTACTTCCATACCCTGGAAGGTCACTGAGCTGGCGAGAGAATTGCCCCCACCATAAACAATGCTCAGGCCTATTTTCTCTCAGGGCAGTATCTGGTTACATCGGAACTTCAGAACCAAGACTGGTCACTTCTGTGAGCTCCAGTCCCTTCATAGTTTCATAAAGAGAATTACTTCCCATATCTAAATTAGGCCATTTAAAAATACACGACTTTTTTTTCATTTATTTCAATTTATATTTAAGCTTGCTTATGTAATAATACAATATTTATTCAATTATTTTAATATGTAAAATTCTCAACAATTTAAACCTTTTTATTTCACACTTGAATATTTCTTAACAAATTTGTTCTTTTGAATATGTGTGCAATTTAAATTATTCCATCCATCCAGCCATTTTCTGCCACTCATCCAGGGTCGGGTTATTGAATTAATTTTTTAGTATTTTTTATAATTCAATATTTATTTCAAGATCAGGACTCTTCTCAATGAGTTCAATATTTATAAAATGTTTCTATATTTGTTATTAATTGAATTAAGTCTGTATGTGATTTCCAATTTTACATTTTAATATTTCCCTTTTTCACTATATAAATAATCCAATGTATAAAAAATATAATAAAGCATGAAAAAAAATATTTGGTATATTTTTCCGAAGTGAGATTCTGCTTAGCAACAAATGCCAAACGCTTGATGGAGCTCAACCTAGAAAGTGTATTTAGCCAGTCAGAAATTTATTCAGAAAGCGAAATATTAAATGTATGTGAGGGGATATTTGAAGAGTTTGAGTTTTGTTCAATGGACCATACATATACGAGCCAGCCAAACACAGCGAGAAAACCAGCGCTGACTCCGGTCGCCATCAAGTTGCCAACTCCTGACATTCCAAGACCTTTGAGAGAAACTGAGACTATTTGCGTTTCTCTTTCTTGTTCTTTTTATAGTTCAACTTCTAGTTACGTTTTTCACCTTTTCACACAGCGTAATGAAAGCCAGTTGAGCAAGTGGAACGAGTGATTTAATTGATGATTGTAGAAGATACCGATTTCATAAGCACCCTTTCTTCTCACACTTTTTCCATTAGGTATGATTAAAAAGACAACTGAAAAGCATAACGTTAACAAATGTGGTTCCAGGCAAAGACAATTAATTTCATTAATAATGTTTGATATGAAAACAAAAAAAAGATCATCACTCAGACACATTGCTTCTTCTGACACTGATCACATTGGCTTTGTGTCAATAAAAAAGCTTTGCAAAATTCAATTTCATCATATTTTATTCAAAATCACATTTACATCTTACCACAAAGAGTCAGTTCCTTCAGTTTTTTGTTTTATTTTTTTTAAGCTTCAAGGATCGCTGCTATTCTCACCAGCACAATTGTGTCTCGCAGCACCCTTTTTAGAAAATAATTTTTTAGCACAAACGCTGCAACTGAATGGCTTTTCTCCACTGTGTGTTCTTGTGTAGCTTCGTAAATGCGACTTTTGAGAGAACCTCTTGGCACAAACTGAGCAGGAAAAAGGGTTTTCTCCACTGTGCATTTTTGTGTGACTTGTTAAATTTGACTTTTGAGAATAGCTTTTACCACAAACTGAGCAAGAAAAAGGGTTTTCACCACTGTGTGTTCTTGTGTGTGCTTTTAAACTTGGCTTTTGAGAGAAGCATTTTCCACAAACTGAGCAGGAAAAAGGTTTTTCTCCACTGTGCGCTCTTGTGTGGATTGTTAAATTTCTCTTTTGAGAGAAACTCTTGCCACAAACTGAGCAGGAAAAATGTTTTTCTCCACTGTGTGTTCTTGTGTGGGTTGTTAAATTTGTCTTTTGAGAGAAACTCTTGCCACAAACTGAGCAGGAAAAAGGTTTTTCTCCACTGTGTGTTCTTGTGTGTTCTGTTAAATTTCCCTTTTGAGAGAAGCATTTTCCACAAACTGAACAAGAAAAAGGTTTTTCACCACTGTGTGTTTTTCTGTGCCCTTTTAAAGACAGCTTTGAAGTGAATGAGTCAGTGTGACATGCCCTTTCACCTTTAGTTTGCTCATTATCATCATCGTCATGAGCATCTGATAATGTGTCCTTATTATGTGCTTGTGATGGCCCCCAGTGGTCTTCATCACCTTCTGTTGTCACGTGATGACTTGAACTGTTGCTGTGAAGTCAGCTACGGCTAACGGTGCCGAAGTGTTCTTCAAGGAAGGTGAAGACGTTCTTACGGCACCTGATGGGACAACATTTGACATTTATGTGCATAACAGAATGTACTACTTGAAAACAGCGTGTGATGAAAACGATGTGTGTAAAGTCAGCCATGATATTCAGACATGGCATGAGATAATGGGGCACTGCAACTATGAGGATATATTGAAATTGCAAAATGTAACAGTTGGCATGCACATTAGTGGTGCAAAACACAAGCCTGTTAAAGAATGTGATGTACGCATAAAAGGGAAGTTCGCCCAAACGAGAAACCGAACTCCAACTGACAAGGTAAAGACACCGCTAGAACTGGTGAACACAGATTTAGCTGGTCCGATAAGCAACAAATCCATTGATGGTTTTAAGTATGTGCAATCTTTCACAGATGTGTATACGGGGGCTGTATTTGTTTATTTTTTGAAAGCAAAGAGTGATGCTCTTCAAGCTACAGAGAAGTTCTTATCTGATGTAGCACCTTATGGCACTGTGAAGTGCATACGGTCAGACAATGGAACAGAGTTCACAAACGGAGACTTTAAGACACTGCTACGAAAGAATAAGATTAGACATGAAACCTCCTGCCCTTATTCCCCACACCAGAATGGCGTAGCAGTGAGGGAATGGCGTACTCTCTTTGAGATGGCCAGATGTAAGCTTATTGACTGCAACTTACCAAAGAGCCTCTGGCACTATGCTGTTCAGGAGGCAGCATATACAAGAAATAGGTGTTTTAATAAGCATACTGGCACCACACCATACACAGCACTGACAGGGAAAATGTGTAACTTATCTAGGATGCACAAATTCGGGTCAATATGCTATGCCTATCAACAAGACAGGGGTAAACTAGACTCTAGATGCGAAAAAGGACATTTTGTGGGGCACGACAAAGGCAGTCCAGCCTTTCTAGTTTATTATCCCAGCGACAGAAAAGTACAAAAGCATAGACTGGTAAAGTTTGTCACCAGGACAACATGTGAAGACGAAACGCAGACTTATGAGTTAGAACTGGAACCTAGAGTGAGTTGTGAAGTCAAAGACACCACACAATCAAGTGTGAGCACAGACATACAAACTGGTGGTTCAAAACTACCGAAGGACGATGATGACAAGCACCTTAAAGGGACACCACAGGTCCCAAGCAGTGGGAGATATCCTACTCGAGAGCATAGACCACCGGGTTATCTAAAAGATTATAGTCATGACAGCAGTGAGGAGGAGGACAGTACACTCGTGAGTATAGACTACTGCTACAGAGTAATGTGTAATATTCCCCAAAACTTTAAAGAGGCCATGACATCAACTGAGTCAGAAAGATGAAAGAAAGCAATGGATGAGGAGATGAAGTCCTTAGAGGACATCCAAACTTTTACTTTGACTAAATTGCCAGAAGGCCGGGAGACAGTGGGAGGAAAGTGGGTCTATTCAATCAAGGAAAACAGTGATGGACGTGAGATGTACAAGGCCAGGTTTGTGGCTAAGGGATATAGCCAGAGAGCAGGAATAGACTATGGTGAAACATTCTCACCGACAGCAAATCTGACTCGTGTACGGGTAGTAATGCAAAAGGCTGCCCAGGATAACTTAATCTTACACCAAATGGACGTAAAAACTGCATATTTGCACGCCCCCTATTGATAGAGAAATATACATGGAACAACCTGAGGGTTATGAGAAAGGAAGAGATGGGCTAGTGTGTAAGCTGGAGAAGTCAATTTACGGCCTAAAGCAATCTGGACGTAATTGGAATTTATTACTTCACAAATTCCTAACCGAGAACAAATTTATCCAGAACCCAGCAGACCACTGTGTATACACAAAGGAATCGAAAGTAGAAGGGAAAGTGATAATTGTTATCTGGGTGGATGATCTTATTATTGCAGCCAATAACACAAGTGGATTAGAACAAGTGAAGAGCATGCTCTCCATCAAGTTTAAAATGAAGGATCTAGGCAGGTTAAAACATTTCCTTGGCACGGTCTTCAGCCAGTCGGAAGGCTGTGTATATATGTCACAAACAAAGTATGTGGAAAAGATCCTAAACCATTTTGACATGTAAATGTGTAGAACAAGGCAAACACCCTGCAAACAAAAACTAGACTACACTGAAGATGCGCCGAGAATGACTGATGTAAAAATGTACAGAGAAGCGGTTGGCAGTCTCATATATTTGGTCACCGGCACACGCCCTGATCTATGTTTTGTGGTGAGCCGACTATCGCAACATTTTTCTGAACCCCCAGATGAGCACTGGATCACGGTCAAACATGTCTTGCGTTATCTCAGAGGTACAACCGACGGACAGCTCTGTGTCCAAAAGAGCTGCGAGGGTCTAGGCCTTCGCGCTTACAGTGATGCAGATTGGGCATCACACGCTACTGACGGATGCAGTACCACGGGGTATTGTGTGAGTATGTGTGATGACAGTGCACTGGTCTCATGAAGGACCAAGAAACAACAAACAGTAGCACTATCTTAGTGTGAGGCAGAATACATGGCTTTAACCCAAACAATACAGGAGTGTATATATTTGGAACAACTATTGAAAGGTATTGATGACTATGTGTGCACGAAAACTGTCATTCATGAGGACAATTAAGGGGCTAGCGCACTTGTGAGGAACCCTGTATACAGGCAGAGGTGTAAATATGTGGTCATCAAATATCATTTCATTAGATCCATCATAAAAGATGAGAAGATGATACTTGTTTCCTGTCCCACAAATGACATGGCAGCAGATGTTATGACCAAGCATGTGACCAAATCTAAATTGTAGAAATTTACCGGGGTCATATTTGGCATATAAATATTCGACATTCAAATGTCATGTCATTTGTTTTTCTTGATATGTCTTTGTGAAAGTTGTACAGTTTACAAGTTATTCATAAGTGGGAATGTTGAGTGTTATTGTATGACTGCTTATTTCTGTAATGTGCTTATTTGCCACAAGGGGTGCTGTCGCTGACAGATGATGTTAACGTGCGATGTTCAGCAGGTGTTCACGCCTTATTTCTCTCTCTCTGCTTTTGGCTCTTGTGAGGAGCAGTTCGTGGGCGTTGCTGGAATAAACTACGCACTTGGCAAAAGAGAGAAGTTGTCTGCATATCAGAATTATTCGTCTGCTGCGACTTGGCATTAAGGTATAATCCTAGGATGCGACATAACCGTGGATTTTATCAATGGCAAAATGGTTCATTCGTGCAGATTTATTAAGAGTCGCCCTTTGTTTTTCATTCATACAGAAGAAACGGACAATTTTAAAAAGATATTGTAGAAATGAGAAACAAAATGTGCTGTTCTAAAATATGATAATATGTTGGGTTTGTTTCTCTGAATATACTTTTTTTTTGTTTATTATTTTGTGTGTTGTTTCCAGCAGCCAATCCCATCACAGCGAGGAATGTCCTGACTGACTTCCGGTTTTCA
This sequence comes from Idiotropiscis lumnitzeri, assembly GCF_059441095.1. NCBI lineage: Eukaryota > Metazoa > Chordata > Actinopteri > Syngnathiformes > Syngnathidae > Idiotropiscis > Idiotropiscis lumnitzeri. The sequence goes on from NC_142392.1 coordinate 8,526,184, forward strand.
CTCCGGTGTTGGTTCCAGATGGGGACGGGTTGCTCGATGTGTTCGGGTTGTGGACGGGGTCCTTCGGAAGCCTGTTGATGACGTCAGGCGTTATAATATATTGATGTATTATATTTCTTTGACTGCATGTTTGCCACCCCTGTGTGTTACATTTGTGTGTTCTGAGTTACTAAATAAAAACAATTACAAAATAATAAAGTTCATTTACATCATACTTTTTTTCTTCTTTTTCGGTGTCCACTGCGTGCCTGTCGAAGAAGTCACGTCAATTGTCGGAGGGAAAACTTGGAAATACTAGATTGAGAAATATTTCCCACTATATGCAGACATATTCATACAATATTGCAGCCCGAGTGAAACACAGCATTGTTGCAAGTTCGGCAGGAGAAACGTAGACGTCCCACTGCTGGAGCAGCAGCAGCTTCTCGAGGCATAGGCGGAAGTGACGTAAAGCTGACCAGCCATCGTGGCGGTCATGCAGTTATTTTTTTTTTTTTTTTTTATCAACCAAATTAAAATATGATTTAACAGATATTAAAATAGAACAGCCGGGGGTAAAAACAAACACAGAGGCAAAGAAATATATTTGAAAAATGCGTGTTTGAAGCATGACGTCATTAGCAAGCGCGCAGCTTCCGATGGACCTCGACCACATCCACCGACCCGTCCGCACGGGAGCAAAAACACCCGCCGCTAAATTCTTCTGATTTAGCGTGGAACTGACTGTAATTTTCTCAAAGGATGTCCAGTGCTACTCTAAAGGACGTCGACATAATTAATTAAGTCTTTGTGTCCCGATAACCTCATCTCGTCACGCGTTGATGCTTTTCGGCGTAGTTAGCTTAGCTTGTTAGCTAGCTAGCCGCTAACGAAAAGAGGCACATGACTCATCGCCAAACAGAGATCAAGTGCGGATTTTTGGGAATTATCATTTGAAAATGTGTGCAAGAACGACACCCAAGTACAAAGAGGAACTTTGTGGAATAAAAGAAGAGAACGAGCAACATCTTCAACTGCTGGACGAAGTTTGCAATCAGCCTCGTGTTGTGCCACTCAAAGCAGGTTTGTACACGAGTGGGTTGATCTGAATCAGAATGACTTGACCAAACTAAATGTGTGTTCGTCTTTTTGTGTCCTGCAGACATTAGTGAAAAATATTTCTGTTCTGTGAAAGAGGAGCCAGACTTGACTCACATCAAAAAGGAGGAGGAGGAGGAGATTAACCAGTCACCAGTGAACTTTGTCCCGATAAAGACTGAAGATGAAAAAAAGGATGAGAATGAGGACAAAAGAGGGGCGGGGCCTCCAAGCAGCAGCTCAAGTCATCACGTGACAACAGAAGGTGATGAAGACCACTGGGGGCCATCACAAGTACATAATGAGGACACATTATCAGACGACGATGATAATGACGATGATAATGATGATGATGGGCAAGCTAAAGGTGAAAGGGCATGTCACACTGACTCATTAACCTCAAAGTTGTCTTTAAAACGGCACACAAGAAACCACAGTAAAGAAAAACCTCTCGTTTGCTCAATTTGTGGCAAAACTTTCTCTCGAAAGTTTCATTTGACAATTCACACAAGAACACACAGTGGAGAAAAACCTTTTTGCTGCTCAGTTTGTGGCAAAAGCTTTTCTGGAAAGTCACATTTGACAAGTCACATAAAAACACACACTGGAGAAAAAAACTTTTCCTGCTCAGCTTGTGGCAAGAGTTTCTCTCAAAAGTCGAATTTAACAAGCCACACAAGAACACACAGTGGCGAAAAACCTTTTTCATGCTCAGTTTGTGGCAAAAGCTTTTCTTTTAAGTCAAATTTCACAAAACACACAAGAACACATAGTGGAGAAAAACTTTTTTCCTGCTCAGTTTGTGGCAAATGTTTCTCTGATAAGTCAAGTTTAACAAAACACACAAGAACACATAGTGGAGAAAAACCTTTTTCATGCTCAGTTTGTGGCAAGAGTTTCTCTCAAAAGTCAAATTTAAGAAAACATATAAGAACACACACTGGAGAAAAACCTTTTTCCTGCTCAGTTTGTGGCAAAAGCTTCTCTGTAAAGTCAAGTTTACAAAGCCACACAAGAAGACACAATGGAGAAAAACCTTTTTCCTGCTCAATTTGTGGAAAATGCTTCTCTGTAAAGTCAACGTTAACAAGCCACACAAAAACACACAGTGGAGAAAAACCCTTTTCCTGCTCAGTTTGTGGCAAGAGTTTCTCTCAAAAGTCGAATTTAAGAAAACATAGAAGAACACACACTGGAGAAAAACCTTTTTCCTGCTTGGTTTGTGGTAAAAGCTTTTCTATAAAGGCAAGTTTAACAAACCACACAAGAAAGCACAATGGTGACAAGCCATTCTGTTGCAGCGTTTGTGCGAAAAAAATTTCCACGAAACATAGTGCTGAGAGACACAATTGTGTTGGTGACAAAAGCAGCGATGCTTGAAGATTAAAAAAATGACAAAAAAAACTGAAGGAACCGACTCTCTGTGGTAAGATGTAAATGTGATTTTGAATGAAATATGATGAATTGAATTTTGCAAAGCTCTTTTATTGACATTAAGCCAATGTGATCAGTGCCAGAAGAACCATTGTGTCTGAGTGATGAGAATTGTTTTTGTGTGTTTACATCGAACATTATAAATAAAATTAATTGCTTTTGCCTGGAACAACATTTTTTAACATTATGCTTTTCAGTTGTCTTTTTAAACGTACTTAATGGAAAAGGTGTGAGAAGAAAAGGTGCTTATGAAATCGTTGCCTTCCACAATCATCAATAAAATCACTTGTTCCACTTGCTCAACTGGTCTTCATTACGCTGTGTGAAAAGGTGAAAAACTGAACTAGAAGTTGAACTATAAAAAGAACCAGAAAGAGAAACGCAAATCGTCTCAGTTTCTCTCAAAGCTTTTGGTATGTCAGGAGTTGGCAACTTGATGGCGACTGGAGTCAGCGCTGGTTTTCTCGCTGTGTTTGGCTGGCTCGTACATGTATGGTCCATTGAACAAAACTCAAACTCTTCAAAGATCCCCTCAGATACATTTAATATTATGCTTTGTGAATAAATTTCTGACTGGTTAAATACACTTTCTAGGTTGAGCTCTATCAATTTTGTCAAATATACCAAATATTTTTTTCATGCTATATTATATTTTTTGTACGTTGGATTGTTTATATAATGTCAGGTTTAAAATGCCCTGACGCCGTTTTTAGACTGAAATAACTTACTAAAGACGGCTGAAAACCAAAACAAACCAGGTAAAGCTTTCGTTTTGCACCATTCGCGAATGGGAGAGGGCCAGCGGCAAACAGGCGTCTTGCCAGTTCAATCCCGCTCACCTTCTGCCTGGCTCCTCCCTGCAGCCTCTTTTTAGTTGTCTTTTTAATCGCACCGAATGGAAAAGGTGTGAGAAGAAACGGTGCTTATGAAATCGGTGCCTTCCACAGTCATCAATAAAATCACTTGCTCAACTGGCCTTTTTTTCTGAGCCTTTGTGTTAGTGGAGTCATTTCAAAGTTTAATATCGAAAACAGTGTCAGTGTGAAAATGTCGGTTTCTGATTGCCAAACTTACATTTATGAATAAAAACCTAGCCCTAAGTATGAGCAAATAAATTATGAAAAAAGCATCTTCGGCACCACTTTTCTAAAAGAAACAGAAAACAACATTTTCCCACTTTAAAGAAAAGTCTTTATAAAGAAATAAACTGACAAATTTATTGAAGTCCCCCCAAAATGTCCTTGAGTATGAGCCGATCCAAAACGGCTGTCTCTGTGTGGGTTCCACAAAAATGAGCAACTCTTCCGGCTTCTCTCTCCTCTTGGGTACAAAACACAATTTTACGCCTACGTTGCAAACTGTGCCACAATTATTAACCAATCAGGAGTCGGACACTCGGGCTGATTTTGATTGGCTGTTTACTGTCCAATCGGATTTTACAACAGTACGACATCCGGGAAGACTCAAAAACACAGTCGAAAGAAGGGTCTTCTGCATTCTAACATGCTGCTCTTATTGTTTTTGTAATAATTTAAAAAAAAATTGTTTCCAAATATCATTGTTTGGTTCAATAATATTGTCCCTTGAGTTCTATATGCTTCGAAAACATTTTTGTTTGTTTGTTTGTTTTATTTTTAATAAGCAACGTCACCACTCGGAGTTGTGCATTTGCGTCTTCGTCGTTAGATGGCGCCATGGTACTTTTTTTCTGAAATAAATTTGAAAATATCGATACGCAAACAACTTTGGCACATATTGAATACAAAAAGTGCATCGTTGAACAACAAAAATTAGGAGAGGAAGAAAAAAAGAACAATGTGAGGATGTCGTCCATTAAAGTTGAAGTATAGTTAGTGGAGAGAAGGACATGGACTTTTTGGGAACAATTTAATTTCACTTGCAAAACATTTTATCTGTTGGAGCAGTTTTCTTTTGAGTAATGCAGTATGGCAACACCACCACTAGGGCAATTGATGACGTCAGCACTGGTTGCGTTCATCCATAAATAACGAATGCAGGACAAGTGGGGGAACGCTGGTCGGATACCGTTTTTCAACACTTACTCAAGACGCATTATTTATGTACAAACTGAAAGATAGAAGATAGTATATTGTATTGATTACCGCATATGCGCGTATGGTTTTGATTTGAAGTTTGGAAGACCGTAGCCATTGATTTATTTATTTGATTTACTTGACTTCACGGCATGACATCTGGACTGAAATGACTACGATTAAGACTAACCCTTGACTTTTTGACGTGACATACATAACTACACATCAACATCAAGACCAGTGAAGCCGAGCGAACGTCATCGCAACTTCAACCCATGGTGAGTGAGTGCGCGTTAAAACTTTCTTTCGCCAGCTCATTGAAATGGCAGTAACAAAAGGTTGAAAAACGTCCGAAAGGAAAGTAATTGACGAAAGAAGTAAAAGTTTGAAGACGGAACGCTGTCGTGTGGATAGTGGCGTGGCCGTTTGGAATGATTGATCGTTTATAAACAAAGATCGTTTAATGGTGATCGTTCAGCCAACGCGGAATGAATTGACGTGATGCATTATTGAAACGCATGCATCTTAAAGATAGAGGTATGACTTGTATTGTTTTTAACGCTTGCAAATGTTAAACGAAGCACAAGTGAACGAAAACATTCCAAACTTCCGTGTTGACTTTGCCGATTGTATATCGTGATAGAGACGCTATTTTTTTAACAACGAACGAGCCAGTCAAGTCGCTGTCAAAACAAACGCCGCCTTGTCGCTGTAGATTGCGTGTACGCATATTCGTGAAGTTAACACGATGTCTCGCACCAATGATAATAATGGCAATCTCGACCAAACTATTGGAAGTGAGGATATTAATAAAGGCAGAACCCAAAATGACATCGTTAAGTGTCTCCCCCTTGAAATGGAAGAATTTGATCCTAATCATTCCGACGCCGATAAAATGACGGGTGACAAAAATAAGACATCAGAACCTGAGAAAGTGACCCCCAAACCAGTCGAACATGGGAAAAGAAAACCCAAACTAACTGAGAAGGCTCTGAAGAATAAAATGGAGGGATTAATAAAACATAGATCTGCTAAATATAGTAAATTAATATCAAAGATGAATTACATTGAGTCCATTATGCAAGTAGGATATGATGACATTGAAATAATCACCCAATCGTACAGCAATTTCAACGAAATAACTGAAGAATTTACAACCATTCAGAAAAATATTTATGAATTGCTCAAAGAGGAAGAAAGGGATGTGGATCACACACATTGGTACCTGCCCAAAGCTGCTCAGATCTATAAATTTAGAATAACAGTAAAACAATGGCTGCAAAAGGCAACAACAGTTGAACAGTGGGTGCAACAAAGTACAGAATTTCCTTCTAATCAACAACATCTGAAGAAAGCTAAAGGACAACGAACGCAGTCCAACTGTGAAAGGGAAAGTCAGGATTCTTGTGTGTCAGTGGGAATAATGAGCAAATTGGAGCGGGATACCAAAGAGAGCAAATGTAGCAGCCGCTCATCCTCAACCAGATGCAACGCTGAAGTGGAGAGAGCTACACTTTTAGTCCAGGTCGAAGGTCTAAAGAAAGCACAGGCCCTTGAACAAGAAGAAGCTAAATTAAAGGCGAAAAGAGAAATGTTGGTTCTTGAAATGCAACTTGCTGCTGCAGATGCAAAACTCAAAACCTATGAGGACATGAGTTTAAGTGTAAAGGGCAACAAATCAAGGGCAAAGAAAGGATTAGAACTCCGTTATGGTTATGGTAATGGTGAATGGGATATTGATGACGGCAGTGCTACGGAAACTGACGATGCTGATGATGAATGTGACGATGATGATGATGGTAATGATGAGCGGAGTGGAAAAACAGGTTGGCAACCACAACCATTTGATTGTTTTAACGGGACCAGGCCTCAAACACCATCGCCCACACACAGCAAAACCACCAATGCCAAGCCGACCCAGAAACCAACTGATTCCTGTTCCGAGCTATTAAAAATAATGCAAAAGCAAAACGAAATAACCGAAATGCTAATTAAAGAGCAGAGACTTTCCACTTTACCTGCGAAGGAGCTCACAATTTTTAAGGGAGACCCCCTGCATTACCATACTTTTATACGCACCTTTGAGCACTGCATTGAAAGCAAAACGGACAATGCTCGTTGTAGACGCCAAATAGGGGTCAAATGTGTGTGTGTGTGTATTACTTTTGTTGAGCACCATGTGGCGCTCTGACTGATTATATAAAAGGGAAGAGCAAGAAGGTATGCCCAGGTACGGACTTGAAGGGCATACAGGTTTTTGACCGCTTGGGCGGAGCGTGTGCAACTTTATGGTGTTTTAGATTGATTTTAATATTGACTATTGATAAATAAACCTAACCTTTTAACAAGATACTCATGGACTCTTTGGTGAATAACATCGCAAAGCAATCACAGGTAGCAAAGCCGCCAGCGCGTCAAACCAAGCCAATCTAAGCAAACAAACAGACAGTCAATACCTCACTAGCCTACTAGTATACTGGCTAGTACACTGTCAAAAACCTGCCCAAACAAAGACTGTGTTGGAGGAAACGACGGAGCACGGCAGACGGCGTGGGACGATCAGGGAAGCCGGTGTGTGGAGGAGCAGCTGGGGTTGATCGACTTCGCAGGCAGCCGTGATGGTTGCTATCATGGCTAATCCAGAGGAGTGCTGCTGACCACCGAGTGGATTGGAGCACCGACGTCATCGTGTGGATTTACAGTTAAGGCGCCCAACGAGAGGTATATGTAGCGCTACTCTGTCGATGGCCAATTGTGTGCACACTTAAAAAAAAGGTTAAAAGTCCAATGCATTGGTAACGCTCCGTGCGTTAAAATTAATTCGAACGTCGCGGTTCAGAAATTGCGCTGGATCACGTGACTCACTGACCAACCTTCGCGTCATCACCGGAGCTGAATTTTGCGTTGCGTTCACTGCCAGCACGTACAATGGAAGCCTGTGCAGCGGACATGGACACGAATGAAAATGAAGTACTTAATGATTCGGGAACTCAAAAACGTATTGTTAAATTAACAGAAAAGGGTTTGGTTGATAAACTTGAAAGGTTACAAAACAATAGGAAATGTAAACTTAACAATGCGAGTAAAGTTAGAAGCGAATTGAATGCATTCATGTCTTGTGGTGATAAAACCAAGGTGATAAATGGTCTTGATGAGTTGAAAGGGTTGTGTGTTGATGCTAAAAATGTACATGATTCAATGATGGGTTTGTTGTCTGTTGAAGAGGGTGAAAAGCACGAAATATGGTTTAAAGCCAAAATGATCCCAAACAATGAGTGTTTTTCAAGGGTCAATCTATGGTTTTCTCAAGGTTCAACACAAATACAAGAAATCATAAAAGAAACCGATAAAGGTTATGCTAATGATGAAATCTCTCCTGAAGATAGTGTGTCAAACGTGAGCAGCAGGGTTAGCAAAAAAAGTACCAAGTCCTCTGCTTCATCTGCTAAACTAAAGGCAGCAGCGGAAAGAGCTGCAGTGCTGGCTCGTGTGAAAATATTGGAACAACGACATGCTATTGAAGAAGAAGAAGCAAAACTAAGGAGAAGATGGAGATGCTTGATTTGGAGGCGGAACTGGTGGCATTTGAAGCGCGGATGGACATTTATAATGCCAATGAAGAGGGCCAGTCTCAAGCGCAGTCAACTGTAAAGAAAAATGGAGCAATGAATGGACAAGGTTTAAACCCCACAGTCCAAGAGTTTAAACCTCATCATGATGATATGGAAACAGCACAACAAAAGGAGAGATTCAGGATGCCACAAATGGAAAACAAAACAACGGATGTGAGGCCAAAGAAATTGATTGCATCAAATATAAAGCAACAGCATAACCTCCTGGAACAAAGGAAATGGAACACAAATCAGGAGCACCCTTTGGTGGAGCAAGATGGAAAAGCAATGGAAGTAAAGGTACGGTCAACACAAAGTGATGCGCAAGCTCATTCATCAACCACTTCACAGGTTCCTGCAGACCTTTTGACCATTATGAGCAGACAAACTGAGATTACAGCAGCCTTAATGAACCAACAGCGTCCAATGACACTTCCACCAAGAGACATTCCAATATTTGATGGTGATCCATTGCACTACAGAACTTTCATCAAAGCATTTGAGCAAGGAGTGGAAAGTAAAGCAGCCGCAGCAGACAGTTTGTATTATTTGGAGCAATACACCCGAGGGCAACCTCAGGAACTTGTGCGAAGTTCTCAACACATGGCTTCAGATCGTGGTTATGCCGTGGCCAAGGCTTTGCTCCAGGATCATTTTGGAAATCCTTACAAAACGGCCACTGCATACATTAGTCAGGCTCTGTCATGGCAAGCAATAAAAACAGATGACACAAAGGCACTGCACAGTTACTCCTTTTTTCTACGCGGCTGCTGTAACATCATGGAGGAGCTGGAGTATGTGCAGGAACTGGACATGCCTGCGAACTTGAGGGCAATCTTGGCCAAGTTGCCCTATAAATTACGAGAACATTGGCGTGGCAAGGCTCATGACATCATGGAATCGACAGGATACAGAGCTGGATTTGTTGACTTGGTACAGTTCATAGTGCGGCACGTAAGAATTCTTTCGGACCCCTTCTTTGGAGATCTGCATGATTACAGCACTAACTCAACATCAATAAGTCAAGGCAGGTCATATGCGGGCAGTAGAGTGAAGGGGAACGTGGTGGCCAGTACCGTGACTGAGACAGATCCTCCCAAGGTTAAGCAGCCACACTCCTTCGAAGACTATGAAAATGGCCGTTGTGTTTTTTGCTCACTGGAACATTTGCCGGAAAATTGTAAGCAGTTTGGAAGAAAGAAACACACGGACAAGATGTTTATTTTGAAGAGAAGAGGTTTATGTTTTGGCTGCCTTCGTCATGGACATGTTAGCCGTGACTGTGATATGAGATTGAAATGCGACATTTGCAAGCAAAATCATCCAACAGTGTTGCACATAAATGGACAGGCAACTGCTCCTCAACAAGAGTTGGAAACACCAGAGCTTATTCCCATTTCTCACACAACTTGTGGACATACAGGGGCCGGCAATTGTCGCACCATGTTGTCAGTGCTGCCCGTTAAAGTAAAAGCTGCCAAAGGTGACTGTGTGATCTTAACATATGCATTCTTGGATCCAGGCAGCACCGGAACATTTTGTTCTGAACAACTGATGAATCGCTTGAACCTCTCTGGAAAGAGAACCCAAGTCCTGATACGAACAATGGGTCAAACAAAGATGAGACATGCCTTTTCACTTTTTAATCTCGAGGTGGCCGGCCTGGAAAGCTCTCAGTTCCATCCACTGCCGGAAGTGCTTACACAGGCGCAAATGCCAGTCACTACAGACGATATGGTAACATCTCAAGACCTCCTTAAATGGCCGTATTTGTCAGGTATACAGGTACCGACCATTCAAGCCAAGGTTGACCTGTTGATCGGGATCAATGCACCCAAGCTATTGGAGCCATGGGAAGTTATTAATAGTCAAGGTAATGGTCCGTATGCTGTCAAAACTTCGCTCGGCTGGGTGGTTAATGGCCCACTGGATGGGAATAGTAGGATGGAAGCTTCTGTCGTATCTGTGAATAGAATTGGTGTCAGCAGGCTGGAGGAGCTGCTAATGAACCAGTATAATCATGATTTCTGCGAGAAGCTCATGGAAAGCCAGGAAATGTCAAGAGAAGACCAGCAGTCTCTCAATATAATGGAAACATCTGCCAAGTTACAGGATGGAAAGTATACTATGAACTTACCTATTAAGAAGAAAGATGTCTTCTTACCAAACAATTTTGCTGTGGCCCAACAACGGTTACAAGAACAAGTACCTGATGATCAAAGAGACCTTGATTCAGGAAGAGTTTGGGATATTCCCCATCATGGTGTCCATCATCCCAGAAAGGGAACACTGCGTGTCGTGTCTGACTGCGGTGCCACGTTTAAAGGCTTGTCCCTGAATACGGAGCTGCTGCAAGGGTCCCTTCTCACAAGCACGTTGATGGGCGTCCTCATGAGGTTTAGACAACAGCCAATAGCCTTCATGGGAGACATTCAAGCTATGTTCCATCAAGTCCGTGTGCCAGAGGAGGATCGGGACTTTCTACGTTTTTTGTGGTGGCCTAATGGAGACACAACACAACAACCAGTGCCTTACAGAATGATGGTGCATTTATTTGGAGCCATCTCATCACCAAGTTGCGCAGCTTATGCTCTGAGAAGAATGGCTCAAGACAATCAGTCTAAGTGCCTACCGGTTGTTATAGAAGCTGTTCAACATAACTTTTATGTTGATGATTGTCTGAAGAGCACAGCCACTGTCACAAAAGCTATCGAGCTGATACAGGGCCTCATTGCTCTCTGTCAACAAGGAGGCTTTGCTTTGGAAAAGTGGATTTGCAACAGTCGTGTTGTTTTGCAAGCCATCTCTGAAGAATGGAGAGCCAAAGAGCTGAAGATGTTGGATTTGGACCATGACAAGCTTCTAGGAGAAAGAGCGCTTGGTCTTCAGTGGTGTGTGGAGACGGAGGCTTTCGTCTTTGGATCGGAAATAAAGCATCGGGCTCTGACCAGACGTGGGATGCTATCAGTCAACAGTTCTGTTTACGACCCATTGGGTTTCCTGGCGCCAGTGGCCCTTCAGGCCAAAATAATGCAACAGGAGCTGTGTAGAAGGGGCTGCAGTTGGGATGATCCTTTGCCACAAGACATTTTAAAGCGATGGAGAAGGTGGTTGGAGGACTTGGGCCAGCTAGCTACATTTAAAGTTGACCGGTGTATTAGACCAGCTGGGTTTGGAGTTGTAAAGCAGGCACAATTACATAATTTTTCTGACGCCAGCGAAGGAGGCTATGGAACTGTCACAGATGTGCGTTTAGTGAGCGACGAAAACCAAGTTCACGTATCCTTTCTCCTTGGCAAGGGTAGAGTAACACCCTTAAAGGTTGTGACTATTCCCCGACTTGAACTGTCTGCAGCTGTTCTCGTTGTGAAGATGGATGCTATGATCAAGGCTGAGCGTGGAATGCACCTTAATAGGTCTGTGTTTTGGACCGATAGCACATCCGTGCTGAAGTATGTTTGCAATGAAGATCGGCGATTTTATACAGTTGTTGCAAATCGAGTTGCCGTAATACGAGACTTGTCTGAGCCTGCACAATGGAGAGATGTTGGTACAAGGGAGAATCCAGCTGATTATGTGTCGCGAGGTCTGAGTGTTTCTGACTTTTTGAAAAGCAGAAGATGGCTGGAAGGACCAGAATACCTGTGGAGGGAAGAGGATCAGTGGCCACAGACACTGCTGGATGTCTCTTTGGACGTGGAAGATAAAGAAGTCAGGAAGGAGGCAGCAGCTCATGCTGTCAGTGTGTGCACTCCTGTACCAACAGATCAGCTGATCCTATTCTTCTCAGATTGGATAAGGCTAAAAAGAGCAGCGTCTGGGTATTCAAAGTTGAAATCATGGTTGAAGGAAAAGTGCAAGGGGAACAAGTAGCTGCTTCCCTCAAGAAATGTCATCGTGTTATGTAATAAGCCCATCAGAAAGCCACAAAGACACATTTTAGCATTAAAAGATTTACAAGATGCTGACATTTCCATCATCCGTTACTGTCAGCATCAGAGGTTTAAGTTGGAAATAGAAGCTCTTGCAAAGGGTTCGAGTGTGAGCCGCCATAGCCCTATCTGTAAATTGGACCCTACCTTAGATGATGGGCTGCTAAGAGTTGGAGGTAGGCTAGGCAAAGGTGCAATGCCAGAGGAGGCCAAGCATCCAGTCATCCTTGGTAAAGGTCTGCATATTTCTAGCCAATTTGGATCAGGCAGCGATAACAGGACATCTTGCGCAAGTTGGAGTTAATTGGACTTTTAACCCACCTCCGTGCTCCCACTTTGGCGGCGTTTGAGAGAGGATGATTTGTTCAGTGAGAAGGGTCCTAAATTCTTTTTTACGTCAACAAACCTTGGATGATGATTGACTGGCAACAGTGTTACGTGAGGCGGAAGCTATCTTGAATGATAGACCAATCACCAAGCTGTCAGATGACCCCAATGACTTGGAACCACTCACGCCCAATCATATTCTCCTGTTACGAGGGAAGCCGTCAATTTCGCCTGGTGTCTTTTCGGCTGAGGACCAGTATGGGAAAAGGAGGTGGAAGCAAATCCAATTCCTTGCTGATTTATTTTGGAAGAGATGGGTTCGTGAGTACTTGCCATTGCTTCAACAAAGACAGAAATGGAATGACAAGAAAAGGAACCTGGCTGTCGGAGACATTGTGACCATTATGGATCCATCTGCTCCACGGGGATCCTGGCTTCTAGGGAGAGTCTTGGAAGTTTATGCAGATGCACTTGGGTTAGTGAGATCGGTAAAATTGAGAACAAAATCCAATATAGTTGAAAGACCAATTTCCAAATTATGCTTAGTCTGTGAGACCTAATTTATTTAAAATGTTCGGGCGGCGAGGAATATATTTTAGGAATTGCCATGTTTGTGAACCATGTCAATTAGGGGCCGGTGTTTAGACGCCAAATAGGGGTCAAATGTGTGTGTGTATTACTTTTGTTGAGCACTGTGTGGCGCTCTGACTGATTATATAAAAGGGAAGAGGAAGAAGGTATGCCCAGGTACGGACTTAAAGGGCATACAGGTTTTTGACCGCTTGGGCGGAGCGTGTGCAACTTTATGGTGTTTTAGATTGATTTTAATATTGACGATTGATAAATAAACCTAACCTTTTAACAAGATACTCATGGACTCTTTGGTGAGTAACATCGCAAAGCAATCACAGGTAGCAAAGCCGCCAGCGCGTCAAGCCAAGCCAATCTAAGCAAACAGACAGTCAATACCTCACTAGCCTACTAGTATACTGGCTAGTATAGCGGCTATGTTTTACAAAGATACACCAGGACATATGGATTCAACAGCCTTAACGGGGGATGCTGTTAACAAAGGTTTGATACGCCGATCGGAATTTGTGACGGGTTCCCGACCATTCACCGTGATAGGACCTCTACACACCGACATATTCTTTTGTGAGAGACATCTTCTCAATAACGTGGATCTACGAGTGAAACTCATCAAAGCCAACGACCAATTTTGTTTTATGAGTCCTCCCGATATGAACTATCATCTGAAAATCATGGGCGCATCCCTCTTTGTGAAAAGAGTCGCCGTCTCACCGGCCATCTCTATCGGTCATGCTGCGGCGCTCAACAAAGAAAATGCTTTATACCCGTTATCAAGAATTAAGTTGAAAACTTATTCTATCCCCCAACATTCCAGAACATGTCAACAAGACAACCTTTTCCTCGGCCATACACCTCGTTATGTGGTGTTAGGGCTTGTCAACCACAACGCCTTTGTGGGCAGAAAAGATTTGAATCCATTTAATTTTGCTCATCATCATTTGGAATATTTAGCGCTATGTCAAGAAGGGAGACAGATTCCAGCCAAAGCCTTCCAACCCCAATTTAATGCGGGAAACGCGGTTCGAGAGCTTCAGAACTTGTTTACAGCGACAGGAAGACATTTGAAAGATTTACCTCTTTGTATCAACCACGAGGACTTTTCAGGCGGATACGCGCTCTATGTTTTTAACTTAAACCCCAACGATGATTCGGGAGCTCTAGCACCCGTCTCCAACGGGAGTTTGAGGTTAGAGATGAGATTCAGAGTCCCACTCCCACACACAACCACCCTTATTGTGTACGCCTGCTACGATTCCATCTTGGAAATTAATTCAAAACGACAAGTCTTAGTGGATTATTACTGATGAACGGGAGAGAGCTGGAGAAACTCATGAAACGTCTACAAGGACGTTTATTCTGAGGCGTTTACGCTTCGGATGAAATAAATTCGCTGCAACCTACCCCACCAATCTTCTACATCGTCAACACACATCCTCGCAACCTACCTGGAGAGCATTGGCTAGCTCTAACGCTGGAAAAAGATGGAAGTACTTTTTTTTATGCTTTTGGAATTCCCCCGGAATTTCAATATTATCCGCAAACCATAAACTCATTTTTGAAAAAACATTCCCGACGTATTTTGTACCATAACAGACGTCTGCAACACGAGCTGTCAATCACCTGCGGACAGCATTGCGTCTATTATTTAAACCATAGAGGTTGCGGGTCGAGTTATCAGGATGTGCTAGCATGCTACAAGGATGATGTGTTACAGAATGACGCCATGGTGTCTACTTTTGTTAAACATTATCAAACGTGTGTAGAAAAGCCATGTATCGGACAGGCGGTGTGTTCTTTTCACAAATTTAAAACATGTCATTGTCTGTAATGATTTCAAAATGTTTTTTATTGAATAAAACATGTAAAAACATAAACATTTCCGATTTTTCATTGACACTTATGAGGGGGTATAACCCAACCACAGAAGCAGGTCTTCTTTTTCTACTCATCTTCTTCCTAATGGCTGTCCTCTTCTCGATATCACCATCATCAGAGCTTAACGACCCTCGGAGTTTCAATCTTCTGAATTCATCGCAGGCGTGGGGGTTGACGATGGTGGTTTCAGGAATATTGAGTTTGTATAGAGTGTGCAGAAACTCCTTCCAGCCACTCGGTGTTTGAGTCGCGATGTTTTTGCCCGTCACAGTAATCTGTCTGAGTAAATCGGTCATATGAGATCCTTTTATCGGTTTATCTTGATACATAAATTCGTGACGAGGGGTCCAACTTCGATGGGCGTCCTCGAGTTTTCTCAAAACATAGTTGGCGTTTTTCCGATAACGAGTCGGAACGTTTTGCAGGATATCGAACCAGGCCTCAGTTTCATCCCCCACCTTTTTGTCTTGCACTTCGACAACCGAACTCTTTGAAGAGTTCAAAACTTCTGGTGTTAGCGGTAGGGTCATTGCCAGGGGTTGTTCTTCCTTTTCTCCTTGTTTGAGAAGAGTTAGATAACGGTGCAGTTAAGACTGATACTTTGTTATATTTTCATGCTGGGTTAACGATCGATCTTCTAAAATGGCTTTCATCTTCACATCCAAAGCCTGTTCAGCCGTTTGTCTGATGGTAGGTTCGGGTTTTTTCAGTCGTTCCAGTTGTTGAGGCGATAGAAGAAACATCTTCTAGGTTGCTTTAAACTCATGATGGTTAATTTTTGTTGATTAATCCTTCTAAAAGATTACCTAGGAGGGGTACAACAGTCCCCAGCAGAGGAAGAATAAATCCACCCCTTTGAGTCAAAGCGGCGCGTTTTTTCTTCAGGCTCGTTTTTTTATGGGCCAATAGTCTAATAATTTTCTTTTGTTTTTCTATTTTCTTAAACTGTGCAGGTGAAAGGGGTATATGACCTTTCAACAGATTGAAAGCAATTTCGCACAATACCTTGATCAAAGAGGCCGGACCCTTGGTCAGTATGTCTTTACGCTTCTTGGTCGAGGCTTTAAACAGGGTCTTGAGGAGCGGAGCGTTTGTTTTTAAAAGCTTAGACATGTTAGCCTTTGGGGATGTAGACGGTAGGCCACTGATCCCGAAGTACACCCGTCCTCAAACGATATTGTTCTGGACATGAAGGATTTAAATCCACCAATAAATACCCATGAGCGTCTTTGGTAGCATCTTCAAAACTTTCTAAAAAGTATCTTTTCTTCGCAGGGAAAATCTGATTCGCCAAAATACTGGTATGTAATTTATCCCGAGGATTTTTGAACTGACTCCAGTCGCCATCAAGTTGCCAACTCCTGACATACCAAAACTTTTGAGAGAAACTGAGACTATTCACGCTTCTCTTTCTTGTTCTTTTTATAGTTCAACTTCTAGTTCAGTTTTTCACCTTTTCACACTGCGTAATGGAGGCCAGTTGAGCAAGTGGAACAAGTGATTTTATTGATGATTGTGGAAGGCAACGATTTCATAAGCACCGTTTCTTCTCACACCTTTTCCATTAGGTACGATTAAAAAGACAACTGAAAAGCAAAACATTAACAAATGTTGTTCCAGGCAAAGGCAATTATTTTTATTTACATGTTTGATGTAAACACCAAAACAAATCATCATCACTCAGACACAATGGTTCTTCTGGCACTGATCACATTGGCTTTGTGTCAATAAAAAAGCTTTGCAAAATTCAATATATCATATTTTATTCAAAATCAAAATTTACATCTTACCTCAAAGAGTCGGTTCTTTCATTTTTTCTTCTTTTTTTAATCTTCAAGGATTCTCACCAGCACAATTGTGTCTTTCAGCATGCTGTTTAGTGGAGAATTTTTTAGCACAAACGCTGCAACTGAATGGCTTGTCTCCACTGTGTGTTCTTGTGTGGCGTCGTAAATACGACTTTTGAGAGAACCTCTTGGCACAAACTGAGCAGGAAAAAGGGTTTTCTCCACTGTGCATTCTTGTGTGACTTGTTAAATTTGACTTTTGAGAGAAGCATTTACCACAAACTGAGCAAGAAAAAGGATTTTCTCCAGTGTGTGTTCTTGTGTGACTTGTTAAATTTGACTTTACATAGAAGCATTTTCCACAAACTGAGCAGGAAAAAGGTTTTTCACCACTGTGCTTTCTTGTGTGACTTGTTAAATTTGATTTTCGAGAAAAGCTTTTACCACAAACCAAGCAGGAAAATGGTTTTTCTCCAGTGTGTGTTCTTGTGTGCCTTGTTAAATGAGACTTTCGAGAGCAACTCTTGCCACAAACTGAGCAGGAAAAAGGGTTTTCTCCACTGTGTGTTCTTGTGTGGATTGTTAAATCAAACTTTTGAGAGAAGCTTTTGCCACAAACTGAGCAGGAAAAAGATTTTTCACCACTGTGCTTTCTTGTGTGACTTGTTAAATTTGATTTTTGAGAAAAGCTTTTACCACAAACCAAGCAGGAAAATGGTTTTTCTCCAGTGTGTGTTCTTGTGTGCCTTGTTAACGTTGCGTTTTTTGAGAATCTTTTGCCACAAACCGAGCAGGAAAAAGGGTTTTCACCACTGTGTGTTCTTGTGTGGCTTGTTAAATTTGCCTTATGAGAGAAGCATTTTCCACAAACTGAGCAGGAAAAATGTTTTTCTCCACTGTGCGTTCTTGTGTGCCTTACGAAATGAGACTTTCGAGAGAAGCTTTTGCCACAAACCGAGCAGGAAAAGGGTTTTTCTCCACTGTGTGTTCTTGTGTGGATTGTTAAATGAAACTTTCGAGAGAAGCTTTTGCCACAAACCGAGCAGGAAAAGGGTTTTTCTCCACTGTGTGTTCTTGTGTGGATTGTTAAATGAGACTTTCGAGAGAAGCATTTCCCACAAACTGAACAAGAAAAAGGTTTTTCACCACTGTGTGTTTTTCTGTGTCCTTTTAAAGACCGCTTTGAAGTTAATGAGTCAGTGTGACATGCCCTTTCACCTTTGGCTTGCCCATCATCATCATCATCATCATTAGCATCATCATCATTGTCATGAGCGTCTGATGTGTCCTCATTATGTGCTTGTGATGGCCCCCAGGGGTCTTCATCACCTTCTGTTGTCACGTGATGACTTGAGCTGCTGCTTGTAGGCTCCGCTCCTCTGATGTCCTCACTCTCATCCTTGTTTTCAACTTCAGTCTTTATAGGGACAACGTTCAGTGGTGACTTGTTGATCTCCTCCTCCTCCTCCTCCTTTTTGATGTGAGTCAAGTCTGGCTCATCTTTCACAGAACGGAGATCGTTTTCACTGACATCTGTAGGACACAGAAAGACAAACACACATTTGGTTTGGTCAAGTCAAACCTCATGCGGCGACTTTGTCTTATATTGTTTTTACCATGCTACCTTGACTTGTGCCTGCCGCATACGGAGCAATGCGTGCGACCCCAACTTGGACCGGACCATGGGGGCGTTTCACAAAATTACGTCCCTGTTAAATGTGCCTTTTGAGAGAAGCATTTGCCACAAACTGAGCATGAAAAGGGTTTTTCCCCACTGTGTGTTCTTGTGTGCATTACAAAATGAGACTTTTGAGTGAAGCATTTACCGCAAACTGAGCAGGAAAAAGGTTTTTTTCCACTGTGTGTTTTTGTGTGGATTTGTAAATGTGACTTTTCAGAGAAGCATTTTCCACAAACTGAGCAAGAAAACGGTTTTTCTCCACTGTGCGTTCTTGTGTGGATTTGTAAATGTGACTTTTCAGATCAGCATTTTCCGCAAACTGAGCATAAAAAAGGTTTTTCTCCACTGTGTGTTCTTGTGTGCCATTTTAAAGACGACTTTGAAGTTGATGATTTCCCACACTGAGAACATACCCAACTGTCAGTGTGACATGCCCTTTCACCTTTGGCTTGCCCATCATCATCATCATTAGAATCATTGTCATGAGCATCTGATGATGTGTCCTCACTATGTGCTTGTGATGGCCCCCAGTGGTTTGCATCACCTTCTGTTGTCATGTGATGAATAGAGCTGTGGCTTGGAGGCTCCGCCCCTCTGTTGTCCTCACGCTCACCCTTGTTTTCATCTTCACTCTTTATAGGGAAAACGTTCAGTGGTGACTTGTTGATCTCCTCCTCCTCCTCCTCCTTTTTGATGTGAGTCAAGTCTGGCTCCTCTTTCACAGAACGGAGATCATTTTGTCTGACGTCTGCAGGACACAAAAAGACAAATTTGGTTTGGTCAAGTCAAAGATCAGGCTGCAACTTTGTCTGATATTGTTTCTACCGTGCTACCTTGACTTGATTTTCACAAAATTACGTCCTACGATGTAAAACTCCTTTTTCTACCAGCACAACAGTGATAAACGAGCATTTAAAAAGAAAGCACGTTGCGGCTGATGCCCGATTTCATTCCTGACATAGTCACAGATGTTTCTGGAAGCGAGCTGAAGTTAGCACACACAGGCTATTGTGTGCGTCTGATGGAACACCTGTTGTGGGACCCTAACATATTGATGGGGGCCACTGGGGGCTGTTGGTGGAAAAGGGCATTGTGACGTTCTCCCTTTTTAAGCCCATAGTAAGCCAAAGATGCAGATGCATTCCTTGCAGCATGCGCTTGTTCACTGATGAGATCCGTGAAACCCTGGGTGGATGCATTCAATGTATTTTAATTGTTTGGATGGGGTGAAACTACGCACACGTGCACAAAACAGTGCAGAGCCACCGGAGGTTCATTGAACGAGCCAGTAAAAATTTCATAAATAAGACCAATACGTACTTGATTTTTAAAAGAAAAATGAATCCTTTGTGCTTTATCCACTAAAATTCATCAACCGCCATTGATCTTTTTGCCGCAATGTGCACAGTTTTGAGAGTCAGGTCGAATCATTCCATAAGGAATTGCTTGAACAAGATATGTCAGAGTTTTTGTCAAAAACGAGACAAGCATGCACAAATGAATCACCCAGCCAAGATTGTCTTTGTCACTTGCGAGGAGCAGTCCGCCAAAGAGAAAAGCTTTCCCGCTCCTGTGCGGCGTTTTATTGAAGCACAGCAAAGCAATTTGTATATGCAAAAACATGAACACTTTGACTTGATCACACCCGTCCACACTCTTCCTGTTGTTCGAACGGTTTCAGCTTACAAGACATGTTAGGGTCACACTTCTGTTCAATGCGAGCTAAACGGTTTCCTGTCAAACACGGTTCAAGGCGTGCATCTGTTTTTAAGATAAGATAAGATGTAAGATGTCCTTTATTAGTCCCACAATGGGGAAATTTGAGTTTTTGTGGCTTCCTGCTCAACTGCCAGCGTAGACACAACTCTGTTACCACTGAACTCACGTTTTGCTGTTTAAGAGGTCCATGTTTTTGTGACCTTCTATAAACCCGTAAGCATAGTTTTGAAACATGATGACATGACAAACTTAATTTCTTTCACGATAATATAAAAACTTTCGCAGATATAGCAAAAACAAATTGGACAAGCTGTGGAGCAGCACAACCCCTCTGGCAGAGACGCAAACAGATTTCGCTTCAGAGTGACCCATTCACTGTCTACCAAAGTGTCGAAATTCGGAAAATGTTCCATAACAGAAGAATTCGTCATGGGTGCTGAAACACCACACCCTGCTAGTGACATGGAGTATTCTACATCTGAAATTAACTCTGCCAACCGTCTTCACCAATGGGCCTAAATCTTGAGTATGATGATGCGCACCGATAGTTAATGTGATTTGTGGCTCAGCGAACAGAGACAATTCATACCGTTTCCTCTGCTCTGGGGCAAGGCACACATGCAAGGCAGCACCGGTAGACATCACAAATACATAATCCTAATGCAAGATGCACTTCTGACCCTCGAAATTGGGTGAATGCATCCTGACAAACCAAATCATCAGAACTCAGTGTACAATGAAAAGGACCAATTGGTGGTTTGAAGGGGTGGAGGCGGCTTCACTGGGCAAACCAGAGCAGGAACAGGACGGACCACCCGCGGGAGGATGGAGACCCTGGTCTCAGAGCTGCCCAGTCGACTGTAACGGAGGGCAACATAAGCTTCCCCCCGCGGTTGTGCACAGTCAAATTCAGTCCCTTCTGGAAATTCAGTCCCACTCGAATTCCAGTGTTTGTTTCACAGGTGCGGGTTCGGTCCATGGCAGTGACTCGGCCAATCTCAAGAGTCCCACAAGCGTGACAGTGTTGTTGCTCATTGGGATATGCAGAAGGAGCTTGCAAAGCGTGGAATATCTTGTTCCACCATCAAAAACTGTTGTCCATCAATCGTCACCGGAATGCCAAGACCTGCCGGTCCTTGAATGCTGAGGCTCCGCGGGCACCCCTATCGTGGAATGTGGTCCCAATCGGGTTGAGGCGTCAACTGTGCGTTTGGAAGCCATAGAAGCGTTGTCGGAGGAGGGGGTAGCGATGGCGCCCCGGTGCTAGTGGACCTCTTTGTGACTGGCATGGCGCTGGTCCACAGGCTGACACATTTCAGGAAGTGGCTCGGTTTGGACCGCTCATCACCCAGTGACCCCACACCCCACATCAAAAGCACGTCCCACTCACAACCCATGTCTATAACCACCCCTACTTCTGTTACGTGACCTTGTTGACCGGCAGGTGCGGACAACAAGCCTGCTGTGGCACTGCGTCACCAGAACCTGGCCCAGGAGCAGCGGAAACGGAAAGAGCAGACGCAATGGGAGCTGCATGCGTCAGCTGCTGCATTAACTGCTTCCCCCTGTTTTATTTTATTTATTTTTCCGTTTTCCGTTCCCGGTGAATTAGCACTCTTGGCCCCCTGAACCCGCAACTGTAACAATTCTTTTTCTCCATCCAATACAATATTTTCTTTCATCGATGCAAAAACGGGGGTTCTACTCATACTGATTAGCAGTTTCTCATTGACAGACTGTTCCGCATGATGTCAGTAAGGACAATTAACATTAGTTCGGAAAATATCCCCTTCTTAATCACAACTCAAAGGGATGATTCTATAAACATGCGAACCTTCAGAACACCCATGAACACGTCAACTATAATTTAGCTATTCTTTTTTTAACTAACTAATACAGTGATTCTCAAATAATGGGGCGCGGTGCGATGCTGAGGGGGGCGCGTGAGTTGATGACAGTGCGCCACATAGCCAGCAGCCAATCATATCACAGCGGGGTGTGTCCTGTTCTTCCGCTTTAGTGCAGAACAAACTGCAGTTTCCACGCAGGAAATCCGTTCAGCGCTGCTCTAAAAAAACGACGCCATCTTTCATTCGTCTCGTCGAACAAATAGAAGCACACGAGTTGTCGCCAAGCAGAGATCAAGTGCGGATTTGTTGGGATTGGCGTTTGAAAATGTGCGCTTTCTGAATTTATTGGTCTACGTTAATTACAATATCTTATTCAAGTGACTGATACAAGCTTCATAAACAAGTTTAAAAAGGTGATTGAGTGCAATTAATTACGGTAGTGTTGCGATTATTTAGTTAAGAAATTTAATTGCGGGACGGCACTAATTAATTTGTTACTTTTTGTTGGCTCATATAACTTTGATTGGGATCAACCCCACTAGGGGGGGGGGTCATAGTATATTTCTTGCCGCATGCATTTTTTGTGGCCACAGGTTGCGTTTTCATTTTGATGGTAAAATATTTTTCGGCGGGGATTAAAGGATTATATTACGATTACTGGCATTATTTTAAACACATACGGGACAGAATGTTGATTATCAAAGTTAGCAGGTTCATATTTACTGAATATTTTAAACATTGATGAAACAAGAAGCATTTATCAAATGGAACTAGAAGCACGGGTCACAAGAATGACTGGGATTGTAGGCCTGATGTTTACTGATTTATTATATTATTCTTATATGCTAAATTTATAGTACTTAGTTTAAATGTGTGAACTTTATTGAAATTCTCAGTAGTGTGAACAAATTTGCACACATAGCATTTCCATGACTTGCATTCACAGCACTTCATGGACAAATACGACGAAGCACATTCTCCACATTGGCTGTAGAGATGCAAACATACCAAATTTGGCACTAGACGTGTCACATAGACACTATCGCAAAAAATACATTCCGAAAGACATAACAATTGGAGATCGGAGCACATGAACACGCATGCATACACACAGGCACGTACTTACACCTGCACATACACGTGCACATACACACGTACACATGCACATCGACAAGATTACAGAGGAATGCCAGCGAAGAGAGAGACGGAGAGACTGCCAGCCGGAGAAGGCCAGCCTTGGCGTGCCAGTCTTGGGGACCAGACGGGAATCAACTTATCCAGACGATGACTAACCTGGGGAGGACCTTCCCTTGGACGTGGACCCGTGCCGTGGGAGGGAGCGAGGACAACCGATTCAACCTACATTACCCTTGACATAAAAAACTCCTATAAAAACTGAAGCTGGGCTGAAAGATGGTGCGCATTTTTCGACTGTGCTCGCCCGAGTGCAGTTTTCTCGTGAGATTATATTATTATTTGTCCAGCCGTGGTGTCATAAATTATGGTATTTTGATGCGGATTTATTCAAGTCGGACGAAGTAGGACTTCACTGAAGGCTCAGGTGTGAAATGCACTGAAGTAACTTAAAAATTAACAGTAAAAAAATTACGATTGCTGAAGAATGTGCAAGAATGAAAAATGTTGACAAATGTTGAAAATAATGATATTTTCCAGGAGGTATTTATTTCTTTGTTGTTTATTCATTCAATTCTGGACTTATTTCAATATTTGAGTATTGTTTTTCTTTCAATATGTCGTATATTTTGTCTTTGAAGTGTGGGTCCTTGCTGCCTTCCGGAGAGGCAGCCGAGCAAGGCTGGATTGGTGATGGTTCGAAAAAGATTTTATTCTCGTCACATGCTGATGTCAAAAGAAGTCTCCCCAAAAACTTGAGCCCCCTCTCAGACATTCCCTTCTTACAGGGAATGCCCAAATAGGACATGAATATCTAATTTTCCCTTGTTGCATATGCATTCCCATCCCGCGAGTCTTCGGGATTTCCCTCCAAAAGTCCCCCAGAGGGAGAGCAGATGCGTCTCCCCGTTGATACGACCAGTCTACTCGTGACCACCTTAAATTACTCTCATACCCTGGAAGGTCACTGACCTGGCGAGAGAATTGCCCCCACCATAAACAATGCTCAGGCCTATTTTCTCTTAGGGCAGTATCTGGTTACATCGGAACTTCAGAACCAAGACTGGTCACTTCTGTGAGCTCAAATCCCTTCATAGTTTCATGAAGAGAATTACTTCCCATATCTAGATTAGGCCATTTAAAAATACACAACTTTTTTTTTCATTTATTTCAATTTATATTTAAGCTTGCTTATGTAATACTACAATATTTATTCAATTATTTTAATATGTAAAATTATCAACAATTTAAACCTTTTTATTTCGCACTTGAATATTTCTTAACATATTTGTTCTTTTGAATTTGGATGCAATTTAAATTATTCCATCCATCCAGCCATTTTCTGCCACTCATCCAGGATCGGGTTATTGAATTAATTTTTTAAGTATTTTTTATAATTCAATATTTATTTCAAGATCAGGACTCTTCTCAATTAGTTCAATATTTATAAAATGTTTCTATATTTATTATTAATTGAATTAAGTCTGTATGTGGTTTCCAATTTTAAATTTTAATATTTTCCTATTTCAATCTATAAATAATCCAATGTATAAAAAATATAATACAGCATGAAAAAATATATTTGGTATATTTGACAAAATGATAGTTTTTTCCGAAGTGAGATTCTGCTTCGCAACAAACCCCAAACGCTTGATAGAGCTCGACCTAGAAAGTGTATTTAGCCAGTCAGAAATTTAATCAGAAAGTGAAATATTAAATGTATGTGAGGGGATATTTGAAGAGTTTGAGTTTTGTTCAATGGACCATACATATACGAGCCAGCCAAACACAGCGAGAAAACCAGCGCTGACTCCAGTCGTCATCAAGTTGCCAACTCCTGACATCCTAAAATCTTTGAGAGAAACTGAGACTACTTGCATTTATCTTTCTTGTTCTATTTAAAGTTCAACTACTAGTTCAGTTTTTCACCTTTTCACAGCGTAATGAAGGCCAGTTGAGCAAGTGGAACAAGTGACTATTGATGATTGTGGAAGGCACCGATTTCATAAGCACAGTTTCTTCTCACACCTTTTCCATTAAGTACGATTAAAAAGACAACTGAAAAGCCTAATATTAAAAAATGTTATTCCAGGCAAAGGCAATTAATTTTATTTACACGTTTGATGTAAACACACAAAACAAAACATGATCACTCAGACACATTGCTTCTTCTGGCACAGATCACATTGGCTTAATGTCAATAAAAAAGCTTTGCAAAATTCAATATATCATATTTTATTCAAAATCAAAATTTACATCTTACCTCAAAGAGTCAGTTCCTTCAGTTTTTTTTGTCTTTTTTTTAAGCTTCAAGGATCGCTGCTTTTCTCACCAGCACAATTGTGGCTCTCCGCTTGCTGTTTAGTGGAGAATTTTTTAGCACAAACGCTGCAACTGAATGGCTTGTCTCCACTGTGCGTTCTTGAGTGGCGTCGTAAATGCCACTTTTGAGAGAAACTCTTGGCACAAACTGAGCAGGAAAAAGTTTTTTCTCCAGTGTGTGATCTAGTGTGGATTGTTAAACGCGACTTACGCAGGAAGCTTTTGCCACAAACCGAGCAAGAAAAAGGTTTTTCACCACTGTGTGTTCTCGTGTGGCTTGTTAAATTAGACTTGCCAGAGAAACTCTTGCCACAAACTGAGCATGAAAAAGGTTTTTCTCCACTGTGCTTTCTTGTGTGATATGTTAAACCAGCCTTTTGAGAGAAGCTTTTGCCACAAACTGAGCAGGAAAAAGGTTTTTCACCACTGTGTGTTATTGTGTGGATTGTTAATTGAAACTTTCGAGAGAAACTCTTGCCACAAACTGAGCAAGAAAAAGGTTTTTCACCACTGTGTGTTCTTGTGTGTTTAGTTAAATTAGACTTGTCAGAGAAACTCTTGCCACAAACTGAGCATGAAAAAGATTTTTCACCACTGTGCGTTCTTGCGTGGCTTGTTAAATGTGTCTTTTGAGAGAAGCATTTTCCACAAACAGAGCAGGAAAAAGGTTTTTCTCCACTGTGCTTTCTTGTGTGATATGTTAAACCTGCCTTTTGAGAGAAGCATTTTCCACAAACTGAGCAGGAAAAAGGTTTTTCTCCACTGTGCGTTCTTGTGTGGATTGTTAAATGAAACTTTCGAGAGAAGCTTTTTCCACAAACCGAGCAAGAAAAAGGTTTTTCTCCACTGTGTGTTCTTGTGTGCGGTTTTAAAGACAGCTTTGAAGTTAATGAGTCAGTGTGACATGCCTTTTCACATTTGCCTTGCCCATCATCATCATCATCATCATCATCAGGAGAGTGTGATAATGTGTCCTCATTATGTGCTTGTGATGGCCCCCAGTGGTCTTCGTCAACTTCTGTTGTCATGTGATGACTTGAGCTGCTGCTTGTAGGCTCCGCCCCTCTGTCGTCCTCACTCTCATCCTTGTTTTCATCTTCAGTCTTTATAGAGACAACGTTCACTGGTGACTTGTTGATCTCCTCCTCCTCCTCCTCCTCCTTTTTGATGTGAGTCCAGTCTGGCTCCTCTTTCACAGAAAGGAGATCGTTTTGTCTGACATCTGCAGGACACAAAAAGACAAATTTGGTTTGGTCAAGTCAAAGCTCAGGCGGCGACTTAGTCTTATATTGTTTCTCCCGTGCTACCTTGACTTGTGCCTGCCGAACACGAATCAATACGTGCGACCCCGATTTGGACCGGACCATGGGGGCATTTCACAAAATTACGTCCCACGATGTAAACCTCCCTTTAGCACAGACATGTCCAAAGTCCGGCCCGGGGGCAAAATGCGGCCCGGGGTCAAACTTCATCTGGCCCGCAGCCTCTGTAATAAAATTAATACATTCTGGCCCGCACATATACAGTGCTTAGTTCGCTCTCTTCTTAATTGCTGTTCCTAATTTACCCACTAGAGGCAGTACCACTCTGCGACATCACCCCGGGTGACCTTTACCCCCAATTTCTAAAATGGCGACAATAAACAAAAAAAGGAAAGTTGACTGAGAGCAATATCAGTGCGCAAACAAAGTACGCATTAGATAGGAAGTCTTTGGCTGAAGAGTTCACACGACGCTTTCGGAATTTTGCAGCTATTGAGAAGCATATCCTCTTTTTTCATCACCTTTCTCCGTGGACACAGACAATGTTCCAGCCCAGCTGGAGCTCATTGAGCTGCAGTGTGACGCCCAGAGCCGCAGTCGGCACCGGCAACATTCTCTCGACAACTTTTACTGACAGATGGATAAAGGCAGGTTTCGAGAGATTCGAGAGTTTGCTAGGAAAATGCTGAGCTTGTTTGGGTCGACGTATTTGTGTGAAAAGACATTCTCGGTTATGAACTTAAATCAGAGTCGCGTGAGGACACGGCTCACAGACTCTCACCTCGCGCATCAATACCACTGCCTTTGAGCCAGACCTGGCCTTTGTGCTGCAGTCCAGATCTCAGTATCACCCGTCACATTAATGCAGGCAAGTCATTTGTCATTTAAATAACTGACTTAATTTTGTTTTGTTCAGTCACAAATTTAGACAAGTTGTCGGTTTTCATTCCAGAATAAAATGTTCCTTCAACATTTATATTTGATGATATGTCATATATATCAAATTAGTCCTTGCACTTGTGGATAATCATTTCTGTAATTCAAAAATTCTGTGAACATTGAACTCCCGTGATGATATAATTCATGTTCAAATATTATTTGCACTCAAGACTATAATTACTTCTGTTAAAGAAAAAAAGTTAAGCAAATATTCAATTGCATGTGATGTTCATGTTTCAAATGAACCAAAATACATGTTTGATGGTTTAAATGAAAATAAAAAAGCAAATGTGAAACACAGAATCACTTGCTAAAATGTGTTTGAATATATTGTTCTTTATGTAGTTAATGTCAGCCGGGGTCGGCCCTCCCACATTTTACAACATCAAATCCGGCCCCCTTTGCAAAAAGTTTGGACATCCCTGCTTTCGCAGCACAACTGTGATAAAAGAGCATTTAAAAAGGAAGCACGTTGCGGCTGATGCCCGATTTCATTAATGAATTTGTCACAGACGTTTCTGGAAGCGAGCTGAAGTTAGCACACACAATCGTGTGCGTCTGATGGAACACCTGTTGTGGGACCCTAAGATATTAATGGGGGGCCACTGGGGGCCATCGCAACATAATGTCATTGATAAAATAGGAATCCTTCAAGCGAAATACGTTTTCAAGTATTTCATTTTGCATTTATAGATAGTTTCATCGTGGGTACTTTTTGCTTTCATGATAATCTGGATCCCTAAAAAAATTAAAGGGGCCCTGGCATCAGAGTCGCTATTTATTGTATGATTTACGTTTGGGTTTTTTTTTTTACCCAAAATGACATTTATCCTTGCAAGTAAGTTCCGACATTACCCTTTTTATTTTTATAAAATTAGTTTTGAAATAAATTTTAAAACAAAATTACGTTTGAAGAGTAAAAGTTCTTACACATAAGCATTAAGCAACAACACTTTCACTCTAACTTTTATGTTGACATATTTGAGTAATGACTGTATATTTTAAAGTTATCCAATACATATTCAAATTAGACTAAGATACACCATAATATTATAAGAGTTCCCTGAATTATTTTGTAACTGCAATGATGCTTAACAGCCATAGGGTGTCAGTAATGAGTAACAAAGTAACACAACACCTCCCACCGTTACGTCATCATTGTCTTTTGCATAAATTATCAAGAACTATGAGTTGCAGTCGAGATGCAAACCACCTGGGCCACAGGAACTTTATTACCAGGAACTAAATGTTCCTGGACTTGTTGGTGGAAAAGGGGTTTGTGACGTTCTCCCTTTTTAAGCCCATAGTAAGCCAAAGATGCAGATGCATTCCTTGCAGCATGCGCTTGTTCACTGATCGAGATCCGTGCAACCTTGGATGGATGCATTAAATGTATTTTAATTGTTTGGATGGGGTGAATCTACGCACATGTGCACAAAACTGTGCAGGGCCACCCGAGGTTCATTGACTCTCACCCGACCAAGCCAGTACAAAGTTCATAAATAAAAAAGACCGATACGTACTTGATTTAAAAAAAAAAAACTTAATATTTTGTGTTTTATCCACTAAAATTGATCAACCGCCATTAATGTTTTCGCCGCAGTGTGCACATATTTTAGATTCAAGCAGAATTCCTTCCGTAAGGAATTGCTTGAACAATATATAAAACCCAGAAAATGTAAAATGTGAAACAATCAGTTCCAATTTTAAACTGGGAAAAACACGGAGTTCACCCCCCACTATTGGTTATTCTTTGGCATTTATTTTCTGCACTGATTTCATTTGGCAAAAATAAATGTTCAGCAGACCTGCAAGTAAAAGGCAAGATTAAAAAATAAAATGGCAATAACCGTGAACGCATTTCGCCAAACAACTTAATGTTGTGATGCACATTTTTAACGATAGAAAGTCGTTCTTTACAAAGCAAATGAGAGTAAGACGTGTACAAACCTGCTTCGTTCTCTTCTTTTATTCCACAAAGTTCCTCTTCGTACTTGGGTGTCGTTCTTGCACACATTTTCAAATGATAATTCCAAAAAATCCACACTTGATCTCTGCTTGGCGATGAGTCATGTGCCTCTTTTCGTTAGCGGCTAGCTAGCTAACAAGCTAAGCTAACTACGCCGAAAAGCATCAACGCGCGAAGATGAGGTTATCGGGACACAAAGACTTAATGAATTATGTCGTAGTCCTTTACAGTAGCACTGGACATCCTATGAGAAAATTACAGTCAGTACCACACTAAATCAGAAGAATTTAGCGGTGGGTGTTTTTGTTCCGGTGTGGACGGGTCGGTGGATCTGGTCGAGGTCCTTCGGAAGCTGCGCGCTTGCTTATGACGTAATGATTTAAACACGTATTTTTAAAATTTATTTCTTTGCCTCTGTGTTTGTTTTTACCCCAGGCTCTTCTATTTTAATATATATTTCAAATAATATTATAATTCGGTTGTGAATTTTTTTTTAACAAAATAACTAAATTAACGCCACATTGGCGAGTCAACTCCTACGTCACTTCCGCCTATGCCCCGAGAAGCCTTTGCTGCGCCAGCAGTGAGACGTTTACGTTTCTCCGACCGAACTTGCAACAATGCTGTGGTTCACTCGGGCTGCATGAATATAATGTCTGCATATACTAACAGTGGCTCTCAATTATTTTATTTGGGGTCGAGCTAGGAACGTGCACGTCGTGACCCTGCAGAATCCAGATCCTCAAAAAATTTGGAGAACCAATCCTAGCACAACACACCAGTGTGTACATTTACTGTGTGAGTAGAAGGGCGGTAAAAGGATAAACCCTCGACCCTGATACAACATCACAATGACCCGAAATGACATTACCATCATTTCCCACAATGTGGAGGGTTTTTCTGCCAGCAAAGGAGAATTACTGGCTTCCATGCAACCTGACATCTTATGCATTCAAGAAACACACAGGGAACTACACAATCCACCTGTAGTTCCAGGAATGGCAATGGCGGTCTCAATACCCAGCCGCACTTATGGAAGTACCATCTTTGTAAAGGACCCAGCAAAAGTCATAAAAACGGAACAAATCCCAGCTGGGGAAATGGAACTATTAAAGCTTGAGACTGAGTACATGGTTGTAATCTCAGTCTATAAACCACCTAATGCTGAGTTTCAATGGCCAACAAACTTAAATATATCCTGTAAGACACATCTAATAATTGGTGACTTTAATAGCCACAGTACCCAATGGGGATACAGAGAAGATAATCAGAACGGAGAACAAGTTATCTCATGGGCCATTAACAATGATCTAACACTTCTTTATGAAAGTAAAGATCCCCCTACCTTTTCTAGTGCCCGCTGGAGAAGAGGATACAATCCTGATTTGGTGTTTATTTCTAACAACCAAAGACAAGTGTTCCGAAGAACTGTTCTGGGTCACATCCCCAGATCCCAACACCGACCAGTTGAAGTAAGGACACAACAAATTATAAGACCAATTGTATTTGATTACCTCCTCAGGTTTAATTTCAAAAAAGCAAACTGGGAATCTTTCATGGAGGACATGGAAGTAAGAACAAACACCATAGCTCCAAGACCAGAAAACTATGATGTTTGGGTAAAGCAAATGTGGAAAGTTGCTCAAAAAAGCATCCCAAGGGGATGTATCCAGAGACCAAAGAGTTATATGAAGAGTATATAAAACTATATGATGAAGATCCTTTTGATGAATCAACTATTGAAATGGGAGAAGCTTTGATGAATGACATTGGGGAAGAAAGAAGGAGAAGATGGAATGAGATGATAACAAGTATAGACCTAAGCAAAAACAGTAAGAAGGGCTGGGCAACCATTCGGAAACTAAACTGTGAAGGCAAACCCCCATCCCGGACAGCAGCCGTAACTCCCAACCAGGTCGCAAACCAACTTCTCAAATATGGAAAACCTCAACATAAACCAATAAAACAAACCAAAGCTTACAATAATATAATTAAAGAATGCATAAACCGACATGAAACCCTTCCCCCTTTCACAATAAGAGAACTGACATCAGAAATCAAATTACTTAAAACAAATAAAGCAGTTCACTAAAGCTCCCAAAGAAGTGGAAGAAGGCCAAAATCGTAGGTCTACTTAAACCAGGCAAAGACCCAGAGAAGCCTGAGAGCTATCGCCCAATTTCACTTCTTTGTACCACCTATAAACTCTTCGAAAAACTCCTCCTCAATAGGCTAACTCCATCAGTCGAAGACCAGCTTATTGAAGAACAAGCAGGCTTCAGACAAGGACGCTCCTGCTGTGGCCAAGTCCTCAACCTTGTCCAATTCATTGAGGATGGATTCGAGAAAAACCTCAAAACAGGAATAGTCCTGGTTGATCTAACAGCAGCATATGACACAGTCAACCACCGAAGCCTACTGATGAAAATGGCCACAATGGGAATAAATGGCCACATTGTAAATGTCATCAGAACCATCCTTAACAACAGGAGATTTTATGTTGAAATGGATGGCAAAAGGAGCAGATGGAGAAGTCAAAAGAACGGACTCCCACAAGGATCAGTGCTGTCCCCTCTGCTCTTCAACATTTACACTAATGACCAACCATCATATCCCAACACTAAACGCTTCATTTATGCAGATGATCTTTGCATTGCCACCCAAGCAAAGGACTTTAAAGACATTGAAAACTGTCTGACTGGAGCACTAAGTGTAACTGGCAAATATTACCAGCAATGGTCATTAAATGCCAACCCAGGGAAAACAAAGATATGTGCTTTCCACCTAAACAACCGGGAAGCATATCGAAAACTAAATATTGAATGGAATGGGAAAAATCTCACCCATGATGACCATCCAACTTATCTGGGTGTAACACTAGACAGGACTCTCTCCTTCAAAAAACACCTAGAGAAACTTAGGAGCAAGGTGTCCTCTCGAGTCAACTTATTGAAAAAGCTGGCTGGAACAAAATGGGGCACAGATCCAAAGACATTGAGAACAACTGCTTTGGCTCTGTGTTTCTCAACAGCAGAATATTGTGCCCCCGTATGGTCTCGATCTGCCCATGCCAGCAAAATAGATCCTATCCTTAATGAAGCTTGCCGTGTGATAACTGGAGCATTAAGACCAACACCAGTCAATATCCTCCACAGGCTCTCGGGCACTCCACCTCCTGCCTTGAGAAGAGAAACACACACCAAAGTGGAAAAACGCAAGCAAGAAAATGATAATCGCCATCCACTCTTCTCCCATGTACCAGTCCCTCCCAGGCTGAAATCTAGGAAAAGTTTCATTTCAACTGAAAGTCTGCCTGAAAACATCACCCCTAGACGGTACAGAATGAATAAATGGAGAGAAAAAGAAAACATGGGACCAGAACAACCGTGTGTCCCAAAACCAAAACAAAAACTACCCAAGGGCACAAACCTTGAAAGGAAAAAATGGTGTACCCTAAACCGTGCAAGATCTGGTGTTGGGAAAACCAAAGACAACCTAACAAAATGGGGCCTTGCCACATCCTCAGTATGTGACTGTGGTTTCCTAAACCAAAATATGAAACATATCCAACTTGAATGTCCAATAAGCCCTGTATATATCACTCCACCAGACCTACAAAAGGTCACAGACAGGGCAAAAATATGGATAAACCACTGGTGTGACACGATATGATGATGACCCCGCTGTGATATGATTGGCTGCTGGCTATGTGGCGCACTGTCACCAACTCACCGATAGGTGTCGCCATTTGCGATGCAAATCATTGTTATCTTCTTCTAATTATTGGAAAAACGTACGATTTGAACCGTATGGATATAAACAAACATTTTAGTTCCCAAATATGAACTTGAGACTTGTATTTATTTAACGTTTGTTTCCGGTTTTGTTCAAACATCTGCCACCATGTCGTCGGTTGGACAGTATTCCAAATGTATTTCCCTATGATTAACAGTTGACATGATAAATTGATACTTTATGTCAACATGTTTGCACCTTTGCCTTCTGACAGGTTTTTTTGCCAGCGACGTGGTTGCGAATTTTAAATTAAAATACGTCACTGTTTTATTATCTAAATGTTAGTGTTAAAAAATTATTTCAGTGTTTATAACTTAACCAACTTAAATATTTCATTATTCGTTTCAGTTTTCATTAAACTACGGTGATTATTTATTTCTAGATTCATTGAACTGTTTTAGTAATAATTTAGTATTCAATGTTTAATCATTACTGTCGTTACTTTTTAAATATTTGTGTCACTATTTTGTTCAATCTTAATGTTCTGGAAAATGATTTTGCAAGTAAGGTTTTTGTTATTTATTGTGGCCACCTGCTTTTGAAGAAAGTGACTTTCACATCTAGTACTCGAGGATTCTTTGTGAAGCCAAAACAACACGACCATTTTTTTTCCATTTTCTGCCGCTCATCCAGGGTCGGGTTATTGAATTAATTTTTTAGTATTTTTTATAATTCAATATTTATTTCAAGATCAGGACTCTTCTCAATTAGTTCAATATGTATAAAATGTTTCTATATTTGTTATTAATTGAATTAAGTCTGTATGTGGTTTCCAATTTTACATTTTAATATTTTCCTATTTCATTATATAAATACAGTGGAACCTCGGTTCTCGACCGTAATCCGTTCCTGAACCCTGTTCGAAAAGCGAATTGTTCGAACACCGAAACCATTCCTTTGCTGCTTGCACTGACTTTCTTTGGAGGCATGATTAGAGGCTAAAACACTTCGTACACCTATATAAAACGCGAGAGCAAAACGCAGCACGTCCGCACGCGACAACAGTTGGTCACAAAGAGAGCAAGAGAGCGATCTTCACCCGTACGCCGCTCAGCATCCCACCCTCGCGTACGCACTCACGCATCATACCGACGTTCGAACTCCGATGTTTGTTCGAACTGCGAAGCAAGAATTTCTCTATTTTTTTGTTCGGACTCCAATTTGTTTGAACTCAGAGTCGTTCGAGAACCGAGGTTCCACTGTAATCCAATGTATAAAAATATAATAAAGCATGAAAAAAAAAATTTGGTATATTTGACAAAATGATAGTTTTTTTCCGAAGTGAGATTCTGCTTAGCAACAAACCGCTTGATAGACCTCAACCTAGAAAGAAGAAATTTATTCAGAAAGCGAAATATTAAATGTATGTGAGGGGATATTTGAAGAGTTTGAGTTTTGTTCAATGGACCATACATATACGAGCCAGCCAAACACAGCGAGAAAACCAGCGCTGACTCCAGTCGCCATCAAGTTGCCAACTCCTGACATTCCAAAACCTTTGAGAGAAACTGAGACTATTTGCGTTTCTCTTTCTTGTTCTTTTTAGAGTTCAACTTCTTGTTCAGTTTTTCACCTTTTCACACAGCGTAATGAAGGCCAGTTGAGCAAGTGGAACAAGTGATTTTATTGATGATTGTGGAAGGCACCGATTTCATAAGCAGTTTCTTCTCACACCTTTTCCATTAGGTACGATTAAAAAGACAACTGAAAAGCATAACGTTAACAAATGTTATTCCAGGCAAAGGCAATTAATTTCATTTACATCTTGATGTAAAATCACAAAAAAAAGATCATCATCACACAAACACATTGATAATTCTGGCACTGATCACATTGGCTTAATGTCAATAAAAAAGTTTGCAAAATTAAATTTATCATATTTTATTCAAAATCACATTTACATCTTACCACAAAGAGTCGGTTCCTTCAGGTTTTTTTTGTCCTTTTTTTTAAGCTTCAAGGATCGCTGCTATTCTCGTAGGGCTGGACGATAAACCGAAAATTTACTGTTCCTGAAATTTAATACAATCATTTTGCCCATGTCGGAAAATTCAGTGTTTATAAAAAAAAAGAAAAGTCTTTTTAGTCACGTGACTCCACCCAGCTGAACTAGAAAGAAAACTGACGACCCGGTCGGTCGTTGCTGGCGATTCAAATCCAGAAGCGGCTGACACGCGAAGTAACGTTAGTTGAAGTTGTTCCAGTTGTGCTTGTCCCGAAAAGAAATTCGACATCTGTCGTTTGGAAATGTTTTGGGTTCCACATAGACGATGTTTGAGCAAAAGAACACGAACTACCAAGTACATCGTAAGCATCCGAAACAGCGCGTCCAACCTTTTCTTTTTCACCACCCACAACACAACCATGCTGTTGACTTGGAGCTTACGCTAAAAGTTCAAAGTGAGAAGCAAGGTTCGACAAGTGACAACAGCCCATAACGGAGCCGACACCATACGAGAGAACGTCTCAGTGGTGGACGCGATGGCCGAGCACATAGCTCGAAAGATAGAGCTCCTCTAGTTACAGTGGAGCGGACAGGATTTAAACGCCTCATGAAAGTTGTCGACAAGAGGTACGAAAATATTTGTCGCAAACCGCACTTCCGAATATGGACAACATCGGGACGGGAGCGCAGACATGACAAGCATTTTGCATCCTCATCCGACTTGTGGTCGAGACGCGACATGGATCCCTGTTTGAGCCCGACTGTGCATGACATTGACGACAAGTGGCAACTGCGCACCAGAGTACTCGAGACGGCGCATTTTCCTGATGAAGTACACTTTTTTTATTTGGCATTGGCATTCCATTGACATTTTTTTTTCATTTTATTTAGCATTTTGTTGACAGGCGACTAGCGCCTTTGCACATGGCATTACAGCATCTTGGCACAATCTGTTTGCAGAGAAGATTTTGCGAGAAGTTCCCTTTTTCTCCTGTTCTTTGTCACATTGTTCAAGTCATGCAAAGTAAGATATTTGGAAGGCTTCTACACATGATTTTTGTACTTTTATTTTCCATTGAAAGTAATGTGTACCAGTTGGTCAATAAAAAAAACAGTTATGTATTTCCTGCATTTATTTTGATTTTGGTCCACGGGCGGAAATTTGTCGTGATTTATCGTTATTGAGGTAAAATTGATCATTTTATTGCAATATTGATTTTAGGTCATATTGCCCAGCCCTATATTCTCGCCATCACAATCGTGTCTCTCAGCCTGCTGTTTAGTGGTGAATTTTTTAGCACAAACGCTGCAACTGAATGGCTTATCTCCACTGTGTGTTCTTGTGTGACTTCGTAAATGTGACTTTTCAGAGAAGCATTTTCCACAAACTAAGCAGGAAAAAGGTTTTTCTCCACTGTGTGTTCTTGTATGTCTTGTTAACGTTGACTTTTCAGAGAAGCATTTTCCACAAACTGAGCAGGAAAAAGGTTTTTCTCCACTGTGAGTTCTTGTGTGTCTTGTTAAACTTGCCTTTTGAGAGAAACTTTTTCCGCAAACTGAGCAGGAAAAAGGACTTTCACCACTGTGTGTTCTTGTGTGTTCTGTTAAATGTGACTTATGGGGGAAGATTTTACCATAAAATGAGCAAGAAAGAGGTTCTTCAGTGTGTGTTCTTGCATGCTCTGTTAATCGGAACTTTAGAGAAAAGCTTTTGCCACAAACCGAGCAAGAAAATGGTTTTCCTCCACTGTGTATTCTTTTGTGTGCTATGAACCTTGCCTTTTGAGAGAAGCATTTTCCACAAACTGAGCAGGAAAAAGGTTTTTCTCCAGTGTGTGTTCTTGCGTGGATTGTTAAATGCGACTTACGCAGGAAGCTTTTGCCACAAACCGAGCAAGTAAAAGGTTTTTCACCAGTGTGTGTTCTTGCGTGGATTGTTAAATGCGACTTACGCAGGAAGCTTTTGCCACAAACCGAGCAAGTAAAAGGTTTTTCACCACTGTGTGTTCTTCTGTGGCTTGTGAAATTAGACTTGTCAGAGAAACCTTTTCCGCAAACTGAGCAGGAAAAATGTTTTTCTCCACTGTGCGTTCTTGTGTGCCTTGTTAAATGTGACTTTACAGAGAAGCTTTTGCCACAAACCGAGCAGGAAAAAGGTTTTTCTCCACTGTGCATTCTTGTGTGGATTGTGAAATCAAACTTTCGAGAGAAGCATTTTCCACAAACTGAGCAGGAAAAAGGTTTTTCTCCACTGTGAATTCTTGTGTGGATTGTTAAATCAAACTTTCGAGAGAAGCATTTCCCACAAACTGAGCAAGAAAAAGGTTTTTCTCCACTGTGCGTTCTTGTGTGCCTAACTAAATGAGACTTCCGAGAGAAGCTTTTGCCACAAACCGAGCAGGAAAAAGGTTTTTCACCACAGTGTGTTTTTCTGTGCCCTTTTAAAGACAGCTTTGAAGTTAATGAGTCAGTGTGACATGCCCTTTCACTTTTAGCTTGCCCATTATCATCATCATCGTCGTCATGAGCGTCTGATAATGTGTCCTCATGATGTGCTCGTGATGGCCCCCAGTGGTCTTCATCAACTTCTTTTGTCACGTGACGACTTGAACTGCTGCTTGTAGGCTCCGCCCCTCTGTTGTCCTCACTCTCATCCTCGTTTTCATCTTCAGTCTTTATAGGGACAACGTTCACTGGTGACTTGTTGATCTCCTCCTCCTCCTTTTTGATGTGAGTCAAGTCTGGCTCCTCTTTCACAGAACAGAGATCATTTTGTCTGACGTCTGCAGGACACAAAAAGACAAACACACATTTGGTTTGGACAAGTCAAAGCTCATGCGGCGACTTTGTCTTATATTATTTCTACCGTGCTACCTTGACTTGTGCCTGCCACACACGGAGCAATGCGTGCGACCCCAACTTGGACCGGACCATGGGGACATTTCACAAAATTACGTCCTACGATGTAAGCCTCCCGTTAGCCGCACAAAAGTGATAAACGGGCATTTAAAAAGGAAGCACGTTGCGGCTGATGCCGGATTTCATTCCGGACATAGTCACAGACGTTTCTGGAAGCGAGCTGAAGTTAGCACACACAGGCTATCGTGTGCGTCTGATGGAACACCTGTTGTGGGACCCTAACATATTGATGCAGACCACTGGGGGCCATCGCAACATAATGTCATTGATAAAATAGGAATCCTTCAAGTGAAATATGTTTACAAGTATTTCATTTTGCATTAAGAGATAGAACTAAATGTTCCGGGGCTTGTTGGTGGAAAAGGGCATTGTGACGTTCTCCCTTTTTAAGCCCATAGTAAGCCAAAGATGCAGATGCATTCCTTGCAGCATGCGCTTGTTCACTGATGAGATCTGTGCAACCCTGGATGGATGCATTCAATGTATTTTAAATGATTGGATGGGGTGAAACTACGCACATATGCACAAAACAGTGCAGAGCCACCGGAGGTTCATTGACTCTCACCCGACGAAGCCAGTACAAAGTTAATAAATAAATAAATAAGACCAATACGTACTTGATTTTTTTTTTAAAAACTTAATATTTTGTGTTTTATCCACTAAAATTGATCAACCGCCATTGATGTTTTCGCCGCAGTGTGCACATTTTTGAGAGTCGGGCAGAATTCCTTCCGTAAGGAATTGCTTGAACAAGATATAAAAACCAGAAAATGTAAAATGTTAAATGAGTTCAAATTTTATACTGGGAAAAACATGGAGTTCACCCCCCAATATTACTTATTCTTTGGCATTTATTTTCTGCACTGATTTCATTTGGCATAAACAAATGTTCAGCAAACCGACAAGTAAAAGGCAACATTTAAAAATAAAATGGCAATAACCGTGAACGCATGTCCCCAAACAACTTAATGTTGTGATGCACATTTCTAACGATAGAAAGTCGTTCTTGACAAAGCAAATGAGAGTAAGACGTGTACAAACCTGCTTCGTGTAGCACAACACGAGGCTGGTTGCAAACTTCGCCCAGCAGTTGAAGATGTTGCTCGTTCTCTTCTTTTATTCCACAAAGTTCCTCTTTGTACTGGGGTGTAGATTTTTCACACATTTTCAAATGATAATTCCAAAAAATCCGCACTTGACCTCTGCTTGGCGATGAGTCATGTGCCTCTTTTCGTTAGCGGCTAGCTAGCTAACAAGCTAAGCTAACTACGCCGAAAAGGATCAACGAGCGAAGATGAGGTTATTGGGACACAAAGACTTAATGAATTATGTCGTAGTCCTTTAGAGTAGCACTGGACATCCTGTGAGAAAATTACAGTCAGTTCCACACTAAACCAGAAGAATTTAGCGGTGGACTGTTTTTGTTACGGTGTGGACGGGTCAGTGGATGTGGTCGAGGTCCTTCGGAAGCTGCGCGCTAGGTAATGACGTCATGCCTTAAGCACGTATTTTTCAAATATATTTCTTTGCTTCTGTGTTTGTTTTTACACTTGGCTGTTCTATTTTAATATATATATTTTTTATATAATATTTTATTTCGGTTGATTAAAAAAATTAACAAAATAACTAAATTCACGCCACATTGGTGAGTCATCTCTCGCGTCACTTCCGCCTATGCCCCGAGAAGCCTCTGCTGCTCCAGCAGTGGGACGTTTACGATTCTCTGACCGATGCTGCGGTTCACTCGGGCTGCAAGATTGTTTGAATATAATGTCTGCATATACTAGCAGTGCTTCTCAATTATTTCACGCCCTCCCCTACCAAGAAGAAAAAGATTCGCTCCCCCCCACCACCAATTTTTTTTCTGTCTTTGTCTCGTGATGTTAGATTGTCAATAAAATATCCCTTAACTAAGCTAAATTGATAAGAAATATAATTTTGAGAATTATTATTGTGAGGATCTCGAAACTCAGTACTCTGTTGTGCAAATATTGATGAGATGATAAATATTTACTCATACGTTTTTTGTAAAATCTTTATTCACAAAAGCAAACCAAACACATTTATGAATACCAAAATCTAATTTGAAGTACTGCCATGTCACTCAGGATTTTTTCACGCTTGGGAATCTGATAATGTTCTCTTATATGAAACAAATCAGTGCCTACCTTCTGCCAGGGAGTTGTGGGAAGGTCAGCTACCAGTATTGGCTCTTTGACTTGTTTGTGTTGATGTTTTTGGCAAACTTGGCATTTTTGAATCATTTCTTCTATGTCTTTGTTAATGCCCGGCCAGTAGATGGCTTCTCGTGCTCTTCTCTTACATTTCTCCATTCCCAGGTGTCCTTTGTGAAGACGCTGAAGCATGTCCTTGGGCAAAGCTTGTGGAACTACAATCCTGTCCGTCCTCAGCAGGAGGCCGTCCGCCATGCACAACTCCGCTCTCATCGGGTAAAACTGAGGGCAGTTCCCTTTTGACCATCCATTGTTCATACATTGTGACACTTTGTTCAAGACTGACAGCATAACGTCAGTAGCAGGAAGTGCGGCTGTGACCATGTTGATGTGAGCCTCAGCCTCCTCCGCCGTAACGCAGTCCTTGATGTCACTGTTATGGTGCGGCGCTCGGGATAACGCATCAGCAAGCACTATGTATTTTCCAGGCGTGTATATTAGCTCAAAATCATAGCGCTGCAATGTCATCATCATGCGTTGAATTCTGGGCGTCATGTCATTGAGATTTTTCTTCCTAATTGAAATCAGTGGCTTATGATCAGTCTCTGCTATGAACGTGGGCAGTCCATAAACTATACTAAATTTGCCACATCCAAACACGAGACCCAGTGACTCCTTTTCGATCTGAGCAGAGCGTTTTTCAGTCTCTGACATTGACCTGGATGCATAGGCTACAGGTTGCCATGTGTCTCTCGCCTTTTGCAACCGTACGGCACCTAGCCCATCTTTCGACGCATCCGTGGAAATTTTGGTTGGTTTTGATGGATCAAAGTAGGCAAGGACTGGCTCAGCTGTCACAGTTCTCTTTAGATCTTGCCATTCTTCGTCATGTTTTGTTGTCCACTCAGAGACTACGTTGTGATGCAGCAGCAAACTTAGGGACTTTGTTCTTGAAGAGAGGTTTGGAATGAACTTGCCCCGGAAATTTATCATCCCCATTGCTCGCAGAAGTCCTTTTTTTTCGGTTGGAGCTGGCATGTCCAGTATTGCTTGCACTTTGGTTCTGTCTGGCACCACTCCATCTGCTGTGTCAATTCTGTAACTCCAAACAGACATTTCAGAAATCAGAAATCCCTTTATTGACATTGTACTCAAGTGTGCAACGAGATTAGACATTTCTCTCGTTTTAGTTTAAGTCCATTCATTTGAACTCTTTGTAGCAGTTCCTCAAGTCTTTCATTGTGTTCTTGTTCCGTGTTTCCCCAAACAACCAAATCATCAATGTACACACGGGTTCCTTCCAGACCTTTTATGATTGACTCCATAGCTCTGTGAAAGATCTCAGGCACAGACTTTATGCCAAATGGCAGTCTCAGAAAACAGAAACGCCCAAATGGTGTGTTGAAGGTGGTGTACCTGCTGCTTTCGGTGTCCAGCTTCAGCTGCCAAAATCCATGCGATGCATCTCATTTGCTAAAGTACTTAGCACCTGCCATGTCACTCAGGATTTCTTCACGCTTGGGAATCTGATAATGTTCGTTTTTAATGTTTTCATTCAGATCTTTGGGGTCGAGGCAAACACGTAACTCTGGGGAGTTCCTCTTTTTAACACACGTGATGGAATTTACCCAGTCGGTGGGTTCTTCCACTTTCTCTCTGACTCTTGCTGGTGTCATTCTGTACAGTTCCTTTTTTAATCTATCTTTGAGAGGGGCTGGAACTCTTCTCGGGGCATGTACTACAGGTTTAGCATCTTCCTTGAGCTGTATTTTATAAGTGTAAGGTAGCGTCCCTTGTCCTTTGAAGACAGAAAAGTATTTGTTCACTATACTCTTACTACCTTCACTCTGCAACACTTTGTTGTTCTTATTGACATCCTTGCTGTTGATTTGGTAAATTCTTTTTACCAATCCAAGATCTTCAGATGTCCTGTCTCCAAGGATTGACTCCAGTCCACTTGGCACAATTGTGAACGTTAACTTGTGTTGTCTTCCCTTTGCTGTCACTTTTAGCCTACAACATCCCTTTGTTTTTTTTGGCTGATTGTTGTCGGTTTTCAATTTCATGGCCTTGTCTGTGACTCTTTCCGGTTTCTCTTCAAGTGATTTCAAGTCTTTTTCGTTTATTATGTTTGCTTTTGCTCCTGTGTCAATTTTAAAAGTAACTTGAGTCACATTGACAAGCAGTGGTGCAATCCATTTATCTTCTTTTACTGCATTAACAGCTTGCTCTGGGTCTCCTCCTTTGTTGTTGCACATCGCTTTCGTCATATGACACAATTTTGATGAAAAAAGTGTCACTTAGGTCATCACTATCATCTGTGTCTTCCTGCACGGTGTGCACTTTCTTCTT
This sequence comes from Idiotropiscis lumnitzeri, assembly GCF_059441095.1. Taxonomy (NCBI): domain Eukaryota; kingdom Metazoa; phylum Chordata; class Actinopteri; order Syngnathiformes; family Syngnathidae; genus Idiotropiscis; species Idiotropiscis lumnitzeri. The sequence goes on from NC_142392.1 coordinate 8,568,933, forward strand.
GGTGTAGCACATCTTAGCATAGTGATTTTGCTTTTTACACTTAGCACATGTTCTCCCAAATGCAGGACATCGTTTTGGCTCGTGCATTTCTCCACTTTTTACAGCTGAATGGAGCTTGATCATTTTCATTGTTTTTGGTCTTTTTCTTGAATCGCAGTTTACCTTTCCTCGTCACTGCCTTCACGGACTCTGTTTTTTCATAAAATGGCGCTGCTTGGAAAGCTAGCACGTGCTGCTTTGCTAGCTCGTTAGCTTGGCAAGTCTTTATTGCACTTTCCAATGTTGGGTCGGCTTCCCTCAACAGTGTCTCTCTTAGTTTCTTTTCGTTCGTCCCGAACACAATCTGATCCCTTATCATTGAGTTTTTCAGATCACCAAAGTTACAAGACTTAGCTTTAATTTTGAGATCCGTGGGGAAATTGTCAAAGTACTCACCGGGCTGTTGGAGTCTTGAACGAAACACGTATCTTTCATAAGTTCCGTTTTTCTTAGCTAGACAGTGTTCATCAAATTTTTGTAGGACCTTTTCAAACTTGTCTTTATCTTCGGGTTCATTGAATACCTCGATGGCCTCGGCTCCGGCATTGGTTCTCAAAAGGGCTATTTTTCTTTCGTCCGTTCTGTTTCCGACTCCCACGGCAGCAAGGGAGAGCTGGAATTGTTGCTTGAAAGCCGTACATAATTTCAACAGGAGGTGCTACTGTCAGACCCAAAGTGTATCCTCAACCTGAGCTTCATTCTGTCTTAACTGGGGCCGGTCTGTCATCACTACCAGCAGGTGTACAACGTGAAACTATTCCAACAATACAGAGTGACCAAGCTTCACCAACAACCTGATCGTTTGCTTACAGCACTGGAGAAGCAAAATGAAATTACATCTTCACTTTTCAAACAATCACTTTTGCTGTTACCCAAACGAGATTTGCAAGTTTTTGATGGAGATCCATTAAAATACCTAAGTTTCATAAGAGCCTTTGAACACAACATCGAAGAAAGAACTCCTAATCACAAGGACTGTTTGTACTACCTCGAGCAATATACCAGAGGCCAGTCCCTGGATCTGGTCCGAAGCTGTCAACATCTGCCACCTTCTCGTGGATTCATTAAAGCGAAGGCTTTGCTACAAGAACATTTTGGAGATCCGTTTAAAGTAGCTTCTGCATACATGGACAAGGTACTTTCATGGCCTTTGATAAAGGGAGAAAATCTCAAGGCGATGCAGGCCTACAGTTTATTGCTTCGTGAATGCTGTAATTCAACGGGAGATTCTGTCGGTGACCTAAACGTGCCCACCAATATGCAAATTATGGTTAAAAAACTGGCTTACAAGCTTAGAGATAAGTGGAGAAGTGTGGTCTGCCATCTGCAAGAAACGTACCATCGCAGAGCCACATTTCATGACATTGTGGAGTTTGTGGAGAAGCAAGTTAAGATTGCAAGTGATCCTCTCTTTGGAGATATACAAGATTTGCCTGCAACAGTAAAAAGAGAGTTTAATCCTGTGACTTTTCGGACTGGTACGAAAGCTAAAGGGAGTAGCTTTGCCACTACATGTGGAAAAGAAAATGGAGCCTGTAAATAAAATGGAGAAGAACTTACCTGTAAAGGCATGCTTGTTTTGTGGAGCTGGACATTCTTTGGATGTTTGCCTTCTATTGGATAAAAAGACGCAAGTTGAAAAGATGTCTTTTTTGAAGGAAAAAGGAATGTGCTTTGGTTGTTTGTGCATTGGGCACAGAAGCAGAGAATGCAAAGGACGTTTGGTGTGTCGAGTATGCAATAAGAAGCACCCTACCTTGTTGCATATTTATTCCCAAACGAAGCAAATAAGTTCAACACAGGCCGATGTTGATTTAGAAAGTGTCAGAGACGGACGGTGCTGTGGTGTCAATTCAGTCCACTGGCTTGACTGGGACCGGTAAACAGGACTGTGTGTTATCAATACTACCCGTCCAGGTGAAATCCAAAAGAGGTAACAAAACTTTGTCTTCTGTTGGGTACAGAGGCGCGCAGAACTGTGTTGAGAGGGGCTTTTGTACTAGATCTCCTGTGAGGAATAAATCGGCTCCTGTGTGAAGTTGCCGGCTTCCTGGTCGTCTTTCTCTCAAAACGAGCGCGCATAATTGTTGGATGAATGTCGGTCATGTTTGGTTAATCATTAATGGAATCAGATAATTAATTCGAATAATTTGGTAAAAGTTATGCTACAGTCTTAGAGTTAAATTCCAACAGCACCAAGAGAACAAAAATAATATACTTGCTTATGAGGAAAGGTGAACAAATTCAAAATCTTAGACTTAAACAAACTTGTGAAACATTGTCTATTCAAGACATGAGAGAGGCAATTAACCTTGAACGCATTTCCCCAAACAACTTAATGTTGTGATGCATATTTTTAACGATAGAAAGTCGTTCTTTACAAAGCAAATGAGAGTAAGACGTGGACAAACCTGCTTTGTGTAGCACAACACGAGGCTGCTCGCAACCTTCGCCCAGAAGTTGAAGATGTTGCTCGTTCTCTTCTTTTATTCCACAAAGTTCCTCTTTGTACTTGGGTGTCGTTCTTGCACACATTTTCAAACGCCAATCCCAACAAATCCGCACTTGATCTCTGCTAGGCGATAACTCGTGAGCTTCTCTTTGTTCGACGAGACGAATTAAAGATGGCGTCGATTTTTAAAGTAGCGCTGAATGGATTTCCTGCGTGAAAACTGCAGTCTGTTCCGCACGAAATCCGAAGAACAGGACACACCCCGCTGTGATATGATTGGCTGCTGGCCATGTGGAGCACTGTCACCGCTCACCGACAGATGTCGCCATTTGCGATGCAAATCATTGTTATCTTCTTCTCAACATTGGAAAAACGTACGATTTGAAAAAAGAAAAAACGAAAGATTTAAACCGTATGCATTTGACCAAACATTTTAGTTCCCAAATATGAACTTTACAGATGTATTGAATTTTACTTTTGTTGCTGGTTTTGTTAAAACATCTGCCACCATGTCGTCGGTTGGAGAGTATTCCAAATGTATTTCCCTATTATTATCAGTTGACATGATAAAATGATACTTTATGTCAACATGTTAGCACCTTTGCATTTTTTACAGGGTTTTTCGCCAGCGACGTTATTGCGAATTTTAAATTAAAATACGTCACTGTTTTATTATCTAAATATTAGTGTTAAAAATGATTTCAGTGTTGATATAAGGGCTTAAATATTTCATGATAAACGCAGAAAAAATATATTTTTGTTTGAAGATTCCACAGTTCCTGTCAAATAAATTTTCATCTTCCTGTGTGCATCAGTATCTTCCCAGCACTTCTCCCACTGAGATCACTCTGCAGACTGACCCAAAAGACAATTTATTTTCCAGACTATCTCATTGATCTTCCCTTACTGCTGAAAATTCCATAACAATCTGGGGTCAGACGTGGGATAGCTGAAGATCCGCCTGTGAAATTCAGGGACGCTCGCGTGTGGCCACCCGGGTCCAATTCAGACAGCAGCAGCAACGAACTGCGTGATGCGAATCATCTCCTCAGTGGTGACAAATGAACGCTGACTCCAGTCGCCATCAAGTTGCCAACTCCTGACATACCAAAACCTTTGAGAGAAACGGAGCCGATTTGCGTTTCTTTCTGGTTCCTTTTATAGTTCAACTTCTAGTTCAGTTTTTCACCTTTTCACAGCATAATGAAGGCCAGTTGAGCAAGTGGAACAAGTGATTTTATTGATGATTGTGGAAGGCACTGATTGCATAAGCACAGTTTCTTCTCACACCTTTTCCATTAGGTACGATTAAAAAGACAACTGAAAAGCATAATGTTAAAAAATGTTGTTCCAGGCAAAGGCAATTAATTTCATTTACATGTTCGATGTAAACACACACACAAAAAAACTCATCATCACTCAGACTTAATGGTTCTTCTGGCAGTGATCACATTGGCTTAATGTCAATAAAAAAGCTTTGCAAAATTCAAAACATCATATTTTATTCAAAATCACATTTACATCTTACCACAAAGAGACAGTTCCTTCATTTTTTTGTCTTTTTTGTTAGCTTCAAGGATCGCTGCTAATCTCGCCATCACAATCGTGTGTCTCAGCATGCTGTTTAGTGGCTTCTTAAATACGACTTTTGAGAGAAACTCTTGCCACAAACTGAGCAGGAAAAACGGTTTTCACCAAGGTGTGTTCTTCTATGTTTTGTTAAAGCCCAGTTATCAGAGAAGCATTTTCCACAAACAGAGCATGGAAGAGGTTTTTCTCCAGTGTGTGTTCTTGAGTGATTACTTTCGAGAGAAACATTTACCGCAAACCAAGCAGGAAAAAGGTTTTTCTCCACTGTGTGTTCTTCTATGTTTTGTTAAAGTTCATTTTTGAGAGAATCCTTTGCCACAAACTGAGCAGGCGAATGTTTTTTCTCCACTGTGTGTTCTTGTGTGACTTGTTATATGTGATTTTCGAGAGAAGCTTTTGCAACAAACTGAGCAGGAAAAAGGTTTTTCTCCACTGTGTCTTCTTGTGTGACTTGTGAAATGTGCCTTTTGAGAGAAGCTTTTGCAACAAACTGAGCAGGAAAAAGGTTTTTCTCCACTGTGTGTTCTTGTGTGACTTGTTAAATGTGACTTTTGAGAGAAGCTTTTGCAACAAACTGAGCCGGAAAAAGGTTTTTCTCCACTGTGTGTTCTTGTGTGACTTGTTAAATGTGACTTTCTCCAGAAGCATTTTCCACAAACTGAGCAGGAAAAGGGTTTTTCTCCACTGTGTGTTCTTGCGTGGCTTGTTAAATGCGACTTTTGGGAGAAGCTTTTACCACAGACTGAGCAAGAAAAAGGTTTTTCTGCAGTGTGTGTTCTTGTATGTTCTTTTAATCGTGACTTCAGAGAAAAGCTTTTCCCACAAACTGAGCAAGAAAAAGGTTTTTCTCCACTATGTGTTGTTGTGTGTTCTGTTAAATTTCCCTTTTCAGAGAAGCATTTTCCACAAACTGAGCAGGAAAAAGGTTTTTCTCCAGTGTGTGTTCTTGTGTGTTCTGTTAAATTTCCCTTTTCAGAGAAGCATTTTCCACAAACTGAGCAGGAAAAAGGTTTTTCTCCACTGTGTGTTCTTGTGTGGATTGTTAAATTAGACTTTTGAGAGAAGCTTTTGCCACAAACTGAACAGGAAAAAGATTTTTCTCCACTGTGTGTTCTTGTGTGGCTTGTTAAATGTGACTTTCGGGAGAAGCTTTTACCACAGACTGAGCAAGAAAAAGGTTTTTCTGCAGTGTGTGTTCTTGTATGTTCTTTTAATCGTGACTTTACAGAAAAGCTTTTCCCACAAACTGAGCAAGAAAAAGGTTTTTCTCCAGTGTGTGTTCTTGTGTGTTCTGTTAAATTTCCCTTTTCAGAGAACCATTTTCCACAAACCGAGCAAGAAAACGTTTTTTCTCCACTGTGTGTTCTTGTGTGTGGTTTTAAGGACAGCTTTGAAGTTAATGAGTCAGTGTGACATGCCCTTTCACCTTTGGCTTGCCCATCATCATCATCATCATCATCATCATCATCGTCATGAGCGTCTGATAATGTGTCCTCATTATGTGCTTGTGATGGCCCCCGGTGGTCTTCGTCACCTTCTGTTGTCACGTGACGACTTGAACTGCTGCTTGTAGGCTCCGCCCCTCTCTTGTTCTCACTCTCATCCTTGTTTACATCTTCAGTCTTTATAGGGACAACGTTCACTGGTGACTTGTTGATCTCCTCCTCCTCCTCCTCCTCCTTTTTGATGTGAGTCAAGTCTGGCTCCTCTTTCACAGAACGGAGATCGTTTTCACTGACGTCTGCAGGACACAAAAAGACAAACAATAAGACCAATACGTACTTGATTTTTTAAAAAAATAATTAATATTCTGTGTTTTATTCACTAAAATTTATCAACCGCCATTGAGGTTTCATTGCAGTGTGCACATTTTTCAGAGTCAGGCAGAATTCCTTCCGTAAGGAATTGCTCGAACAAGATATAAAAAACAGAAAATGTAAAATGTTAAATAATCAGTTCAAATTTTATAAAAAAAAAAAAAGGAAAAAAATGGAGTTCACCCCCCACTATTGGTTATTCTTTGGTTTTTATTTTCTGCACTGATTTCATTTGGCATAAACAAATGTTCGGCAAACCGACAAGTAAAAGGTGAAGGATTGTATTACGAATACTGGCATTATTTTAAACACATGCGGGACAGAATGTCGTTTATTAAAGTTAGCAGGTTCATATTTACTAAATATTTAAACATGGATGAAACAAGAAGCATTTATCAAATGAAACTAGAAGCATGGGTCACAAGAATGACTGGGATTGTAGTCCTGATGTTTACTGATTTATTATATTATTCTCATATGCTAAATTTATAGTACTTAGTTGAAATGTGTGAACTTTATTGAAATTCTCAGTAGTGAGAACAAATTTGCACACATAGCATTTCCTTGAGCTGCCCTCACACTGACAGCACTTCATGGACAAAGACGACAAAGCACATTCTCCACATTGGCTGTAGAGATGCAAACATACCAAATTGGGCACTGCAGGACTCACACAGACGCTATCGCAAAAAACACATTCCGAAAGACAGAACAATTGGAGATCAGAGCACATGCACATACGCATACACACACAAACATATACACACACCTGCTCATACACGCGAACATATACACACATACACTTGCACATACACACGCACACATGCACACCAACAAGATTACAGAGGAATGCCAGCGAGGAGAGAGACGGAGAGACTGCCCGCCGGAGAAGGCCAGACTTGGCGTGCCAGTCTTGGCGACCAGACGGGAATCAACTATCCACACGATGACTAACCTGGGGAGGACCTTCCCTTGGACGTGGACCCGTGTCGTGGGAGGGAGTGAGGACGACCGATTCAACCTACATTACTCTTGACATAAAAAACTCCTATAAAGACTGAAGCTGGGCTGAAAGATGGCGCGCATTTTTCGACTGTGCTCGCCCGAGTGCAGTTTTCTCGTGAGATTAAGAAAAAGCCGCCCAGATGTCTTTGAAGTATTTCCTTAACTCCAGAAATTGAAGAAACTAAATATCGGAACTCTAATCAGTTGTTCAGTCTTTATTTGACCCTTTTCTTCTTGAGCACAAAAAACGAACACGCATTGGAGGAAGTTTGGCGTTCAAAGGTTGATTTACGAACTACTTCTCATTTCCACTGTGACACAACTCCAACAAAGGCAACATTTAAAAATGAAATGACAATAACAGTGAACGCATTTCCCCAAACAACTTAATGTTGTGATGGATATTTCTAACGACAGAAAGTCGTTCTTTCCAAAGCAAATGAGAGGAAGACGTGTACAAACCTGCTTTGTGGAGCACAACACGAGGCTGGTTGCAAACTTCGTCCAGCAGTTGAAGATGTTGCTCGTTCTCTTCTTTTATTCCACAAAGTTCCTCTTTGTACTTGGGTGTCGTTCTTTCACACATATTCAAACGCCAATCCCAAAAAATCCACACTTGATCTCTGCTTGGCGATGAGTCGTTAGCGGCTAGCTAGCTAACAAGCTAAGCTAACTACGCCGAAAAGCATCAACGCGTGAAGATGAGGTTATCGGGACACAAAGACTTAATGAATTATGTCGTAGTCCTTTAGAGTAGCACTGGAAATCCTGCGAGAAAATTACAGTCAGTTCCACACTAAATCAGAAGAATTTAGCGGTGGTTGTTTTTATTTCGGTGTGGACGGATCGCTGGATGTGGTCGAGGCCCTTCGGAAGCTGCGCGCTTGCTAATGACGTCATGCTTTAAGCACGTATTTTTTAAATATATTTCTTTACCTCTGCGTTTGTTTTTTACCCCTGGCTGTTCTATTTTAATATATATTTTAATTCGGTTGATAAAAAAAAACAACTAAATTAACGCCACATCGGCGAGTCATCTCTCGCGTCACTTCCGCCTATGCCCCGAGAAGCCGCTGCTGCTCCAGCAGTGGGACGTTCAAGTTTCTCCTACCGAACTTGCAACAATGCTGTGGTTCAATCGGGCTGCAAGATTGTATGAATATAATGTCTGCATATACTAGCAGTGCTTCTCAATTATTTCACGCCCGCCCCTACCAAGAAGAAAAAAAGATTCGCGCCCCCCACCACCATTTTTTTCTGTCTTTGTATATTGATGTTAGATTGTCAATAAAATATCCCTTAACTAAGCTAAATTGATAAGAAATACAATTTCGAGAACGATTATCGCAAGCATCTCGAAACTCAGTACTCTGTTGTCCAAATATTGATGAGATGATAAATATTTACTAATATTTGTTTATGTGAAAAAACTTTATTAACATTAACAAACCAAACACAGTTATTAATACGTACAAAATATAGAAAAGACAAAAAGAAGAGCCAGGGCGATTTTAAACAAAACATCTATATAAATTACAAAGCAACAGCTTTAGTATGTATACGCGACATTTTTATTTTTTTTTAATTTATGGTTACGATGTGGCAGTCGGAATGAACACACACAAATATCAAGCTGCACAATATGTATCAGCAGCCATGTCTGATGTGTCAAATTGGCTAGAACGTTCTCACTTACATCTTAATGTATCAAAGACTGTCTGTATGTTCTTTTCAATTCGGAGGTGTGCTGATACAAATCCTCACGTATATGTGCAAGGAACGAAAATTGAGGTTGTACAAGAGTTTAAATATCTAGGAATCATGTTGGACTCGCAGTTACAGATTAGGCAACAAATAGAAAGATTAATGAATCACATGAAACTTAATCTCTCTAACTTTAGATATATTAGGAATAATTTAACTCTCGATTCATCCAAACTATTTTTAAATGCCATAATAATGTCACATATGACTTATTGTCTAACTAGTTGGGCAATGGCATGTAAAACCACACTTAAGCCTGTTGAAATTGCATACAAACAGTCCTTGAAAATCTTGGATAAAAACCCGAACACATACCACCACTGTCAATTTCTGAAGAAATATGAACTCCTGAGCTGGGAAAACATACAAAAATATTCAGATTGTATTCTTGTGTATACAATTCTCAATGGTTTGGCTCCACCTCCACTAAATAAATATGTGCAGAGTCTAGAGGTGACTGTACAGTTCCATTCAGAAAAAGTACCTTTGGCCAGTCAGTGTTCTCATACAGAGCATCTCACACCTGAAACACAATACCAAATGCCGTACGAGACTTACCCACTCTCACTTCCTTTGGTAAACACCTAAAAACCTGGCTTCTAGAGAATCAAGTCTGTAATCATATTTCTTCTCAGTTTACATACAGTTACATACATACTGTTGGAGAGCCTAGGGGGTGGACTGTATAGGTGATTTGGTTCAATGGGGGTATGCTCTTTTCACCCCTGGGCGTCGGTCAGAACACAAGGATGAGTCCAAGATGTGGGTTGGCAGCTTTAATAGTGTATCTTCACATAACATGTAGCAGCACAGGCAACAGGCGGACAACACATAGGCACAGATGGGAATGAGGTGATGGGCTCAGGCATGCAGGATGCATGTGAGCTTGTGGCAGTGAGCTCATGAAGCAATGAGCGGGTGGCAGACAGTGAGCACGTGTGTGCCAAGCAGTGGTCACGTGTATGTGTGTGTGTGTGTGTGTGTGGTTCTGTAACAAAAGAAACATCACATAAATATATAGCTCAACTCAACAAACAGCAGCTATAAACTGTATTTGCATGCGCAATTACATAAGCTCAAATGAGACATCAACTGCATCAAACAGTTGCCAACTACGGCCGTGGACGGCGCACAATGGCGGCGGCCATAGGGATTGCGTACTACCTAGGTTACAGCAGACGTACTACCTAGGTTGCAGCAGACCTGACGCACCTAGGCGTAAAAACTATATAAAACTATACAAAGGAGCGCGCTTTAGTGGAGTACAACCTCCTTGTATATAACTAGCACACCGCGGGGAACATTTAGGCATTCACACACCGAGCGAAAGGCACATATTCAATGACGCGGCGAACTTCAAAGGCAGCTCGGCGACGGCAAGAAACATGGCGGCGGCGCACAACGACATACAGACTAGACGGGAGTAGACATGACGATGCACAGCGGCGCGATGAATGAACGCTGTAAACAAATAAATACACTGATGTACTCACTTGCGGTCAGGAACGCACACAGACACTGAGGCATCGAACACGTCACATACTAGTGGTGGTCGGCTGACAATTGCTGCGCTACAAGCCGTTGTTGGTAACCCGTATGTGAACGCTTCGCGCGAGAGCTCGGCATCGACGCGACTTCAATCACACAACAAGCACACAATCGATGGCGACACTCAACTTCGGAACCTTTCTAACAGCCGCCCCCGAATGTACGAAGTACATTCGCTCCTAAGAAAGGTGATAGAGTCTCGAATGTCTCACGGCAGGCTGGTCTTGATTGTAGCGACGTCCTCATCACCAGCCGGGAGAGCTGGCAGAACGACCAACCTGGCCACTGGTCTGGTGTAGTTGCGCTCGCCGATCTGCACATCAACGGAGCGGACGTGTCCATCGGCGCTGGGATGGACTTGGGTGACATGGCCCACGGGCCACATCGCTCTTGGCAGCTGGGGGTCCACCAGCATCACGACAGCGCCCTTGATGATATCGGCTCTGGTGGATTGACACTTCTGTCGTGTCTGCAGGTTCGGTAGGTAGTTACGCAGGAAGCTGGACCAGAAGTGGTTCGCCAGAACTTGGGAGTGTCTCCAGTGGCGACGGCTCAGCAGGTCAGTCTCTGGATACACAATCTGGGGTAATGATCCATCCGGCCGCCCCAACAACAGGACGTTGGGTGTCACAGGATCGAGGTCATTGAGGCTGGATGAGACGTATCCTAGTGGCTTCGAATTGAGGATCCCTTCCACTTCAAGCAGTACAGTCCTTAGTACTTCCTCTGGGACTGGCTGGGCTCCCACCGTGGTGTACAAGGCTGCCTTCACTGAACGTATCTCCCTTTCCCGCGTCCCTCCGAAGTGGGGTGCAGCTGGTGGGTTGAAGTGGAAGCTGATTTTCTGCTTGGCAAGCTGTTGCTGTAGATCTGGGGACAGGGTAGCGAACGCCTCTCGCAGCTCTCTTTCTGCTCCTCGGAAGTTGGTTCCCTGGTCCGAATACAGCTCAGCGGGTGTCCCTCGGCGTGCAATGAACCGCCTGAGGGCCATCAGGAACGAGTCGACGTCGATCGTGTTCAGAAGGTCTAAGTGAACGCCTCTGGTGGTGAGGCACTTGAATATGATGCCCCACCTCTTCTCCGTGCGTCTTCCCACCTTGATCTGGAATGGCCCGAAACAGTCCATCCCAGTGGAGAAGAAGGCTGGCTTGAAGAGGCGTAGCCGAGCAGGTGGCAGGTCCGCCATCTTGGGGACCGCAGGTCTAGCCTTCCAGCGTCGACATTCTGTGCAGGTATGTTGGTAGCGGCGTACTGCTTCACGGCCACGCAGGATCCAGTAGGAGCGCCGTATCTCTGCGAACACTCTCTCTGGTCCGGGGTGATGCAGACGGCTGTCGAAGTCTTGAATAAGGAGTCTAGTGGAGGGGTGGCTGGGATCCAGCACGATAGGATGAACGGCTATCTGGTCTACATCTTCAGCGCGACGAAGCCTACCTCCAACACGAATGACCTCCTCTTCATCCATCTCAGGAGACAAGGTGAGTAGTCGGCTGCTGGATGAGACAGGCTTGGCAGCCTTCAGGAGCCTCAGCTCGTCTGGGAAGCTGTCACGTTGGGATCGCTTGAGGATGAGGATCTCTGCCCTGCGGTAATCTTCAGCAGTATGACCGCTGCTCTGATCTGCCGCCCCCTGCAGCTCCTGCACTGTAGCGAGTAACAAGTCCTTCCAGGTGTCATATCTCGTCGCATCTGCGGTGCTGACGGGGATTGTCGTGACTCCACAGAAGGCAGACCTCCTTAGCTCTGAGGTATCGTCGTCTTTATCAAGCTTAGGCCGGACTGGCCAATCTTCTGGGGGTTGGAGAAGGAATGAAGGTCCTTGACTCCATCGGTTGGGCTTCACAAGGTCTAGCAGTTTCTTGCCCCTTGTGATATCATCCGCAGGATTCCTCTCTGAGTCTACATATCGCCAGGCATCAGAGCTGGTGAGTTCCTGGATCTCTGCCACTCTAGTGCCAACAAAGACCTTGAAACGGCAGGACTCCGACTGCAGCCATGTCAGAACCGTGGTGGAATCAGTCCACAGGATTGTCTGGGTAATCTTCAGCGTGAGCTCCCTCCTGACGAGCTTGGCTAGTTGGGCTCCTGTGACAGCTCCGCACAGCTCCAATCTGGGCATAGAGAGGAGACGCTTGGGTGCAACTCTTGAGCGTGCAAGAAGGAAAGACAGGTGGACTTGCCCGTGCTTGTCGCTTGTTCTCAGGTATGCCACTGATCCGTATGCTTGTTCGGAAGCATCCGAGAACACGTGAAGTTCATGGGTGACACTTGACGAATCTACCTCGGCAGGTAGGTAGGCTCTTGGTAGGGTGACTTGAGGGAGGAACCCTAACTCTTCTTCCCAGCTGTTCCATGCTTGTAGGAGATCTTGGGGGAGGAGAGGATCATCCCAGCCTCTGTGCTTCTCCCAGAGGCGTCGGACAAGCATCTTGGCTCGAGTGGTGTATGGGATCAGGAACCCTAAGGGGTCGTACTGACTGGCTAAGACGCGGTAGATGTTCCGCAGCGTTGGCGCGCCATATTCGAAATGTCAGTGTTGGTAACTCATAGTGTCCGTATGACAGTGCCAGCTGAGTCCTAGCGTGGATTCAGGGGAGTCTGCCTGGTCGTGGGGAAGATGGAGCTCAAAGCTGTCTGATATTGCCTGCTTGGGTAGGTGTTCGACAACGCTCGGCATGTTACTTGCCCACTGCCGTAGGTCGAATCCGCCAGCAGCTAGGAGCGTCCGGAGTCTGTCCACCAGACGACTGGCTTCCTGTGGAGTAGGAAGACTCTGCAGGAGGTTGTCCACATAAAAACATCTCTCAATGGAGAACCTCACGTCATCTTCTGGTTGGCTATGTTCGGCTACATGGCGTTGCAGGGCGAACGTAGCGCAGCAGGGGCTACAAGTGGTGCCAAAGGGAAGAACTTGCCACTCGTACACTTCTGGAGGGTCACCTTTGGTCATGTCACGCCAGACGAACCGAAGGAGGGAACGGTCAGCAGGGAGTAGGCGGACTTGATGGAACATCCCCTTAATGTCTGCAGTAAGGGCGACAGCGTGTTCCCTGAAGCGCAGCAGCACTCCCAAAAGCGATGCTCCGAGAGTGGGTCCAGGCAGCAGTGAACCGTTCAGGCTCTGGCCTCTATACTGATAAGAGCAGTTGAAGACGATTCTGTTCTTGCCGCGATGGCTCACCATGTGGTGCGGAATATACCACTCTTCTCCCTCTTGGTTAACTTCTTGATGGCTTAACTTGGAGACGGAGCCTGCATCCACCAGCTTCTGGATCTCGATGCCATAGACCTTGGCACGCTCTGGATCTTTAGCCAGTCGACGTTCTGTGCTCCGCAGACTCGGGATGACGGCTTCTTTCGGGGCGCGGAGAATAGGCATGTCTCGTTTACGCAGAAGGGGGGTGGCATAGCGAAGGATCCCGTGCACCTCTAAGCGGATGGTCTTTTCTTCGAGCAGGGCCACGGCTGCTTGATCCTGCTTTGACCTCGTCACGATCTTCTCGCTTCTGTAGGGAAGAGTGTCGAGTTGCCAGAGTCTTTCGACGTGTCTAAACAGTTCTGTATCGACTGGGGATACCGATGTCAACAAACACTCTTGTGGACGTAAGGGGTCCTGGATGACCCTGGAGGACCCAGCCCAATCTGGTACGGAGAGCTACTGGTCCGCCTGGAGTGCCCCGTCTGATTGGCTCGACAGCGGTAATCAGGTGTGGGTGGTCGGACCCAATAAGCAGCAGTGGCCTGGCATTGTGAAAGGGCTTAATGGGTAACCCAACCAAATGAGGGTACCTCCGTTGGAGTCGATCCATCGGGTAGGACTGGTCTGCCAGACCAAGGCGCATTGCAGTGAAGGCTTTGGAGACTTTGAAACTGGTCTTGGGGTCAGCAGCGGGAGAGATGCGGAAAGACACCGTCGAGCCACGGAGAGTCTGAACATCCTGTCGAATGGTTCGCAGTGGGAGGTCCTCCCTCGTGCCTTGTATGCCCAGGTCCCGGGCAGCTGCTGACAGGAGCATTGTCCTCTCTGACCCGTCGTCCAGGATGGCATAGGTAGTTATGGTGCGGTTGCCGTGATGAAGAAGCACATGAGCGACCTTCAGTAAGACCCTGTTTCCCTCTCGGGGGCGGTCGAGGTACAGGACTTCAGTAGTGGGGCTCACTTGCTGACTGGTTTCGCTGTTCGAAGGTCTGTGTTGTCTGTCGTTGACTTCATGAAGGACCTGTAGATGCTTTCCTTGACACAGGCTGCAGGGCTTCTTCAGATCACACTGGGCTGCTTGGTGATGCCTTGCACAGCGCCAGCACCTCTTGTTGTTCTTTATCCAATCTGTGAGTTCTTCTCTGCTCAGGTTGGTTACTTTGGCGCACTGACTAAGAAAGTGCTCTTCATTCTCGCAGAAAGGGCAGTAGGGCTTGGGCCTCCCCTTCTTCCTCTGTGAGTCCTTCACCGGTGCGCTGTTCTCTGTGCTCTTGGCGCCGTGGAGAACGGCAACAGTTCGCTGTCTTTCGCGGCACTCGAACTTGGATGCTTGATTCTCCTTTTCCCCTTTGGATGCTGTTGGCTCATCGAAGTCCAGACACCACGATTCATATTTGAGCCACTGGGCCAGATCAAGCAGAGTGGGAATGTTGCCTGCTTGTCGGAAGGTGGACCGACGGAAGTCTGCTCGCTGCTCTGGGGGTAGTTTGCTGAGCAGTCTCACCACATGAGAGGCACAGCGGAGTTCGACGTCGCCGGCGGTGCCCAATGTCCTCAGGAGACCGACCAATGCTTGGACATGAAGGGCGAACCGTTCAAAGGCTGCGGTGTCGCCGCGACGAACATCGGGTGAGTCGAGGACACTTGCAATTTTCTTGAGGGCTATTTGGTGGGGCTGACCAAACTTCTCGTTGAGGGCTAACATGGTGTCTGTGTAAGGCGTAGGTGAGTTTATGTTGGAATCTGCAATCAACTTGGCCTCTTCTAATTTCAGATGATCAACCAGGATTTGGTAATTGAAGAGCTCTGTCCCTCCCACTGGTAAGAGGTTCTCCAAAGCCATCTTCAAGCGTGCAAACTCACATGGATCACGGTGGCTGAAGTAGGGTATGGAGGGGCGTGGCCCTTTGTAGCTCTGTTCAGTGGTGGCGGGTGGATCCTGGTGCCGTGGAGCTGGAGTCTCCCAGCCTGGTCCTGGCGTCCCGTAGCTTTGCTGTGTGGGTGCTGGCAAGTACGTTGACTGTTGAGGAGTACAGGTTGCAGCATAGGATGGACATCTAGGAGGTAGATGCTGTGAGTGCGCAGGCGGGTGGAGGTTTGGAGGCTGCTGAGGTGCATAAGCTGCGGCATAAGGTGTAGCCCTAAACGGTGAGGGTTTGTACGCAGGCTGGTGCTGGAGTTGTGGCGGTGGCGCCGTAGCAGCTGGATGCTTTGGTGAGAAGCTATGACTCCACTTGTAGTGCTGTGACGCAGTGGAAGAGGAAGCTAGATGAGGGTGGCCGGGCTGCGCGCTCAACTGCTGGGATTGGCGGCGCAACGGCTGACTGCTGACCTTGACTGGCGACACTTCGCAGTGGCTAGAGGCTTGTCTCTTCATCCGATGTAACTCTGAAATCAGCTCTTCTATTTGCTCAGTCATCGTTGGAGTCGGCGGGTTGTCACAGTCTGCTGTGTCAGGCCATGGCGGGGGGGTCAGGCCAGTCCTCTTCATCTTCATCTACCGAGTGGAGGGGACGGAGGTCATGACTGCTGACAGAGTGTGACATAGCTTGTTGAAGACTGAGTACTGTGTTGGTGAGCCTCCTCATTTCAGCCTGAACTTCTTGGAGTGCAGCTACGTCGGAATGAAGGGCTTGCTGTGGTTGATGTAGCACGACCTTCTCTTTATGGATGTCCTGTGTGCCATCTCTCAAGGCGCGTTTGTGCAGCACCGGATAGGGGGAGTGTGGCTCTCGGACTTCCTCCCTGGGATCTCCCTCTGGACGCTGCAGGTGGGCTAGCTGGGAATCCGGACTGTATATCCTCCGCACTGGGTGGTACAGGTCCGCCTCATGGAGGTCAGCATCCCGCCTGTGGTGATCCGTATAGGGAGTGGGGGAGAAGTGAGGGGGTGTCATCTTGGCTGCTCCCTCTTCGTGAGATGGCCACTCCTCTTCGTGCCCATGCCTGTCTCGCTGCCTGTGCCCAAAATATTGGACATGGTAGTTGTCTAAATGGTTGGGGGGGGGGCGTGTCTGACGCGTCGGTCGTGCTCCACAATCTTCAAACTCCATGTTGATCAAGGGTAAAGAGAGCATCCGGCTCGAAGGACCACAATGTTGGAGAGCCTAGGGGGTGGACTGTATAGGTGATTTGGTTCAATGGGGGTATGCTCTTTTCACCCCTGGGTGTCGGTCAGAACACAAGGATGAGTCCAAGATGTGGGTTGGCAGCTTTAATAGTGTATCTTCACATAACATGTAACAGCACAGGCAACAGGCGGACAACACATAGGCACAGATGGGAATGAGGTGATGGGCTCAGGCATGCAGGATGCATGTGAGCTTGTGGCAGTGAGCTCATGAAGCAATGAGCGGGTGGCAGACAGTGAGCACGTGTGTGCCAAGCAGTGGTCACGTGTATGTGTGTGTGCGTGTGGTTCTGTAACAAAAGAAACATCATATAAATATATAGCTCAACTCAACAAACAGCAGCTATAAACTGTATTTGCATGCGCAATTACATAAGCTCAAATGAGACATCAACTGCATCAAACGGTTGCCAACTACGGCCGTGGACGGCGCACAATGGCGGCGGCCATAGGGATTGCGTACTACCTAGGTTACAGCAGACGTACTACCTAGGTTGCAGCAGACCTGACGCACCTAGGTGTATAAACTATATAAAACTATACAAAGGAGCGCGCTTTAGTGGAGTACAACCTCCTTGTATATAACTAGCACACCGCGGGGAACATTTAGGCATTCACACACCGAGCGAAAGGCACATATTCAATGACGCGGCGAACTTCAAAGGCAGCTCGGCGACGGCGCATGGCAAGAAACATGGCGGCGGCGCACAACGACATACAGACTAGACGGGAGTAGACATGACGATGCACAGCGGCGCGATGAATGAACGCTGTAAACAAATAAATACACCGATGTACTCACTTGCGGTCAGGAACGCACACAGACACTGAGGCATCGAACACGTCACATACTAGTGGTGGTCGGCTGACAATTGCTGCGCTACAGGCATTTGCCAGTCTGCGGGCGCTTCTCGCGAGAGCTCGGCACCGACGCGAATTCAATCACACAACAAGCACACAATCGATGGCGACATTCAACCTAGGAACCTTTCTAACATCAGGAGTTGGCAATCTGATGGCGACTGGAGTCAGCGTTTATTTGTCACCACGGACGAGATGATTCGCATCACGCTGTTCGTTGCTGCTGCTGTCTTAATTGAACCCCGGAGGTTACCTGCCAGCATCCCTGAATTTCACCGGCGGATATTCAGCTATCCCACGTCTGACCCCAGATTGTTGTGGAATTTTCAGCAGTAAGGGAAGATCAATGAGATAGTCTGGAAAATAAATTGTCTTTTGGGTCAGTCTGCAGAGTAATCTCAGTGGGAGAAGTGCGTGGGAAGATACTGATGCACACAGGAAGATGAAGATTTATTTGACAGGAACTGTGTAATCTTAAAACAAAAAGATATTTTTTCTGCGTTGAGCCTACTTATCAGTCAAGTTCGTGTTGTTTTGGCTTCACAAAGAATCCTCTCGTACAAGAAGCTAAAGGCACTTTCTTCAAAAGCAAGTGGCCACAATAAATAACAAAAACCTTACTTGCAAAATAATTGTCCATAATATTAAGATTGAACAAAATAGTGACACAAATATTGAAAAAATAAATTTAGTCACGATTAAACATTGAATACTAAATTATTACTAAAACAGTTCAATGAATCTTGAAATAAATAATGAATCACCGTAGTTTAATGAATACTGAAACGAATAATGACATTTTTAAGTTAGTTAAGTTATAAACACTGAAATCATTTTTTAAGATTCTAACATTTCGAGAATAAAACAGTGATGTATTTTAATTTAAAATTCGCAACCACGTCGCTGGCGAAAAACCCTGTAAAAAGGCAAACATGTTGACATAAAGTTTCACTTCATCATGTCAACTGTTAATAATAGAGAAATACATTTGGAATACTATCCAACCAACAACATGGTGTCAGATGTATAAATAAAACCAGCAACAAAAGTAAAATTCAATACATCTCTCAAGTTCATATTTGGGAACTAAAATGTTTGTTCATGTGCATCTTAGGTATTTCTCTATGTTTAGAGGAAGATAACGATGATTTGCATAGCAAATGGCGCCATCTGTCGGTGAGTTGGTGACAGTGCTCCACACAGCCAGCAGCCAATCATATCACAGCGGGGTGTGGCCTGTTCTTCCTCTTTAGTGCCGAACAGACTGCCATTTTCTCTTTCATTCGTCTCGTCGCACAAAGAGAAGCTCACGAGTTATCGCCAAGCAAAGACCAAGTGCGGATTTGTTGAGATTGGCGTTTGAAAATGTGTGAAAGAACGACACCCGAGTACAAAGAGGAACTTTGTGAAATAAAAGAAGAGAACGAGCAACATCTTCAACTTCTGGGCGAAGGTTGCAAGCAGCCTCGTGTTGTGCGACACAAAGCAGGTTTGTACCCGTCTTACTCTCATTTGTTTTGTAAAGAACGACTTTCTATCGTTAAAAATATGCGTCACAACATCAAGTTGTTTGGGGAAATGCGTTCAAGGTTATTGCCGTTTTATTTTTAAATATTGCCTTTTACTTGCCGGTTTGCTGAACATTTGTTTATGCCAAATGAAATCAGTGCAGAAAATAAATGCCAAAGAAAAAACAATAGTGGGGGGTAAACTCCCGTGTTTTTTCCCTAGTATAAAATCTGAACTGATTTAACATTTTACATATTCCGGTTTTTAAATGGTGTGAAAGAAATTAAGTTTGTCATGTCATCATGTTTCAAAACTATGCTGACAGATGAAGTGTATTTTTATATCCACTGTTGGAGTTGAGCCACCGAGAAAATGAGAAACATTTAGTAAATGAATCTTCAAAGCCAAACTTACTCCAATGCATGTTCGTTTTTTGTACTCAAGAAGAAAAGGGCCAAATAAAGACTCAACAACAGCTGATTAGGGTTGCGATATTTTAGTTTCTTCGATTTCTGGAGTTCAGGAAATAGTATCTGGGCGGCTTTTTCTTAATCTGACGAGAAACTGACGAGTACAATCGAAAAATGGCGCTCTGATCTCAGCCCAGCCTGACATTTTATAGGAGGTTTCCTATGTCAAGGGTCATGTAGGTTGAATCGGTCGTCCTTGCTCCTTCCCCCGGCCCGGTCCATGTCCAAGGCTGACCCTCTCAGGCAGGCGGCAGTCTCTCCGTCTCTCCTGCTCACATTCCCCTGTAATCTCGTCAGTGTACAGATTGTGTGGTGTATGTTTTCCCAGATCAAATTATGTTTTTGGTGTTCTTGATAGTGTCCCTGTGACGTCCTCCCCGGCCCAACTTGATATGTTTGTATCTTCTATGGCCTATGTGGAGAATGTGTTTTGTTGTATTTGTCCATGAAGTGCTATCTGGTTTGTCATCAGTTTGACCTGAGCAGACTGAATCTGTTTGTTCTGAATGAGAGTGTGGGTCATGAAAATACTATGTGTGTAATTTTGAGGTCTTACATTTAAACTAAGTCATATAAATTTAGCATATGAATGCATCAGTAAACACCATGACTACAATCCCAGTCAATCTTATCGATGCACTGTACTTCTACTTTCATTTGATAAATGCTTTTTGTTTAATCAATGTTTAACATATGCAGTAACTATGAACCTGCTAAATTAAATAATTGACCTTCTGTCCCGTAAGTGTTTAAAATAATGCCCGCAATCGTAATACAATACCTTCAATATTCATGTCCGGTGTGGCCATTCCCTCTAAGAAGGGAAGGCCGGAGAGAGGGGACACCTTTCCCTTTTTTCTTTTTGGGGAGACTTCTTTTGACATCAGCATGTGACGAGAATAAAATCTCTTTCTCACCAAAATGGCTGTGTCAGAGAATTTTTTTCCATCACCAATTCTGCCATGCTCGGCGACCTGTCGGGAGGGAAACTGAGCCAGACCCACACATCAACAACTAAATATACCACATTTTTGGCATTTTGCTCCATTGAGGGTCTCAGGGTGCTGGGGCGCAGGCGTTCAACAGCCGGCCGGCTGAACTTTCGGTGAGATGCTTTTACTCACAATGGGTGTTGTGCGCCTGTGTCCAAGCGGTCAGGGCTTTTGGGGTCGTTAAAGAAAGCTTGTGCGTGTGGGTCTGCTGGCTGATTGGTCATGGAAAATGTCCCTGTGTTAGTTTCAATTATTGTTTAAACAAGAGGCCTCCATAATGATTAAGACATTAAAAGATGTCAAAGTAACCACACTATGAAAGAACATTATAAAAAGTATAAAAAAAAAAATACATTTAAAAATTGATGATAGGAACTAAGTAAATGGGACTAGTGCGGGAGAAATGTGCAGAAGATAAAGAAAAGAAAGGTCTAGTGGTTAAAGAGATGAGAAATAAGAAGTGTAAAACTATAGCTATAGACAACATAGTCGTGAATAAGCTCAGTTTGAGCACAGACCCTGGCCAGGGTGTAAATTTTAGCAGGAAAATGATGAGCTGAAAATAGAAATAATGAAGAGAAGCGCGCTTCCACGTATCGTATTGGGCACTTTGTGGCATGGAACACAGTAAGGATCGAGGCGTACCGTTGTGTGGAGGGCCCGATGGTTTTGCTGGTACGTCGCAATAGTAATGCATTAAGTCTGGGCCGGTTCGACTCCGCTGTTCAGATACGTACCCTGTGATTACTCGTGTTCTGGTCAAGGCCACGCAAAATCAAAAACCTGGCTACCATCTACTGTGGGACCAGGAAGTCAGGCAGCCCCCACGCAGGAGATAAGGGGTGATAGTTATAAACCAGTGCCGACTTGCCCCTTCTAAAAGCCGTATGTGATTGCATTAATATTTCGTTTTATCAGTTCAACTAACGCGTGTGCGTCCTAGTGTGCATTGAAAGATGCAGCATAAAAAATATGTTTAAAATTTTGGATAATAACTAAAGCAAAATTAGAATGAGAGATAATTGGCTACATAATCATTGGGGTGAAATTAATCTTAATTGCAAAAAGGGGTAATTTAAATTGAGAAATCTAAGATCATAAAAGGATGAATGCATGTTCCGTGGAATGTGATTTGTCAACACGGAAAAACGTAATGTGATGAAAACGTTAACGTACGGTTCAGGAACAGGTCTCTTTGACGGCCAAAGTCTGACTATGGTAAACAATTGATAATTAGACCTCAATGAAGTGATTGTGCAGTTGAAAAAGTTCATATCTTGACTGTGAAAAGCTAAAGTGAGAAACTAGGATTAACTATTTGGCAAACACGAGAACGTATTCAGTCTCGAGGAAGACTGAACGCAGTAAAATTGCAATAAGAAGAACAATAAACCAGCCCAGAGTGTTACAATGTCCTGGAAACAAAAGTTTGGGATTGCCCCTGACGGTGAAATTCCTCTCTGAACTCCTCCCTTTTGCCCCCGGCAGCAACTCATGAAACAGGGAAACTGATAAGAGATACAATTTTGTTGAAACGGAACATGCAAGGTTAAAGGTGATGCAAAATGAAAAAAAAAAAAACATCTAATGTTCCATACTTCAGTTTGGCGACGGATGTACGACGGTAATTCAATTAATGGAACGACATTTTGAGATGGAAATGACAGGAATATGATGAATTATCATGTTTTGAGCGGACTTTTGATTTACAGTTAATTGATATAAATTAAATTGGACATTTTTAGTCTGTGGATAATCCACTTCAAATTATACTGACTCATTGGTTGAGGAAAACGGGGTTATATTAGTTCAGTGGTTCTCGATTATTTCCTGTCACGCCCCCCCTACCAAGAAGAAAATACATTTGCGCCCCCCCACTACAGTTTTTTTTACATTTCATACTCATGTACATGTTCTTTGTATATTAATGTTAGATTGTCAATAAAATATCCCTTAACAAAGCTAAATTGATTAAAAAATATATCATTTTGAGAACGACTATTGTGAGGATCTCGAAACTCAGCACTCTGTGGTGCGAATATTGATGCGATGATAAATATTTACTATACGTTTTTGTTTAGTTTTTTTTTTTACTTTATTAACATGAACAAACCAAACGGTTATTAATGCGTACATAATATAGAAAAGACAAAAAGAGCCAGGGGGATTTCAAACAAAAATTCTATATAAATAACAAAGCAACAGTTTTAATATGTTGACTACACATTTTTGTTTATGTTCACAATCTGATTGACGTCAAACCGCTTCGTTGTGATGACGTCAGCCATTTCCGTGTTCCAGCCTGAGAGCGTCTGCTAAATTGCTCACGTAGCCATCGTCTTATTTTTTTGGATACGTCATGGTTGCAATACAACATTTCTGTTCATAGCTGCTGGCTCTCCGCCCGAACGCGGTTTGAGTCAGACTTCCTTTAAAAGTCGAGCATCCATCGAAGCAATTCATTTTAGCGATTAGCGCGTTTAGCGCCAACTTGCTCGCTATGCTGCGGCGCAAGATAGCTTGGCGCGGGGCATTTAAGGAGGGGCGAAAGATATCACTTCCGGGTCAACGAGCGACGGGGCGACGCTTTTTTTTTTTAATCAGTACTGCGTGACAAGGCGACACGTTTTTTTTAAAACCTGTACTGCGTGAACTCGGGGCACAAACAGCTTTGACGAGCTCAAACTCGCGTTGTCTGAGATCGCCTTTTTCGGTCCCAAAACCATGCAAAAAATTATGTTCCCCAGGGTCCCACGCGCCCCCCTCAGCATCACTGGTGTAGCATAACACGAGGCTGCTTGCTAACTTCGCCCAGCAGTTGAAGATGTTGCTCGTTCTCTTCTTTTATTCCACAAAGTTCCTCTTTGTCCTTGGGTGTCGTTCGAGCACACATTTTCAAACACCAATCCCAACAAATCCGCACTTGATCTCTACTTGGCGATAACTCGTGTGCTTCTATTTGTTCGACGAGACGAATGAAAGATGGCATAGTTTTTTAGAGCAGCGCTGAACGGATTTCCTGCGTGAAAACTGCAGTTTGTTCTGCACTAAAGCGGAAGAATAGGACACACCCCGCTGTGATATGATTGGCTGCTGGCTATGTGGAGAACTGTCATCAACTCACGCGCCCCCCTCAGCATCGCACCGCGCCCCACTATTTGAGAATCACTGTATTAGTTGGTTAAAAAAAAGGAGCTAAATTATAGTTGACGTGTTCATGGGGATTGAATATGAATCATAAACAGAAGACAAAACCAATTGGCATTTGTAAAATATTAAGTTAGTGAGCTCTTATGGGAGACGGGGCGAGATGTGAATGGATTGAAGCTTCCGCCAGTGACCCGTCCAATAGTGTCACCACCACTCAGCTGTGCCAGGTGGCCGTCCTCGAGGACGTGCGCCTCCCTGTTACTGACATCATGCGAAACAGTCCGTCAATGAGAAACTGCTAATCAGTATGAGTAGAATCCCCGTTTTTGCATCGATTAAAGAAAATATTGTATTGGATGGAGAAAAAGAATTGTTACACTTGCGGGTTCAGGGGGCCAAGAGTGCTAATTCACCGGGAAAGGAAAAAAGAATATGGGGGGGGGAATTAAATAAAACCGGGGAGAAGCAGCTAATGCAGCAGCCGACGCATGCCGCTCCCATTGCGTCTGCTCTTTCCGTTTCCGCTGCTCCTGGGCCAGGTTCTGGTGACGCAGCGCCACAGCAGGCTTGTTGTCCGCACCGGCCAGTCAACAAGGTCACGTAACAGAAGTAGGGGTGGTTATAGACATGGGTTGTGAGTGGGACGTGCACTTGCTGTGGGATGTGGGGTCACTGGGTGATGAGCGGTCCAAACCGAGCCACTTCCTGAAATGTGCCATCCTGTGGTCCAGCGCCATGCCTGACACAAAGAGCGCCACTAGCACGGGGGCGCCATCGCTACCCCCTCCTCCGACAACGCTTCTATGGCTTCCAAATGCACAGTTGACGCCTCAACCCGATTGGGACCACATTCCACGATAGGGGTGCCCGCGGAGCCTCAGCATTCAAGGACCAGCAGGTCTTGGCATTCAGGTGACGATTGATGGACAACAGTTTTTGATGGTGGAACAAGATATTCCACGCTTTGCAAGTTCCTTCTGCATATCCCAGTGAGCAACAACACTGTCACCCTTGTGGGACTCTTGAGATTGGCCGAGTCACTGCCATGGACCGAACCCACACCTGTGAAACACTGGAATTCAAGTGGGACTGAATTTCCAGAAGGGACTGAATTTGACTGTGCACATCCGCCGGGGGAAGCATATGTTGTCCTCCGTTCCAGTCGACTGGGCAGCTCTGAGACCAGGGTCTCTATCCTCCCGCAGCTGGTACGTCCTTGTTCCTGCTCTGGTCTGCGTGGTGTAGCCGCCTCCACCCCTTCAAACCACCAATTGGTCCTTTGCATTGAACACTGAGTTATGATGATTTTGTTTTTCAGGATGCATTCACCCAATTTCGAGGGTCAGAAGTGCGTCTTGCATTAGGATTATGTATTTGTGATGTCTACCGGTGCTGCCTCGCATGTGTGCCTTGCCCCAGAGCAGAGGAAACGGTATGAATTGTCTCTGTTCGCTGAGCCACAAATCACATTAACTATCGGTGCGCATCATCATAGATTTCGGCCCATTGGTGAAGACGGTTGGAAGAGTTAATTTCAGATGTTGAATACTCCATGTCACAAGCAGGGTGTGGTGTTTCAGCACCCATTCCGAATTCTTCTCTTATGGAACATTTTCCGAGTTTCTCGACACTACGGTAGACAGTGAATGGGTCACTCTGAAGCGAAAGCTCTGTTTGCGTCTCTGCCAGAGGGGTTGTGGACCCGGGGTCTGACTGATGTTGTGCTCTGCTCCACAGCTTCTCCAATTTGTATTTGCTATATCTGCAAATGTTTTTATATTATTGTGAAAGAAATTAAGTTTGTCATGTCATCATGTTTCAAAACTATGCTTACGGGTTAATAGGTCACAAAAACATGGACCTCTTACACAGGAAAACGTGAGTTCAGTGGTAACAGAGTTGTGTCTATGCTGGCAGTTTAGCAGGAAGCCACAAAAACAGATGCACGTCTTGAACCGTGTTTGACAGGAAACCGTTTAGCTCGCATTGAACAGAAGTGTGATAAAGTCAAAGTGTTCATGTTTTTCCATTCTTTATGAGTTTGCATCTACAAATTACTTTGCTGTGCTTCAATAAAACGCGGCACAGGAGCGAGAAAGCT
The DNA here is from genome assembly GCF_059441095.1 of Idiotropiscis lumnitzeri. Lineage (NCBI taxonomy): Eukaryota > Metazoa > Chordata > Actinopteri > Syngnathiformes > Syngnathidae > Idiotropiscis > Idiotropiscis lumnitzeri. Next base: position 8,594,560 of record NC_142392.1, read on the forward strand.
TTTCTCTTTGGCGAACTGCTCCTCGCAAGTGACAGACAACCTTGGCTGGGTGATTCATTTATGAAGGCTTGTCTCGTTTTTGACAAAAACTCTGACATATCTTGTTCAAGCAATTCCTTACGGAAGGAATTCTGCCTGACTCTAAAAAATGTGCACACTGCGGCAATAAGATCAATGGAGGTTGATCAATGTTCGTGAATAAAACACAAATGATTACGTTTTTTTAATAAATCAAGTACGTATTGGTCTTATTTATGAAATTTTTACTGGCTCGGTCAATGAACCTCCGGTGGCTCTGCACTGTTTTGTGCACGTGTGCATAGTTTCACCTCATCCAAACATTTAAAATACATTGAATGCATCCATCCAGGGTTGCACGGATCTCATCAGTGAACAAGCGCATGCTGCAAGGAATGCATCTGCATCTTTGTCTGACTATGGGCTGAAAAAGGGAGAATGTCACAACCCCCTTTTCTACCAACAAGTCCAGGAACATTTAGTTCCTGGTAATAAAGTTCCTGTGGCCCAGGTGGTTTGCATCTCCCCCACAACTCATAGTTCCTGGTAATTTATCCAAATGACATTGAGGATGTATCAGTGGGAGGTCTTGTGTTACTTTGTTACTCATTACTGACACCCTTTGGCTGTTAAGCATCATTGCAGTTCCAAAATAATTCAGTGAACTCATAATGTTTTGGTGTATCTTAGTCTAATTTGAATATGTATTGGATAACTTTAAAATATACAGTCATTATTCAAATATGTCAACACGAAAGTCAGAGTGAAAGTGTTGTTGCTTAATTTATGTGTAGGGGTTTTGACTCTTCGAACGTTAATTTTGTTTTAAAGTTTATTTAGAAACAGAAATTTTCTAAAAACGTAAAAAGGGTAATGTCGGAACTTATCGCAGGATAAATGTCATTTTGGGTAAAAAAAAAACCCAAACGTAAATCATACAATAAATAGCGACTCTGATGCCAGGGCCCCTTTAATTTTTTTAGGTATCCAGATTATCATGAAAGCAAAAAGTACCCACGATGAAACTATAAATGCAAAATGAAATACTTGTAAACATATTTTACTTGAAGGATTTCTATTCTATCCATGACATTATGTTGCGATGGCCCCCAGTGGTCTGCATCAATATGTTAGGGTCCCACAACATGTGTTCCATCAGACGCACACAAGAGCCTGTGTGTGCTAACTTCAGCTCGCTTCCAAAAACGTCTGTGACTATGTCAGGAATGAAATCGGGCATCAGCCGACACGTGCTTCCTTTTTAAATGCTCGTTTATCACAGCTTATCATCGGACGTAATTTTGTGAAATACCCCCATGGTCCGGTCCAAATTGGGGTCGCACGCATTGCTCCGTGTGCGGCAGGCACAAGTCAAGGTAGCATGGTAGAAACAATATCAGACAAAGTTGCCGGCTGAGCTTTGACTTGACCAAACCAAATTTGTCTTTCTGTGTCCTACAGATGTCAGTGAAAACGATCTCCTTTCTGTGAAAGAAGAGCCAGACTGGACTCACATCAAAAAGGAGGAGGAGGAGGAGGAGATCAACAAGTCACCAGTGAACGTTGTCCCTATAAAGACTGAAGATGAAAACAAGGATGAAAGTGAGGACAACAGAGGGGCGGAGCCTCCAAGCAGCAGTTCAAGTCGTCACGTGGCAACAGAAGGTGATGAAGACCACTGGGGGCCATCACAAGCACAAAATGAGGACACATTATCAGACACTCATGACGATGATGATGATGAAGATGATGGGCAAGCCAAAACTGAAAGGGCATGTCACACTGACTCATTAACCTCAAAGTTGTCTTTAAAACGACACACAAGAAACCACGGTCAAGAAAAACCTCTTTTTTGCTCAATTTGTGGCAAAATTTTCTCTCGAAAGTTTCATTTGACAATTCACACAAGAACACACAGTGGAGAAACAGCTTTTTGCTGCTCAGTTTGTGGCAAAAGCTTTTCTTTAAAGTCAAATTTAAAAACACATACACGATTACACACTGGAGAAAAACCTTTTTCATGCTCAGTTTGTGGAAAATGCTTCTCTC